>NC_042624.1:95447891-96047891 GCF_901001135.1 Rhinatrema bivittatum
GGTGTCACATCAAATGCATGATGCAACAGCTCTTCAAATCGTATTACAAAAGCAAATAGTGAGCCCCACACATTAGTCAAGCAATGCTCTGCCTCACTTTAGCTTTCTTCCACAAACAGCTGAACAGAAGGTTTATAAAAAGCCTTCACAAGTCAGCAAGCAGGTGACAAAGACAAACTTTCCAAAGTGAAGAGAAACACCACAAGGCACTAACCATTCAATGCTGGAGTCAAACTTTTCTTATTAATCTGTTTAAGAAGCTTAAGCGTGATTTCTGCAGCCCTAGACTGTAGAATGAATAATGTTCTATTATTTAAAAAAAAAAACAAATTTCAACACCTGGCTAGATGTTAATTCTAATATGGTCCTTTGTATTTCAATTTTTAATTTGCTTTCTAGTGAATTTCTAGTGCTACTCATATTTTTTGTGGTAAAACATACTGTATTTTAATTGAGATGTGGGTTATCAAAAATGTAAATCAGGAGTATATGCCTAAAAACAAATGATTATAGTACCTATTAAATGCATGCATCATGTGTTATATGTATAATGTTTATTTAAACCTGTTAAATGTATAACGCTCCGGCGTAAGTTCCTGTTCATTGTACACCGACGTGATATCTTTGATGAGCGGCGGTATATAAAAAACTTTAAATAAATAAATAAATAAATAAATGTGGAATGATTTCCATTTCAAGATTTGTTCTGCACCTAACTACTGCCAATGAAATACAAAGTCAGTATAATCCACACAAGCTCCTAGACAATCCCGAACAACCATGGAGTAGCATCCTTCTAAAAAATGTATATTCCAGCTAGGTCACTGTGATCACCGCAATGAAGACTTCTCGCTGTACCATCCTTAAAGCCTGCACGTCTCTCTGAGATGAGAGAAAGCACCTTCTCAGATACCAGAGCAGCCTTGTGGAACTCTTTGCCAGCATCATGCAGAAACATCCCTTGCTCAAAACATTTAGGACCTTATTTTCCAAGGCTATCGCAGGCTTGCGCTAACAGCACAAGCCTGCGATAGCTAGCGAAGGTAGCGCACGCCTGCGCTACCTACATCGGGGCGGAGTCGGCCCCGGAAGAGGAGGAGTCGGGGCGTCACCGGGGCCGACTCTGCGACGACGGCGCGGACAGCAAAAAGGTAAGGAGCCTTTTCGCTGCCTATTTCGCGCCCAATAACTTCACCTTCTATGGTGGAGTTATTGGCCGGCTAGCGCAGGACCGCCCCCCCCCCCCCCCCGTTTCGGCCCCCCCGCCCCTCATTACCGCATTTTTCTAAAGTATCGCAGGACTGCGATACTTTAGAAAATGAGGCCCTTAAGTTGTTAAAAACCCAACTTTCTCAGCTGGCATTCAACCTTGAAAACTAAACCAGGTCCTGTTTATTCCTGATTAGCGCAGGCTCCTATCAATTCCTACTCTGTTTTTAAAGTGTGATAGGATAATTAGAGGTTTTGATGTCAAGATTTTAATTAATTAATTATATTAATGTCCAGTTTGGTTTAGAATTATTTTTTCTGCTTTATACTATGCATTTTTTAAAATTGGAAACCACATTCAGCCTTTTGGCTAGGCAGTCTAGAAAGTTTTAAAATAAATAAAAAAAAATTTATAAATAAAGGCTAAAGCCCCAGATATTCATATTCAGCCACTGGGTGCCTGGCAAGATAGCCGGATAAACTTATTTGGCTAACTTCTCTGAGATGTGGAGAATTAAGTTTAACATTATCATGCTGGTTTTTAAAGCATGAATGGTTTCTCCCCATGTGTTTTAATTCAGGTTTCATGATTTATTGTCTTTCTATAATGCTGAGATCAATATTGAGATCCATCAAGATTCATGGATTGGTGAGATGCAAATCATTTAAATATATAAACAAATACATTCATACATTCGGTAATTGGTTAGACATTTGATCTACAAAACAACTAAGAATAACCAAATCTGATGAGTGGATGTTTGCTGTAGTTGGTCTTTGTCTTTGGAACTCTCTCTCTGACAATACAAAGGCTAAAACTTCAATATGTAGATTTAGGGGTGAATTTTCAAAATGTTACGCACATAAAAATTAGCACAAACACGTATATCGTCTACTCATGTATTCCGTATGTTATAATACATGAGTATGTTATAATACATGAGTATTTTCACATTCGCACACACACATATACATGTGTAACTCCTGTAATGCTTGAATCCGGATATCATTTCTAGAGGTCATATTATCTCATACATCTATTTAGTTTGGACTCTGTAGTTATTTCCATTAGATTTACTTTTCAGGGTTTCCTACGTGTATGTATGTGTGTGTGTTGGGTGGGGGGGGGGGGGGGGTTCCTTTCAAAGCCTTCACATTGTTCTTTACTTTACCCATAGTTAAGTCTCTTGCACACAGCACTAATAATCTCAACAGTAGAGAATCATGAATTCACTATTGAATAAGACACATGAGAGTTGTTTGATGGTTTCCAACATTTCTCATTACTGATTAGGTGCAATGATGAATTAAAATCTTTACAGCTGTGTACTTCATTGTTAAGATGGTACAAGTTCTTTTAGTAAGTCTGTGATTTCCTACAGTCTTTCTTAAGTTTCAGATGTATCTCTCCAATTTAATTAATTCTTTTGGTTATTTGATTTCTTCCTTCCCCCTGGAATTCAGGGAAAGTGTGGTGCTTCCCTCCCAGTGTAGATTTAAAGTGTTAAGTCTTTTATCCCCTACCTCCTCTTGTAGTATCAAGGATGATACCTTTTTCTCCTCTTTCTCTCAGTTTTCAGTAGATACTCATGGGCCATTGATGTGGCCCTTCTCCTTCCTCCTTCTCTCAGAATGACTGGAAGTCATCTTCCCCTTGGATTCTGGTGATCTAAGGATCCTCTTGCAAGAAGGGAACCTCTTCCATTGGTTAGCAGAGAAAACTCAAAATATCCACTCCAAACTCAAATAAGTTAAAGGTGGCATGAGAGGGTGGACAGTAGAGGGTCTGGAACATACCCTAGCCCTGGGCCTGGTCAGTGCCATTTTCTAAAATGACACAACTGGCCTTTCACCCTACCATAGTAAACACATTTAATAATATCACTTTTGCCAGATAATTAGGTGGTACAAAAATACACAGGTAAGCTGACAAACGTACATGCGTGTCTTTTAAAATAGCAACTTACTTGTATAAGTATTGGCCCCACCCAAGAATGTCCCTAGACCAACCATTTTTTAAGCATGTGAAGGGTTCCTGGTAGTCCCCTACTAATACTGGATACAAAATATACCAATTAGGTTTCGTGGTAGACAGATCAGTGTTTGTTGAATGAGCATCTTCTCCACATGTCAGTTAGCAATGGAACTGCCCCCCAGTGTTTTGCTGGAAAGATCACCATTTTGCCCATGTGGATCCTTTTTGCTTTTGAGGAGGCAGCAAGTCTTAAGCTGTGCTCTCCTTTTTTCTAGCATTTAACTTTAAGCTTCATGGAGACTTTTGTTTGACTTGTCGGCCTGTACCCAGGGCCATGGTCAGTTTATAACATATGGGCACATATGCATGCATGTTATAAAATAGTCTGGCCAAGCACACATGTGCCAAATTTTAAGTGGGTGTGCACATGTGAGCCCAAATCCTGCTTCTACCGCATAAAGCGTGGTATTTTAAAAGAGGCATGTGCCCACCCATTCCCAGTTTACCAGTTCGCCCACCAGTTCACCCAGTTAACAGCTCTGTCCTCCAACCCCCCCTGGTTTGATAGCCTACACTCCCCCCAGTTATCCCAGACTCTTTAACCCCCTCAGAAATGGCTCGATCCTTTTATTTTTTTTTTTAACTTACACGCCATCCATAGCAGAAGTAAAGTTATGTGGCAGGGGACCTCGGTGTGTAAGTATTTACATGCACATCTCTGGTTCACACCCCAAAATGCCCATGTCCTGCCCAGAATATGCTCACATCCAGCCCCTTTTTGAAAACTTTGAAGATGTGCCCACTGCGGGAGATACTCGCATATCCAGGTAGCTTTTAAAATCCGCTCGGTGCTCATGAGCCCAACTTATTCGCACATCACCTAATGACTGCTCATGCTGGGCTTTTAAAATTCACCTTTTTGTGAGTGGCTGGGTATACGTGTACATGAACAGGGCAGTGAGCAAGATAAATTGGTGCAGGAGTAGTAGTATTACAGAAATTTTAAGTAGTAGTATTTGTAGTAGAAGTTAAGAGGGATGGGAGTTGAGAGGGTAAAAAGGCCTATTCAGAGAAGGGTTAGAGAGGAAAACATCCAGAGCGCTGAGAGGATGAGTAGATGGGTGCAAGAAGGAGAGGAGATGTTGAAATAGAGTGGCATGCAGGAGTCCCAGGCAGAAAACATTGGAGAGAAGTAGAAAGAGGGCACAAGAGAGTCAAAGAGAATATCAGCAAAGGATGAAGAGATTCGGAAGGGAGTAGGGTTGCAAACTGGCTTCAGATTTTCAGCCTAGGTTGATACATCCTGGTTTTACTCCTCGCATGCAGGGACTTATAGTCTTGCTTTTCTTAGGGAATGCCATAGGGAAATCCAGAATAAGTCCCAGCATGCAATGGGGAAAAACCTGGACTGGATAAACCTGTCCTGAAAATCTGGAACCAGTTTGCAACTCTAGGGAGAAGTGAGTGGAAAGTGCACACATCAAGACAGCTGACCCAAATGCCGCATCAGTCTGTAGACCATCTTGCTTCTCCTGTCTCACCATCAAAACACATAAAAACCTTGACAGAAGAGGAAAATCACAAGCTGCTGGAGAAGATAGTGAAAAATTACAGTGTTTTATATGACGTGCAGTTCACATGAATCTCCAGTGCAATCAAGCAAAACCTCTAGCAAGACTTTGCTGTTGAGATCACCAACTTGGGTGCCCAATGACATTCAATGGACCACATGAAATATAACAAGGTTGCAAAAGACAAGCTTTGGCTCCAGTTGTCACAGATAACTCAAGAGGAAGTCTGACAGGGGAAGATCCTGAGCCTTACAGCTCGTGAGACTGAAGATCATCTTATGGCCTTCATGGGACTGAAGCGCATAGAAGAACTTGCCAGAGATCTGGGCACTGACACTGATATCCTGATGAGACAGCAGATAAGACTTGATCACATTTCTGACAAGTGCCTACTTTTTCTGAAAGGAGTCTCCTACCCCATTCCCAGAGAGGATTCTTCTCTTACTGATCTGGGCCTAGGAGTATGGGGCTATATAGTGTCTGAGATGCAGGAAGGTATGGGGAGAGAGGAGCTTCAATATCACCACTCTGCTACTGTCAAAGCCAGTGTACAACACTTACTGTACTGGGCATGCAGGGCAGATGGTCTGTCGCTGGGCTCTTCCCTCTCTTGCTTGTACAGGTCTGAGGCTTCACAACAACAAGCTTATGTCCTGGTGTTGCTTTGGCAACAAAGTTAGTCGGAACACTAGACACTACTAGCGTTCTTCTCTGAACAACACCAGAAAGTGAGCCAGCAGGAGGACAGTCTTCCTGCTAGTTCATCTGGGAGTGCAAGGGGTGAGTTTGAGGGCTTGTAAGGGTTGCATGGTGGAAAACTATGTCAAAGAAAGGTGATTAAAATGATAAAGGGGATGGAATGGCTCCCCTATGAGGAAAGGCTAAAGAGGTTAGGGCTATTCAGCCTGGAGAAGAGACGGCTGAGGAGGGATATGATAGAGGTCTACAAAATAATGAAAGGACTTGAACAGGTAAATATAAATCAGTTATTTACTCTCTCAGGCAATAAAAGGACTAGAAGGCACTCCCATGAAGTTAGCAAGTAGCTCATTGAAAACAAATTGGAGAAAATTATTTTTCACTCAGCGCATAATTAAGTTCTGGAATTCATTGCCAGAGGATGTGGTTACAGCAGTTAGTGTAACTGGGTTTAAAAAAGGTTTGGATAAGTTCCTAGAGGAGAAGTCCATAAACTGCTGTTAATCAATACGGAATAGTAGCTTAGGATCTATTTAAGGTTTGGGTACTTGCCAAGTACTTGTGACTTGGACTGGCCACTGTTGTAAACAGGATGCTGGGTTTGATGGACCCTTGGTCTAAAACATTATGGCATGTCTTATATTCTTATTTTAGAAGATTATAGGGAGGGAGGAAGGATTTCAGGGGGCAGAGGGTAGGTGCCTCTCTTGTTGACTTGCTCCTTGGGTGGAAATAAGGGATGAAACGAGTACTTCTCAGCCTATTATCATTTTCTTGGTAGGAGGAATGAGGGGGTTTGAAGCACCTTTTGGCCTCGTACGTCAATTGTCTTGGTGGTTGCAGGGGATCCGTAGACAGTCCTTTTAAAAAGAAATTTAGCCAGTTAGCTTTTAAAATCAGCACTAACCGGTTAAAAGGGTCATTCATCAAAGTGCGTTATGGCATTAATGCCCGTGACAATGTCATAATGCACATGATAGTTATGGTAGCGCATGGCATGATTGCAAATTTTTCAAAGGGGTGGGACTGGGGAGGATTTTGGGCAGGATCAATGAAGATGAGGGACGTTATTGCATGCTTTTCAATGCCAGAAGTAACTATACTTTTTTTTCCTGGTGTTAAGCTGTGTGAAATGCCTGAAATGGCCATAAAGCAATTCCCAATAAAAATTGCATTTTTATTGAAGCGACCCGGGGGGGGGGGGGGGGGGGGGGGAGAGAGCCTCAGGTGTAGCATGCATTGTAGTCACCTATTTATACTGCTATAGGAGGGCCAGCTAGTAACTTGAGGTGAAGTGTTGGTGGTGTAAGGTTTTGGGGCCAGTTTTATATGCAGAGTGAGACGTACGAACAGCACAGTAGACCTCAGTGAAGATTTGACATCATTTGGAGTGAGGAAAGTCAGACTAAGATGAGATTTCTACAATGTTCTCTCGCCCTAACTTGATAGAACTGTTAAATTGTAAGCCCTTTGGGGCAGGGACATACCAACTCTCCTTGAGCTTGAATTTAGAAGCAATATCCTAAATTTCTTTACTTTATTAATAGGCTAACAGGGTAACATAGTGGTTAGAGAATCCAGAGACCCTGATTGATTTCTCCTGACACTAATGCACTGTGTAACTTTCAGTAAAGCATTTCAATTTTATGTGAGTTGAACTTTACATTGTTCAGGGTCAGGTTTATTTTAGCCCTATGAATTATCTTGTATAGCACTGTACAAACTAAAGAACTATACAAATATAATTGTTAATAAGACTTGGAAAATTAAATATTAAATTGTCATAGCAATGCTTGAAGAGAACTATATCCCTCAACTGGACTCTCATCCTCTTTCTAGAGTAATAATTGGTTGCCTTAAAGCAACCATTGAAACATTTATTATTATTGTATGTCATTTCATTCAATGCCCTCTATTATTATAATAAAACCAAAAGGAGGTTATAACCATTATTTGTGTTTTGGCACTGAAACTCCATTACTTGTCAATAGCATTTTCTTTTACTTGTCATCTATTACTATGCTAATTTAATTTTAACTTTAAATGGTACAGTTTGATTGCAAGTATCAGTATAAAATTAATAGTTCTGCCATAATTGACATGCTTGATCTGCATCCTTATCTCAACGAAATAAAAATAAAACATTTTCAGCATATACCATGGTTACTCCCTTAAAGGGTTTGGGCACCTGTGAAACTACACTGGATCAATTAGAATTGCAATGTGGATATCTTTCATATTTGTTGAAATATTTTCAGCAAAGCCCAAATCAGAATTCACATCTGGCGATGATCTAAGAGGCTGCACTCCATTTATTGGCATGTATACATCATGAATCCTAATAAGTTAATGTCTTATTGTTGGAGCACTGCCATAAAATCCATACATACAATGTTGGCAGCTTTTAATAGGTGACTAGTTACAAAGTATACATGCAGTTGTAGCATACAAAGGGCAGACATATTTTGCATTTGCTATTTCTGTGGGTTCCTGAGTTAGGGTGAGGGAGGGGTAAAATATTTAAAATACATGAAAAGACAGATGTGCACAAAGGGGTACATTTTCTAAGAAATTATAAGCTGAATTTTAAAAGCGCTGTGCACAAAAAATCAGAGATGCATATGCATTTAAAGGCAGTTTCTTAAACCGGCGCATGGGCATCCATGTGCGCGCGGTTCCCGTCATGCGCACATGGACGCGTAGATTTTATAACATGTACACGCTAACGTGCGCTTGTTATAATAATCGATACCTGCTCGCACATGCATGTCCAATTATATATCAGTGCACCCATTATAAAATTCACTACCCGTGCACACGTGCACGTCTGATTTCATAATCAGTGTGCGCATGAGCACACGGGTGCTGGCTCAGACCCGCAAGGGGGGGGGGGGGGGGGATTTTCTTAGAAACGCACGGAGACATAATAGGGCCTTTCCCAGTTCCTTCCCAGTCCGCTCCAATAAAGGAGAGGACTGGGAGAGAACTTCCTTAACTCCCCTACCTATCTACCCTGCCACCCTTTTCCCCTCTCCGCCACGATCCCTAAAACTCCTCCCGAGCAGTAGTAAGTTGCAAGGGCCAGCTGGCTGCTGCACATGCTTCAGCAGGACAGCGCCTAATGTCCTTTGTCCCGGCTGGCCCCCACCCCTTTCTGCCCAGAACCTGCCCCCAGCCCACCCCTTTTGAAACACCCAGCACTTCTGTGCGTACTGGGGGTTACGCGCACGGCCAGGCCATTTGTAAAATGTGCACGGCGCGCGCAAAGCCAGGCCACGTGTGTATCCCCCCATCATTTATGTGTGCAGGGTTTTTTAAATTGGCCCGATATTTTACAAATGAAAGTAAAGTAGGACTTATTCACATATATTGGGATATGTGCGCAAAAGTTGGACAATTTTAAAACATATGTGAGTGAAGAAAATTACCAGTTCACCCAGTCCTTTTCCAGGTCATCAAGACCTCCTGGTTCTTTAGCCTTAACCCCTCCTCACCACCGTTCACCCAGACCTCCCATCTGGCCAATAGTACACAATAAATACATTTAATATCACTTAACGCCAGATGATTAGCAGATGTAAAAATACACACGTGAGACAGCAAATAGAACATAAGAAATTGCCATGCTGGGTCAGACCAAGGGTCCATCAAGCCCAGCATCCTGTTTCCAACGGAGGCCAAAACCAGGCCACAAGAACCTGGCAATTACCCAAACACTAAGAAGAACCCATGCTACTGATGCAGTTAATAGCAGTGGCTATTGCCTAAGTATAATTGATTAATAGCCATTAATGGACTTCTCCTCCAAGAACTTATCCAAACCTTTTTTGAGCCTAGCTATACTAACTGCACTAACCACATCCTCTGGCAACAAATTCCAGAGCTTTATTGTGCGTTGAGTGAAAAATAATTTTCTCTGATTAGTCTTAAATGTGCTACTTGCTAACTTCATGGAATGCCCCCTAGTCCTTCTATTATTCGAAAGTGTAAATAACCGAGTCACATCTACTTGTTCAAGACCTCTCATGATCTTAAAGACCTCTATCATATCCCCCCGCAGCCATCTCTTCTCCAAGCTGAAAAGCCCTAACCTCTTCAGCCTTTCCTCATAGGGGAGCTGTTCCATCCCCTTTATCATTTTGGTTGCCCTTCTCTGTACCTTCTCCATCGCAACTATATGTTTCCACAGACCCTGCTGCCTTGAGTGCCTGCAATGCCCCGCTGCCTGTACGGGGGTCTGTGCTTCTGCCTGTCTGGTCCATTTTACCGTAGTATTCCATGTGCTCCTCTTCTGTCTTGGTTGAGTTTTCCTTTTGTATTCCATGTGATCCTCTTCTGTTCTGTAGATTTTGTCTTGTATTCTATGTTCTCCTGTTCTGTTGGTTTGATTTTCCCTTTGTATTCCATGTGCTCCTCTTCCGTTCTGTAGATTTTCTCTTGTATTCTATGTTCTCCTCTTCTGTTTTGGTTCAGTTTCCCTTTGCATTCCATGTGCTCGTATTCTGTTCTGTAGATTTTCTCTTGTATTCTATGTTCTCCTCTCCAATCTGCCGAGCATTTTGAGTGTTTCTCATTCGAGCATTTCTCATTCTGCTTCTCAACTGAATGAAAAATAGTGCCAGAGCAATAATATACATGTAGTTCATGGCGCTGTCCGGTACGAAGCTGACTGAACACCACACTAAAGCCAGGGTCAGGGTAGGCGGTAAATATGCAGGTTAAAGACGCGGCAAATAAGCTGGTTAAAAAGGCGATAATCCTGGCGCACGTTACTGTATCGGAGGGAATAGCTAAATCGATCATTAACATATATACATGTGGCGGGTGGAGACGGATACGCGTCCATTTTGGCAAGCGGTAAGGATGCGTAAAACTGGATACTGAATCATGGGTTAGCCTTACGCGTCCAAAATGTGCGTCCAAAGTGGGTAAAAACAGGGTAACTGTGGGTAAAGTGGGTAAAGCCGCGTTTTATTGTATTAGCCCATAAGTAAGGTAAGTGGCCAATAGTAGTACATGTTAATTCACTGGCCTCAAAAGTTTGGATAAATTCAGACCACACATTTTATAATTTGTGATCTGATTGGCTCAGAAATTAACTAACAATTTGCAATGAACCAATGTGATTGGTGTAGTGGGAGTGCAAGAAAGTATTAGTTACAGTGCATTTTTTTGTGTATGGTTTTGTAGAAAAATAAATAGTGTAGGCTTAAGAAAATGCAGTGAGGATAACTTTCAAACAAATGTACCCAGTGGCATATATGTGTTAGAATTTGTAGGTATGTGGACCCTGGGCCGAGGTGAGAGATGGTACTGCCCACAGGGAGAAGCCCTGTAAGCTTCACCATCGGGAGGCAAGGTCTCAGTGGATGTCAGTCACAGCTGTGGAGTAGAGTCTTTATTAGAGAGATAGAAAGGCACTGCCCAAGGAGCAGGGAGTGCAGGAAAAGTCACAAAGTCTGTGTGGTGGGGTATACCCAGAGGGAATACCTCAGTAGAGGAGATCTGGCAATGGTCCACAAAGTGGGGTATACCGATGAGGTTCCTCCATAGCGATAATTCGGTAGTGGTGTGCGGCACAGGGTACATCAAAGGAATTCCTCACTTGGAGTTGACACGATAGTGGCCCGCAGCACAGGGTACACCGGAGAGGGTTTCCCACTAGAGATGGTGCAGTAGAGGTCCACAGCGCAAGGTACACCAAAGAGGTCTCCTACTCAAGATGGTATGGTAGTGGCCCGCAGTGCGGGGTACACCGGAGAGTAGTCCACACTAGAGATGGTGCAGTAGTGGTCCGTAGAGTCAAGGTACTCACAGTAATGGATGTTCCAGCAGAAGCCCCAGGGAACGGGGGTAGGCAGTAGTCCAAGGCGAGGAGGCCCTCCCAGGAGCGGATAGCCAGAAACGAGGAAGGGTCCCTGAGGAACAGGTACCCAGAGCATCTCATGCCAAGAATGCAGGAACTGGAACGGGAAGTCTGCAATGAGCGAAGCGGATTCAGCAATGAGTGAACTCTTTGCCAAGTTGTCAATAGGCAGGGCCAGCCGGCTTAAGTGTTGTGGAGCGAAGACGTCATCTGGAGGGGACGGCCCCGGGGTTCCCACCATGACGTGCTTAAGACTGGCCCATGCACATGTGCGCGCGCCTAAGTGATCCCAAAGGCAAGATGGTGGTCGGCAGCGCCCATGCCGTCCCGGGAACACCAGGCAGGTCAGCGGTAGTTGGCAGAGGCCGCCACTTTCCCCAATAGTGTTAATGCAGCGAACAAAGAGGTGGGCATTAGTGGTCACAGCCGTCTGCGACCAACGGGAGTAACAATATGTGTGCATATGGCCTTGTGTAGATTTACTATAGTATATTATAAATTATGCAAATCTCTACCCTGCAATATACATGCATATATAGGCTTATACGCAAAAAAATGCAATGCATTGAAACCACATATATCACTACATTGAATGTGCATACTTTATTCACCTATTTTAAAACTAGACATGCCTATATTTTATGCATGAAAGTAAAAACAAAACTTACCTGCATAAGTCCTATTTTATGGGCATAAGTTGGTGTATTCTATAGCATACACGTATTGATGAAATTACCAGTTTTAACAATTAGTCCACCAGTTTAACCAGTCCTTCTCCTGATTCTTCAGCCTGAACTCCACCCCCCCCCCACCCCAGTTCACTCACATCTCCCACGCAGTTCAGTACTACACAGTAAACACGTTTAATATCACTTACACCAGATAATTAGCAGGTGCATAAATTCTCAAGTAAGTTGCAAAATGTATGCATGCATCTTTTAAAATCACAACTTACAGGCATAACTGTTGACCCTTAAGACATTTTTGGAAGTGATTTGTACCTCTTGAAAAAAAAAAAAAAAAAGCAAACAACAAAATCTGATACAAACAAGAAAAACAGAATTTAAGCTAAAACATAAAAGCTTAATTAGAGACTTGCAGCAAAGCATTACAAAATACAGCAAAGGATACTAATGTACCTGAAACTAGAAAAGTGTTTATAGTCACAGCACAAAAATATGCTATTGAGAAAACATAGTGACTTCACACCATGACAGATGGAAAGTTGATAAATGCCCAGACATTCAAAATAGCAGGTACAAGCTGTTATGCTTTTGCCATTGATTAATGAGGTTCTTCTATTTTTCTATCTTTCCTCACATTTGCCTGTTTAAGACTGTAAGTATATTTATTCTATAAACTTAATTCCACTTTAATCAGCAGTACATTGATAGAATTCATTATCCTTCTAAAAGTTTGTAGTGGAATCCACTCATCTCTAGGTTTAGTAGACATGTTAAAAGCTTAGCTGACTAATATAAAGTTAATAAATAAAAAGATTAAAAGGCAGGATGCATATATGCAGGTATACATGTACTTTAGATGTTTTAGTCGCATTTTTAAAAGAATAAAGGTGAATTTTAAAAGCCCGATGCACGCATTAATTAGGGGATGTATGAATATATCAGGCTCATGCATGCTGAGTGGATTTTAAGCGCCGTCCGCATATGCAGGTAAATGCCGCAGCACACACATCTTGGAAGCTTTCATAAAAGGATGGGGTGTGAGTATGGTCTTGGCAAGGCATGGGTATTTTGGGGCGTGAAGCTGAGATGTGCACGTAAATAACGTACATGATCTGGTGCATGCCAAGGCCCCCTGCTATGTAACTTTTCTTCTGCTACGGATGCCATGTGAGTTATAAAATAAAGATAAATGGGCAGATCGATGGGGATTTAAGGGTGAGGGATAACTGGGGGGAGAGAAGGCTATTAAACTAGGGGGGGTTGGAGGACCTCTTTCTTAACTGGATGAACTGGGGGCGAAATGGTAAAAATGGAAATGGCGTCAGTGTGTGCCCCTTTTAAAATCCCCCAGTTTAAGTGGTAGAAGCGGCATTTGTGTGCACTTGTGCATGCCCACTTAAAATTTGGTACACATGTATACACAACAAGGTTATTTTATAATGGGGTAGATTTTAAGAGGTGCGCGCACTACGCGGCCCCCACACATGTATGCCCAATTTTATAACAGGCGCGTGCATATTATAAAATCGGGGGTTGGTGTGCACAAGGGGGTGCCACTGTGCTAGGAGCCTCTGACCTCGCCACGCCCCCTCCCTGCCCCCGGATTGCCCCTTTTATCAAGCCCTGGGACTTACATGTGTCCTGGGTCTTTATGCGCATCGCCAGGCCTTTTGAAAATAGGCTTGGCGCACATACGACCGATTATGCGCGTAACCTTTTGAAAATCTGGCCCAAAATGCGCACATATACACGCGCAAGTTAAAAAATAGCCACAGCTCTGGGTGCGGGCCGAGGAACACGCATACACGTGCACCTGCGCACCAGTTTGAAAATAACCTTCATAGTGTAGATTGTGTGATAACCTTTATTATGTCAGCATGCCACAGAACATGTGCTGATCTACCACCTTTTGTATTTTGTACATGGACGTATCTTCAAATATCAGCCCAAGCTTGATAAAATGTAGAATTCCAAAAGATAATGAAATAAAATATACATGCTAGTACAGTAAGAAGCATTTCATGACCTATTTTTTGCAGCCCAATGAGAAAATATCATACTTAAGTTTTTGCAAACGGAGCAATGCCCACATGGGTAATGGCCAGAGGGTCTTGTTGAGTCAGATGTTAATAAATGTACAGAATTGAATTCAGATTTCACAATCAGGTCTTTGTTCCTCCCCCTGGTCAATGCAAACAATGTTCAATCATTAAATAAAGTATGTAAACCCAAAATGCCCCAATGTCTCTTAATGAAATGCTGAACCTTGTAAATGTGAGGGGAATATGGTAGAATACACACTGGTTAGGTCATGAAGTAACCTCCAGTTTATGGGGAGCTAATGAATTCCTATTAATCCATCTTACCTCCTTGTATGCCCATTTAACAACAGAAGGAGGGTTCCCCCTCTTGATAAAAGATTGTCTCATTTCCTTAGCCTTCTGCTTAAAGCCACATAGCCAAACATAACCTCCTCAATCTGAAAAATTGTCCTGTTGACAAATTATCTCATAGCTGTTGTGGATGACAACTCTGATAATGCAACAAAGTATTACGGTCTCTTGGTTCTAGCACAGGGACCGGACACCAGCGCAAGGCCAGGCCCTATGCATCAGTGCCAAGTCTAACCTTGGTCTAGGTCTTGGCACCAGGACCAGTTCCTAGTGCCAGGACCAGGACTCTGTATCAGGCCCCAACACTGAGCATAGGCCTCTCTGCTAGGGATTAAGCTTTGGTATTGCGTCTTGATGCTGAACTAGGCCCTGGCACAGAAATCAAACCTTAGTTCCAGGCCCTGGTGCTAGACTTGGACCAGGCCTAGCCCTTGGTACTGGGAGCAGGCCTTAGCACCAGGCTGGGTCCCAGGCCTTAGTACCGGGATGGGTCCAGTTCTCAGTGCTGGAATCTTGTGCCCAATCTAAGCCTTACCATTACAACTAGGTCTCACAGCCAGGCCTCAGACCTATGCCTCAGCACAGAGAGCAGACCTCACTTCCAGGCTCCTGCACTAGGCCAAGTCTGAGACTGTCCTGGTAACTGGATCAGCTCAGGCTGTGGTGCTGGGCCATCAAAGGCCCATTTTTTAAAAATTAAAAATGAAACAAATATAGGAATGCCCCAACATTTTCAGGTATATTTGACTGAGGCTATTTTCAGTTCATTCCATTTAGAACAAACTGAGAATGGCCTCATTGCATTTTTTGAATTTGTTAAAAGTGAATGCACTTTGCTGTAAAATACGTGGCTTCCAGTTTTCAAAGGGAAACCACCGGATGATTTCTCTTTGAAAATTCGCTACAATGCACATAGCAAGAATGCAGGCAATTCAGAATTGCCCTTTATATAGATATTTTATAATATAGATAATATGTTGCATTTTGAATGCAACCAGATCATTAGTTTTAATTAAATTCCATGAAGAGAATTTAGTTTTATCTTAAAAAAATGGGAGGAAAAGATAAAATTTAATTTTAGAAGGAAATCATATGCTAAGTCACTCAGTAAGGCAGAGCGGCAGCAAGACCCCCAAAGTGTGGAGTCTGGGGTATGGCAGCAAGGCTGAGTGGTGCCAAGACCCCCAAAGTACTTTCAGTCATCCTGACACTCGCATGGAAATGCTGGGAAACCCAGTAAAGGCAGATTGATTGTCAAGAAGGTCAACTTTTCAATCAACTCTGCCTGCTCTTCCTGGAGGTTGCTCTACTGCTTGTGCTTCTGACAGGCTGGGCTTACACTGCAGCGGCACCCAATCCTCTCCTCTGCCATTTTTTTTGCCCACTACCATTCCTTCCTCTCTCCTTTTTTCACAGTGCCATGATAAAATTGGAAGGGCCTGCTGGGAGTCTTGATGTCACAATATACTTTATTGATACTGTACCACTCGACAGTACCATTCTCCCTGTCATGCCTATTCAGACTGAGTTCACTTCAATGCTTAGCAAGCACTGCCAACTTGTCAAGCAGAGTTAAAGGCTTGCTAGTGGCACAAACTCAGTCTCTGACTTTCTAGAGCAGTGGTAATTCAATCTCAGTCCTCAAACTTGTCTGATTCATCAGGATATCCCTAATAAATATGCATGAGATAGATTTGCATTCACACTGGGGTAGATATTCAGAAATATCCTGCTAACTCACACAGGCAAGTCAGCAGCACAGCTATGCTGCTGAATATACCCAAATAAGTTGCTATTGTATAGATCCAACTAATCCAGCTAACTTAACCAGATATGTTTGAATATCATTACTTACCTGGATAAATTAGCTGGATAAGTAACTTTTCCCTGTTATGTCCACATCTTGCCCACCAATTATCCAGCTAACCACTTAGCCAGATAAGTACTTATTTGACCGATATTCAGCTGCTGCCACTTAGTCAGATAAAACCCGGCTCATCCAGCTAAGTAGCACTGAATATATCAGCCTCACTGCCTCCATTGTATACAAATCTATCTCTTGCATATTCATTAGGGATATCCTGAAAACCTGACCTGTTGGTGGCCCTTGAGGGCTGGGAGTGAATACCATTGTTCTAGGGGATGTCCCTCACAGTGAGTGAAAAAAATATCTTTCTTTTTCTCTCTCTCTCTCATAAACACATACATACACATATATAGACAGTGTATGTGTGTACTGCTAACTGACTCCTTTTGCACACACAAAAATACTGTCAGAATGAGAATAAACTGAAAAAGGCTTTGCTTCTCTTCACTGCAGTCTGTTTGCAGATTAGCAATACAATGCACTGTGTAAAGTCAGACATAAAAAAATCTGTGTTATTTTCTTCTATGTCTCCAGTCTCCTACTCTGCCCCAGTGAACTGAAAACAATGCCTCTCTCTCTCTCTCTCACACTGAGTGCTAGACTACATTAAAGAAATAGCCCTTTACCAATGCCAAAATACATCTTATTTTTAAAGCTTTTCTTTGTCTCTAACACAGCTTCTCAAAAGTCAAATATTCCCTGAAAAATCCATCACAGAATATGAAGCTTTTTTGCATATGCCCAGACTTTTCAGTAGGAGTACATCAATGTCACGGGACCCAGACCAGTTATAGGCTAGTTAAAGAAATGCTTCATTTTGCTTGGTCCTTCAGTCCTCTCTCTACTTACCAATTTCTCCCACCTCAGCTCTGGCCAGGCTGCTACCTGCAGTCTTACTGCAACATTTTTCAATGAGCCATAGATTTAAATGGGAATCATAGACAAATAAAACCAAAATTTTCATTTAAATTTGTGTGCACCCTCCACTGATTTTATGGGTCCACAAATGAAACAAAAAAATTGTCTTATTCACTGCATTTTACCCATTCATTAAAAAAAAAAAAGTGCATCCCTACTAGAGACTGCAACATATTTTTGAGGACAGCAGTTTCTAAAATGTACTTCAGATGCCTCACTAATTGAAGCTTATAAAATGCCAATTTGGTGACTGCTGACACCTGACTCTTAAAAGTAAGGGCAGTATCTTGGTCTGAACTAGAAGAATAAACCCCTGCAGCTTCAGGCATTCTAAGCAATCAGCTTCTAGGGAATAGCACATCTAGAATGCTTTGGCCTTTCTTAAATTAAAGGACAATATATTGCTGTGCAGCCAGGTTTTGACTGTCAGTTATCTAAGCTATGGCAGTTGATATCAGAACATAAGAACATGCCATACTGGGTCAGACCAAGGGTCCATCAAGCCCAGCATCCTGTTTCCAACAGTGGCCAATCCAGGCCATAAGAACCTGGCAAGTACCCAAAAACTAAGTCTATTCAATGTTACCATTGCTAGTAATAGCAGTGGCTAATTTCTAAGTCAACTTAATAACACGTAATGGACTTCTCCTCCAAGAACTTATCCAATCCCTTTTTAAACACAGCTATACTAACTGTACTAGGGATGTGAATCGTTTTAGGACGATTAAAATTATCGTCCGATAATTTTAATATCGTCTTAAACCGTTATGGAACACAATACAATAGAGATTCTAACGATTTATCGTTATAAATCGTTAGAATCGTGAGCCGGCACACTAAAACCCCCTAAAACCCACCCCCGACCCTTTAAATTAAATCCCCCACCCTCCCGAACCCCCCCCAAATGAGTTAAATAACCTGCGGGTCCAGCGGCGGTCCGGAACGGCAGCGGTCTGGAACGGGCTCCTGCTCCTGAATCTTGTTGTCTTCAGCCGGCGCCATTTTCCAAAATGGCGCCGAAAAATGGCGGCGGCCATAGACTAACACGATTGGACGGCAGGAGGTCCTTCCGGACCCCCGCTGGACTTTTGGCAAGTCTCGTGGGGGTCAGGAGGCCCCCCACAAGCTGGCCAAAAGTTCCTGGAGGTCCAGCGGGGGTCAGGGAGCGATTTCCCGCCGCGAATCGTTTTCGTACGGAAAATGGCGCCGGCAGGAGATCGACTGCAGGAGGTCGTTCAGCGAGGCGCCGGAACCCTCGCTGAACGACCTCCTGCAGTCGATCTCCTGCCGGCGCCATTTTCCGTACGAAAACGATTCGCGGCGGGAAATCGCTCCCTGACCCCCGCTGGACCTCCAGGAACTTTTGGCCAGCTTGTGGGGGGCCTCCTGACCCCCACGAGACTTGCCAAAAGTCCAGCGGGGGTCCGGAAGGACCTCCTGCCGTCCAATCGTGTTCGTCTATGGCCGCCGCCATTTTTCGGCGCCATTTTGGAAAATGGCACCGGCTGAAGACAACAAGATTCAGGAGCAGGAGCCCGTTCCGGACCGCTGCCGTTCCGGACCGCCGCTGGACCCGCAGGTTATTTAACTCATTTGGGGGGGTTCGGGAGGGTGGGGGATTTAATTTAAAGGGTCGGGGGTGGGTTTTAGGGGGTTTTAATGTGCCGGTTTTGCGATTTTTAGATTTTTAGATTTTTCACGATTTTTCACGATATTTTACCCCCCCAAACGGCAACAATACGATTCCCTCCCCCTCCCAGCCGAAATCGATCGTTAAGACGATCGAGGACACGATTCACATCCCTAAACTGTACTAACCACATCCTCTGGCAACAAATTCCAAAGTTTAATTGTGCGTTGAGTAAAAAAGAACTTTCTCCGATTAGTTTTAAATGTGCCCCATGCTAACTTCATGGAGTGTCCCCTAGTCTTTCTATTATCCGAAAGAGTAAATAACCGATTCACATCTACCCGTTCTAGACCTCTCATGATTTTAAACACCTCTATCATATCCCCCCTCAACCGTCTCTTCTCCAAACTGAAAAGTCCTAACCTCTTTAGTCTTTCCTCATAGGGGAGCTGTTCCATTCCCCTTATCATTTTGGTAGCCCTTCTCTGTACCTTCTCCATTGCAATTATATCTTTTTTGACTAGAGAGCAAGTAGTAAAAGTTTAATATTATTGGCATGCATTCTACCAGGCACACTTAGTGCAGGTAACAGTTCTCCTAGAAGATGAAGATAAACATTAAATGAATTCACTGATAAAGATGACCCCATGGAGCCCTCCAAATGGCAGAGCATGCTAGGATGAATGTTCATTCCTGAGCCTCCCTGGTTGCTGATGCAAAAAGTATGAACCAATCCACGTTAGCAGTTCTTGACCAATGTCCTCATCCTGCAGCCAATTTAGAAGGATAGTATGGTTTAGAGCATGAAGAAATGTCAAGTAGGACCATGATCACAGCTGTCTCCCCATCCAGTGAATGCCAACAATGCCTCTGTGTCCACTACAGAAACCGAAGTGGAAGGGATCCATAGTTATTCAGCTTATTTGAATTGTGCTTTTATGAAGCCTACTATTACAGCATTAACCATTTCAAGGTCAAACACATGACCACCATGCCACTCATTGCCAACTAGAGATGTGAATCAGAACCGGAATTTGATCGGTTCCGATTCCGATTCAAATCTTAAAATTTTTATCGTCCGGCCCGATTGGGTTTTTGTTTATCGGCTGCGCTCGATCCGATAAACAAAAAACCCACCCTGACCCTTAAAAACTGACCCCTTAGCTTCCCCCACCCTCCCGACCCCCCCAAAAACGTTTTAAAATTACCTGGCGGTCCAGTGGGGGCACGGGGAGCAATCTCCCGCTCTCAGGCCATCGACTGCGCTAATAAAAATGGCGCCGATGGCCCTTTGCCCTTACCATGTGACAGGGTATCCGTGCCATTGGCCGGCCCCTGTCACATGGTAGGAGCACTGGATGGCCGGCGCCATCTTTAAAGATGGGGGAAGCTAAGGGGTCGATTTTTAAAGGGTTGGTGGGGTTTTCTTTTTTATCGGGCCATCAGCGCCATTTTTATTAGTGGCATCAAAATGGCGCCAATGACCCGAGAGTGGGAGATCGGTCCCGGGGATTCCACTGGACCACCAGGTACTCGTAAAAAGTGTTGGGGGGTTCGGGAGGGTGGGGGAAGGTAAGGGTTTAGTTTTAAAGGGTCGGGGTGGGTTTAGGGGTTGTTTTGGTGTGCAGGTTTTCCCGCCCTCCCCCCAAATCCCTGATTTATGATTTTTCACGATAAATCGGGGGATTTGCTATTGTATCGTGCACTCTAACGATTTTTGACGATTTAAAAAATATCGGACGATTTTTTAAATCGTCAAAAAACGATTCACATCCCTATTGCCAACCATTTGGTACTTCCATTTCAACTTACCCATCAAAACCATGTCAAAACATTGACTGTTCAATTCACTGAAACCTGTGCTGTAATCCCATTTGGCTATGAATTTAGAGAGTTTCAAAATAATTTCTAAATTTGAGGTTGTTTTAACATTTAAGAAAAATGCATGTTCTGGTCTGTAGCCATCGTAAATTAAAGTGCAACATAATTTCAATTAAAGCAGCTCATAAAGTAGGATAAGAATTAAATTAACCTATTAAATTAAGCTACCATGCTTGCCATTTTAAGTATGATAAACTTGTTTTTAAGGAGAATGGTTAGGAAACAAACAGCTATTTCCTAGTATATCATATTTTAAAATAACATATACATTAGTTACTTCCTGTAGTCTATTACCAAATTAATTTTCCTCTGTATATGTGCACAACATAAATTGAAACTTTTTCAGTTATTCCTTTACTTATTACAAAGAAATAGAGCTTACTTAGTTTATGTTTTTATACCATATCATATTTAAATGAAAGTAAAGATTGCCCCACCCCACATGACCCCTCCCCCTCCCCCCATATCCCATACCATATTGTATGTCAATCTAAAGAAAACCCCCAAAACAATACTCTTAGTGTAATGCCTTAAACAATCAAGCTAAATATGCCAGGAGACTTTTTAATGCACTGCACTGATGATCAAAGGTATTAAATTTAGTCAACCATGAAGAAGATTTTGATTATCATACATCTCAGCTGTGCTTGCATGTGTTGACCAAGAGAAAAAAAATAAAAGAGAAAATGAAATGTGATTAGTGCCTGATGGGTTGAAATTCCTTTAATACATATAGCACTGAGAAAATTTATATCAACAATTTTCATCAAGATGTTTTTCATATCTAGTGTAGCACAAAGAATCAGTGTCTATGGTGCATGATAAAACTCTTATCAGTATCAGAATAGAAACATGTGGAGTGATGCAATTTCTTCCATTGTAATATTTGCTTAGTTGAGATTTGTATTGTGCATCATTGGGCACCAAATGTTACTGTTTGACAATTACTGTAATTCCATTGTATGCTTTTCTTTATTAATAGATTTGATAACAGAGAAAAAAAACCCCTCAAATCCCATATCATTCAAATAATGTTGCTTTTAAAGATGAATAGAGTCTAAACATCTTAGTAAGGACCACAAAATGCTGCAGGAGAGTGCTATGTAACTATAAATAAGGCTAAAACCGTACCAGGGACAATCATAACCAACTAGGCTTGCTGTGTCACCCATCACAATGGTACAATACATAGTCAATACAAAGACACTGCCTGATCGAGTGAAAATCTGTATTGAAGGCCTCCGTTTTATTAATGATCTGACAAAGAAATCTAGCCAAGTTAACCAAGGTCTCTTATTTATCTACTGTATCTATCTATTTATCTATCTATGCTCCATCCCCTTTCCTTCGTAAAGTGTATGGGTTATCTTAAGCTAAGGGTTATAAATAAGATAATTGCCTTCAGAAACATCAGTCCTCCAAATGTAAGCAAGACCATGGATCTCTTCAGGAATCATCTCTTGGCTGGATGGAACCGGGCAACCCACTCCATTCAAGAAAGATTGTTAGCATAGGCCATAGCATAACTGCACCAGGGGTATTTGACCTGCCACCATACTGGGGCAAAGCTGGCACTGATTGTTACACGTGCCGGCCGCAGCAGACCTGTGGCTCAGCACCCTCACCTCTTTCAAAGTGATCCAGCATCTGGTCTCTCGTCTCTGGCGGCAGTGGGCTGCTGACTCCATCCTCAGGCCACCCCTGGGGCCTCCGGCTCTGCTGCAGCTCCTGAAGCTCCGCGTCGGGCCTCTCCGAATGACCTGTGGAGAGATGCCATCCCGACCAGCGCCGCGCCCCTCCCTAGGCGCACACACGTGCACAGCTAGTCCTTAAATAGGGCCTGCGGAGGTAACCTGGCCGCAGCCCTGGATGATGACATCAGCTGAGTTCCAGTATATAAGCCCGGACTCCGCTCTCTCAAATTGCTTTTGCAACAGGTCCCCTCGCTAGTCAAATACTCGTCTCTTCAGTTCCTGGTTCCCGATCCTGATTGCCTTCGTTCCTGTTTCCTTGTTCCTGTGTTCCTCTTCCTTTGTCTCTCCTTCGGATTGTTAACCTGGTTTGACCTCTGCATTGCCTGACTACTCCGTTGCCTCACTCCAGCCCCAGACCTCTGCATTGCCTGACTACTAGAGTCTGTTGCCTCTCTCCAGCCCTGGAACTCTGCCTCGCTTGACTACGCCATTGCTTCTCTCCAGCCCTAGACTTCTGCTTCGTCTGACCATCCTCAGCCTTGCTTGCCACTGCTTCTTTAAGCCCTGATCCCAGCTTGCTTAAAGATGCCTCTTCAGCTTTTGTCCTGGAAGTGGTTCATTCAGGCTTTGGCCTGCTCTTGCTCAGGCGCCCTCTGTCAGACTGTGTTCCTATTGGTGTCCGGGTCTCCAGGACTCTGCCTCATCCAGTACAGACTGATACCTACACAAGTTACTGCCTCTGGGCTGACCTCGATCCACCCATCGATGAACACTGACGGAGGCCACCTAAGTCCAGCCGGCCCCGGCATCCAAAGGCTCAACCCTCGGGGAATGAGGGCTGGTATCGGTGAAACGCCAGCCGGCCTCCATCCTTCTGCCCATCCTGCTGATGGTGGGGACCCCCACCTCGGCCCAAGGGTCCACCTCCAGTGCAACACTGATTATGCTCAAGAAATCTTCTGTCGATATTCCAACATCTCATGCCCATACTGGGGGGAGGGGGGGTGCTAGTCTGCAGCCACCCTGGGGACAATCCAACCCTCCCTTATAAACAGACATAGGGGTAGATTTTAAAAAATAGCACGATCGCGTACTTTTGTTGGCGCACCAGGCGCAAACAAAAGTATGCTGGATTTTATAAGATACGCGCGTAGCCGTGCATATCTTATAAAATCCGGGATCGGCGCACGCAAGGCTGCCGATTTTGGGCAGCCTGCGCGCGCTGAGCCACGCAGCCTGCCTCCGTTCCCTCCGAGGCAGCTCCGAAATCGGAGCGGCCTCGGAGGGAACTTTCTTTCGCCCTTCCCTCATCTTCCCCTCCCTTCCTCTACCTAACCCACCCCCCCGGTCCTATCTAAACCCCCCCCTACCTTTATCCATGGATTTACGCCTGTTGGAGGCAGACGTAAATCCGCGTGCACCAGCGGGCTGCTGGTGCGCCAAACCCGACCCAGGGGCTGTTCCGGAGGGCGCGGTCACGCCCCCGGAACACCCCTGGGCCGAAACCACGCCCCCGGGCCCACCCCCCAAACGCCGCGTCACGCCCCCGAAACGCCGCGTCATTTGGCGACGCCCATGACACGCCCCCGACACGCCCCCTTAAAAAAAGAGCCAGGACTTACGCGCGTCCCGGGGCTCTGCGTGCGCCGGCGGCCTATGCAAAATAGGCGCGCCGGCACGCGAGGGCCCTGCTCGCGTAAATACAGCTGTATTTACGCGAGCAGGGCATTTAAAATCCGCCCGATAATCTGGACATGCCAGAAAGTCCCTGGTTGAATCCCTGACAATAGTTAGGGAACTCCCACCATTAAGAGTGACTCAGGCTCTCCACAGCATCTAATTCCCTCTGCAGGCTCAAGTACCTCCACTCCCCAAACTGCAATGAGAAATACAACACAAAAGAAATAGATATATAATACAAACATGTTGTATTCTAGCCAAGTAATCCATTGCAGAATCATATCTAATACAAGTGATAACCCACTACATTCAAGTGAAATGTGTACACCAGACCCATCTCATTTAAGTCTTCCAAATATAACTTGGTTGTAGCAATCCAATGACACAGTGAAAGGAAGGCGGATGGGCAATCTTCAGAGAATCAACAGGAGTGGTAGGAGGAAGAGGATGGTGCACTACCGTATTAGCCCCCTCTGCTGTCCCATCCCCCACCATCATACACACATGTCGCTGTGATCAATCATGACACCGACTTGGGTAAGATGGGTTGGCCAGGGGGTAGAATTGTGAAGGGAAGGCTGCCAAGGGAAAATGGAAAGCTGGCTCTGTAGCCCCTTCCCCTCTCCCCCACCCCAGAACATGGAAGCGGGCCTGCTGGCCATGTGGCCATCCACTTTTCTTCCTGCGCAGTCACACCTGCAAGTTACACTGCCAATCCTGTGGTCATTGTATCCCATCTCGACCTGGATGTTTGTGGCATCTGTGCACATAGCACAACATTGCCCAATTATTGTTAATAAAATACAAGGATGTTAAAAAAAAACAAACCTTTTGTTATCATTATATCGTTTTAGAATATAGAACTGTCTTTTATTCAGATAGGTGATGAGTTTAAAAGAATGCAATCCAACTGTTATCATCATAGTCTTTGCAGGGCATGAATTGTTGTAACTTCGTGTCTTTGCTTCTCTGCCTGTTCTGCTTTCTCCACAGTTATTTCACACATAGGTTTTGTAAGTAGCTGTAAATAATGAAGCATGGAAATTTCACAGAGGATTATAAGACGTGTGAAATCAGTTTCAAAATGTTGAATGTTGTTAATTTGTTTGGAACATCGTGCAGGTGAGATAGCATATATATGATATGATATGATTAGGCTAAACCCTATAAAGCATGAGAAATTATATACAGCACTGGAAGAGGTACTACATGAAATGTAATTTCTTTCCAACTATGCTTAGTTTGCAAAAATGGGACTTTAATAAGGAAAACAATTACAAATGTATTGATTTTTTTGTTCATTATTTTTTTAACATTTCAAGATTTTAAAAATGGTGCATATTTCCACATAGTACTCCTATGCGCAGAGCAGCATTAAGGTCTAGAAATAAATATCTCAGTCCTTGAGTTGAGTATACAGAGATTGTTCTATACAATTTCAGTTAATCATCATCATGTCAATATATTGTAGTTATGTTATTTATGATTGCTATTATTCTCACATGGAGCATCCAGGTGATCATGCAGATTATAAACCGAATAAATAATATAAAATATATAAAATCAATTAAAAGGGATATGATTCTGAGTGTGCACATCATGAGTCTGCTATCTCCCCTTTGATCAAATCTTAATGACAAAATCTTAGATATTTATTTGGGTATGTGTAGATGCATTTCAGATACATCTATGAATTCTGATCTGTTTGACTAAGACCAAACCATATTGAACATTATCCTCTGGCCCCACCCCCGCCCTTTTGTAAAGCCCCGGGACTTAGACGCATCTCGGGGCTTTACGTGCGTCACTGGGCCTTTATAAAATAGGCCCGGCGCACGTAACCCCACACACACACACACACACGCGCGCGCGTAAATCCTCTGCGCGAGTAGGGCTTTGAAAATCAGCCCAATTATGTGTTTGAAATGACAGAAAACCAGAATGGAACACATTAAAAAATATATTGTGCTATGAAAAAATGCAGTGAATGTAATGTATGTGAACTATGCTTAGTTCACATACATTACATTGCAAAATGTAATGTATGTGAACATACATACATTGTAATGTATGTATGTTCATGTAATGTATGTATGTAATGTATGTATGTAATGTATGTGAACATACATACATTGCAAAATGGCGCCGGCCGTATGGCTGGCGCCATTTTGCAATACAGCAATATGATTCGAGTGAAGGAGGTCGCTTCCGGACCCCCGCTGGGCTTTTGGCAAGTCTTGTGGGGGTCAGGAGGCCCCCCCCAAGCTGGCCAAAAGTCCCTGGGGGTCCAGCGGGGGTCCGGGAGCAATCTCCTACACTCGTGACGTCGGGGGACAGGAACCAAAATGGCGCCGGCGCCATTTCTATCAACGCACCCATGGCCCGAGAGTGGAAGATCACACCGGGGACCTCCCACTGGACCCCAGGTAATTTAAGACATTTTGGGGGGGTTCGGGAGGGTGGGGGATTTATTTTAAAGGGTCGGGGTGGGTTTTAGGGTTGTTTTAGTGTGCCGGTTTTCCCGCCCTCTCCCGATTTACATGATTTAAAAAAAAAAAAAAAAAAAAACCGCGACGATCCGATTCCCTCCCCCCCCAGCCAAAATCGATCGTTAAGACGATCTATCTCACGATTCACATCTTTAGTAAACAGTTACCATCACCCAATTATGACATTCTCTAACTTTGCATTGCAGTGTTAGTCTACTGTAACACATTTTGAACTCTTTTGCTGGAAAAGCGTGAAACAAATAAATGATGATGATGACTGCAATGAAATCTTGAACTTTAGTGTCTGATACAGTAGCAAATTGTCAAATTGTAGAAAAAAGCTGCAAACACAGACTTTTTAGCAGCAAAACAGCAGGCTTCTTAGGGCAAAGACTTTTTTTTTTATTTATTGACCATTAATTTTCTGCTCTTTCAAGTGTTTCTATCTCATCACTCTAACCCTGGTGCGTTAGGTTTATCTTAATTAACAGAAACCAAATATAATGCAGCATCAATAGTTGACATCCAAGATTAAAACACATTTGATTTCAAGTAGAAGCTGCAAAACATGCATATCATTCATCAATTTCTCATTTTGAAAGTCTTGCAATAGTATTTCCTTATGTGTTATTATTGCACTGCATTCAGTATGAGTCAGGGAGTTCCACTGATATCTATCAAATTCTAATTAATCTGTGCTGAAATATCCGAGTTGATGATTGCAAAATATATTTTCCTTGTTATTTTTTTAAACTTGTCATAAGAACATAAGATATGCCATACTGGGTCAGATCAAGGGTCCATCAAGCCCAGTATCCTGTTTCCAACAGTAACCATTCCAAGTCACAAGTACCTGGCAAGTATCCAAACATTAGATAAATCACAAGCTACTAACGGGGCAGAGGATTGGGTGTTGCTGCAGAAGCAGCCCAGCCTGTCAGAGATAGGGATGTGCATTAGTTTAAAATGACATAGACAATATCAATGACATTATTTATGATATTTCTTTTTGCTTTTTTTAAATTAGAGAACATCCACACAATTTTGTGGGGTTTTCGCTATCTTTTTTGTGCCCACAATTTGTAAATATTGTGCAGAAGTACCCCTAACAAATATCCAACCTGGGGGGTTTCTGGAGAACCCCCCCCCCCCCATCACATCCTCCTGCCCACCACTCTTGGAAGCAGCTGTTTTCCCCCAAAATGTAATATTTAGTAAATAATCACAACAGCAATGAAGCAGCTACCTCTCCAATTAATCACAATAGAAAAGGAGAGAGGAGACCAGATATTCTCTATACCTCCAAAAGATTTTTAACTATCAATTTTAAATTTTTTTAAATATTTTAAATATTTACCCATCAAATGACAATATCATAGATCTTATCGCTCTTATTAAAATCTAATCTGCAGCCTCTCGCCACGCAATGGGCCGCAGGCTGTAATCAGTCTTTAGAGCTTTTGAATTGTAATCATCTATTGTCATTTGCCACTATCATTTTAAAACCCACCATATAACTTTATTAAATTTCTTAAACAAATTATCTCTATTATTTTAACACCACTCTCACATAATCTTAGAACTCCCGTTCTTGCACACCATCACCAAATTTCATGAATTGAATTGAATACTTAGCCAGTAAATCTTTAAATCAAGCAGATATACTGCATTGTTTTCAATTGTTCCCGACATGAATCATGTTTCAACTGAGGTTCAGTCTTCTTCAGGGGAAACTGTTTAAATTTCAAAAAAGGCCAAAATATTCTGTTAACCCTAAAAATTAAAACAAACAATTAAAAACACTCATAACAGACCATCCAGCTATGATTTATGCAATTTAAACTCAATAACACCATCCCAAATAATACATATCACAAAGATAGATTAAAGTATTTACAAACTTACCCGGTCATAAGATTAGCGTCTCTTAAGGGATTCAAACATGGCACCATGACATCTCAAATTTTACCTTCAAGGGCCACCCCTTTACTTAAATATATCCCAACAGCTGTCACCACCGGAAATCCGGATTACCCACTCCAGAATCAAACTACAATTCCCACAATCCTCGGTTAAAAGACACATCACACCTATCAAAACACAGACCAATCGATATCTTTATTGAGTCCGTTAGGCTCCACCGTATTGAAAAAATATATCCATTTCTGTTCTCTTTACAATAGATATCCATCAAAATCGCCTCCGCGATTACACAAGGCTGGTTGTTCTATTACGGCAAATCTCAAATCATCAAAAGTATGTCGGCATTGAAGACAATGTTGGACAACTGGTGCCTCAATTCTACCATGCGTGATCGCACTTCTATGTTCAATCATCCGAGTTTTTAAACTACGTTTAGTTTTGCCAATATACAAACGGGGACATGGGCACCACAACCCATAAATCACTCCCTTAGATTCACAGTTTGTAGACGAATGCAACTTAAATTTGCCATTAACAAAAAATGGCAGAACTGTACCAGAAAATGATTGAGTACAAACAGTACAGTTCCCACAGGGATAATGTCCCTTATTCATCAAATTCGTTACAGCCCCTTGTATTTTTTCATCTGCAAAATCAGAGTGCACCACTACATCTCTCAAATTTCTCCCCCGTTTGAGAGCAAATCTCGGTAGTTCACCAAAACCTTCATGTAACTGTAAAATATGCCAAAATTTCTTTATAATATTCTGTATCTTATATACCTGTGGAGAAAATGGCAGGACACATACTACTCTATTAGTATCCTGTTGTTGACTACTGGATAGAAAGAGTAAATCTCTATTTACCCACCGGGCTCGTTTGAAAGCTTTCTTAATTATTTGTAATGGGTAACCCCTTTGTTGAAAATTTTGGATCATAATCTGAGCCTTTGCCTTGTATTCTTTAACATTAGAACATAATCTCCTCAGTCTCAAAAACTGTCCATATGGCAGATTAGTACGCAAGTGCTGAGGGTGGCAGCTATCATATCTTATTAATGTATTTCTATCTGTTGGTTTGCGGAATATGGAAAATTCGAAACCCGTCGATTGCAGTGTAATCAAAATATCCAAATATGCCACTTTGCTTTTATTGAAATTGTAAGTGAACTTCAAGTTAACATCACAACTTTCTAACCACACCATAAAAACCAAAAATTCACTTTCTTCCCCCTCCCACACCACAAGGTTATCATCAATATATCACCTCCATAACTTGACATGACCACTGAATGGGTTAGCGTCCAAAAATTTTTCTTCGAAATTTCCCATATATAAATTTGCCATGTCTGGCGCCATTGTGGCGGCCATGGCTACCCCTTTCTTTTGAAGGAAAAACTCGTTGTCAAACATGAAAAAGTTATTTTTCAAAGCTATTCGCGCCAATGATTATATAAATACAGCTGGTATGCGTGACGTGACACTACTCAATTTTGCCTCAATAATCTCAATAGCTTCCAACTGTGGAATATTCGTATATAACGAAACCACATCGATCGTGGCTAATGCTAGCGAATTATTGGGAAACAATTGTAAAGTTAGGGAGTCTAACTGGGACATCAAGTCCGAGGAATCTCTGACATATGATGGAAGTGACTTCACCATAGGTGATAAAAATGTATCCACAAATATCGATAATGGCTCAAGTAAAGAGCCTTTTAGTGGATACAATCGGTCTACCCGGGGGTAGACCGAATATTCATTAGGGGTATCCTGAAAACCCAACTGGTTTGTGGCCCTCGAGGACCGGACTTGCCCACCCCTGGTCTAGGCAGTTTACAATCAAACAAACACAATTTAAAACAAACTTAGCAAGACAAAATAGAACAAAATTTTTATAAAAGGTTTAACATCGTAATGGTCCAGCCAGAATAATGTATTGATTATTGTACACGGTAGGCATCATTAAACAGATACATTTTTAGCATTTTTTAAAATTCTTTTCGGTTAGGGATCATTCGGATAAATTCTGGGATAGAGTTCCACAGTGTCAGGCCTGCTATCGAGAAGGCCCTTTTCCTTATTAGAGCTAAACTGGCTATACTGACTGATGGGATTTCCAATAAACATTTGTCCATAGATCGAAGTTGTCTTGGGGATTTATATATATGTAACATGGAACAAAGCCATATGGAGCTGGGATTGTAGAGTAAATTATGGATGGTAGTCAAGATTTTTTGTATCTGATTCGGTGAGTTATAGGAAGCCAGTGAAGAGGTTACAGTATGGGGATGATATGATCTTTTCGTGGTAAGTTAAAGATCATTCTTGCGGTTGCATTTTGGATTAGTTGTAGTGGATGTAGTGTGGATAGAGGTAGACCTATATATAGTGCATTACAGTAATCAGGCTTGATAGTACTAAAGCTTGTGTAACTGTTCGAAAATCAGATGATAGTATTAACGGTTTAAGTTTTTTGAGCATATGTATTTTAAAGAAGGATTTTTTGACAGTTTCTGAAATGTGTTTGGATAGTGTTAATTTTGAATCAGTAGTTATACCTAAGTTTCTTGCATGGTGCTTTATAGATATACATTGTCCGTCAAATGTAAACATTTTAGGAGGTTGATGATCAGAATCTGGTACTGTTGATAAGTAAATTAGTTCAGTTTTTGCTGTATTTAGTTTCAATCTGTTGTGAGATAGCCAGGTGCTTATCGTTGTTAAGTAAATTTGAAGTAATGAGAATGTGTTAGTCCAGGAATTGGTAAAAGGTATGATTAATTGTATGTCGTCAGCATATATTTTGAAATTTAAATTCAGACCATCGAGGAGACGACACAGAGGAAGGAGGTATATATTAAATAATAATGCTGAAAGTGAAGAGCCTTGTGGTACACCTGATTTAGTGGTGTATCATTTGGACTTGGCGTTTCCCATAGTTATTCTTTGTGGTCTATTTGAGAGAAAGGTAGTGAACCATTGTAATGCTGTCTTAGAGATGCCAATTTGTTGTAGGTTAGAAAGTAATATAGTATGATTTAAAGTATCAAAGGCAGCAGATATATCAATCAGAACAAGTGTGTAGTTTGTATCAGAGTTGAATCCCCTTATGAATGTGTCGAATGCTGATATGAGAAGTGATTCCGTACTGTGTGCTTTTCTAAAGCCATGTTGGTTTCGGTGGAGGTTATTGTTTTCTTCAATGTAATTTGAAATTTGATGAAGTGCGACTGATTCAGTTATCTTAGCTATAGATGTAAGTGTAACAATTGGACGGTAATTAGGAGATCTAAGGGGTCTTGATTTTTCTTCTTTGGTATAGGTATAATGGATGTCTTTTTAATGGAGTCAGGGAAAACTCCTTGAGATAAAGGAGCATTTACTATTTCAGTTATTGAAGGAGCAATGTGTACTTTAATGTCTTTCAATAACTGTCCAGAACAGGAGTTAAATGGGCTTTTTGATGGTTTTGATTTTGTAAGAATATTCATGATTGTAGTGTCATTTGTATTTGTAAATTCTGAAAAGGAGCAGGCAAGTTGCGGAACTGTTGACTTTGGAATGGGTAAATGTTCAAATTCAGCAGAGATATTTTCAGTTTTTTCTATGAAGTGTTTTGCTATGTTGTCACATAAGTCATCAGATGTAGGTGGTAAGGGAGCATCTTGTATCATTGAAAGGTCTTTTACAATAGAAAATAAAATTTTGGAGTTTCCATATGCATTTTTTATTTTAGATGTAAAGAATGATTTTTTGGCTTTTATTATGTCTTTTTTGTATTTTTGTAAGAGGGTATAGTATTCATATTTTCTTTCTGGACGAGGGTTTTTTCTCCATCTTCGTTCTAGATTGTGTAGTTTGCATTTAGTTATGTTGAGGGATTCTGTATACCAAGAGGATGTCTTTCTATTGGTGTTTTTCATTGGCATTAACGGTGCTACAGTGTCTAGGCTTTCTGTTATACTGTTATTCCAAAATGTTAGCATGTCAGATACTTGTGTGTGTGGGTTTTGGTTGATTTTTGGTAATAGAGTATTTGTGAAAGTTTCAATGTTTAGTTTCTTACTTCAGAGTTTCAGGTGCTCTTTATCAGCTTTTGTGTTGGTATTGTTTGTTCTTGGGAGTTTGATATTTCCTACTGCTTTTATTAAAAAGTGATCTGACCATGGTACTGTAAGAATTTCAGTTGTAAAGTTTTGAAAAGATTGGTTGATGCAAATTTGATCCAAGGTATTTCCCTGTTTGTGTGTTGGGGCATTTATGATGGTTGTGAAATTTAGTCCAGATAGGGCCTTCCATAAGGTTTGTAATTGAAGGGTGATTTTGTTGGTTATTAAAATGTAAATTAAAGTCACCAGCGAGAATGGTATGTTCTAGATCACAGGGTAAAGTAACGATTGTTTCAAGAAATGTAGTAAGATTATTATTGAGGATTCCTGGGGGGCTATAAATTGGGCAAATATAGTTTCAATCAGAAAGCAAATATAGTTTCAATCAGAAAGCAAATTTCACAAGAAAACCAAAATTTCATACAGCAGCAAGATCTTATTCAAGTAGGGAATGAAATAAAAGCTCATGTCTCAAAAATATTGAAAACAAACATCTCTCTAATACCTGTCGTGCTGCTATATCCCTTATCCTTTACCTTAAAAGTCTTTCTTCCACTCAGTATTGCTGCCATACCCAGTATTTTGGATGTTGAGGGTCTTACTGTCACTCTGCCTTGCTATCATACCCCAGACCCTACACCTTGGGGTGTTCTTGCCACTCTGGGGGATACTTTGCACATCTCATGATGCTTTGTTGTGTTGATACCATTCTTTGTCCTGCTTTGTCCCTTTATCAGTTGCTTGGGGTTTTTCCGGCTATCTTTTCTGCTTTGTTCTCCCTTCATGATGCCTTAGGATGTTGATGCCATTTTTTGTGCCACTTTGCCTCCTGTAAAGCCTTTGAAGGTTTATGCCACTATTGTTGCTCTCTTTTGTGTTCTTTCCCCTCTTGCCAATTATTTGCTCCTCTGCTGATGCCTTCGAAAACTCCTACCACTGCTGATACCCCTTTGCCCCTTAGTGCCTTAGGCTATTCATACAACTTTTGGTGCCACTTTTCCACAGTCTAGGTGCCTCAGAATTTTTTACCTGAATATCTTCCCATATTTCATTACAATTGATGAGAAAGCCCTTATTCTGGAGCCCAAAATAGGCTGCAGTGCGTCCCCCATTGACTTTAATGGCAAACAAATATTTTTTTTTGTTTTGAAACTAATGAAGCAAATTTAGGCTCCCATGAAATGAAGGAATGAACCATACCAAATATTTTTCCTCTGCACATCCCTAGAATGTATTATCTTTATATGCAAACAGTGATATTTTACAGAATGAACTAGCACACAAGTTATTTTTCATATGCTGTCAGTAAAATATTTCATAATGAGTTCTAGCCAAACATAACATTACAATGGCATTCTCAAGGACAAAAGGGAGAAAGCAGCAGAAATAATATAAGATGCATTTTATGTACATGATTTATTCCTTTTGGGTAGAAAATCAGACTGACTTGCTTTTGAAACAGTTATATGTCAAAACATGATGAAGGTGGAGTCTCAGAGGCAAGCTTTTCATATGAAATATTAAGAGGATGTATAAAAGATCATTTCATGTGTTGTCAAAGCACTAGACTGTACACAATCTGTTTTGTTGCTTGCACAGCATGAGATGGTTATGTCTACATTATTTTGTCCCAGATACAAGTATATAAGGCTGATGATGAATATTTATAACTGAAGATAATGTCACAGTTCTTTGCTCTATACTGTTAAAAGTAGTTGGCAAGTAAAAAAACACATCTGAATATTTCTGTGACAATTAAAGATCTTGAGGTCCATATTCAAACATAATCCAGCTAGCAAAGTTAGCCAGATAAACTTATCTAGCTAACTTTTGAGGTATATTCAGCTATTAAATATACCTGCTTAACTTTCAGACAGCTCTTTAGCCCAATCAGACATAGCTGTCTAAGTTATCCAGCTAAGTCTGAATATCAGAGTTAACCAGCTAACCTAACACTTCCCAGTTACATCCCTAACTGAAGCCTAGATTCATCAAAATGCTATAAATTTTGCATGAATATTTGGCCTGCTCCTGGGAGGGGTGTGTGTGTGTGTGTGAGTGTGTGAGTGTGTGAGTGTGTGTGTGTGTGAGTGTGTGAGAGAGAGAGAGAGAGAGAGAGAGAGAGAGAGATTGAGTCCATCAAGCTAGGGCTAGAGAACATTGTAGAAATCTCATCTTTGTGTGACTTTCCTCACTCAAAATCACGTCAAATCTTCACTGATGTGTACTGTGCTATTCGTACATCTCACTGTGCATGTAAAACTGGCCCCCAAACCCTACACCACCACCAAAACCTCACCTTGAGTTACTAGTGTGCCCTCTTATAGTGGTATAAATAGTTGACTACTATGTGTCCCACTTCAGAGTATCTCTCTCTCTTCACCTGAAAATGCCTAAAACAGAATTCACAATAAATATAGCAAATTCTGTTTCAGGCACATCACACAGCTTAACACCAGGAAAAAAAGGTGTAGCTATTTCTGACATTAAAAATATGTGTTATTTTTTCACATGCTGCGTTAATGCCTCTCATTTTCATCAACCCCTTCTCTTTGAATACATTTCAAAAATTTGCATTTGCGTCACACGCAATGATAAATAACGCAGGTGCATTTTGATGAAGACCCTGTTAGCTGGCTAAATTCTTGCCAGATATCTTATCAGCTGGCTAGAATTTAGCCAGATAAATGCCCAATATTTCTTTAGCTGGCTAAATGCTTTTAAATCTTTATTATCCCATAAAGTGAATGTTGTTGGTAGGCACTTTTGTCTTTTATTTTTTGTCTATTTTTTAATGCATTTATAAAACCTTGATATACATCTTGAAAGAAAACAAAAAGCATAGAAATAAAAATTATATATTAACAAAAAGAAAAAAGTAAAAGTACAATATGTTAATGCCACAAAAAAAAACCCAACAAAAAACGCTTAACTATAGGTCCACCAAACAAAATGTTGACCCTGGAGATATATTTCAGTTTTGTCACTGGCAGGTGCTAAGATGCTATTGATATTTTAATGATAATTGGTCTTAACTGTCTTCTCATTAAGTAATGCCAATTATTATTATATTTGGTGGATATGGTCTCATGTCCTATCTAGTAATGTGAGAACCGGCAAATAACTTTAGATGGAATGAGGCTTAGTTTTTCAATCATATATTTTATTTGACCAAGAACTAAAATCTTTAGTAAAAACTGTACTGGATAATTTGTATACCTTGGTTGAAACACGACGTAAATCCAGAAATCTAATAGAAAAAAAGACATGCAATATGTAGTGACTCTGAATCCACCTGCAAGCTATTTGCGTCCATTTTTCTGACCTGTTTATGGCTCCAAACTCTAGGATTGAAAACAGATTATTGAATAATTTTTTAACCCGTACTTTTTAAAAGCAATCTTAACTATACCAGGATTATAATTAGCATACACAAACCAAAAAACAGCTCTGCCAAACGTAAATGTATTTTAAAGAAATGGACCAAACAATAGGACTGATTTACTAAAGTTTTTCTCCCATTTTGTGTCTATGGGAAAAATGCTTAATAAGCCAGACCCAATATTCAAAACAAAAAATGCTTCCACAAAAAGAATTAAGACGTAAAAGCCCCATAATGGCAGATTCTTGAATGATAGTTATACCAAACACCGGCTTAGACACACTTCATCACTGGCTTGAGTCTTCATCCATAGGGTTGTTAATCATTTCAGGTAGTTAGTCAGGTAGGGGTGGGTGGTTGGCAATCCATCAAGCATAAACACCTAGCTAGACTTAATCTGGCTTCTTTTTGCTATACCCTGTTCACTGGACTTATTTGACCTCTCTGGTAATTTTGTTTTACCTGCAGTCCACTTGGCCAATCACTTCCCTGGAACCTAACAGCCTCAGAATCTTCAGAGCCAGGCTCTGTCTGCAGTTTGTTTGCCTCTGCACTGCTCTGCTTTGCTCTATTTGGCTTTGTTCCTCAGTTCTAAACTCTTTTTACCAGGTGTGTTTTTAAAGGGGCAATGCCTCTCCATGAAAAAGAAAACACTTTATAACAACATAGTAACACAGCAGATAACATAAAAAGACCAACTCAGTCAGCCTGCGCTTTTCTTAAGTATGACACCAGAAGAGCAAGAGTGACTGGAGATTATTCTTGACTCCTTTTTGATCAGGTAATTGAGGGGGGAAGGGGGAACAGGAATTTGTTTTATTTTAGTGTGTATAACTACGGCAGACGTGACACCTTGCTCAGCCACCAACAATTTTAAACACGGATAACACACAAAAGAATCAAGGTCATGTCTTTGAAATTAATGACCACAGCTGTTTATTAGATACCTAACAAGGAAATCTAATTAGGGTGCTCAAGCCCTGACTAAGCCTTCTCTAACCCTTGGGAGGTACCATCAAGTCTCTCTACATCTGCTCCTGCTGGTTGCCCAAGGCCCCACATCAATCTTGTAGTGCCCTGCCAGATTAATGCTGATGCAGAAGGGGGTTCAACTGGGCAGACTGCCATAAAGCCAGCCTGCCAACCTCCCCTCCTGTTGTCTGTAAGCCGACCTGCCTGATGCCTTCCTGGCCTGACCTGCTGAGCCCATCTTCTGTTGCACCTTGGATCATCGGACCTTTTTCCAAGGCTGTGACCCTTGCCATGCCTTCATTTTAACCCCTCTCATAAAGTAACTCCCCTAATATTTTGCTTGAGCACCCTTCCCATGCTGATGAGATTGGAGGGCATCCCTGCTTGCCCCAAAGTAGACTGTGGTCTATTTCTCAAAGGAGTAGACTAGTTTCCTCAGCACCTGCAAGAACAGGTCTTGGCCCGTGTCCCATACAAGTGTATCCCATCCAGCCAAAAAAATAAGGTGTCCGAACAAGGCCCATCCACCCATTCATGGTGAAGGTGGAACCCTCCATGAAGGCTTATAGTTTTGTAGATCTGCCTATTAGCCTTCACCCCACCATCTACTACTAACCATCTGGTGAGGATGGATGATATCAGACCAGCCAATGCAGGCCATTTGACAGAGAGTGATGTCAGGTCATCCAAGATGGTATTTAGCAGTGTTAAGCCCTGAATTTTCCCTATTCATTACCTTCCAGGTAGAAGTTAAACAAGATTATGGCGTGATTCTCTTCAACCCCTATTGTGAAGGAGAGGCAAGAGATGGCTCAAACACATACCTCACCTTCTGATCCACCAAACCTGCCACTACCAGCAGCTAGACCAAAGCTGTAGTGAATGGCTTGCCACAGTGTATAGGCTCCGAATGAATGGCAGACTTTCCATAGTAAGTGTCATCTCAGGTCAGCACCAGTAGGGAGGAAGCACAAATAAGCATGTGAGGTTAGTGAGAGCCATCACCAGGTCTAAATATGAGGTGCAAGCTGTGGAATGCCAGCAGCCTATCTGCTATAAGGCAACTCTGGAGTAAACCAACAATAGCTGCAGTGCCAATGCAAAATGTTCCATAGCACCTGCTCTGGAGAACAATGGGGGAAGCACCATGGTGTATCATGAATAATCCACCACTAGGTGACTTAATAGACATATACACAAGTGTGGTCTGAATTGTATATGTCACTAAACCCAGCACAGCTGAGAAGCTGATGACCTAACCATGGGCCAACTGATTCATCTTTGATTACACAGGCACAGCACCATCCTCCTATTGTGAATTGTGACATCAGAGTACAACAAGCCTGTCAGTATGGATGCCCTGAGGAAAGCTGCCATGAATTCACTAATGTACAAGGCACCAAAGAATGCCAGGGAGAAAGTTGCTCAAAACAGTGTGACATCAAACACTGAAGAGGTGATGCTGGGCAACATGTGCCATAGCTGGAGTAACTAATCATGTATAAAGAAGCCTACAAGTGCTGAGGGTGTGTCTGGTCTCCTGGGTCCAATCCATCATGATTCATCTCATAATGAAAATATGCACCCCTTTGAGCCCATACTGCTCCTTGATAAAGAATGCTAGTGCAGTCAGATGAAATCAGATCATGTTTAGCATGCAATATGTACTTGATCTCCATCTCCTCGGGAACCTATGTACTATTCCATCCATGGTTATGCAGGAATACAATAATACTGCTGTATCCTCCCACAAAAGATCAATGAAATAGTTCACATGCTGCCTATTTCTGAAGGACCACATCCAGCTAATGTAGCTGAATATCGTATATATCTATCTATTAGAGTCATTTATCAAAATGCTATAAGGTGTTTTTGCATGCATTAAGGGCTGATTGCATGTGAAAAGTGCCATTAACATATGTGCCCTATTGCACAGCTTTAACTACACCTTTTTCAGAAGCATTAAGCTGTGTGATAGCTTGCATTTTGTGACATGTTCTTCTCAAATACCTGTTTTAGGAGAGAGAGAGAGAAGATATAATTCCCCCCCAACACTAGATAGGTATTTATATCTCTATGGGAGGCCCACCTAGTAACTCGAGATGAGGTTTAGGTATTAGTGTAGGAATTAGGGGCCACTTTGACATTCAAAGTGACACGTACGAACAGAACAGTGCTCTCTTGTGAAGATTTGATGACCCTCGGAGTGAGGAAACTCACTCAAAGATGAGATTTGTGCAATGTTCTCTCAACCTAGCTTGATGGACTCTCTACCTGGGTAACATCAAGCTAGGCTGATGTTGAGAGAGAGACCTTGATGAGAGAGAGAACTTGGGTAATAGTGTCTAATGATCTGAAGTCGGCAAAACAATGTGACAAGACGAAAGTTAAAGCCAGAAGAATGCTGGGCTGCATAGAGAGAGGAATATTGAGTAAGAAAAGGGAAGTAATTATCCCCTTGTACAGGTCCTTGGTGAGGCCTCACCTGGAGTACTGTGTTCAGTTCTGGAGACCATATCTCCAAAGTGACAGAGACAAGATGGAGGCGGTCCAGAGAAGGGCGACCAAAAAGGTGGATGGTCTTCATCGAATGACTTATGAGGAGAGATTGAAGAATCTAAATATGTACACCCTGGAGGAAAGGAGGAGCAGAGGTGATATGATACAGACTTTCAGATACTTGAAAGGTTTTAATGATCCAAATACAACGACAAACCTTTTCTGTCAGAAAAAAATCAGCAGAACCAGGGTTCACGATTTGAAGCTCCAGGGAGGAAGACTCAGAACCAATGTCAGGAAGTATTTTTTCACAGAGAGGGTGGTGGATGCCTGGAATGCCCTTCCGGAGGAAGTGGTGAAGACTAGAACTGTGAAGGACTTCGAAGGGGCATGGGATAAACATTGTGGATCCATAAAGTCTAGAGGACGTGAATGAAGAGTGGGTGGCTCGCGGGAATGACAGCTACTACCTAGAGATAATACCCTTATTCAATAAACATACACATGGTTAATGCGACTCCAACGTTGCTCTAAGACTCCAACATTGCTCTAAGCTTCAACGGCAAGAGGAAATGTGGAAATAAGGATTTGCATTCACAAAAAAGCAGGGAGTAGCTTGCTATTTACCGCGGTTACTACCCCAAACCAAATAAGCCAGATACTTCACTTTCAATGCATAATCCAGCATAGCTCTCTGCTTCAATGGCAGGGGAGAAAGACTGATACTTCATGCATATCCAGCATAGCTCTCTGCTTCAATGGCAGGGGAGAAAGTCTGATACTTCACTTTCACTGCATATCCAGCATAGCTCTCTGCTTCAACGGCAGGGGAGAAAGACTGATACTTCACGCATATCCAGTATTGCTCTCTGCTTCAACGGCAGGGGGAAAAGTCTGATACTTCACTTTCAATGCATAACCAGCATAGCTCTCTGCTTCAACGGCAGGGGAGAAATACTGATACTTCACGCATATCCAGCATAGCTCTCTGCTTCAACGGCAGAGGAGAAAGTCTGATACTTCACTTTCAATGCATATCCAGCATAACTCTCTACTTCAACGGCAGGGGGAATGAAGAAAAGTGGATCTATATATAGACAGCAACCAAGGACTGAATTACATAGTCTGGGTAAACAAATAAGTAACAGATAAGTATGAGAAAAAAAATGTGCGAAACTTGCTGGGCAGACTGGATGGGCCGTTTGGTCTTCTTCTGCCATCATTTCTATGTTTCTATGTTTCTATATGTAACCCCTACACTAATACCTAAACCTCACCTCAAATTACTAGGTGGGCCTCCCATAGAGATATAAATACCTCTCTCTCTCTCTCACACATAGTAAACATGGTTCCTCCAGGGGTTATATGTAGGAAATACCACACTTCTGGAACTTATCTGAAAGTGCAAAAAAGTTATCACAATTTGCAGTAACTTAGCTCTTCGCATAGGTATTAGCGCAAATTGTGATAAACTGCCTATTACCATAAAGCACACCACTTTTTCTATCGCATGCAGTATTTAGCGCATTTTGATAAATCCAGGCCTATGTTAGCCAGATAATTTTAGACTTGTTCAGAAATAGGTCTGAAGTTATCTGGCTGCTTATCCAGATATCTTTAAAATATAAATATTTGTAAGTAGCACTAAGAAAGTTAGAAAAAACAACCAAAAAACAAGTACAGGGCTCTGTGACCTGATTTCCTCCCACCCCATCATCAAATAGTAAAGAGGCCATAGTGGCACCCCAACCCCACATCACCTCCTTTATGTATCATATTGTCATGGTAGGATGGGCCCCTTGGGTCTCAGACAGGGTCTAGTGGCCCCAAAAAACAGAAAAATTAAAACAATAACCTCTGACATTCTGGGCTCCTAGCTAAATCTTAAATACATTAACATGAATAGTGCTGAGTTTCTTACTGACTTTTGGCATAGCTGTCAGTCTGGAACATAGCCCAATAGGCAGTTCAGTTATAGCAGTTAGTCTAGTTTGGCAAAGCTCGCAGGACTTATGCACAAGTTAGATTCATTGTTCAGACTTGAGAAAAAATATATAAAAAGACACCAGCCATTTTAAATCTGCAAATATAGTTCATAGACCAGTGCTTACAGTATTTAATGATTAAGAGTTGTTTTTAATTATAAATAAATATGTAAGGAAAAAGGTTTTCTTTTAATATAGCAATAGACTCTTCTTTCTATCACATAATAATAAAATTGTATAGCAAGGCAAAGCAAGGCATTCAGCTAATTAAATTAAGCATTTATGATGTAAGGCATTATAACAATATATCAGAGATCGTGAATCTCTATGTAGCTAAATCCTTTGCATATATGACTTAGTATTTATGCAATAGGTATTAAAATTAGGTGCTTCTTAGTGAAGAATACTTCTATATATAAATATATATGAGAGCGTATTACAATACACTAATATTGAAAAATATACCAACATTAATTCTATTGCTTCCTCTTATGAGGCTTTTACACAGTTTTCAATATAATATACATACTAGATCTTAATGATAAATTCAGTACCCAAAGCTTTGGATTTATATGTGATCATAAGTTCATATATCTCAGAGATGTTAAGACCATGTGTTGTTAAGATGATAGGCCATAAATTGTCAACAAATCAAAAGTATAAATACAATGAAAAACTGGTATTTGGGGCTGCCATTTTAACTTATGGTAAACCGAGATGAGATTGGCTATTAACTCATATATATAAACTTTTTATCTATCTTTCTGTATCTAGTTAAGACTTGTTCTATACGATTTCCTTGTGTACAATAACAATCATTCTTTTTCAAGAATAAATCTCTGCATAAGTTTATTGAGTTGCTCTATTTTCATAAAACAATTAATTGTTCTCACCAACACATTAGCTCTAAGGACCACTGATGTGTTAAACTTATGTGTCTTGGGATCTAAGGAGAGGGGGTAACCTATAAGGGAAATACTTATTAATATTTCCTTCACTTGGATCTACCTAACAGAGAATCAAGCCTGAGACAATATTAATGTTTCCCTCTACAGACCTTCTTGCCTCCCCCAGATTTGAAAGGATTGCACCAGGCTCTCCCCACCCCACCCCTACCACGGTGATAAACAGGCTGCAGCATCCTCCACCCCTTCTACATCCCCTCCAAACCTATAAAAGTCCTACTGGGAGCAGGGTCCAAACTTACCTACTCCCAGCAACATACAGCACAGCCTCTGTCAAAGCTGCACTAGAAGTATAACCTACACTCAGTTTATGCTTTCAGAGCCAGAAGGCAATAGTTTGATGGCATTCTTCTCAGGATAGAACTTATGTTTGCTCTTGGCCAGTCAACCTAAACTGTCTCATAATTATAATTTTCTTCTCATTTCAGGCATTTCAGAAACCCTTACAACAGTTTGGATTTGCAGTCATTCTTTTGTATTTTGAGTATCATAGAGAAACTTTGCTAGAACACCTGGGAAGAAAAAAATTTAGTCAAAAAATGTATTAAGCTAATCCAATAAAAAAGATATTACATTATATTTATTTGGTTGACCTATATTTCTATTTATTACATGCTTAGAATTGCATTTGTTTTAAATCTGCAATACACTGTACATTTGTTCCTTTGGATTTTTGTATATTTTACCATGTATTTACAATGTTCTTGACAATTATAGTCTCTGTATTCTCTCAAATGAGCAAAACCAATTTCTCAAGCTGTGGACCAAATTGTACAATTAGGAATTTTTAAAGGATTACATGTGTAAAAGTACTATACATGTGTGCAAGAGCTTGTACTTGTGTATATACTACTTTATAATAAAAATAAATATGCACAAAATTCTGGTTTTATGCACATATTTACCTGCACAAAGAAGGGTCAGTATATAGAGGTATTCTAGGGTGGGCCAGGAAACACAAATGTTTCTATTTTATAAGAGATTTATGTGACTACATTAGCAAATTATATGAGTAATTTTACACCTGATAATTATCTAATGCTATTGATAACAGACTTATCTATTGTCTGCTGTTGTTGGGGGGGGGGGAGGTTTAGATGAGCTGGGGGGGGAGATCAGGGTGATATACAGAAGGGTTTCAATGAACTGGAGATGGAACATTGGGGGAGATATCTGCAAACTGGTGATTTCATTTACACACACGTTTTAAAATATACTGACTTCTACATATCAGTCAGGATTTTATGTAAGCAGGTTATATTTTTTCATGTGTAAAATATACACATGCATATTTGTAAAATAGGTGGGAAAAGTACATGCTTTCCATGTATTGCGGAATTCACAAATAAACAGTCTTAATATGTATTTTATAATCTGCGCATAAATTATAAAATACTGTAGTACATCTCTGTGTGGCCATATGCACGTGTATATGGGGCTGCACAGAGTTGTTTGAAAGTAATTTTTATAGTATTTTATACTGTGTGTAGTTTCTAAATATAAACAAGCAAACACACTATTAAAAGTGAGCAATTAGCAAGCAATAAGTGCTCAAATGGATGTGCTAAAATAAATGAACAGCTGGAGCATTAATTTTGCTCTCTTTGTTTTGAAAACATAGCCCCAAAAATCTAATAGCAATAATGTTGTAATAACCACTTTTAGCTAATAAGGTTATTCTAAATGGTATGCATAATATATCAATCACTGTCAGGGTATATGTTCTTGCATGTCTGTTATTCTATGAAGTACTACCTGTCTTTTACTGCTCTACCATAGTGTTCCAGTGATTATATCTTCTCTCTCTTTATCTTCACTCATGCCCAGAAGATTCATTTTTCTTTCCATTCCTCTTTTATTGCCTATGTTTCTATTTCTAAGTCTCTTCCCATGCCTTTTTATTTTTATTTGAAATGTTTATATTCAACCAAATTAAACAAATTATTGTTTCAGGAAGATTACAATTGCCAAACATAAAACAATAAAATATTTCCACCAGAAAATCCAGGAATAAGATGGTGGCTACTAAAAGGCATTTTTGTGTTTAATGTGCAGTGCATTAATCTGAAGAATTACCGTCATATTTAATGGATGTGCACACATAAAAAAGTTCACTTTATTTTGTATTTTAAGATTTACCTTCCTAGCTTTTAGTTTATGTTCATTTTGATTTAAATGAAACAAATATGAAATGAGGGAAAAAAGCAAAGAAGAAAAAGCAAAAAAAAAAAAAAAAGGGTTCTGTCAATCCCCTCTCCTTCCCCAGCAAGGACACAATAATAAAAAAAAAAAAGGCCATCCCCCATCCTCCCTATCCTTGGAGTTGTAGGAAGCCACATGTAGTAGTTGGGATCCCCTGTCGATCCTACTCAGTTGGGGACAAGTTTCAAAATGGCACCAGCCAGTGATATTCTGGCATGAGGATCAGTTGGGGTCATTTTATAAGCAGGACCTGGCAGGGCAGCAGTGACTAGGGATCACTTCTGCCCATTTGGCTTACTACAACCCCAAAGATATGGTAAGTTGCTATCTTGGAGGGATGATTAGGGGAGGGATTGAAGGGCTTAGGAGAAGGCTGGGGAGAGCTTAAGGGGTTTTTTTTTGTTTGTTTGTTTTTTTACTGACGTTCTAAAATGAAAGTCAATGAAAAATGCCCTAATTACAGTGGCGGCTGACTTCAGTTTCTTTTTAAATGAAATGAAATGAACTGAAATTTGAGTTTTTCATCACATTTTTTCTTTTGATTGAAAACAAATGCACACTCTAATGATATATAAGGGCAGATTTTTAATCTTACGTGCACGGGGTACATTTGTGCGCACTACCCGGCGCGCACAAATGTACACCTGTTTTTAGAACATGCGTGCACTGCTGCACGCATGTTATAAAATACGGGGTCAGCGCACGCAAGGCCCGATGGTTTTCCCCATTCCCTCCGAGGCCGCTCTGAAATCAGAGTGGCCTCGGAAGGAACTTTCTTTTCACTCCCCCCCACCCCACCCCACCTCCCCTCCCTTCCCCTAACCCATCCCTTTGCCCTATCTAAATCGCCCCCCCCCCCTACCTTTCTTGCAGGAATTAAGCCTGCCTCTGGCAGGTGTAACTTGCATGCCCGGCACAACAGCTGTGCTGGAGGACTTGGGACCGTCCCCAGACCGCCACTCTGCCCCCAGCCCCGCCCCCGAACCACCCCTTTTTCAAAGCCCCGGGACATACGCACGTCCCGGGGCTTGTGTGCGCCACCGAGCCTATGCAAAATAGGCTCGGTGCGCGCAGGGGTAGGTTTTAAAGGGTTACACACGTAACCCTTTGAAAATCTACCCCTTTGTGTTTCTGTGTTCAAAGACTCCTACTGTCACAGGACATCAGTGTGGAGTTGGCATGTTCTTTATTTCTTAATTGTAGAAACTAATGATGTATGGATTCTTTTTTATATTGTCAGCCAAAATCACTGAATTGAACTTCTTTCCTTCTGTGTTGTTTTGTTGTTTTGTTTTTTTTTAACTCATTTCAATCTAATTGAAAAACACTGAAAAAAAGCATTTGCATGTACATGGAGGTCAATTGTAAATTAAGTGGATAAGTTAGCGATATATACAGTTACTGTTTTTAAAGTGATCCTATTTTGACCTACAACTTAAACCCTGTCAATATACAGTCACCAGTGTTCTGAAAACTTTATTTGGTTAATATTTAAATTTGTATTAAGTAAAATCTGATTGTTGTGTTAATATTTTAGTTTCAATTTGGTTTAGGGAAACTGAAAAATTATAGTACTGAACTTTACTTCTAATCTTATATAAACTAATTACTTGTATATAGCAGGCTGTCATCAGCTGAATTCTTTTTTTTTTTTTTTTTTTGCTTTAGTAGACTGCCTTTAGGTCAAGAGCAATCTGTTTGAAAATCTTTTGTAAGGACCCAGATTTACTGTGCAAGGATGATGTTAACTGTTGCCAAGTTTGACTGAGCAATTCTTAAAATATTAGAACAGTTCTGGTTATCCATACATTCTTACAAATTCTTTTCATAAAACTTTTTCTCTAAGTTACTGTACTATATTTTGTTTGAAAGACTGGATGACAGTAGAGTAACAAAGCAAGCCTTTAAAAGAACATTTGAGGTTAAACTCAAACCATGCAAATTTCAGCCTGTCTCAAGTTTGATGGATTTTATTTTTTATTTTACAATTTTCCCCAGATTATTTGAGAAGATTTATCACATTTTAGCAGTGAAATTTTGACCAGCTTCAATGTGAATTTGCCAGAGATTTGTTGATTGATGATTTTTTTTTTTATCAGTTCTGTCCACTATGGACTCCATGAATTGTGTGAATCTTGTCAAGTCTTCCCCAGACTTTCCAATTTGGTTTGCATTTGATTTTTTTTTTTTTTTAAGTTAACCAATATAATTCAGTGAATCTACAAAGTTGGAGGTGAATTTTAAAAGCCCAGCACATGAATCAATCGGGGGATGGGCAAATAAGTCATATTTTAAAAAGTGCCCAAATACGCGTGTAAATGCTGCCACATCTCTAAAGTGTTCAAAAAGGGGCGGGGCTTGGGGCATGATCTGGGCAGGGAATGGGCATTTCGAGGCATGAACCTGAGATGAGTGCATGAAATACTTACACAACCCAGCACTCGCCGAGGTCTCCTGCTGCATAGTTTTACTTCTGCTATGGATGCTTTATGAATTAAAATTTAAAGAAAACTAGGCAGATCTGAAGTGTTTTAAGGGTTGGGGCTAACTGGGGAGAGTGAAGGCTATCAAACCAGGGGGGGTTGGAGGACCTCTCTCTTAACTGGGCTAACTGGGGATGAACTGGTAAAACTGAGGATGGTGGCATGGCCCCCTTTTAAAATCCCCTGATTTACACAGTAGAAGCAGGATTTGCGTGCATAAGTGCACATCCACTTAAAATTTAGCACACATGATGTGCGCATGGCAAGGTTATTTTATAATGTGCACGTGTATGTTACAAAATGGACACTCCCCTGGGCGCAAGCCTACTTATTATGCAAATAAGCACGTGCGTGCCGGTTTGAAAGTCACTGTCTTATTGTAGGGTCATCGTGCTAGATTAGAAGCTTATAGAAATGAAACATAGAAATGACGGCAGAAGAAGACAAAGCGGCCCATCTAATCTACCCAGCAAGTTTTGCATTTTTTTTTCTCATACTTATTTGTTACTCTTGGCTCTTAGTAACCTTTTGGTTCTATTTCCCTTCCACTCCCACCATTACTGTAGAAAGCAGTGTTAGAACTGCATCTAAGTGAAATATCTAGCTTAATTAGTTAGGGGTAGTAACCACCGCAATAAGCAAGCTACACCCATGCTTATTTATTTACCCAGACTATGTAATTCAGTCCTTGTTGGTTGTTGTCTGTATATAGATCCACTTTTCTTCATTCCCCCTGCTGTTGAAGCAGAGAGTTATGCTGGATATGCATTGAAAGTGAAGTATCAGACTTTCTCCCCTGCCGTTGAAGCAGAGAGCTGTGCTGGATATGTATGAAATATCAGTCTTTCTCCCCCGCTGTTGAAGCAGAGAGCTGTGCTGGATATGCGTGAAGATTCAGTCTTTCTCCCCTGCCGTTGAAGCAGAGATCTGTGCTGGAGGAGAAGTCCATTAACGGCTATTAATCAAGTTTACTTAGGGAATAGCCACTGCTATTAATTGCATCAGTAGCATTGGATCTTCTTAGTGTTTGGATAATTGCTAGGTTCTTGTGGCCTGGTTTGGCCTCTGTTGGAAACAGGATGCTGGGCTTGATGGACCCTTGGTCTGACCCAGCATGGCAATTTCTTATGTTCTTATGGATATGCGTGAAGTATCTTTTTTAAAATTCACTTAGCCCTAAGGGTGGAATGGTAAACTTTTTTCAGAAATTATTTTTTTTTTATAATAGTATTGATTCAAAGCAATAAACAGAGGGAGTTTTTGATAAAGACAGTTCTCCAAATATCTACACATATGCCAGAAAATACTATACATGTATAGATCTGGTTATATATAGCCAGATTAGCCACCAGTCTTCATGTGCAGCTTAGAAATAGATTCCATGGCAAGAAGTAAAAGATGCTATCCTTAACAGAACATATACGGGTAACTTGCAAGGAACGGCAGTTCCTGCCATAAGCAAATTGCTGGGCAGACTAGATGGACCATTTGGTCTTTATCTGCTATCATGACTATGTTTTTTCTTTGAATTGTTTTTACTATGTTCTCTTCCACTGCTGCGATCCCTCCTGTTGCTGCGCCACAGGAGGCATCTTACCTTCTCTTCTGGAGGCCGCTCCGAAGCCAAGGCCATGCCCGCAAACTATCCAGGACTTGCTCCAGGGCCTGGGAGGCCTTGCTGTTCTTGAGGCCTGCCTGTGGCTTGCTTGGCTCTGCTTGGACTTCCTGGTTCGGCCACGGCCTTCTCCCTAGGGGCGGCCCGCGGCACTCCACCTCAATTATAGGGCCAGCGAGGGGCGATCCAGGTGAACTCCTGCCAGGGAGTTGCCTGCATACAGCAGTATAAAAGGACTTTCACTTCAGTTCCTGTTTGCCTTCAGATTGGGTTTCACAGTTGCCTGTGTTTTCTGACTCATCCAGGTCCTCTGTGGTCTTTGCTGGTCTTGACGGCTCCCTGTCCTGGGTCTCTGCCTGTTTCCTTGATGTTGGTTCCGGATGTTCCTAGATGTCTGTTCCTGATCCAGTTCCTGATGTTCCTTCTTGCTTCAGACTGCCAGGAGTGCAGTAACCCGCTTCTTCCCTGCGCTTGCCCCATTCTCAGCGTGGTCCGCGACCAGCCTTCCTGGGCTGTGTAGGGCGCGCAGTGGGACAGGGTGGTCCGCGACCAGCCCATTGGGTCCGCCCGTGTCGGTGGGTTGAGTAGGGCACTCTGTGGGACAGTGCCAATGTCTTCCTTCCTAGCCCTCATCTGTGATGTCTCCGCTTCAGCCCTCGTCTATGATGTCTTCGCTGCAGTCTTCATTGTGATGTCTTTTGAGTTCCAAGGACTCTGTCTGCCCTCGTCCTCTGTCCGGCCTGCTGCCCAATGCCATTACCCAGCGGCAGGTCCGAAAGGGCTTGGAACAGTCGGAGGACCATTCATCAATCAACACTGCGTTGTTGGTTGCCGTGAGCGTGCAGGTCCGGTTGAGGGTCAGACCTTGTTCTCTCGTCTTTGCTTCAGCCTTGCCTCGCCTAGCCCTCCATGCTTGCACCGGCTCACCTCCCATGGTGTGGCTTGGGGCTCCTCCCTGTGTCTCGCCATGGCCCAAGGGCTCACTACATCTGCTCTAGAGGTGACCGCGCTCCTCATGCTCGTAGCTGAACCTGAAGGCCTCCAAACCCTCGGGTCATCAGCAGCGTGGAGGACGCGCTCGCAACATTCACAAACACTTCTGATTTTTGTGGTAATTGAGTTCAAAATGCATAAACACTCATAAATGTACTATACTTTTGCTTAGCTGTACATCAATATGAACAGAAAAACATCTAATTTTTTTTACAAATTTATGAGACTATGCATAAACAGTCCTACTTAAACTACGATGTATACAATATTTGTTTCATAATGAAAAGACTGAATGAAGATATGATCTAGTCAAGAAACCTCACTTTTGGTTTAAAATTGAAAGGAATGTTATGATGCTATTATAGTAAACAAATAATGCAATTGGAGGGGCATGAGATATGCTTCCTTATTTCAGTTGATTTGTTCATTTATCTTATGTTTTCAGTTTAGAATTTAGGGAAGTGAAGCTTATGCAGCTGATCAAACTGTAGGAAGTGATAGCAATAGGGATGTGAATCGTTTTAGGACGATTAAAATTATCGTCCGATAATTTTAATATCGTCTTAAACCGTTATGGAACACAATACAATACAGATTCTAACGATTTATCGTTATAAATCGTTAGAATCGTGAGCCGGCACACTAAAACCCCCTAAAACCCACCCCCGACCCTTTAAATTAAATCCCCCACCCTCCCGAACCCCCCCCCAAATAACTTAAATAACCTGCGGGTCCAGCGGCGGTCCGGAACGGCAGCGGTCCGGAACGGGCTCCTGCTCCTGAATCTTGTCGTCTTCAGCCGGCGCCATTTTCCAAAATGGCGCCGAAAAATGGCGGCGGCCATAGACGAAAAAGATTGGACGGCAGGAGGTCCTTCCGGACCCCCGCTGGACTTTTGGCAAGTCTCGTGGGGGTCAGGAGGCCCCCCACAAGCTGGCCAAAAGTTCCTGGAGGTCCAGCGGGGGTCAGGGAGCGATTTCCCGCCGCGAATCGTTTTCGTACGGAAAATGGCGCCGGCAGGAGATCGACTGCAGGAGGTCGTTCAGCGAGGGTTCCGGCGCCTCGCTGAACGACCTCCTGCAGTCGATCTCCTGCCGGCGCCATTTTCCGTACGAAAACGATTCGCGGCGGGAAATCGCTCCCTGACCCCCGCTGGACCTCCAGGAACTTTTGGCCAGCTTGTGGGGGGCCTCCTGACCCCCACGAGACTTGCCAAAAGTCCAGCGGGGGTCCGGAAGGACCTCCTGCCGTCCAATCTTTTTCGTCTATGGCCGCCGCCATTTTTCGGCGCCATTTTGGAAAATGGCGCCGGCTGAAGACGACAAGATTGAGGAGCAGGAGCCCGTTCCGGACCGCCGCTGGACCCGCAGGTTATTTAAGTTATTTGGGGGGGGGTTCGGGAGGGTGGGGGATTTAATTTAAAGGGTCGGGGGTGGGTTTTAGGGGGTTTTAGTGTGCCGGTTTTTCGATTTTTCGATTTTTAACGATGTTCCGGCGAGGGATGGGGTTCGGGAGGGTGGGGGATTTAATTTAAAGGGTCGGGGGTGGGTTTTAGGGGGTTTTAATGTGCCGGTTTTTCGATTTTTCGATTTTTCGATTTTTAACGATTTTTCACGATATTTTACCCCCCCAAACGGCAACAATACGATTCCCTCCCCCTCCCAGCCGAAATCGATCGTTAAGATGATCGAGGACACGATTCACATCCCTAGATAGCAATTTGTTTTTCTCAACATGGGCAGGCAGAGGCTTCCTCCCCTCCCTTCTATCATATTCTACACTCATTGCTTACTAATAAAGATGCACAAGCATGGATCAAATGAAACTTATCTATGTGGTTATAATATGGCGTTACAACAATGAATCTGATAAAATGAAAACATGAGCAGACCAGCAATCATATCTGGTGTGGGCATGGCCAGAGGCCTCACCACTGCCGCTGGGCCTGGGCAGGTGTAAATAATAAAACAAAGATAGGGGGGGATTTAGATAGGGCTGGGGGGCGGGGTAAGTTAAGTGTAAAACATTGATAAAACAAGCGAAGAGAGAATTTGAAATGAAGTTGGCCATAGAGGCAAAAACTCATAATAAAAACTTTTTTAAATATATCCAAAGCAAGAAACCTGTGAGGGAGTCGGTTGGACCATTAGATGACCGAGGGGTTAAAGGGGCTCTTAGGGAAGATAAGGCCATTGCAGAAAGACTAAATGAATTCTTTGCTTCCGTGTTTACTAGTGAGGATGTTGGGGAGATACCAGTTCCGGAGTTGGTTTTCAGGGGTGATGAGTCAGACGAACTGAACGAAATCACTGTCAACCTGGAAGATGTAGTAGGCCAGATTGACAAACTAAAGAGTAGCAAGTCACCTGTACCGGATGGTATGCATCCCAGAGTACTAAAGGAACTCAAAAATGAAATTTCTGACCTATTAGTTAAAATTTGTAACCTATCATTAAAATCATCCATTGTACCTGAAGACTGGAGGGTGGCCAATGTAACCCCAATATTTAAAAAAGGCTCCAGGGGTGATCCGGGTAACTATAGACCAGTGAGCCTAACTTCAGTGCCGGGAAAAATAGTGGAAACTATCCTCAAGATCAAAATTGTAGAGCATATAGAAAGACATGATTTAATGGGACACAGTCAACATGGATTTACCCAAGGGAAGTCTTGCCTAACAAACCTGCTTCATTTTTTTGAAGGGGTTAATAAACATGTGGATAAAGGTGAACCGGTAGATGTAGTGTATTTGGATTTTCAGAAGGCGTTTGACAAAGTCCCTCATGAGAGGCTTCTACGAAAACTAAAAAGTCATGGGATAGGAGGCGATGTCCTTTCGTGGATTACAAACTGGTTAAAAGACAGGAAACAGAGAGTAGGACTAAGTGGTCAATTTTCTCAGTGGAAAAGGGTAAACAGTGGAGTGCCTCAGGGATCTGTACTTGGACCGGTGCTTTTCAATATATATATCAATGATCTGGAAAGGAATACGATGAGTGACGTTATCAAATTTGCGGATGATACAAAATTATTCAGAGTAGTTAAATCACAAGCAGACTGTGATACATTACAGGAGGACCTTGCAAGACTGGAAGATTGGGCATCCAAATGGCAGATGAAATTTAATGTGGACAAGTGCAAGGTGTTGCATATAGGGAAAAATAACCCTAGCTGTAGTTACACGATGTTAGGTTCCATATTAGGAGTTACCACCCAAGAAAGAGATCTAGGCGTCATAGTAGATAATACATTGAAATCGTCAGCTCAGTGTGCTGCAGCAGTCAAAAAAGCAAATAAAATGTTAGGAATTATTAGGAAGGGAATGGTTAATAAAATGGAAAATGTCATAATGCCTCTATATCGCTCCATGGTGAGACCACACCTTGAATACTGTGTACAATTCTGGTCGCCGTATCTCAAAAAAGATATAGTTGCAATGGAGAAGGTACAGAGAAGGGCAACCAAAATGATAAAGGGGATGGAACAGCTCCCCTATGAGGAAAGGCTGAAGAGGTTAGGGCTGTTCAGCTTGGAGAAGAGACGGCTGAGGGGGGATATCATAGAGGTCTTTAAGATCATGAGAGGTCTTGAACGAGTAGATGTGACTCGGTTATTTACACTTTCGAATAATAGAAGGACTAGGGGGCATTCCATGAAGTTAGCAAGTAGCACATTTAAGACTAATCGGAGAAAATTCTTTTTCACTCAACGCACAATAAATCTCTGGAATTTGTTGCCAGAGGATGTGGTTAGTGCAGTTAGTGTAGCTGGGTTCAAAAAAGGTTTGGATAAGTTCTTGGAAGAGAAGTCCATTAACTGCTATTAATCAAGTTTACTTAGGGAATAGTCACTGCTATTAATTGCATCAGTAGCATGGGATCTTCTAGGTGTTTGGGTAATTGCCAGGTTCTTGTGGCCTGGTTTGGCCTCTGTTGGAAACAGGATGCTGGGCTTGATGGACACTTGGTCTGACCCAGCATGGCAATTTCTTATGTTCTTATGTTCTTATGTTCTTAAATAGAGGAAGGGAGGGGAAGGTGGGAGGGCGAAGGAAAGTTCCATCCGAGGCCGCTCCGATTTCGGAGCGGCCTCGGAGGGAACGGGGAAAGCCATTGGGGCTCTCCTAGGACTTGGCACGTGCAAGGTGCACAAGTGTGCACCCCCTTGTGTGCGCCGACCCCAGATTTTATAACATGTGCGCGGCTGCACGCGTATGTTATAAAATCGGGGGTAGATTTGTGCGCGCCGGGTTGCACACACAAATCTACGCCCGCGCGTATGTTACAAAATCTGGCCCAGTATGTCTGAAACAAAAAAATACCCCTCCCCCCCAGTGTAATGGAATTTGGGTGAGAAAAACCCCCAAAGAAGCAAAACATAAAAGACATTTTTTTTGGCCCTCACATTCTTATTTATTGAGGCATAGGCTTTTGAGGACCAGCACCCACTTTGTCAAATGCATCCCTTTGTCTAAAAGGTGCCACCAAGCTTTGTTCACCACAAACTGAACTGCATCCCTGTTTGTAAACTATACTATGAAATGCTTTTCTTACCTTAAAGAGCAATGTCAGGCAATCAGATACCCATGCGATTTGTTAGATTAGAGTCGTGTTATACAAAAATTATGATGCTGGAGTCATGATCAGTCTAATTGCCTTATTAATTAAGAACGTTATTCTTATTTCAGTGTTAGAAAGATTACAATTCAAATTTCTGCCAGGATGCTTGAATTTGTCTTCTAGATTGCAATTTCTAACCAAGCAAAGCATTTGGTGGAGGTTAAAAGGTTCAATGGCTGTTTTAAAAGTGCACTTGAACTTTGAGCATGAATATTTATTGATCTGCTTTTCTTTCAAACTCCAGTAGAGATTTTTGAAAAAAGTGTTCCAATTTATTGCAGAACTGCAAAAGAAATAAAAAAAAACCCCTCTGCCTTATGTTGTATCTTACTATGAACCAGAAAGATTGCTTTGTTGGCATATGTTGAAGCTTGTCATTAGTAATGCTTTTGTCAGGTAACACCATCACAATTTTCCTATTGTTTATTCAAACATCTCTTTTATTTTCAGCCTTCACATTTTGCTCATTCACACAGGATTATAGGGCACTAAGGCCTGGATTCATCATTCTATCGTAGAATGATGAATCCTGTAAAAAGCTGTCGGCTTTCGCACCGAATAGTACCACCATGAAAGGTGGTGCTATTCAGCGCGCTATTAGTGACAATAAGGTTACTAACCTTATCGCCGCCAGAGAAGAAATTGCCAAGTCTGCCCCCTCGCCACCCCGACTCCGCCCCCAGCATGCTATCACACGCGATAAGCCTTTGAAAAGGACCCCCTAAGACAGCTATTAAGTATAACAGAGATTGTTTAAACTGGAAGTCTATTTGTTAGAAGGTGCAGAATTCAAATTTCAAAAGAATGCACTAACATTTTAACTTGCGCCTACAGAAATAGTGTCCTCAGAGTGATCACACGCTTTAGTGTGCACATCAAACCCAAAAAACAATAGAGCTTCTGATCTAATAGTTTCTTTATGCTCAATAAAATGAGGCTGCTAGAAATAGCGAGACAGATATTCAGCAAAACTTAGCCGAATAAGTGGTGTCTTATCTGGCCACAAGGTGGCGGCTGAATATCTGGCTCCATTCAGCATTCGGCACAGCCAGCTAAGTGGTGGTTGGGAAACGGGTGTTTCAGAGAGGAATTACTCATCTGGTTAATTTAGCCAGTTAAGTAGCAATATTTAAACTGGTTATGACAACTGGATATGTTAGACCTGCTCAATAGCAGCTCTAAAGTTAGCTGGATAAGACTTATCTGGCTAACTAGTGATTTTTACAAGTTAATTGGATAAGTCTTTAAATTACTTAAATGGATATCTTTGAACATCTACCCTGGCATGTTGAGCTAAACTGAGCATATGCAGTTCTCTTATTTCTTCATGGCTCAGCTCCTTGCAACCCCATGTAAAAGTAAGCATCACATGTGGAGCTGGTTATTTGTACTGAGAACAAAAGCAGGTGAGAAACTGGAACCAAGGAGAGGAGGTGAAAGAGAAGAAATTACCAGGAGAAGAAATCAGACATCTCAAATGTCTGCCAAGGAGGGGAAGGACTGACATCAAAATGTAGCTTAGCAAGTCCTGGTACATCCATCTCAAGGATATCATAAGAACATAAGAACATAAGAAAATGCCATACTGGGTCAGACCAAGGGTCCATCAAGCCCAGCATCCTGTTTCCAACAGTGGCCAATCCAGGCCATAAGAACCTGGCAAGTACCCAAAAACTAAGTCTATTCCATGTAACCATTGCTAATGGCAGTGGCTATTCTCTAAGTGAACTTAATAGCAGGTAATGGACTTCTCCTCCAAGAACTTATCCAATCCTTTTTTAAACACAGCTATACTAACTGCACGAACCACATTCTCTGGCAACAAATTCCAGAGTTTAATTGTGCGTTGAGTAAAAAAGAACTTTCTCCGATTAGTTTTAAATGTGCCCCATGCTAACTTCATGGAGTGTCCCCTAGTCCTTCTACTATCCGAAAGAGTAAATAACCGATTCACATCTACCCGTTCTAGACCTCTCATGATTTTAAACACCTCTATCATATCCCCCCTCAGTCGTCTCTTCTCCAAGCTGAAAAGTCCTAACCTCTTTAGTCTTTTCTCATAGGGGAGTTGTTCCATTCCCCTTATCATTTTGGTAGCCCTTCTCTGTACCTTCTCCATCGCAATTATATCTTTTTTGAGATGCGGCGACCAGAATTGTACACAGTATTCAAGGTGCAGTCTCACCATGGAGCGATACAGAGGCATTATGACATTTTCCGTTTTATTCATCATTCCTTTTCTAATAATTCCCAACATTCTGTTTGCTTTTTTGACTGCCGCAGCACACTGAACCGACGATTTCAATGTGTTATCCACTATGACACCTAGATCTCTTTCTTGGGTTGTAGCACCTAATATGGAACCCAACATCGTGTAATTATAGCATGGGTTATTTTTCCCTATATGCATCACCTTGCACTTATCCACATTAAATTTCATCTGCCATTTGGATGCCCAATTTTCCAGTCTCACAAGGTCTTCCTGCAATTTATCACAATCTGCTTGTGATTTAACTACTCTGCACAATTTTGTGTCATCTGCAAATTTGATTATCTCACTCGTCGTATTTCTTTCCAGATCATTTATAAATATATTGAACAGTAAGGGTCCCAACACAGAACCCTGAGGTACTCCACTGTCCACTCCCTTCCACTGAGAAAATTGCCCATTTAATCCTACTCTCTGTTTCCTGTCTTTTAGCCAGTTTGCAATCCACGAAAGGACATCGCCACCTATCCCATGACTTTTTACTTTTCCTAGAAGCCTCTCATGAGGAACTTTGTCAAACGCCTTCTGAAAATCCAAGTATACTATATCTACCGGTTCACCTTTATCCACATGTTTATTAACTCCTTCAAAAAAGTGAAGCAGATTTGTGAGGCAAGACTTGCCCTGGGTAAAGCCATGCTGACTTTGTTCCATTAAACCATGTCTTTCTATATGTTCTGTGATTTTGATGTTTATAACACTTTCCACTATTTTTCCTGGCACTGAAGTCAGGCTAACCGGTCTGTAGTTTCCCGGATCGCCCCTGGAGCCCTTTTTAAATATTGGGGTTACATTTGCTATCCTCCAGTCTTCAGGTACAATGGATGATTTTAATGATAAGTTACAAATTTTTACTAATAGGTCTGAAATTTCATTTTTTAGTTCCTTCAGAACTCTGGGGTGTATACCATCCGGTCCAGGTGATTTACTACTCTTCAGTTTGTCAATCAGGCCTACCACATCTTCTAGGTTCACCGTGATTTGATTCAGTCCATCTGAATCATTACCCATGAAAACCTTCTCCATTACGGGTACCTCCCCAACATCCTCTTCAGTAAACACCGAAGCAAAGAAATCATTTAATCTTTCCGCGATGGCCTTATCTTCTCTAAGTGCCCCTTTAACCCCTCGATCATCTAACGGTCCAACTGACTCCCTCACAGGCTTTCTGCTTCGGATATATTTTAAAAAGTTTTTACTGTGAGTTTTTGCCTCTACAGCCAACTTCTTTTCAAATTCTCTCTTAGCCTGTCTTATCAATGTCTTACATTTAACTTGCCAATGTTTATGCTTTATCCTATTTTCTTCTGATGGATCCTTCTTCCAATTTTTGAATGAAGATCTTTTGGCTAAAATAGCTTCTTTCACCTCCCCTTTTAACCATGCCGGTAATCGTTTTGCCTTCTTTCCACCTTTCTTAATGTGTGGAATACATCTGGACTGTGCTTCTAGAATGGTATTTTTTAACAATGACCACGCCTCTTGGACATTTTTTACTTTTGTAGCTGCTCCTTTCAGTTTTTTTCTAACAATTTTTCTCATTTTATCAAAGTTTCCCTTTTGAAAGTTTAGCACGAGAGCCTTGGATTTGCACACTGTTCCTTTTCCAGTCATTAAATCAAATTTGATCATATTATGATCACTATTGCCAAGTGGCCCCACCACCGTTACCTCTCTCACCAAGTCCTGTGCTCCACTGAGAATTAGATCTAAAATTGCTCCCTCTCTCGTCGGTTCCTGAACCAATTGCTCCATAAAGCTATCATTTATTCCATCCAGGAACGTTATCTCTCTAGCGTGACCTGATGATACATTTACCCAGTCTATATCAGCAAGGCAAAACCAATAGCCCTGAGTCATCTGATCATCATCCTTCTATAAGAATCCTGCATTACCAGGGCAACAATGGCACTTTGTTGCCCTTTATAGTGAAGCCACAGAATGCTGGCAATTGTGTTCGGATGGATTAACCACAGCCATGGCTATCACCATATGCCAGCAAAGTGAGTTCAGGTGTCTCACACTTTGTGTCCCCAACCCTAAAACTACTTCCCCCCAGCATTCGCTCCAACCTTGCCACAATGAAGTGATCATCTCAGATGGCAATGGATCAGAGGTACAAAGAGTTCATCTTTGGGTGGGAAAATACTGCCTCCTGATCCTCCCCTCTAGTGCCCACTCAGTTCCTTCTTTGAGGAATTTCGGGCTCAACTGCAGTGGCCTTGTCTCTACTGCAACAGCTGTCTTGCAGATTGCTCATGCCGTAGGAGACCATGCAGAATACTAGAATATTCAGTGCTACATTTCAGCACATGTGCTTTGGAAATGGTGGGATTAGCCCTTATTTGTAATAAATAATAACAATTTGTTGTATACACTTTTCATTTTACAGCAATGTTTGAAATGCAATTGTCAATACATTTTCTTGTCTACATAAATGTGGAATTGTTTATGATGTGTTCAAGTGCATGTTGGTATCTTTCCTCTCTGCCCTCCTCCTCTGTCGTGCTCTCTTCCTCTTTTCTGTCTCTACCCTGTCCTCTACTCAACACCTCCCACAATAAGTCCTGCTCCATCTCCTTCTCCTTCATCAGTAGCCCCACAATGCATCCTGTTAGCAGAGCCCTTGACATAATAAGCATGCATTTTTTTTTAAGCTTTAGTAAGGGTGAGCTATAGCATGGAAAACAAAGCATACCATATTGTTTAGTACATATAGGGCCGGATTTTAAAAGCCCTGCGCGCATAAATCCGGCCGGATTTACACGCGCAGGGCACTCGTGCGCTGGCACGCCTATTTTGCATAGGCCGCCGGCACACGCATGGCCCCGGGAAGCGCCTAAGTCCCGGGGCTTCGTAAAAAGGGTGGGAGGGGGCGTGTCTGGGGCGTGTCCAGGGTCAGGGGTGGTTCGGGGTGGGTCCGGGGGTGTGGCACCTGCCCGGGGGCGTGGTCGAGGCCTCTGGACCAGCCCCCGGGTCGGGTGATGGCACGTCAGCAGCCCGCTGGCGCGCGCAGATTTACACCTGCTTTAGGCAAGCGTAAATCTGCCAACAAAGGTAGGGGGGGGTTTAGATAGGGCCGGGGGGGGGGTTAGGTAGGGGAAGGGAGGGGAAGGTGAGGGGAGGTGGAAGGAAAGTTCCCTCCGAGGCCGGGGGGGGTGGGTTAGGTAGGGGAAAGTGAGGGGAGGCGGAGGGAACAGGCAGCACGCGCCGGGCTTGGCGCGTGCAGGTTGCACAAATGTGCACCCCCTTGCGTGTCGACCCCGGATTTTATAAGATACGCGCGTATCTTATAAAATCCAGCGTACTTTTGTTCGCGCCTGGTGCGCGAACAAAAGTACGCGCTCACGTAAATTTATAAAATCTACCCAATATTGTAAGGACTAATCTGAAATTCTTTTATTTACATATTACATGCTAGGGATTTCATGCATAGTATGCCATTTTTTGTGCATACTAAGGAGTCCATTTGTAAAAAGGATATAGACAGCTAATTAAGAAACAACCTGGCTTATCAATGCCTTAGAAAACTGATCAGGCTAAGCAACCAAGGTTATGCACAAGGAATTTAAATTTAGTAGCTTATGGGAAGAATTTTAGGTGGATACACTAATTTTCATTGCTAGCTGCTTAACTTGGCTGGTCAAATCTAGGCCCACGTTAATCCTCTCTCCCCTACTCTCTCTCTCTAAATACAATTGCAGTGCCCAGCTAATAACCTCTTCATCCCACCTTCTTCTAGATCAGGCTGAGAGCTCCCCGCTATCCCCCTATAACTCCCAATTAAAAATGTTGTGAGCTGAGAGGTGCATATTAATATTATTTAAAAAGCATTTTTGGTACTGCTTGCCAGCTCTTTCATGAGAAAGACAATTTGATGTCTGTTTTTCTCAGTATCAAACACTCAAAAAATATAAAATCTCCACATTCTTTTCTGACACTTATCAAGCTAATTTTTTAAAGTTGGAAAAGCCTGTAAAACTAAATGTTCGGGGGTAATTAGATCAGGATTCAAGCAATTTGCTTTTAGCTCTGAACTCAGATCATCCTTCATATGTCACTTTGCTAAAGTTGCTTTTAAATTAGAATGTAATGAGCTTGGCAACACTATTAATAATTCAGCAAATCATGGGAGACTCTGGCATGTTTATTGACCATTTTCAGGATGTGGACAATCACGCCAACTTTGGTAGTATTGGAGGGGACTGTGCAAACCCCCTTTGCCTTATGGTCATAATGGCCAGGCCTGGTGTTATCACAGCACAGCTTAGTGAATAAACCAGAAAGTGATGCACATCTGCACATTTTCAGTATTCACAAAGCCTCATCACTCACTTCTGAATGGCATCATTTGGAATGCAACGTGGCAAGCTTCTTGCATGGTAACTTCTTTTCTTACTTACCAATCACGTGCCTTACAAAATTAAAAGGATCAGGTTCCCAGAAAGGATGAGCAGGATTTGCAAGCATTTTGTTTGTTCTTTTTTGGACACACAATATTTAGAATATTTTATTAAACTGACTGGCTGTGTCTTTGATCTCTCTCACTTGAAAGCTGAGGTTTAGTATATATGGTAAGCAGGGATGGATTTGATAATTAATGCACACAGTGTAAGCCTGGTGGGTTTATCTAGCAGTGGTTTCAATAAAGAGTGTATCAGGCCTTAAGCAAATTGTTGGGGTTTTTTTTTCAGTCTGTACAAGTATAAATTTGAAAAACTCACGAGACTGTCAAAACTGATCCTGCCAATTTCTTTAGAAAGTCTACATCTGGAAGACATAATACATTGGATCTCTTATCATTAACAATCACTGTTATTTATCCCCTCTTCTCTTTTTCTTCCCAGACAACTGACCCAATATGATTCAGGTTCTCTTGTGATCATAGGAGGCAGTTAGCATTCTAAACATTTCAGTGTCACTCTTCTTCTTGCATGGGTAGTTGCAGACATTCCCCTTCTTCCTGGAGCCCAAGTGTGTCACCTCCACTTTGCGAGCAATCATTTTATTGCTGAATATGTAGTGCTGTGCTTTAATACATAAATTGAAAAATCGGCATATGCACTCCCTGGTTAAATTACAGGGAATGAGACGTGCAAAACCAAGCATGCTGGCCACAAGTGACGTGCTCCATGATTAAAGAGGCCTGCTATTTATGCTTTCAAGAGCAGATAACGTGTCAGGTATATTTTTGCAAATTCTTAAATCATTTCTAAACAGAAGGAATGCACTTCCATTGGAAACAAATGAGAACATTTTCACAAAATTTTCTGGTTTTGTTTCCTTTCATTTTTTAAATAAAATTTAGTAAAATAAATTGTGTTTCTTTTCATGCTTAAAAGAAAATTCCTCCCAGGCCCTCTCCGTATATCCCCTGACTCATTCCCCCCAACCTCTTACTGGATCAATATTAGCTTGCTGCTAAAAATACATCGGCCAGTCAGAAATTTAAGATTTGATTCACAATGTCTCGTTGATGTGCCGAGCCATAAGACCATTTGCCACTCTGAGTCATGAGACCACCTACTTTCAGTAGAAAGCGCATTATTGTGGAACAACTCCTTCTTGCTCTTAAGAAACAGGCATGTCCCAAGATGTTCAAGAAACAATTATAAACTCACCTACTTAAAATGGCTTTCAACTATGCAATGCGGATCACTCATCACTGAATGTAATCAGGATTAACTATGAAACTTGGCATTTTGTTCTAGCAGTTGTAATTTATGTTTCTAGTTCTATTATATAATTTGATTTATTGAATCGTTTTCAGTGTTTTATTTCAATTTAATTTCATTTAATATTTATATACCACACAAACCAAGCTTGCAAAGCAGATCAAGGTGTTTTACAACAGATAAAAAGCATAAAAATACATAAAAAGATTAACCCCCCCCCCCCCATTTACCCAACAGTCCTATCCCCTTTAGACATTGTTGATAACTTCTCTGTTGTTGTTTACATTTCATATTATGAATGTACATTTGGAAGGCAGCCAGAACATAGGATGGTACGGCATGCTTTAAAAAAAATAATAAAACAAATAAATAGATCAGTAGGCTTTCATTTCATTTATTTAAAATTTATATTCTGCACATTACAGTAGTAGTTCATGGTGGATTACATCAGACATACTTACATAATTAAAAGATAAAGAAATTATTACAAACAACATAAATTATTTATAAAACCTTATTCTTTTAGAGGTCAATATTGAAAACCTAACTGTTCAGCTAAGTTAGCTAAATAGATATATCCGGCATGGTTATGATGGTGAATATTCCCAGACAAATTGCTACTTAGAAGGATAAGTCTTATCCATCGAAGTTTAGACCTGCTATAGTACATAATGTTAGGTTCCATATTAGGCGTTACCACCCAGGAAAGAGTTCTAGATATCATAGTGAATAATACATTGAAATCGTTGGCTCAGTATGCTGCAGCAGTCAACAAAGCAAACATAATATTAGAAATTATTAGGAAGGGAATGGTGAATAAAATGGAAAATGTCATAATGCCTCTATAATCGCTCCATAGTGAGACCGCACCTTGAATACTGTGTACAATTCTGGTCGCCACATCTCAAAAAAGATATAATTGCGATGGAGAAGGTACAGAGAAGAGCAATCAAAATGATAAGGGGAATGGAACAGCTCCCCTATGAGGAAAGACTAAAGAGGTTAGGGCTGTTCAGCTTGGAGAAGAGACGGCTGAGGGGGGATATGATAGAGGTGTTTAAAATCATGAGAGGTCTAGAATGGGCAAATGTGAATTTGTTATTTACTCTTTCAGATAATTGAAGGACTAGGGGGGACTTCATGAAGTTAGCATGGGGCACATTTAAAATGAATCGGAGAAAATTCTTTTTCACTCAACGCACAATTAAACTCTGGAATTTGCTGCCAGAGGATGTGGTTAGTGCGGTTAGTGTAACTGGGTTTAAAAAAGGTTTGGATAAGTTCTTGGAGGAGAAGTCCATTACCTGCTATTAATCAAGTTGACTTAGAAAATAGCCACTGTTATTACTAGCATCAGTAGCATGGGATACATTTAGTTTTTGGGTACTTGCCAGGTTCTTGTGACTTGGTTTGGCCTCTGTTGGAAACAGGATGCTGGGCTTGATGGACCCTTAGTCTGACCCAGTATGGCAATTTCTTATGTTCTTAGGTTGTCTCTGATATAATGGGTTTGGATCTGGATGAACTGGTGAAACTGGCAATGGCACAGACATGTGCCCCTTTCAAAATTCCCCAATTTCCATGGTAGAAGCAGGATTTACATGCAAAGGCATGTTTCCACTTAAAATTGGGAGCATGTATGCACATGGTCAGGCTATTTTATAACACTACTAATAGCTGTGAAGTCAAAGAGGTTTTAAAGACAGCATTTGTATGAATCTGCAATGTGGATAAACGCCATTTGCAGTACCTTGCGCTCTTTTATACTGTGCATTGTTTATAACACAGTATATTTTGTTTCATGCTGTTGCTGGAGAAATTTCATTATTTGAGAATCATATACTTAACATAAAGATTGACTGAATAAATTTGTAGGTTACAACTCACAATCCGGCACGCCATGATTCATGATTTATTTCACTAATGTATTTATTTTGTTTGTTTCAAAATGTTCTGCTGGGAAAGCAGTTATACAACTGCCTATACAAACAATACTGGAAAAAGAAATTCACATTTTGGACATAAGCTAACAGCCATGCTGCTCACTTTCCTCCAATAACTGCTCTTAATGTGTGCATTAAAAGTCAAGAGTAAGTGTTACATACATAGTAACATAATAAATGACAGCAGATAAAGACCATAAGGCCCACCTAGCCTGCCAGTAGCCATTGTATTTGCTCTTACGCAAAATAGATCAAATTCCACATGGAACCCAACTCCCAAGCCCTTTGTGCCCCCTTTAGAGTTGCAACTGTCGCTCCATAAAAGTTTCTCCTTGCGTTAAAGTCCAATCTTTAGGACTACCTTCTGCTCTTCAAGACCTCTGCTATCCCTTTTCCTCCCCAGCCTAATTGTTGATAATTTTGACTACATGATGTGTTTTGTTTATTTTATTTTATTTGTTTATTTTATTTTATAAGCATTTCATCACTTGCCTTTTCCAGAAAGTAGCCCCAAAGTGGATTACGTAAAGAAGGAAGGCACTGAGTACGTAAATAATGGATTCATATAGGTATGATAACATGAGGTAGATTTCTAGTACATATGTACATGATTATTTATTTATGTACTTATAGTCCACTGTATCCAGTTACAAGCTGATGAATGCATCCATGTACAGTATATGATTATTAAAATTATTATTAATTGCAGTTATTGATTTGAATCTTGATCTTGAGAGAAGACTTTGTTCAGTTCCAGGAACCTTGTTCTGAGATTTAAAAATGGTGATCATGATCTACAAATATCATGGACCAGGTATCTTGATTCACAAATCATTCAGCTCATCTCTGCTTAAACTAAATATGTTTTGGACTTTAAGTAGGCAATTTTCTGACAGCAAGCCAACCTTCCATGTGTGGGTAAAAGTACACACAGTCATTGGACCAGATTTTCAAAGCCTTACGTGCGTGGGGGGGAGGGGGGGGGGTGTTACGCGCACTGGGCCGATTTTATAGAACCCCGGCGACACGTGTAAAGCCCCGGGACGTGTCTAAGTCCTGGGGCTTTGAAAAAGGGGTAGGGAAGGGGCAGGGCGGGGTCAGAGGCTCCCGGCACAGCGGCCTGGAGGCAGGCACAGAAGGTAAAACAAAGGCCGAGTGGGGGGGGAGGGGTGGTTAGGATAGAGCTGGGGGGAAGGGATGGGAAGATTTGATTAGGGGGTTAGGAAATCGGAGCAGCCTGAGAGGGAATGGGTGAAGATCACGGGCGTCAGCGAGTGCAGGGTGCACAATTGTGCACCCCCTTGTGCGTGCCAACCCGCCTGCGCGTGCATGTTATATAATCGGGCGTCCGTGTGTGCGTGCCGGGTAGCGCACACACATGTATGCCTGCGCGCTTCTTTTAAAATCTACCCCACTATGAATAGCACCTGTGCTTTTCACCACAGGGGAATGCAGCAGAGCCAGGGCAATGCTGGGGCTGTTCCAGCAAAGTACACACAGGGAGATTGCTTTTAACTCGCAGTGTAAACTCCCCGACTGGAGGTTTACACTTACAAACTTTGGGGTAGATTTTTAAAAACTGCGCGATCGCGTACTTTTGTTTGCGCAGCAGGCGCAAACAAAAGTACGCTGGATTTTAGAAGATACGCGCGTAGTCGCGCGTATCTTCTAAAATCCTGGATCGGCGCGCGCAAGGCTGCAAATTTTGGGCAGCCGGCGCGCGTCGAGCCGCGCAGCCTGCCTCCGTTCCCTCCGAGGCCGCTCCGAAATCGGAGCGGCCTCGGAGGGAACTCTCTTTCGCCCTCCCCTCACCTTCCCCTCCCCCCCGGCCCTATCTAAATCCCCCCCTACCTTTATCCATGGATTTACGCCTCCCGGAGGGAAATGTAAATGCACGCGCGCCAGCGGGCTGCTGGCGCGCCGAGACCCGACCCGGGGGCGGTTCCGGAGGGCGCAGCCATGCCCCCCAAACGCTATGCCATGCCCCCCAAACGCGGCATCACTCGGCAACGCCCCCGACACGCCCCTTTTCAGAAACCCCGGGACTTACGCGAGTCCCGGGGTTCTGCGTGCGCCGGCGCGCAAGGCCCTGCTCGCATAAATCCGGGCGGATTTACGCGAGCAGGGCTTTTAAAATCCGCCAGTTTGTTGATACTTCTGTATCTGCGAGTCCATGCTGAAATTTCCCTTTGAAAAATTTCCCTATATGGGGAGGGCTTCAGTACCTCGTGCTCCCCCTCCCCCAGAGACTGCAGACCTCTTGGCGGAGGGTGACTGAAAATCGCCCTCCCATATACTGAAACTTGGGAGCTTGTGGATGAGGTTTGAGACTGTCCACTGTCATTGTGGAAACTTGTCAGTGTATTCAGCATATTTATCTTCAATCCTTAATGCATACTACTTAAGATAGAATTCACTTAGGCAATCTGAAAATATGTTGTATAAAAAATGCTAGAGTAAATGCATAGCTCTGCTACCTAGTGCTCTACTGATACAGAAACTAAAACGACATTTTCATTAAAGTCTCAGCTCTTGTAGTGTAGTAAACATTTTACAATGTGCAGGTGATGCCTGTGCTTTTCAAAGGCACAGTTCATAAAAACTAAGACCTATAAATTCAGCATTGATAGAAACAAATCGGATGTAGCGCTTTTTGGATTAGCCTAGCATTTAATCTAATAGCAAGTTCATCATCGGCTATCTGCTAGGATCCTGAAAGGCTGCAGTAGACCTTGAAAACGCTAAACTTAGACATCATAGGAGGAGTTTCATTACTTAATATACTTTGATATACCTCTGTTGCACCATAAAAAAAAAAAAATCTGAAAGTCAAAGTAATCTAAGTTTAATTTCCAGAGTGATGCATGTATTTCCTAGCAGTAGATGTGATGCCTGCCCTCCTACATCCTGCACATATTCCTATCCATAAGCTCCATGCTATCATCTGCCCATTCTGATACAATATTGAGTGAATAACACATTTAATTGAGTAAAACACTGCTGCTCTATGAGTTTATTATCTATATTCCTCATCCAATTCTTTACATGACCTCATAAAAGGGGGCCTACTTAAAATTCATAAAGTTAAAAGTATTTTCTCCCCAAGTAATTAAACATGCCTTCATACGCTCCCTCAGTCTTCATTTCTATAGTGCTAATAAAAGCAAAATGGAAATAAGCATTTTCTGGAGGCATTCATAACAGGATGAAACCTATGACCTCCTACTGCTTCATTTGAAAATTAGCTTTTGGTTTTTCATACTTAATACTTTAGCATCCCATTATTTCTCATGTTTTGCTACATTCATTTTAAGCTTCGCAATTTCACCGATAGCTTAATGTTAACAAAGGACATTTAACAAAGATAGTAAAAAAAAAAAAAAAAGAAAAAGTAAGTAGTTCAATGTTAGAATTTCTGTTTGTTTTTTTTGTTTTATTTAAATGGAAATGGATTTGTTCTTTGTATCATTCACGATAATTTCATGTTTGGAGTTTTATGCTGTGCTTTTAAAGGGGAGATTGCTTCCGTTTTCCCTAGAAACAATTTTAAGGTCATATTCCCATTGAGATGGTTTTGGAATACTATTATATATATATATAGATATATAGATATAGAAATAGAAATAGATATAGATATATTTTTTAAGAAACAACAACAAAATTGCTTGCCAGGCTCTAGTCTGTCAGAAAGGAAGACATTTTCTGATGTTGATGCTGCTTTTATTTGATTATATGAATGCAAATGAGGAAAACAAACTATGATCTCAGCCAGATATGTGAGAGGTTGCTCTGTTATGATAGCATGATAGTTCCGTTTTATAATGCAAACATTAAATTACATAGTTGGTGTGATTTTCTTGGCTTTATTCATTTTGTTGAGCATTCTGCACAAATGTGAATTTGAGCCATGATTACCTTGAATTTTCAAGTTTCTAAATTGTGGGAAAATAAATGTAATAAGCTACTTGTGGTTTAGAGGGCAGGCAGCATGACCATCTGTCTTTCTCCCCAGAGCATAATGGTCAATTGAAAATGGCAAGAAGTAAGAGACTTGTCATTTAAAAAAATAGTAATTTCCCAGTACTTGTTAGTATTAATTCAAGCTGTTATTTTTCAGTGTGCCACTAAAAGGTAATTGCTTTCGAATTGCATGATATATCAAAGGACGATGCAACCAGAGAAGTATTTGAATCTGCTCTTCTAAGACTGTCTTATCAAGCTTGCAAAACAGAATGGTGATAACATCAGTTAAAATTCCTGGATGAATTCAAAGTGTCTTCACCACAGTATTAAAAGTATTCAATCAGCAGCTATACAACAGCACCACGTTGTACATTTACGGTTGCCCGGTCCTTTAAACTCCTAAATATCTGCCATCCCTCCCACCCAACTGACCACATAACACTTTAGAAAGAAAGGCATTTAATCAGTATATACACATCCTTAATTACACAAACTCATCATAACCTCATAACCAAAGCAAAATGCATAGTAAGGGTACACAGCTATACCTTTTAACATCTATTGACACACTTTCCTTAGTCAGGGACTTTTGTCTACTCATGAGTGTAGTGTTAGCCATAGATGTGAACTCGTCAACAAGCTGCAGCAAGGTGGCATTCCAAACCCGTCCCCTTAACGGTCTTTTAGCATCGTTTTGCCTTCTTGCTTGTGGAGTCTTACTAGGGGTTCAGAGACTGCCGCCCTGTCCTTTAAAAGCAATCAAATCTCCCCTTCTATCAGGGGAAGGCTGCATTCCAGCCACAGAAGCTAGCATGGCCAGACCTCTCTTTCTATCATTTACAGACAATCATCAGCTGAAAAAAGGAGACAGAAAATAAACCAGCCATGTCTGCACGAGTCCCTGATTCCCATCATTTAGCATAAATTGTTCCAGTTGTGTGCCCTATACAGGAGGTGTCAAAAAATCTACTATGCTGCAAAAAAATTATTTGTTTTGCTTCATTTCATATTTTACAAATATAGCTCAAAGCAAATTATAGAATGAAAAACTATAAATAGTTAAATCACAGAGCAAAAACCCTAAACATCCAAAACAGTGGAAGGGGCGAGAAGTGGAGATCACAGGCACTGGGCACATAAAAGCAGCTAGCTTTAGGTTAGATAAACTTCTGCCTAGTTTGGGCTGCAAAGATTAGGTGCTGAAAAATCAGTGCTAAGTTCCCTCCCCCAACCTAACTCTGCCTACCTTTCCACCCATTTTGTAGCGCCTACATTTATGTCTTGTGAATTTAAGAACCTAAATTTAGGGCCTCAGCAGGAGGAAGTTTTTACTTTGTAAATCTAGGCATCTAACTGAATATCTGCCTCCTGGTCACCAGTCATCCCATACTGAAATACTATGAGGCACAAGATAAATTCACAGACAGTGTGATACCACTTTGCCTTAGTAGGAACTTGGAGCATTCCCCCCTGAAAAAGGATAGCCAAGTGTTCTTTGCATCCAGCTCTTTATCTGTAGCTCAACAGAGATAAGTGCAGATTGAAGAGAGGCTATCAATTATGTTTGCTTCTGAAAATGTGACCACTATGGTCCTTATGCAATAAAATGTAGCATTCATATTAAAGAACCTTTATGCATACTAAAAATAGCATGAAAGTGGTGAATTGCCCTTGGTGGCACCATTTGACAAACAGAAGTGCTGCTGACAAGAGAGTTTTGCCTTCCCTCCTGCTTTGTCATCACTGGGACCCTCCAGAAGGGTATATTCACCTTCTCTAGGGGGCCTGCCTCAGCAGATCTACAGGGATGTATTTAATCTCCTGGGGGTATTTCTCTGCCATGGGAGAGGAAATCCCCTTTGATAAGTAGTGACCAATTGTCAGGTTCCATAACTACACCGATACCCACAGGTAAGAGTTTGGGATGGAAGAAAGGGGATTTGTCCCAGCATGCTGGTACTGGAGCCTGCACGGAACATGGAGCTTGAGGCTGAACCCAGGACTTGGAACAGGAGCTGGAGTTTGAAGCTGAAGCTGGGACTTGGACTTAGGGATGCATAGGCCCAATATTTTTGTTTCAGTTTGTTTAATGATTTTTTTCAGTTTGGGTTGTTTACCATCAGCCCCCCCCCCCAAAAAAAAAAAAAGAATACCTGAAAGGACCTCAAAGAATCTATCTGATCTCCCGCCAACCCCACAAAAGAAGACAGGGGGCACAGGTCTATCTGGCTGGACTTAGCTGAGTCCAGCCAAGGGCCCCCAACTCCCAGCCCATTCTCCTTCATGGAGGCTCCCAATTTCCAAAGGGCAGGATTGATGCTTACTCGCTTCTACCCTGACTGGTAGTTGATTTAAAAATGGCACTGGCTGACTAAGGCAGACACCAAAGTGATGTTACTTTGGTGCTGGCCTCAAGCACCATTTTGTTGTATGTGGGGTGGGGTAGGAGGGTTGGAGAGGGAGGTAAGGGTTCCAGTTAGCTTTTTGGAGGGTGAAAGGTGAGTCAGAATGAGCCAGGGACACACTTCAGGTTTTTTTGTGGGGAAATGATGCCAAAAGGCCTCAGGAAGTTGAATTTAAAAAACAAATATATAAATACCTGAAATGTTGAAGGTAATGTCATTAGCAGCCATTTTTAGTACATTCAATTTGGAATGAACCAAAAATGTCCTAATTTCTCGCTTTTAAACTTTTATAGTAGAGAGTGGATTGAACAATAAGGAGAGAGAGAGAAGGGCAGAGCTAGAAAGTGGGGTAGAGCAGAAAAGGGGTGGAACTCAATTCCCATAGAGAGGGGTGGAGCTGGAAAATACAGGAAGGGAAAGGGATGGAGCTCAATTTGCATATCAGCTAGCAAGTGCAGGTCAATTTTCCTCTTTATTATAGTTAGATTTGCTCACTAATATATGTACTGTTATATTAAGAGTACATGATATATAGTAGCACAGTGGTTCCCAATAGGCTTCGTTTTTGGCCCGCCATGGGAAATTTCATATTTCCCACGGTTTGGGCCTTTAAAATTTGGGGCGACCTGAATTTTGTTTTAGTGCGCACTAATTCCCCATTAGTGCGCACTAAATCCGAAAACAAAATTTTCCCGAACTTTTGGGAAAAATTCCTTCGGGTTTCGGGCTCCCCGAACCAGGACGAATGCACATCCCTAATTCCCAATCCTATTGGCCTCACATCCAGTTGGATTTTCAGAGTATCTACTATGTGCTTGACCTAAATTAGTATAATGAACCTTTGTCCAACAGATGCAAGATTATCTGATGCATATTCACTGTAGACAGCCTGAAATGCTGGCTGTAGTATCAACAGAGCAGAGTTGGGAAAATTTAGACTAGCATGAATACAGACAGACTTCTGATGGTATAGATTAGCAGCCTCTTTTGAAATGATTGCAATGGTTTATGCTAAAATCTTTTGATAGTTCCATTTGTATAGTCATTTGCATAAGGAAATGATTCAGGATCAATGCTAACACAATCCAATTGCCTCCACATTACTAGTGAAAGCAGCAGTTGATAAACTAATGTGTCCACATTACATTTTTGCATCAGATTCAGCAGTGGAATAGGTATGGACTACTGCAAATCACTTCCATCTCAATTTGCTTAGCTTGCAGAAGTTTTGACATTTCAATAAAATATTCTCTAATTATCAGTTCCCTCTAATTCATGCTAAATAGATTTGTTGAGTTTTATGAAGTATAATTTTTCTTCTTTACCAAGAAAACACTTTTCTTTATTGAAAATTACCTTCACTTGACTCACTTATTTTGTAGCAGTATAGGTCAGGAGAATGGTAAAATATTTAATGTGAATGAACTGACCAATGTGTAATGCATATTTTTGTTTATATTACTTCCTGTCTATGTGCTCTATTGATTTCATATGGTGTGTGTTTAATTCATTAGTTCATTATTAAAACATAATGGTTTGTACATGAAGTTTATTACTTTGAAATTGATCTATTTGTAAATGAAATGTATAGTTTTTTGTAAAAATTCTATTGATTTATATATAATATATTGGTTTTAAAGTCAAGTGTATTGTTTTTCTCAAGCATTGATTTGTGTAAGCCATATTTTGTTGTTGGTAGCAAGCCCTAACAATGCATATAATGCTGCAAGAAATACTTATTTATGTTAAATAAGTCTGACTCTATTAAAAAAAAAAATACACAACTTTGCATTAGAATCTATAAAATAGAGACCACACTGGAAAATGATTCTATAAAAAGTTCAATTTTTCAGAAGGCAATTATTTTTGGAGTAGCTTCTAAACCACTAGAAATGATTAATACACGAAAAGTCCAAAGGCCCGTCTATACTATTTTATGACTTAATCAATCAACATTTACAACATCGTGGCATGGGCCCCCATTTACCCAAATTTGGGACTTATAAAAAAAAAACAAAAAACTGAAAACTTGTTGAGAAATTTCTGTCAGAAAGGTATTTTCCAACACTAGTCAATTAAAAATAATCACATCCCATGTTTGAGATGTGGCTCTGAAGCATATCTCAGGAAAGCTAATTGAATGCCCTGCATGTTGGCATTTAGACCAGCCCTGGCACAAAGTAGAATACATTATCAGCTTCATTATTGGAAGGCTGATATTTAGCGCTACTTAGCCAGATAAATAGAGACTTATCCGGTTAAGTGGCAGCTGTTGAATATCCAGATATGTTCAGAGGCCACCACATAGCTGGATAAATATACATCCAGCTAAGTAGATAGCCGGATATCTTGGGGATGGGTGATTGGCAAATAGAGGCGGGGCAACTTATTCAGTTATCTTAACTGGATAAGTGCCTATATTCAGCCGTATCCGGCCAAGTTAACTGAATAAGTTAGACCTGCTCAATAGCAGGTCTGAAGTTTTCCAGATAAAGCTTTTCTGGCTAACTAGAACTTATCTGTTTATATTCAGCACAGCAGCATAGCTGTGTTGCTGAATATCCCTTCTAAGTGATCCAGATAATTTATATCCAGATATCTTTGAATATTGGGCCCCATATGCATAGCCCTCCTTACACTTTCCCTAATATGTAGAGTAGTTGTTATCACAAACCCTCGTGATTGGGCAGATGAAGAAGAATGTGCACATTTATATTGTTATATGAGCATGAATTAAGAGCAAGAAGCTAAAATTGGCCCAAACTTCAGTCACCTTTTATGGTGCTGAACTTAATAAGAAAATTTGGAAAAAAAAAAAAGTTTGAAAAAAGACCAAAATTGATCATTCCTAATAAAAATACCATAGAGTAATAAGCTGAAGGAAGTTAAAGACAATGGTATAGAAAAGTTAGGGATGGTTCCTATATATGCAGATTAAAGAATTCCCAAAGTATTTCATTGCTTTAATCAGTAGTAATGCATATGAAGAAGCAAAAATACCACAACAAATGCTTGCCTATTTTGTACTCTTCTAAAGTTTCATTCTACTCAGCAGTCCAAATGGGGGTTAGGTTTAAGAGAATGGATAAGGATTGAATAGGACATCAAGGGGCACATTTTCAAAGCTATTTAACTTCCTAGCTACAAAATTAGGCAGTTAGGTCAAAGGCTTTGAAAATTGACCCCCTCTGAGCTACTACTCAAATTCTGGCCATTCAGGGAAGGAACTTAGCCAGCTAGCACAATGTTTCTGTGGATATCCCTGTGCACACAGAGCTGGTACTCCCTCTTCCCTTATTTCCAGAAGAAACTGACCCACAAGTCTGCAATTTCCCATTTCTCTTCTGCCCCCCCCCCAATCCACTTCGGTGGCCACGTTTCGTAGTCAAATATCCTCCCTCTCCCTATGGTGGCCCCATTGGCTGATTGTTAAACTTCCCCCATCCGATGATCTTCCTCTATGTCCCTCCCCATCAGCTAATTGTCATCTGATCCTCAGCTGATGATCCCTCACTCTGCCCCCATCTGAACTCAAGAGAAAAATATCCTTCCCTTCGCCCCCTTCCCCCAGCCTTCATCCCACTCTCAACCTAAATTCTCTCTCAATGGTAAATGCATATTGGAATCTACACTTTGAATGCTTAGTAACCTAAAATCTTGTTATTTATACCAACCTACTATAAAACTCTAAAACCATCTGATCATTACTTTCAAGTTCTATAAGATTTTCTCATTGGGCCATGGATAGATAGCTAAGTCTAGAAAATAGAGAAAAGATGACCCTTGAGCCTCTGTCTGAATGTAGAAGATAAGAGAATTATTATAGTTTAAACTGTAAAATAAAATTATTTATATGGCACAGAGATCTTTCTTTTTACATGTGATAGTCATTATAACATATTTAAAGTACAAGCAAGAAATGCTGGAACAGGACAGCAAACAGGTGTCAGATTTTAGAACCTGATGGCTAGATTTAAGAACCTGGCAAAATAATCATTAAACAATGTACAACTGCACATATTTTACACACAACGAATTTTGTATTTGTGCCATAATTCATAGGTTTGTGCAGAAGTTCCCATAGATTATCTTAATACAATAAAAATGCACAAAACACCAAAATAAATGAAACAAAACACAGAAATTCCATAGTACGGGCCAGCTTGGTAAACAGAGGATCTCTAAATTGATTCATGGATCTGATTTTCTGCCGCCTTCCTCCCCTCTGACAAATCAACAGAGAGGTCAAGAAGGTTCAAGAGATCTAATCTGCTATGACCCATCATTTGTCACATTTATCTAATAAAGATATTAGAACAGTTTGCTGTATCCTGTGTGAAAACCTGACTAGGCCAGGTCTAGTCTGTTTTTCTCTTCTAGATATTTTCACGAGACAACAATGAGACGGACTCCAACTTTGGCCAGTGTAGATGGGTTTGATATTTAGAAGTTGATACATTTTGAGGCATTCTTTGGAGGGGTTTTTCAATATAGGTCTGATGTGGGTTGGACTTTATGAGTCTGGGTAGTGGGTTCACAAAATAAATAAATAAAAGGTTAAAAAAAAATGCATCATGCAGGGCTTGCGGGCTTTAGTTTCTCCAGCCCAATTCCTCTGCTGGCCATTGCTGGGCTTAGCTATGCCCAGAGGTCGAGGTCAAGACTGCAGGGCTGGTGCCCATGCCTTCCCTTTGTCCCAGCGTGGGGATGGAGCTATTTGTGCTGTGCCACCCCCTGAGGAATCAAGGTGTGCTCGACCATTGGCACCCTCTGGAGGGGTCGAGAGTCAGGATGAAAGCAGAGGATGCCAGGGCAAAGGAAGGGCTGGAGACAAAGCTCCTGTAGCCGAAGTAGCCATGGATGAGGCATAACCAGATTTGGGCAACTCGGGGGGGGGGGGGGGGGGGGGGGGGCAGGACAAGGGAATAGCAAGGAGTGGAATTCTGCAGGAATTGGCAGGAACCTCTGTCCCCAGCAGTCAAGCCCTCCAGCCAGCTGGCTTGGCACCTAAGGACTATGCCTTGACTTGCCCCAGCAGTTTTAACATACTGGGGGGGGGGGGGGGGGGGGGGGATGGTGCCCTGCCGGGGGAGCTCAGTAGGGCAGCTATCCAGCAACTCCTTACCCAGTTCCAATCCTGGAGGCTGGCAGAAGCCATGCCTTTTGGCTGTCAAGCCTGTGAGTGTGGTGGTTCACCCTGCTTCTACCCTAATTTGCCAATTCAGAACTCACAATTTGTGGGTACACTGGCTCCCAGGTTGTGGTTTGCGAGTCAGACACCATGGCCTCCACCACAAGATGGTGGCCCTTGGTCGCCCACACCACATCCTTCTAGGGTGTCCATGGAACCCTCCTTTCTCCTTGTCAGGGGCCCCTTGGTTCCCTCAACATCAGTTGCTTCAGTCTTGGTTGCTCTTGGGCCTTGCTCTCAGCATAATCCCAAGCCAGCTTGGGCTCTTCTGACAGGAGCACTGGCATAATTAAGCTCTGGAATTAATTGCCAGAGGATGTGGTTAAAGCAGTTAGCTTATCTGGGTTTAAAAAAGGTTTGGACAAGTTCCTGGAGAAGTCCATAAACTGCTTTTAGTCAAGTTGAGTTAGAAAATAGCCACTGTTTATTATCAGCAGATTCAGCATTATTAGCATGGGATCTATTTAATAGGGATGTGAATCGTGTCCTCGATCGTCTTAACGATCGATTTCGGCTGGGAGGGGGAGGGAATCGTATTGTTGCCGTTTGGGGGGGTAAAATATCGTGAAAAATCGTGAAAAATCGTGAAAAATCAAAAAAACGTAAAATCGCAAAACCGGCACATTAAAACCCCCTAAAACCCACCCCCGACCCTTTAAATTAAATCCCCCACCCTCCCGAACCCCCCCCCAAATGACTTAAATAACCTGCGGGTCCAGCGGCGGTCCGGAACGGCAGCGGTCCGGAACGGGCTCCTGCTACTGAATCTTGTTGTCTTCAGCCGGCGCCATTTTCCAAAATGGCGCCGAAAAATGGCGGCGGCCATAGACGAACACGATTGGACGGCAGGAGGTCCTTCCGGACCCCCGCTGGACTTTTGGCAAGTCTTGTGGGGGTCAGGAGGCCCCCCCCCAAGCTGGCCAAAAGTTCCTGGAGGTCCAGCGGGGGTCAGGGAGCGATTTCCCGCCGCAAATCGTTTTCGTACGGAAAATGGCGCCGGCAGGAGATCGACTGCAGGAGGTCGTTCAGCGAGGCGCCGGAACCCTCGCTGAACGACCTCCTGCAGTCGATCTCCTGCCGGCGCCATTTTCCGTACGGAAAATGGCGCCAGCCATACGCGTATGGCCGGCGCCATTTTCCGTACGAAAACGATTCGCGGCGGGAAATCGCTCCCTGACCCCCGCTGGACCTCCAGGAACTTTTGGCCAGCTTGGGGGGGGCCTCCTGACCCCCACAAGACTTGCCAAAAGTCCAGCGGGGGTCCGGAAGGACCTCCTGCCGTCCAATCGTGTTCGTCTATGGCCGCCGCCATTTTTCGGCGCCATTTTGGAAAATGGCGCCGGCTGAAGACAACAAGATTCAGTAGCAGGAGCCCGTTCCGGACCGCTGCCGTTCCGGACCGCCGCTGGACCCGCAGGTTATTTAAGTCATTGGGGGGTGGGGGATTTAATTTAAAGGGTCGGGGGTGGGTTTTAGGGGGTTTTAGTGTGCCAGCTCACGATTCTAACGATTTATAACGATAAATCGTTAGAATCTCTATTGTATTGTGTTCCATAACGGTTTAAGACGATATTAAAATTATCGGACGATAATTTTAATCGTCCTAAAACGATTCACATCCCTACTATTTAATGTTTGGGTATTTGCCAGGTACTTGTATCCTGGATGGCCACTGTTTGAACCAGAATTCTGGGCTTGATGGATCCTTGATCTAACTCAGAATGGCAACTTCTTATGTCCATGGTAATACAAAAAGAAGGTAGCACTTAAGCACCATTATTGCATACAATCCAAAAATTAAAAAATGGTGCCAAATTTAGATATTTATTGAATACAGCTAACAACATCAAAAACTTACTTTCTATATATATGTTTTACATATCATATCACATTAAAATCAAACCCTCCTGATATTCACAACCAACCCCATCCCTAGTAGGACCCTAGTTTTGACGACTAATGGTAGTCTTCTTCAGGGGAACCCACCCATTAAAATATCCTAATATAGGCCTGGATTCACTATTCTATTGCAGAATGCTGAATCCAGCAAAAACAGGGGCGGGGGGTGAAGTTGGGGTGGGCCTGCGAAACCCGGTAGCCTTCACACCACTGTGGTGTTTTCGCTGCCAGCTTTCGCACCCAATAGAGCCACCTGAAAGGTGGCGTTATTGGACGCGCTACTGGCGATGATAATGTTTCTTACTTTATCGCCGCCAGTGAAGACACCATGGAGTCCGCCCCCTTGCCACCCCGTCTCCTCCCCTCACCTCCCCAACTCCGCCTCAGCATGCTATCGCATGCAAAAAGGGACTTTTCGCGTGCGATAGCAGCTTATCACGTGCGATAGCGGCTTATCGCATGCAATAAGCATTTGAAAATGACCCCCATAGAGAACTAATATCTACATCAAATTGCAATAATGGCCAAGAAAATAGATGTTCAAACGTAGATCTTCAGATTACATCTGAAAATAAAGTAAAAAGTATCAACTGATATATCATTAATTTTAACAATTTGATGATATTATATGAATGGATAGAAATGAATAATTTAAAAAATAGACATATCTACCAGTATTGAAGATGCTAAAAATAGTCCTCCCATACTTGCTAATTCCAATCTAGGCCTGGATTTAATAGACATTGCAATTTGTGCTAATACAACCACTGGGGGACTATGGTGAGAGAGAGAGAGAGAGAGAGACTAGCCATAATGTCCTCACACTAGATAGGTATTTATATCCCTATGGGAGGGCCACCTAGTAACTCGAGGTGAGGTTTAGGTATTAGTGTAGGGGGTTAGGGGCCACTTTGACATTCAATGTGAGATGTACGAACAGAACAGTGCTCTCTTGTGAAGATTTAATGACCTACGGAGAGAGGAAACTCACCCAAAGATGAGATTTGTGCAATGTTCTCTCCACCTATCTTGATGGACTCTCTACCTGGGTAACATCAAGCTAGGTGGAGAGAACTTTGCACAAATCTCATCTTTGGGTGAGTTTCCTCTCTCCGTAGGTCATCAAATCTTCACAAGAGAGCACTGTTCTGTTCGCACGACTCACATTGAATGTCAAACTGGCCCCTAACCTCCTACACTAATACCTAAACCTCACCTTGAGTTACTAGGTGAGCCTCCCATAGGGATATAAATACCTATCTAGTGTGAGGACATTATGGCTAGTCCTCTCTCTCTCTCTCCCCCTCTCTCTCACAACTAGGCAGGAGCTTCACACCTACTAAAACAAGCCTTTCATAAGACATCACAAAATACACTAATCCCATAACACAAGCCATTGCATGGCTTAACACTACTGAAAAAGGTATAGTTTAAACCAGCATTAAGTCCATGCAATAGAACTTCACAAACTAGAAAGACCACTCCTCCTCTTTTTCAGATTTGCATCGCACCATACAAAATGGTGCTATCACATGCATTACCGGGGCTTAACGTATGCAAAAACACCTTAGCACATTTTGATAAATGACCCCCATAGTAACATGCACTACAAAAATATATACAGTTAGCAAAAATCTCAAACTCAATTTATTATATTCTTTGCCATAAATACTTCAAATACACTCACCCTACGTATCTTGAACGTGTTGAACTCACCACTAATACTTTTTAAGTTCGGTAAAATGATTGAAAAAGCCTTTTAACGGACAAAGAAAAAGAATACTGTAAACCGGCATGATGTCCACAACTAATGCCGGTATATAAAAATGTTTTAAATAAATAAATAAATAAATAAATAAATAAATAAATATAGAAGCATTCTTGGAATCTAGACTAATAGACATGTTCACTATCATACTTTCATGATATCCATAAGGTTTCTATAGATTCTATCCACAACCCCTATCAGAAAAGCCATTTTTACTGCAGAGATACCCGGCGTATAGTCATAGCTTCTGATAACGTTCTTATCACAACTTAAATGCCTTAAAAATAGAAAAAGTCAAAACACAAAATAAAAATGCTGTTTTTTAAATTATCACCCCAACTCAAAGAAACCATCTTTTCATAAATACAAATAAAACTCCAGAACATCTTTACTACAACCGCAAATCAGTCTTACTCAGACCCATTGAAAAACGCTGCACATGCGTTCCATAAATACACCACTCTTCTATCAAGCTAATGGACCGAATCACCCTCTATTATGTATTGTGATGTTATAGGTACAACAGATGTCAGTCATTGGTTGAAAAATCCACAATGTCTCCTTACAACATAAACAGCTCTAAAGAAACACACTCCACTCAATATCCACTTTCAATCCAACTGGTTCAACTGTATTCCATTTAAAAATAAAGTTTTGTTCTTTGCTTATTAGGCAATCAGAAATATCACCTCCTCTCTTCAAAGAGACATGTGTAATAATGAAAAAACATAATTCATCAACAGAGTAACCCACTGACTTCCAATATTTTACCATAGGAGCCCCCTCTTCATGCGGATACAACTAAGATGTTCTAATATACATGTTTTAATTTTCCTTTTGGTTAAACCTATATATAGATGAGTACATTGACATTTAATAGCACAGACTACTTGTGTTGAATGGCAATCATATCTAGCTAGTATTTTATATATCTGTTGCAACAATTTCACAAACACCTGAGATGTAACTTCAACAAAAGGACATACCAAACAATTACCTCATTTAAACTGATCCTTTGCCACTAATAGATCTATATTCTCACTAGACAGATCTGAGAAGACCAACTGGTCTCGGAGGGAAAGATTTTTCTTCAAAGCAAAAACCAGCGGATTTTTGAATAATGGATCTTCTTGAAGTATGGTCCAAAGTTTCCATATAATTGCTTTGATTTTACTTGATATATTAGAGAACGGGATAGTACAAATTAACCAGGAGATTTGTGATTTTGAAGATGGAATTAACAAATTGTCCCGATTCGCAAACAATGCGCATTTGTATACTTTTTTTTTTAATACACACATGGCCATAGCCATAATCCTGAAATCTCTGTGATAACACTACCAGCTGCTTTTTAAATTCATCCACTTTAGAGCAAACCTGCTGCAATCTCAAAAATTGACTTATTGGTATATTATTTTTTAAGGACCTGGGATGAAAGCTATTATAATGCAATAAGGTGTTTTTATCTGTAGGTTTCCAAAAAATGGAAGTTTTCAATACACCTTGTTTTTTTTTATAAATCCATAAATCCAAGCTAGGTAGAGAGTACATTGTAATCTAATCTTTTTGTACCTTTATTCACTCCTAATCACATAAAATCTTCACTGATGTCTACGGTGCTGTTCATACTTCTGACTGTGCATAAAAATTGCAAACCTAGCCCATCACCAAAACCCCACCGAGTTCACAATGCCCCCTCTTACAGCATATAAAAAGTTCTTATATGTGAGCCTCTACAGAGGTGCTCTCTCTCTCTTGAATACAAATGTAAAATTTGCATACGCATTTTACGATGCAGTATTCATCACATGCGTTACAGTATTAAAGTGGGCGTTAGGGCCCTAACACATGCAATAGTGCCCTAACACAATTTGATAAATGGCCCTCAAAAATTGTAAATTCCTTCACAAAGGATCTTTGAAGTCCCATCTATTGCTGTGCGTGATTTGACAAGTGCGAATCATTCCGATTTGGATTTGTCTTTTTCAAAATCTAGAAAATGTATCATGCATTAGAAATTCCTACATATGATGATGCAAACCAACAGTGGAAGACGTCAGGAGAACCATAGTAAGAGGTAGATTTTAAAAGCCTGGTGCACACCAAATTCAGGAGATCAAGCACAAATCAGGCTTGCGCGCGCCCAGTGAATTATAAAAGCTGCCAAGGTGCGTGCACATCTCAAACATTTTCAGAAAGGGGCGGGGAATTGGTATGATCTGGGTGGGACATGAGCATTTCAGGGTGAGGCCAAGAGAAGTGCACATATATATTTACACACCTAGGCGTGTGCCCAGATCTCCTGGCACATAAGTTTATTTCTGCTACAGGAAAGGTGTAAGTTTAAAAAAATAAAAAACTAATCATATCTGAGGGGTTTTGAGGTCTTAGGTAACTGGATGGGGGAGTGTAAGCTATTCAACTAGGGAGTTTGGAAGACCTAGCTGTGAACTGGGCAAACTAGTAGATGAACTGGTGAAACTGGCAATGGTGTGGATGTGCCCCCTTTTAAAATTCCTTGACATGCGGTAGAAATTGAATTTACACTCATAGGCATGCACCCACTTAAAATTGTGCACACATGTGTGCGGTCAGGCTATTTTATAACATGCATGCATTTACAAGCACAAGTTATAAAATGGCCGCTTATTTGGATGTGCACCAACATACACGAACCAAAGTGCGCCTGCACACTGCTTTTGGAGGGAGTCCCAAGTTTGGAGATAGGTGAGAAAGCAGTTTGGTATATTGGGGATTTGCTGCCTAGACCCAAACTTTTGTGAAGATCGGTGTGCCTCCTATTTGAAGGGTAAGAAAGACTTATCTGTTTGGAAATCTGCTGAACTCAAAACTTTGGATTCAATCCAGATTAGAATTTGAACCAACTGGATAGCAGAAGAAACCACCTCTGTGCTTTTGATCAAATTAAAAATGTGCCAGTAATGTGTTTTGAAGGGTCAAATTTAAAGACTCTGGAAGTGGAATCCTATGTTGTTACTAACCTATGCAATTGATGGATTCAAAGTAGAATCCAGTTATAAGATAGGACTGAACTCTACAACTAGGTTTGACTGTGATGAAGAGGAAGATCCTAAAACAATGTAGTTGTACCAGTTGTGCTAGGTTCATGTTTCCCATTTCCTGAGGCACACCTATCCAGTTGGGTTTTCAGGATTGCCACAATGCATATGCATGAGTTAGAAATGCATACCCTGGGATTCAATATATGCAAATCTATCTCATGCGTATTCATGATGGGTATCTTGAAACCACGACTGGTTAGATGTGCCTCCAGGAGAGGGTTGGGAAACACCATGCTAGGTTACAGGAGAAAACTGAGTGGTAGAAGCATAGCTGAAGAGTTTTCCTGCAGATATGAGTCAGTTTTGATGGAGTAAAAAATATAATTTTTGAAATATAAGGCTACGTGTTTTTTTTTCTGATTTGAACTCTTGTCAATTTATTAAATTTGAAAAAAAAATCATCCCATTGAACTGGTTGTGACTTTTGTTTTATCAAACCTATCAAAATAAATGAAGCACCTAGGAAACAACCACTATTATATGGAAATTCAGTTCATTTCTTTATATGTCTGTTTTCTGCTGAAGAATCATTTATTATAGATGCTGGAAAGAGCATTACATTTGTATGACATTGAACTAGCCTGATATGAATATTTTTGGAAAAACATTAGCTATAATCCAATGGAAAGTCACACAGAAAAAATAACTTTGAGTTTCCTCTGCATGTTGATTCAGATTTCCATAGTTTTCTAGTTATAGTCACTGTTTTATAGTCATAACTGAACAGAAATGTGCTTGTGAAACTTTTTTTTCTGAAATCATCACTCACTACTATTGTCACATAAAGAAAAGATTCAGCTTGTATAGTTAATATTTTTTTTAAATGCTGTGATTGATACTATAGGCCAGTAATTCCCAAACCTGTTCTGAAAGCACACCTAACCAGTCTTATCTTTAGAATGTGCATGACATAGTTGCATATATGGGAGAATATTTGCAAATATTCTCATGTACATTTACTGGGGCAGATTTTAAATACTTGCACGAGCGTGAACAAAAGTACACTGGATTTTATAAGATACGCGCGTAGCCGCACGTATCTTATAAAATCCGGGGTCGGCGCGCGCAAGGGGGTGCACATTTGTGCAACCTGCGCGCGCCGAGCCCAGCGCGCGCTGCCTGTTCCCTCCGAGGCCGCTCCGATTTCGGAGCGGCCTCAGAGGGAACTTTCCTTCGCCCTCCCCCCACCTTCCCCTCCCTAACCCACCCCCCCCGGCCCTATCTAAAACCCCCCCCCCTTAACTTTGCGCGTGTCGGCCGGCTGCCCCACTCCGTGGTCCGGTCCTGGGGGCTGTTCCGGAAGCCGCAGCCACGCCCCCGGAACGCCCCCGGGCTGAAACCACGCCCACGTCGCCACCCCCGAAACGCCGCCCCCCGCCCCCTAAACGCCGCGTCATCACGACACGCCCCCGACACGCCCCCAACACACCCCCGACAGGAAGCCCCGGGACTTACGCGCGTCCTGGGCCTCTGCGCGCGCCAGCGGCCTATGCAAAATAGGTGCCCGGCGTGCGAGGGCCCTGCGCGCATAAATCCGGAAGGATTTACGCGCGCAGGGGTTTTAAAATCCGCCCCACTGTGAATATCCTAAAAACCAGATTGGTTCGGTGGGCTAAGGACCAGGTTGGAAAACTCTGCTGTATACTGACTGGAATATGAACACGTACCAAAATAGGAAGGCTACTTACGTTTGACCTCAAGATCTGCAAATACAACTATCTTTCAGGGTACCACAAAATGCGAATTAGTCTATTGCTTAAACCAGATGTAAAACAAATATATCATGAATATTCATTCTGTAAACGAGACCTGTTTCTCAAACGAAGTAAAAAACTGAACACAACAAAGGTAGAACATATATATATAAATATATATATATATATATATATATATATATATACATGCATATATACACACTGGGGTAGATTTTATAAATTTACGCGCGCGCGAACAAAAGTACACTGGATTTTATAAGATACGCGCATAGCCACGTGTATCTTATAAAATCCGGGGTTGGCGCGCGCAAGGGGGTGCACATTTGTGCAACCTGCGCTGCCTGTTCCCTCCGAGGCCGCTCCAAAATCTGAGCGGCCTCGGAGGGAACTTTCCTTCCGCCTCCCCCCACCTTCCCCTCCCTTCCCCTACCTACCCCCCCCCCCCTGGCCCTAACCCCCCCCCTACCTTTGTTGGCAGATTTACGCCTGCCGAAAGCAGGGGTAAATCTGCGCGTGCCAGCGGGCTGCTGGCGCACCATCACCCTACCTGGGGGCTGGTCCAGAGGCCTCGACCACGCCCCCGGGCCGGCACCACGCCCCCGGTCCTGCCCCGAACCGCCCCCTCCCCGCCCCCATACATGCCCCCTCCCCGCCCCTTTTACAAAGCCCTGGGACTTGCGCGCGCCCGCAGCCTATGCAAAATAGGCGCGCCGGCGCGCAAGTGCCCTGCGCGCATAAATCCGACCAGATTTACTCTCGCAGGGCTTTTAAAATCCGGCCCACTGTATGTGAATCAAACCTTATTTGTTCAAGTGACTTTTATCACCAGAGAGACAGCTCAACAGTGGTAAATACATTTCAAATACTTACTTATGTGCATAGAAAATGTAAACATTTCCAAAATAGTGTCAATCCCTTGGCAGCTGCTCTAAAAAGCACTGCTACCTTGTCTCTACTGCCTATAAAAACTTAACCAGCTTGAAATATTTTATGTCAAAGTTCAGTTTCAGCTTTCTGAATCTGAATACAGTTCTTAAAAGATAAAAAAAAAATAGTAAATGCTTTATGAAGAAAGAAAGATTTTGCACAAAGGTAGAAGGAGTAGACTAAGCAACAGGATTTTGAAGTCCATCAGTGCGATTAAATAATGTGAGATCAATTTTAGGGACCCAAGGAATAGCAGGACCTCAGGAGACCCATCAAAACAAACCAGCCATGTCAACAGACATTCTGCTGCTTGCAGAAAACTATGGTGAGCATTTTGCTGATTTACCTTGGATGATTGACAGTAAAGACATCATTATCTATCTAGACATCAAAAAGAAAAGCTATAAAAGCTTTTTCAAGCAAATGACATTTGCAAACTTCAAAAGCATATGTTACGTAATAAATAAGCATATAAATAATGTTTTTAAACAACCTGTTTCAGCAAAAAGAACCAAACACATGTATTAGATATATAAAGGAAATTACATTTTTCAGCTAAAATATTTGAAGTGCATATTACTAAAAATTCAGAAGCTAGGGAGCAATTTTCACACAGCCCACATAGTTGCAAATTATGCAAGCAGTGTTAACATTCATTCTTTACTCACAATTTCTAAAGGAAACATGGGCATTTTCCTTTGAGAATTCACTTAAATATCCACATTAAAGCCACCTATAGACTTAGCACTTGTGATTTTGAGCAGATAGCCTAGGGGGAAACTAGCGTATGTTACTTTGAAAATGGCATGTGTGCATGCTATTTTCCTCTACAGATATAAACACGCCCAAAGAAACATTCCTTCTTAATGTCGCTAAAAGTACACATGTTGCAATTTCTACACATATTTTTAGCTGCTCCATGGATGGTAATTTCATACAGGCCAATTTATTCAGGTAAATGATGCTGAAAATTGCTCTCACTTCTGGTAGAGAAAAAAAGGAGCAAGTTATTATATTCATCACATCTACTGGTAGCACATGGCATAAAATTATTGATAGATTAAATTTACAGAAAAATACTGCAAGATTAAATTTAATGTAAATACTGTAATGAAGCTTTGTCCTAATGTTTATTACATTCTTCCATATTTAACCAATACAGTACATTCAGACATTGTGCTTTAGGGACCTATTTAGTAAATTCCATTAACAGCATGTGGTAACATCCATTAAGGTGAATTTTAAAAGCCCTGCATGCGTCAAAGCTGGGAGGTACGTGCATAAGTTGGACAGGAGCACACCGAGCAGATTGCATAAGCCGCCCATGTACACACTTATCTCCTGCTACGCACACAAGCCAAACGTTTTTTTTAGAAAAGGGGGCGGGGTGTGGGCTGGTCTGAGCAGGGCATAGGCATGTTGGGGAAGACCAAGAGATGTGCGTGTAAATACTTATATGCACGTGCATGCACCAGTGTCCCTGCTGCATAACTTTATTTCTGCTATGGACGGTATGCCAGTAATAAAATAAAAAAAATCTAGGCTGGTCAGCAGCATTTTAAGGGTTGGGGCTAACAGGAGGAAAGGGAAACTATTAAACTAGGGGGAGTTGGTAAGTCCTATCCCTTAAATGGGTGAACTGGGAACGAACTGGGAAAACTACCTATGGCGTCGGCCTGTTTATAAAATTCCCTCACATGGTAGAAGTGGTATTTGCACGCATCCATTTAAAATTGTGCCCACATGTACTTGTTCAGACTATTTTATAACATGCGCGCATATACGCACATATGTTATAAAATGGACAAGTCTCTGGGCACGAGCCAAGAAATGCACCCATGTGCGCGCCCACATGCCCGTTTCAAAGTTAGTGTAACTTTTAACATGTGCTGTTGCCATGAATTTAACATGCTGTGCACAGGAGGCACATTAAACTCCTGCAGTAAAGTGCATAAAAATAAATGCTACTGAATACATAACACAAAAATCTTAACTACACCTTTGAGAGTGCAGATAACACAAAACAATAACCGTGGCATGGTCTTCTGCATTAATACAATCTGTTATACTTCACTTAAACAAAATGATTAGCATCATTTTGTTTCTTAATTAGCTCATTTAAATCCTAATTCAAAAATCCAGGTTAATGGGAAAAACGCATTATTGTTAAGGCAAACACATTATCAGGTGTTCATAACACAACATTGGTAACTTTTAGGGCATGTGAACATCTGGGGATGTGCATTCATTCGAAACAAATGGGAAAAGTATGTCAAATGAGTCCATTTTGTTTTGTTTCATCTCAAATTGAATGAATGGAGGGACCCTCCAAAAATAATGAACATTTTTGTTTGCATTTGTTTTCGGATAGATTAAAGTCTATGGGGTAAGCAAAACTGCAGATTTTTTTTTTTTCTTTAAGCAGGATGGAGCGAGACAAGGAACCAAATGGAAAGCTGGATGTAGAAGTATTACCATTTTCTAAAGTTATTTCTCTCTTAGAGTTCAGAGGGAGAGGAGACACTTTCTTAAGCTTTTACTAAGAGTGAAAGATAATTGAAAAGCTTTACAGAAATATTTAGAGTATATAGGACATAAAAAGAAGTAGGCTATTGCTCCTTGTCAGTATGTCACAGGGTTATAGTAATGAGGGTTAGAGTGTAGCAGACAAGATGGATGGATATTGTAATGTCAATATTCTAAGCCATTTAGCCAGATAACTCAAAAGTTATGAATATCCTCCTTGCTTATCTGACTAAAAGGTAACCGTGTAAGTCATTACCTAGTTACGATTTAGCCGAATAAGAAGGATGCATGTTGGGGGCATTTCAGGGTGGGAACAAGTTAGCCAAATAATTTATTCACCTAATTCCAATATTTGAAATTAGCTGAATAAGTTATTCGGCAATCTCTGGATGTGCCTGAGATCAGGTCTAAAGTTATCTGGCCAATGTGACCTGTACCTTTAGTCTTTACTGGCTATATTCAAAAGAATATAGCTGATTAGGTGCAACAAGCATTTCCAGCACAGTGCTTCAAGCGTAGCTCCCCTAGAGATGGTAGAAGCACTGGGCTGGGGTTCCAATAGGCTGATACCATGATCTGGGCTGAAGAACTTTACTAATTTAAGGAACTGGAAGGATGGAGAGGGAGAAGTAAAGGGGTCCTGGTGGCCACCATTTGTTAAAATTTGGCAAGACCCAAGAGCAGGCGGGGGAGGGGAAGGCCAGCATTGGTCCTTTAAATTTATCTTGCATGTGTTAGAGGTTTTCTTTTTTTTTGGGGGGGGGGGGAGGCCCTACAGACTTGGCTCACCAAGGCCCAGAATTTGGAGCTTAGATGGGTGCAGTGACAAGACTACTAGATCCGCAATCTTTACACCTAACTGGCAATGTTCAAGAAATATCCAGTTAGGTTTAAAGTTATCCAGCTATTGCTTCTCAGTGGAGGTGGGGGAGACAAAAACAATTTCTAAATTCAAGAAAGCATGAGATAAGCACAGGGGATCTCTGTCTCTGAGGGAGTGCTTGGGATTGTAGAGCTGAGTAGTTGGGTGTGGCTGGACAGACCAGGTAGGCCGATTGGTCTTTTTCTGCCATCATGTTTCTATTGCGATCCCTGTCCGGGCTCCCTAGAAAGGGGCCTTTCTGTAAAATGTTTCAATAAAGAGAGGTTCTAGGAGGTGTGTATTTATAGTGTAAGTGACAGGGAGTTCCTGTCCCTCAAAGGGGATGGATTTGGGCAGGAGAATATAAAAGTGCTTCCACAAGCACTGGCTGGAGGTGTGAGACGGATTTCTGAGACTGAGAAGCTTGCAGTCTTGAAGCTGGCTCTTGAGGCCTTCAGGGCTAGATATCTGCCGAGGGATTTGCTGGAGGAGCAGTATAGAGCTTCCTCCAACACAGCTGAGGACCATACAAGGAGTATTAAGGACTCCTACGTCTTCGGGGATAATAGTTCTACCTGGGGAAGCCCACAGTTGGAGGAATGCTGTAAGGAGAGAAGTTTTTTTCAAGCTGTTTTCTAGAATAGGGTCTTGAGGATTTTTGCTCAAATAATTGAAGAGAAAAAGAACTGTGAACTTACTTGTGAGTGTACTGAAAAGTTGCTTTGATATTGAGTGCAGAACTGCATTTCATAAATTTTTAAATTATTTTTCCTAACTTTCTAAACTTTGGATTTTGATTTCTAAAATGAATTCCTTTTTATCTTCTTTTGGAACACAACTTGACAGTTGGGGGTTTTTTTTGCGTGCAAGTCTCCCCTCTGGCCTTATAGCTTTGCTGTCCTCTACTGGACTGAATCCTGGTTCTGGGGCCGCAGAGAGGTTTTTTCCCACCCCAGGAAAGGAGGAGGCATTTCACTGTGTTTCTAGTATCTGACTGGCAGTGTTTGATGGTTACAATCCTACTCTTACTCTCTCCTTCTCTCCCCATCCCTGAGATCTCTTCCTTAGACTGATTGTTTTAAATTCCTTTCCTTATCTAATAAAAAGAAAATAAATTATACAGACACAGGCAAGGTTGGAAAATTAATTTATTTTTATAACATGTTATAAAAGATGGAAATGTTTGCCAACAAGTTTGAGAATTTTGTGATTCTTGCTGCAGAATCTACACTTGAGATAGCACTGGGCAGCGCAGGGCCTGTGACTTAGACCTTTTGCTCTATTTTGTCTGATCTTACAGGGGCAGGGGCCGTGAACCAACAGTGCCTAGGGGCAGCCAAAAAATCCATCACTGGTCTCTTAGGCTATTCATGACATTCTTGTTGCCATTTTGCCTCAATTTTGTTGTCTTGGAGTGCTGTTCCTATGCTGCAAGTTTCATTAAAACTGGATAGAACACTGTTAAAACATGTGCATAAGTCCGCTTTGAAAATTGGTATATCTTGCGCACGTTTGCCATGTAATTTGAGCATGACGTTAAAAAATTACCCCCATAATATACAGCAAGTCCTCCAGTTTCTTGTGATGCCACAGCTGCAGTAATAGTTCTAAAATCCAGGCCTTGCTTGGGGGAAACTGCCCGGCCCAACCACTCCATTCTCTGAAAGTAGAATGAATGTGGACGCTGCTTTTCTTCTCTGCTGGCAGACAAATAAAGACTGTCCCTTCTCTTTTCTGTTGGCTTTCTTACCCATCTACAGGGGCCCCTCTGGCAGCCTACACAGGGCTTTTAGCTTCTCCTCTCTGCTGGAACCCTTGCAGAACTATTAATTCCCCCCCCCACCCCCGCAAAGGCACCATCTCCTTTCCGCCAGCCAACACGGGGCCACTGCCAGCTCAGCTCCAAACTTCACTCACCCCCAACCCCCCCTTCTTATCAGTCTCCACATTCAGCCACACTTCACTGACTTCTGAGTTCTCCCCTGTAAACCGTCCCACACGGCTAACACTGCAAACAGCCACATGCTGCCAGCAAACGTGGTAGTGGCGTCGAAGGAAGGGGAAAGGACCAAGCGGTTTTAGAGGGAAGAAAGAGTGGAGAAAGAGAATGCACAGGAGAAGGAACAAGAGGCCCAGATTGGCGTCATTTTGTGTAGAAGAAGTTAAAACTAGTGCCAACCTCAGTCTATCAGTGCCAATTCTAAGCATGCCGCCAGTGGAGCAGAGGTGACTGGGGATTACTCCTGCCCTGTAAAGAAAGGAAAATATGGTAAGAAGGATTGGTGGGGAAAGCCCAGGACGTTTTTTTTGGTCCTCTGACAAGCCCAGCGTTTTTGTTTTGCTTTTCCTTTTGTATTTTAATTTTTACAATTTTTTTGTCTGGGTTTTTTTTTTGTTTTAAATAAATGAAAAGAAATGAAACAAACTACAAACAAAATGACAAAATGTCTGTGTCTATTCTTAGCATGCATAGATAGCATTTCCAAAAATATGCATGCTATTTTGCCATCCTTGGTCAGCCACGCAAAGCAGCAAATACGAAGTATGAAGGCACATTGAAAATTATCATAAACTAGAATACTAAAAAAGAAATTTCCCCAGGTAGTCTATTCTTGAAAATGAGTGAAAGGTGTGTGCACAAAAGGTTCTTGCATACTTGTATCTGCGCAGGCTATTTGAAAATGGTTCCCAGAAGGCATCATTCAAATGTGCTGCAGAATTCGCAGTTCCTTGCCACAGAATCCACCCCTGAACTGCTGCAGGAGACCAGGGCCTGTGGTTTCCAATCTCTCTGCTTCAGGACCCAAGGAGATCCATAGTTTAGCTGTGAGTGCAATTCCATGCCATCGTAATAAATATTTGCACACTGATAGCAACACCAGGTAATGTTACATGTAGAAAATATAAAGTATTTGCAAAAAAAAAGTGTCCATAAAAACGTACTTAAAACATCCCTTCCTTCCAAATAATTATTTCATGTAGTGAACTGTATATCATACCAAAAATTCAAACTATACAAAAGAAAACTAAAACAAGAACTGAAACACAGTTAGATGGTCCTTGGTAACATATCACTAGACATGTGCATTCGATTTCTAATGAAACATTTTAAAAAAAATCTCATTTCATCTGAAAATAAAATTAAAAAAAATGTCCGCCCTGCCGAAATTCAGGCTTCTGCTCATTTCTGAAATGAAAACCCTCCACCAAGTGCAGGGGCGGATTCCGGGTAAAGTTTGGCCCGGGGATTTTCCACCCAGGCCAGCCCAGGAGATACCCCCGTGGTCTGCCGAGCACGGCTCTGTCGCGGCCGCTCTCGGTAGACCACGTGACAAGAGCAACCAGCCCACCGGGGGATGCCCGATCCCCCGATAGGCCAATCCTCCCCTGGCCAAGTGATACAAAAGTATCACCTTTCCCCTAATCTCCCTCACTCTCACTAAACATTATGAGGTAGATCTTCAAAAAATACGCGCACACGAACAAAAGTACAGCAGATTTTATAAGATACGCGCGTATCTTATAAAATCCAGGGTCAGCGCTCACAAGGCTGCGCAAAATCGGCAGCCTGCGCGCGCCGAGCCACGAAGCCTGCCTCCGTTCCTTCCGAGGCCGCTCCGAAATCGGAGCGGCCTTGGAGGGAACTTTCCTTCCGCGTCCCCCCACCTTCCCCTCCCTTCCCCTATCTATCCCACCCCCCAGCCCTACCTAAATCCCCCCCCTACTTTTGTTGGGCAAGTTAAGCCTGCTTGAAGCATCCCCTGGCTGTGCCGGGGGACTCGGACCGCCCTTCTGGCCCGCCCCCGAACCGTCGCCACGCCACCGGACCCGCCCCGGACCGCCCCCTGCCCCCGGACTCGCCCCCTGGACATGCCCCTCCCGCCCCTTTTAGGAAGCCCTGGGACTTGTGCGCGCCGGCGGCCTATGCAAAATAGACGCGCCGGCGCGTGAGTGCCCTGCGCGCGTAAATCCGGGAGGATTTACATACGCAGGGGTTTTAAAATCTACCCCTTTACTCCTTCCAAGGGGGTTCTGAAAATTTGGAATAGGGCAGGAATATCTCTCTCTGATGCCATTTTACTGAACGACTGAATAACACAATAGGACTGGCCTCGGGGCTCCCAGTTCTTTTTTTTTTTTTTTAAGAGACCTGGCAGGATAAGGTAATTTGGGATTACTCCTGCTCCATTCCAAATTTGCAGAACCCCGGGGAAAGATAAGATATCCATTGGATGGGGGGGAGGGGGTAGGGGAAGGCTTGAAGTTGGCAATTCTTTCATTTTGGTAGTACGGAGGTTTTTTGAGCAGGAGGATGGGGGAACCTGGCTTTCTCTCTTTTATTTTTTCTTTCCATTCTATTTTCGATTTCTAGTTTGGAGTCCAATATTAAAAAAAAAAAAAAAGCTGAGCGCCTAAATTTAGACATCTAAGGGCCTGAAATACTAAGCGTTTTCCCCAAAGACACAGAATGGGCGAAAACCCTTAGTAAATCAGGCCTTAAGTTAGGTCACTAAAACCTAGGGGTAGATTTTAATACCTACGCGCGGGCGTCCATGTGCGCGTGCTACCCAGCGCGCACACATGGATGCCTGATTTTATAACATGCACGTGCCGGCGCATGCATGTTATAAAACTCGGGGGTCGGTGCGCACAAGGGGGTGCACATTAGTGCAACCTGCGCATGCCGATGCCCGTGGCCTTCCACCATTCCCTCCCAGGCCGCTCCGATTTCGGAGCGGCCTGGGAGGGAACTTCCCAATCCTCTAATCTAACCTCCCTTCCCCTTCCCCTCTGCCCCCAGCCCTAATCTAGACCCCCCCCTGGACATTTGTCCTACCTTCTGCGCCGGCCTCCGGGCAGGCACAGGTTGCCTGTGCCGGCACCCTGCCGGCACGCAATCCCCCAGCACATCAGTAAATGGCCTCTGTGCCAGGAGCCTCTGACTCTGCCCCGCCCCCCCCCCCACACACTCATACGCATGTGGCTGGGCCTTTCTAAAATAGGCCCGGAGCGTGTAGGCGTTTTAAAATCCGGCCCTTAGGGTCCTAAATTTAAGCCTGCTATTCTTTTTCCTAGATTTTGGATTCTATATTAGGTGCCAGTCGTTGAAAACTTTCAGGTACATTTTCAAAGGCCCACGCATGTAAATTTTGGGGTTGTCGTGTGGGGCTGGGCCTTGCGCATGCCACACATATTTCACAACAGGCCCGGCCACGCGCATAAACCCCAATACGTGCACAAGTGTCAAGCCTGTCAGAAGGGGGCGGGCCGGGAGGCAGGGGGCAGGCCGGGACAGCACCATTAGCTGCTGTCCTGGGGAAGTATGCACCGGAAGTTGCTTCTGCTCTGACAGAGCAATAAGTAAATAAACAAAAAAAAAAAATGGGGACAGTTAGGGTTAGGTTAGGAGTCACGGAGGACAGGGGAAGAGGTAGGAAGGGTAGGGTTAGGGTTAGGAAAGTTCCCTCCCAGTCCGCTCCTTAATCGGAGTGGACTGGGAGCGAACTGGGGGAGGCCCGATTGTGTCGCTGTGCGTATTTTACTAAAATTCACCCCCCCCCCCCCACGAGCACTGCCCGCACATGAGCGCATGGATTTTAAACTCTGGCACACGTGTGCATGGCCATGAGATTTTATAACATGCACGCGGCTGCGGGAACCGCACACAGATGGACGTGCGCGCTCCTTTTAAAATCGACCCCCTTTGTTTCCCCACCCTAACTCTGTCCCATAGCAACCCATTTTTAAGACCCTAAATGTAGGTACTCAGTCCTAGTAAATTCTGGAAAGGACCAATTTAGGTGCCTAACTCCCAATGTTAAATATGTAGGCTCTTTGAAAATTGACCTCTCGGTTTTTATTTTGGTTCAGCCTAGCAAACCAAAATAAACATGTGACAAAATAAAAAAAACTGACTAAAAATGTTTTTTTCATGCACACCCATATATAATCCTACATGTTGTTCTCATGGGATGGTTTTCTTTGAAATTATAGATCCAAGACTGTTCCACTATTTTTAAACATTTAATCTATATAGAAAAGAACCCAGCTATCACATAAATGAGAATCTAATTATAATAGCATTAGACATAATCAGGTCTTCACATAGGTCAATCCATTTATGTAAAAATGACTTTACCACCCTGTCCACGTTATTTTTATTGCTAAAGTCATTAGAGTGGTGTGCAAGAGCCCATGCCTGTTTCAAAGGGATTTCTAATTGACAAATTACTTAGCTGATAATATGTAGGTGAAAAAGCTCAATTTTGAATAAATATTCTGATGTCGCATCATGTCAATTTTCTTTAGAAGAGCCAATCCTACTGGAAACAGTAAAATGGTGTGATGAACCAGGAGGAAGGGATGCCTTGAATATCAGACCTAATTATACTGAGCATGAGCAGCAGCAACCTAGCACAGGAAGGGTAAGAGACCGGGGAAAGAAATTATTATCTTCCTCATAGAATAGCCATCAATAACCTTCAACACACTATAATATAAAATACATAAGATTGGAATGGTGCAGTATAAACTGCACAATCCCATACATATATCCCCATTCTCATTCTCTTCACCGATACACAGACACACACATATATATATATATATATATATATATATATACATATATCTAGCAGATATCTAGCTCGGTCTTGACTGCCTGCTTTGACATTTGCTGAAGACTTGAACACTGCGACTGTGTGAAGCATGATTACATTTCGCTGAAACATTTTCTTTGAGAAGCCTTACAACGCAGAGCTAGCACTGATGAGGTTTTCCATAGAATCGATACAGCACGCTTGCCCAGTGTTTCTGACATCATTCCCCACCCCCCCCCTGAGGAAGCCAGCACTGGCGAAACATCTCAAAGGCTTTTGTCGGAGTGCGCTCGGCTGTGAATTCCTGTACTTACACAGCCTCCCGTTGAAGTAGGATGCGCTTTGCTGTGATTGTTTCAGCCCATGCAGACTCCCGTTGGAGCTGCTACCCTAAGGAACTTTCTCCTAGATCTTTTCATCAAAGCAACTACTTTCTCAATATCCCCAAGCAGGTTTTCATTCCTTACAGGATTCTTACGAGAACTCTGAATTATCAATAATCTTTAAAAGAAACTGTTATTTTTACTCCTCATTGCGTGGCGCTAGCTAGCTTTTTCTTTGTTTTTCTTTTTTTTTTTTTTTTTTTTTAAATTTTTTATTTTGCACTTTTCAGAATTTGATACATTCAAACAATTTTACATAAATACAGGAGTGAGAGTTTCCAGAAACAATTATTTATCCAAAAAAAACAAAAACCAGGAACGTTCTCCACACATAAGTACTATCCTCCTTGTTACCATACAAGTTTGAGGGGGTGCCAGAGCAATGAATTGTACAAAAAAGAAAAAACGATATCTAAACTTATAGAGAGAGAGGATACAGAGATTCCTTACAATATTCCAACTATCAATTAGATGGTACTACAGGCTCAGTACCTTGGTTCCTTCGGTTTTCAAGGTATTTAGCTAATTGTTCAGGTTCGTAGAATATAAATTTTCCTGTTACATCTTTTAATACACATTTACAAGGAAACCTGACATTAACTTGAAGCCCAAAAGTTCTTGCTTGATTAGCAAGAAACAGAAATTTCTTACGCCTCACCTGTGTCTCTGGTGAGACATCAGGGTAAACCCAGACTTTTTGGCCTAGATACAACATTGATCTTTTAATCAAAAATATCTTTAAGACATTATCTCTATCTTCTAAATTTTTAAACTTCACTAGTAACGTCCCACGCATCTCTACTTGAGAGCTATACGAAGTTTCTATTAACTCCGTCACGTTCAGTGAAACTCCTTCTGATATGTTTCTTTGTAGAGGGATTTCTTCTTTTTTCATTAAGAAATAAGCTTTTTGGATTAGAGGTAGTTTTTCTGCAGTTATTAATAATACTTCTTGAAAATAGTTTTTCAATTGCTCCTTAGGAGAAGTCATTTTACATTTGGGAAAATTTATTATACGAAGATTATTATATCGCAAAGAGTTCTCAATATTTTCCACTTTCTTTTCAAGAAGATTCTCTCCTTTAATTATCAATACTTGCGCCTTCTTAATCTGGCTTATTTCTTCCTCTATTTTGTTCATATTAGTAGAATGTTGATTTATTTCTGGGGTCAGATTTTGCAGAGATGTTTGTAAATCTTTTATGTTAGAAGATAGATTTAACATGGATTTTTGCATAGTCATTATGGCTTGCCAAATAGATTCGTTTGTTACAATCTTAGGTTTCTCCAACGGCACAACAGATCTTAAAATCATAACTTGGGGTTCACAGGTACCTTGAGTTCCTTGGTTCCTCGAGACCTTAGCCGTTTCCACAGCTGATCCAGCTTCTCTTTCGCCGGCTTCAGCACATTTCACGCCACCATTTTCTTCCACTCGGGGAGAGGAGGTAAGAAACACCTCCTGTTCTTCTGACATCGCCATTCCTCCCGTTGCTCCCTCTCCGATTGGGCTCCCTTCTGAAAACGCAACCCGTCCTCGTATGGAGCCTGGGTACTCAACGCTGTCGGCGTCTCCGGGTGGAGTGGGGGTAGTTGGAGCCCCGGGACTTAGTGTAACATCTCCCAGGGGCAGAGACGTTTGCTCACCGCCTTGCTGCCCAGCGGGACTCTCCGGGGCTTTTTGCTCTGAAGCTGGGTGGAACCCGGTCAGCGTTGTATGAACAAGCGCGGGTCTCGAGGGGGTCGGAGCTCCCTCTCTCACCCGACCTTTCCGCTTCGTGTGCGGCATCACTCGGAGGCCCCCACGGGAAGAAAAATTCACCAAAAAGCAACGCTTCAGGAGCTCACATCACAGCATACTCTCTCAGACGCCATCTTGGCCACACCCCCCTTCTTTGTTTTTCTATACAATTCAAATATTGTAAAAGTTTGTATAAAATTGAATGAATATTACTATTTCATTTTTTTTGTGATTTTGCATAATGTTTCTCTTTTCTTCTTACAGTATGTATACTTATTAGGAACTTTTTGAACAGTTTCCCTGCTTTGGACATATTTTCTTACTATATATATATATATATATATATATATATATATATATACATATACATATACATATATATATACATACACATACATACATACATACATACACACACACGCGCAGACCATGACCCTTAAGGACTGCCTGCAGCCAAGAAGTTAAGTTCCTGTTTAAAAAGTGTTTCTCTGGAAGTACATCCTTCATGGCTTGTCATTTTCTTGCACTGTATATCTGTCTGTATCACGCTAAATGAAGAAAACACCAGAATGTGGAGGAGAACAAATCTTTCTAGCTCTGTGGGAATATCCAACAGATATCAAACAAAAAAGTTCCAATTTGTATTATTTGGGGGGGGGGGGGGAGGTTTAGAGTATCATACAAAGGCAACAGAGGATAAATCAATATAATAATAATAACACTGTTAGAATCATTTTTCCTTTTTTCAAAATGTCTAAAAAAAGTTTTAAAAAATTGTAAATGTCAAAAATATTTTAAATACCTAAAATATGGCAAATCCAGAAGTTTAGAAATTTCCAAAAATGGCCCAGATGTGGCCATGTGGGAGTCTTCCATGGAAGGAGTGGAGACCATCACAACCATGACTGATCGGAGGGATCTTCCAGCTCAAGTACAGAGTTCCTGGCCGGGGCCCGTAGTTGAAGGCTGTGAGTTTAACATGTTTCAGTCAAAGGACGTTGAATCAGCCTTATTGTGTCACTGTCTACACCTTTGTCTCACATCCTTTTTGTTTGGTTTGACAAAGAATACCCCCTTCAGTGAGACCTGCCAATATAACTAGAATCAATATGGAAAGCCTTGGTCTCAACTGAAAATCTATTTCTTTGTTAATCCTTGCTACAATTGAAGTTTATATGAAAATTCAGGCTCAAGTTATTACCTCACCTGCATGGTGAGAAGATTGGTATAAGAGAACCTATTTCCTTTCAGCCAGAAGCAGTACAAAATCCAAAATATCAGCAGCATTGACATTTTGAATTGCCTTATTTTGGATTTGGCATTACTATAGTAGAAGGAAACCTGGTTCCATAGAAATATAGAACATGATGGCAGATAAAGACCATATGATCTATCTATTCTTCCCATCCACATCTCCTTCTCAGCTTTGTAGTCCCTTCCTCTCCCTTTCAGAGTCTCTGTGCTTGTTCCATGCTCTTTTGCATTCTGTCCAAGTTTCCACCATCTCCACTGGGAGGCTGATCCATGCATCCACTACCCTTTCTATAAAGATATATTTCCTCAGATGACTGTGGATCCATAAAGCCCAGAGGATGGGAATGAAGAGAGGGTGGCTTGCAGGAAAAACAGCTAATACCTGGAGATAATACCCTTATTATTCAATAGACATACACACGGTTAATGCGACTACGACAGTGCTCTATGCTTCAACGCCAGGAGGAAATGTGGTTAAAAGGATTTGCATTTACAAAAAGGCGGGGATTAGCTTGCTTGTTACGGTGGTTACTACCCCAAACCAAACTAGCCTGATACTTCACTTTCAATGCATATCCAGTGTAGCTCTCTGCTTCAACGGCAGGGGTGAATGAAGAAAAGATGATTTTATATTCAGACAACAACCTTCAAGGACTGAATTACACAGTCTGGGTAAACAAATAAGCATGGGTGTATCTTGTTTGTTATGGCTGTTACACTACCCTGAATCAATTAAGCCTGATACTTCACTTTCAATCCATATCCAGAGTAGCTCTCTGCTTCAAGGGCAGGGGCGATGAAGAATGGTGGATTTATATTCAGATAACATCCAACAAGGACTAAATTGCACAGGCTGGGTAAACAAATAAGCATGGGAGTAGCTTGCTTATTGCAGTGGTTACTACCCCTAACCAATTAAACTAGATACTTCACTTAGAAGCAGTTCCAACACTGCTCTCTATAATAGAACCAAAAGATTACATTAATGGCGGGGGTGGATGGGAGGTCTCTCCACTACCGCTGGGCCCAGGTATCGCACGCTGGCACTTGGCCGGCACGCGCAACCTACGCCTGCCCAGAGGCAGGTGTAAATAAAAAAATAAAGGGCTGGGGGGCAGGTAGGAAAGTTCCCTCTGAGGCCGCTCGGATTTTGGAGCGGCCTCAGAGGGAATGGGGAAAGCCATCGGGGCTTCCCTAGGGCTTGGTGCGCGCAAGGTGCACAAGTGTGCACCCTCATGCACACGCCAACCCAGGATTTTATAACTTGCGCGTGGCTGGGCGCGCATGTTATAAAATCGGGTGTAGATTTGTGCGCGCAACCCGGCGTGCACAAATCTACACCTGCACGTAGGTACGAATATCTGGCCCAAAAGTTTGCTTTAAATATTCCACTAAAATTACCCACACACAATTGCACCTGCTAATTTACAGAATTTTTTCAGGAAAACATACATGCCTATTATAGGGGAACCTTTGGTTTCCCTCACTAAGAGGCGTATACCATTTGAATGAACCTTTGGTTCATTGCAGATTTAACAAAGAGAGGTTTGGGTTGTACTTCCCCTTGAGGGAGCTGCAGATGGTATGAATTAGCTGTTTATCATTCCCAAGCACCATTTATCCTTCTGAATTTTAAGTTCATCTTCTGTTTATACTGGTTTGGGATTTTAGTTTGCTTTGGTTGGTGCAGGAGTTCTCTGCCTCCTTTCCTTTAAGTTTTGTAACTTTATGAAGAGAGGAGCTAATGGGATTTCCCTTGATGTCAGCCTGCATGCTGGACTTCCATTCTGCTAATTTTTGTCTCTTTTAATCAAATTTTGGAGGATTCCCTATGAAAGTCGGTACCCCTTGTAGCAGTGAATTGGGGTGCCCCTGTATTGAAGGCTAGATTTGGGGTAGGGATGACCTGCAGTGCACTATTTCTCCTTCTGAGGATAGATCTGAAAGTGAACTGATGCAGAGGAGTTTAAATTTTGAATTAACTATCTTTTTAGACTATCTCCTATGTTTGGAGGCTATCTTCCACTCTTCCTTTCTCTTGCTTGATTTTTCCCCTTGGGTTCAAAGACTATTTTTGTTCCACTGGGAACTGATGACCCATGATACCCGGGACTCAATAACTAAACCTTTGGGAGAATGGTGTCTTTCACCATAAAATAAGCTGGAAGTGTGGGGAAGTTCATCTGGAGGAGAGGAACCCCGCAAATGGCATAAGAGGGAAGGAAACTAGAGGATATAAAGTAAAGGTAACAAGAACTTTGTTGCTGCTAATTCAGGTAAAATACAAGGGAGAGTTAAGTGTCCATCAAGTGCTGCCCAGGGAATCGAAGGATTTAAGAAGAATTTAGTAAAAGGATTAATACTGGGACTAAATTCTGATAATATACTGGGACTATATTCTATCCGCATTCAGTGGGATGAGCTGGGATATAAATTGGGAATCTAAAAGGGGATTGAACTACATTCAATCTAAATAATTAAAGTAACTGAGAAGAGGAAGGAATTCAAGTGTCAAAAGAGTGCTCCCAAGAAATTGAGAGATTTTACTGGAGAAGTTAAGGTCACAAGTTTATTATCCTACCTACTGTCTAATTATTTATTGAATACACCGGTAATTGGAATTAGAATTGAAGCTGTACATGTTCTCCAGTCATCTAATCAACTATCAGTAAAAGAAGTTGGAAACCATCCTGCATCTCAGTGTGTTTTTTAGATGAAAAGACTGTGATACTTATCAGTGCTGTGTACAGAAGATGACAAAGGGCTTGCATAGCAAAACAAATGGGTATAAGAACTATTGTTCATCCCCCAAGTAGAATCCTGGAACTCAGAATTTTAATGCTATTTGCGGGGAGGTAGAGACTAGGGATGTGAATCGTTTTTTGACGATTTAAAACAATCATCAGATATATTTGAAATCGTCAAAAATCGTTAAGAGTCGCGATACAATAGAAATTCCCCCGATTTATCGTGAAAAATTGTAAATCGGGGAGGGGGGAGGGCAGGGAAAACCGGCACACCAAAAAAAACCCTAAACCCACCCCGACCCTATAAAACGAATCCCTTACCTTCCCCCACCCTTCCGAACCCCCCCCCCAAAAAACTTTTTACGAGTACCTGGTGGTCCAGTGGGGGCGCGGGGACCGATCTCCCACTCTCGGTCAATCGGCGCCATTTTGGCTGCCACTCAAAAATGGCGCCGATGGCCCGATAAAAAAAAAACCCCACCCGACCCTTTAAAAATGACCCCTTAGCTTCCCCCACCCTCCCGATCCCCCCAAAACATACCTGGTGGTCTAGCGGTGGTCCCGGGAGCAATCTCCCATTCTCAGGCCGTCGGCTGCCACTCATAAAGATGGCGCCGATGGCCCTTTGCCCTTACCATATGACAGGGTATCCGTGCCATTGGCCGGCCCCTGTCACATGGTAGGAGCACTGGCTGGCTGCCGCCATCTTTAAAGATGGCCACCACCATATTTAAAGATGGCCACCGCCGTCGTAAAGATGGCGCCGGCCATCCAGTGCTCCTACCATGTGACAGGAGCCGGCCAATGGCACAGATACCCTGTCATATGGTAAGGGAAAAGGGCCATCGGCGCCATCTTTATGAGTGGCAGCCGATGGCCTGAGAACGGGAGATCGCTCCCGGGACCACCACTAGACCACCAGGTATGTTTTGGGGGGCTTGGGAGGGTGGGGGAAGCTAAGGGGTCGTTTTTAAAGGGTCAGATGGGTTTTTTTTTTTTAATCGGGCCATCGGCGCCATTTTTGAGTGGCAGCCAAAATAGTGCCGATGGCCCGAGAGCGGGAGATCGGTCCCCGCGCCCCCACTGGACCACCAGGTAATCGTAAAAACTTTTGGGGGGGTTCAGGAGGGTGGGGGAAGGTAAGGGGTTAATTTTAAAGGGTCGGGCCTCACTACAAAAAAAATAACGATGTGAATCGGAACCAATTCCGATTCACATCACCCTCGATCAGATTTTTCCCCCCTCTAGCCGAACCCGATCGTTAAGACGATCAGGCACACGATTCACATCTCTAGTAGAGACAGTAAAGAGGAGTTGTGTGCAGAAAGGGGCCATTCCTTTTTTCTTCTATGTGCCCCTGGGTGCCAGTAACAGCATCCGTCCCACCCAGGGTTTACACTATTTTTAAAAATGCAAAAGTATGCACTTAAATTTAAACCTCACCCTGGGAGCACCTCTGCTCACGGCAAGTAGGTAAGTTTATGTGCATGTAGAACACATGTAAGTAAGTTTACCTGCACATCGGGCAGATCACTTTACAACAGGCCATTTCCCCAGGTAAAGTAACATTTTACCTTTGGAAGTGCTTATGAAAATGACCCTGGCTTGTCTAAATTGCCATTCTTCTTTTTTTTTTTTTTTAATGGAAAGCAAAATGGTGAGAGCGTTACTCCAAAGATAATGCAACTACTTTTCTTCATGATTCAGTAGATCAATAATGTGAACCTTATCCTGAATACAAAAAAAATAAAGCGTATGCTTCAGTGACAATTGCAAGAATATAGAGCAAGTACATAGCAAGCAAACAGCTGTGTCTGTTTATGCGAGAGCTAGGAGTAAATGGCATGATCACTAACAAGGAAATAAGAAAACAGCAGGGAAAGGCTTTTTGTTTGCTTTAACCAAGAGTTCAGTTTATCAGTGTTGGCAATAATGAGGTTCTAGTAGATAAATACTTTTCTATGTGCTTTTAAAATGTATGCTGTATGTGCAAAATGATAAGAGCGATAATCAGGATTTAATTCTGCTTTGTAGTTAGATTCCGAAAAACGCTGTTTCTAAAAAGCCACTAACAGTAAAAGGTAGGGATGGGCAGTTGTTTCAATCATTTGTTTGCCTTATGCACACAGAGGTTACATTTCAAACGAATCCATGCAGCCCCATATATGCACGTGTAAGGTCATGCGGGGGAACTACTATAGTCATTTATAACTTGCGTGTATCAGGTACGTGCAGATCATAAGATATGTGTATGTCTACCCCTAACATATGCAAGTATGTTTCCTTATGTGTGAGTATCTGCAATGCATTGAAAAAGCATACTTTTACTACTTATTTAAAAAAAATATGAAGGTACATTTTAGGTGCAAAAAATATATGATGTGCTCGTACAAAATCCTGTTTATGCATGGAAGTCGGTATATTATAAACATGCACATATAATAAAAACCACCAGTTTACCAAAACGCGTGCATTAGGGCATTATCGCATGCGATAAGGTCACATCACGTTTTAAAAAAATGACCCCCTTGATTTTAAATGTATCTAAAACTGAAGCTACATGTTTTAGGGATCACGATTCCATTTAAGAAAGTAGAGTGGAACCTGGGTGTATTGTTTGATTCTCAGTTAACATTTAAGCTCCACTTACAGCAGGTGCTTTAGTCTGGGTATTTTAAAATATATTTTAGATTCAAGGGATTTTAGAATTATCGTACAAGCTTACATACTTACAACCATAGATTACTGCAACTCTCTCTGTATTGGTCTTCCCGCTAATAGTTTGAAAGCCCTGCAAGTTCTTCTGAATTCTGAGGTCTGCCTTCTTAGTGAAATACAAAGGCAGGAGCATATTACTCCAGTACTGAGAGAGTTACATTGCTTGCCTATAAATTGAAGACCCTAAGCTTGGCCTTTAAAACATTAAAGCTTGGCTACCCTTATTAGCTTTGGGTACTTTTAAAATATTACAGTCCTGCTCAAGAATTCAGATCCTCTGGTAAGTCTTTATTGGCAATCCCTAATTTTAAAATGGTTCATTTATTACAGAAAAGGCGGCATGCATTTTTTTTTTTTTTAGCGCAAGCTCTGCTTTATGAAATGCTCTTCCAGACAACTTGCCTGATCCTGAGGATATTGTTCACTTTCGGAAACAGCTGAAAGCTGTGTTATTTTCTGAGGCTTTTGATTAACCTAGTATATCAGTTTCATTGTGCAAACAGCCAGGATGTTTTAAGTTGCTTTATCCTTTTAAATGTGTTAGTATATTGTACTGAAGATGTTATCTGTAATTTGCTTAGAACAATTTTTTTGATATAAGCACTAGAAGACAATGAATGTTTTAGTAAATAAATAGATACTATCATCCCAATTAAAATCTTCATAGTAGTAGAAGAGTGGGACAGAACCATCTAAGTGCTACACAGGGAAGAAAGGAGAACATGGAGGAATACCAGACAGGTAATGCTAAAAGGAGACTTGACATTCATTTAAGTAAAAGAACTAAATTTCTACCCATTTCATTTTATTGGCAAGAGGAAGGAGCTAACATTTATTAAAGAAATTGACTGTAACATCTAAAGACATTTGCTGGAATGTTGAGGTCACAAATTATCAATTGGACAGTAACATCAAGATCCGTAAAGAAAAACTGAGTTGGAAACCAGACCTGCTCTCAGCGTGATTATTAGTGCTGTTTATCTTCCTGAGATCATTCGTTCGGTTATCATGGACTTAAATGGCTTTTGGGAGTTAAGAAACATCAGGACCTAGAAGTTAATCTTCTCCCCCTGTAGGAAATTCTGGATTCTCAGAGCGATTTGATATTTTTATTGGCAATGAGGAGTTAAAATCTCGTTTGAGGTGTGTGCCCAGGGCCCCTATTTGGGATTGTCCACATGTAATCCCGCCCTTCTAAAAATTTTCTTACTGCGCACAGAGGCAACTTAAGTGCATGTACGTCAATTTTCTTGTACAAGCCAAGAATATAGGTCTTTGAAAATTTCCCCTACAAAGCATGATTTGTGTATAAGATCAAAGTCACACACGGAAGGTAATAAAACAAATGGAAATGACAAAAATAGATGCGACCAAAAAAAAAGGCATGAAACAATCCAAACAAAATTTTTATCGATTTCACCCAAAGTATCAAAATGTACTATCTAGAAGACAAGAAAGAGGAATATGCTAAAAAATATAAACATTCAATATCTGTTAGATTTCCATAAGATAAGGTACAAGACAGTAGTATTTTTCATTAAAAAAAGAAGGTTAAGGAAGAAAGAGAATAAATAAAGTTAGAGAAATACTTCTATGCTTAGAAGACATTGAATGTTCAGAATAATCTACTGTCAATATAATAAGGAGACAACAATATAATAAGGAATAACCTACCAACATATATATGGTATTATATTACATTTCAGATTTATAGGCTGCCCTCTTTCAAAAAACAACCTGAGCAACTTACAACATCACAATAAAACGTTACTTAACGTTCAAATAATATATAAAAATGACTAAAGAAAATTCAAGTAAAACATCACATTATCAATATACATTAGCTATCTCTAACACCCCTCACAGGAGTAGGGATAAGGGATGAGCATATCCAAACATTTTGTTCAGTTTTATTGTCATTTTGTTTGAGTGTTTTTTCAATTTTTTTAAGCTTCATTTGTTTTTGTTTAGAAAATTGTGCATGCTATTTGAAATAATGCTTACTTTGGATACATTTTTAAAGGCCCACATGGGCGTCCGTGTGCGTACGGTTCCAAGCATGTACACATAGACGCGGTGATTTTATAAGATGCGTGTGTTGTCGCGCATATGTCATAAAATCCGATACCGTGCGCACATGCGTGCCCGATTTTGTGTTTGCATGTGCATGTGCACGCGGGTGCCCACTGGTGTGCATGGGGGGGGGGGGATTTTCTAACTCACGTACAGCAACGCGATTGGACCTTTGTCCAGTTCTCTATCCCCCTGACTTTCCTGTCTTTTCCCCTCTCCTCCCTGACCCTGAAACCTGCCCCTACCTACTCTAATTTTTTTTGGTTTTCAACTTACCTGCTCCTTTGAGAAGAAATATGCTGCGCATGCTGGCTTCACCGGGACAGCGTAAAATGGCGCACGTATCTCCCGGGATTTGCATGCACTGGCCTTTAAAAATGTACCTGTATTTGTACATAGCATGCACTATTTTCTGAAATCAAAAAGACAACCCCAGGGGTCTCCAGAGATACACCCACCCTCCACCACCCCTGGGGGCTGTTTCCCCCCCAAAAAATAATATTTTGTAAAATAAACCCCTTGTCACAGGCCCCCGCCTCCACTCCCAGCACTTCCCTTTATTAAAATAAATACATCCCCGCCTGGGAGCCAGTACTCCCACTGCCCATCTTAGCTTTCCCTCTCTATCCCCCTTGGTCTAGTGAGGGCCCTTTCACTACCTGGCCCAGGGGCCGCTATTTTAAAATATCCTTTGCAATAGATTCATGCACACCCACACATTTTCAAAATGGACTAATGCATATAATTCTGCTTTGAAAATTAGACCTAAATGTAGACCTATGCAAGCTGCCAAAAATTACCCTTTTCATGTTCAACACCCATGTACCTTTCTGAGTCATTTCAAGAGGAGATCGGGAAAGGCTACAAAAAGCTACTGTAGCTATATGTTTTATGTGTCTGTACAAATACAGTATGAAGTGACAAGCTCACAATGCTTTTTGAATTAGAAAAAAAAAGAGTGTATTAAGAAGTATTGAAATCTATGGTTAACAATTTTATAATCTAATATTGTCAATTGTCAGCAAATCTAGCAAACTATACCCAAATGAGTGTAGCTTTTTTTTTTTTTTTTTAAACAAGTATACAAAAATCTCGGCTTTGCTCTGGTAGTCTGATCTATAACAGCCTGTTTGTTTGTGCACATGCCTCCCTGCCTTTGTCTTGTTGTTGCCCAGGTAGCGTGTCCATCAAGCCAGGTGGAGAGAACATTGCCCAAATCTCATCTTGGAGTGAGTTTCCTCACTCTGAAGGCCAGCAAATCTTCACAAGAGACCACTGTTATGTTCGTACGTCTCATATTGAATGTGAAAGTGGCCCCCAACCCCCTACACTCATACCTAATCCCCACCTCGAGTTACTAGGTGGGCCTCCCATAGGGATACAAATACCTGTCTAGGGAGGAGGCACTATAGCAACTCTCTCTCTCTCTCTCTCTCTCTCTCTCTCTCTCTCTCTCTCTCTCTCTCTCTCTCTCATATATACTGAAACAGGCTGTCTGGAAGCATTGTGAACCACAATAAACCTTTACCAGCCTCTAGCACACAATGTAACGCAAATGAAAGAAGTGTAGTTATTGGCTGTGCTAACACTGCAGCTGTTTCATGGCACACAATAAATCCTCCCTACTTTACATTTACTCCGCCCCCTGAATACAAAATTAAAAATTCGCAAATCGCGGTTTGTGGAATTATCACCCGCAGTAACTCCTTGGAAAATGACCCCCTTTGTTTCCTTGACCGGCTCTTTTTTTCTTTAATACTTATCCTTCTGCATATTGCCTTGAGTTTTCAGTTGTATTTTATTTTTCCTACGTTTCTCATTTTGAATAAATGATATTGATTGACAATTAGGACAAATGAATGTTGTAAACAAATAGTTGTATTTGTAATTGAATAACGCATAAATAAAAAATAAAACAAAAAACAAACAAACAGATTTTGATCCAGGGGTTGTGGTAAATCAAACAAACTTGATCTAGATCAGTGTTTTATTAGCCTGTCCTAGAGGCATATTTAACTGGTCTAGTTTCCATAATAAATATGGAAGAGTAACATTTGCATACTTTGAAGATCTAGCGTATGCAAATACCTCATGTATATTCATTGTGGATACATGAAAACAGGACCAAGGACTTGGTTGGAAAATACTGATACAGCTTGCTCAGACTGATAAAAAACAAACAAACGAGGGCTTATTTTTCTTTATTTATTTTCCCCTGCTGAACTTAGCAGTGGAAGAAAAGGCCCCTACATTTTCCGTACTCTAGCTTGCTTGTTCTCTCTCTCACTATTGCTCATCAGGAAACTTCTTCTGTAAAAACAATGTATTTCAATATCTTGATTTAGAAAAAAAACAACCTTATTTTGTATTATCTTTGAGCAGGAACTGGACTGCGAATCAACTCTGGTGTCAAATCCCAATGTGGACAGGCACATTTCTAGCAGAAAATAAAAATAATTCTAAATAAGTTACTAGGTTGGAACATGTTTGACATGGTGCAGCATGTCTGCTAGAATTGGCCTTACTCCTGCCTCTTTCCTTCCTTCCTATAACATGACATTCAGTCATCAGGATGAATCGATCATGGAAAGGCTGCAAAAGTCAATAAAAATGGCTTTTTCCACCTGGGATCAAAAACAAAACCCCAATAATAAAAAACCTCTGCCATCATAAATGTACAATCTCTCTTATTATAAAGTTACTTGTAGTAAGAATGAATGTTCTTGGTCACATGGGAAATATATTAAATTTTTACATTTAGAGACAGGCAACACATTATTAAAAGAAAAATAAATAGCATAATAAACATAAATCACCCAGCCACTCACTAGGAACAGAGCAGAGTTACACATACCATAACAAAGCAAACTCAAATATACAATCCAGTAATCTCAATTCATCATAACATACAATCAGAAATGAACAGAACTAAAGCTCAGCTTTCCAAATGGAAAATTTATAGACAAATATATATATATTTTTTGAAAGTACCTGACCACTCCTGGCAGCTACAAAATGGGCAACCCCCTTTGCAATTGCCCATTCAGTGGTGACCTGCCCCCTGCTTCAGACTGCAATTTTATCAGCAGCCTGAGAGGGAATCAGCCAGAGGAGGCAGAGCCACAAGAAACACTGGGAGCGAAAGCATGAGAGCGTTTCTATTAAAAGTACTACATTCAGAACACTCGCCCTCAATATTTCTCTATACTGTTGCTCATGGCTTGACTATTTTTTCAAGTTGGAAAGCTTGCTTTGTTTTTCTAATTTGAGAAAACTGGGGTGAGAGGGACTTGCTCAATAATTTCCTATTAAAACATTTTAAAGAAGACAGGGAGTTCTTTGCTCTTCTATAAAAGAAAATCAATCTTGCTTTCTACCTGCTGCTGTCTAAACATCACAAACTCGAGGTGTTATTCTGATAACTGCACTCTGTACAAAGCATATCATTTTGTGGGTCACACCAAGATTTTTCCCCACAGCGCAACAGCAATCAGCACAAAACATCTTCCTTTCTTCCTCAATGTGAAAAAAATTGTGGACAATATGCCTCAATCCAATATAAATTACCTGTGGCATACTACCAGAACCCTTATTTACTCTCTCTTCTCCCACTTAGACACTGCAACCTGCTTCTCACAGGTTTCCCAGTGAATCATCTCTCTCTCCACGTCAATCTGCCCAAAATTCAACTGACCAACCTTTTTCACTAATGTCACTATTCCCATGTATCCCCCTTCAAGACACTACACTGGCTTCCTAACCATTTCCTCATACAGTTCAAGATTCTCTTACTCGTCTACAAGAGCTGTAATTCTGTACCTCCTCACTGACATAGTAACATAGGAATGGTAGCAGAAAGGGACCAAATAGTCCTATGACATAGTGAGGACAAAGGCTATCGACTGCCAGTATTCAAAATGGCACCGATAGCCTTTGCCCTCACTATGTCACAGGGGCCCATGGTTGGCCCTGTGACATAGTGTGGGCAAAGGCTATCGGCGCCATTTTGAATAATGGCAGGCGACGGCCCAAGTGCAGGAGGTTGCTCCCGGACCCCCGCTGGACTTTTGTCAAGTCTTGTGGGGGTCAGCAGGGTCCCCCAAGACTTGCCAAAAGTCCCTGGTGGTCCAGCGGGTGTCCGGGAGCGATCTGCATGCGGGTCGTCGCCTGCCATTATTCAAAATGGCGCCGATAGCCTTTGCCCACACTATATCACAAGGGCTACTGGTGCCATTGGTCAGCCCCTGTCACATGGTAGGAGCACAAGATGGCGCCGATAGCCATGTGACAGGGGCTGACCAATGGCACCGGTAGCCCCTGTGACATAGTAGGTCAAAGGCTATCGGCGCCATTTGAAACCGGCAGCCGAGGGTGTGAGTGCAGGGGATGGCTCCCGGACCCCCCGCTGGACCACCAGGGAGTTTTGGTAAGTCTTGGGGGGGTCAGGAGGGTGGGGGGTTGTAAATTTAATTTTAGCAGGGAAACAAATCGAAATCGACGTATTAACAAATCAGGGCGCCATACGGCCGAATGCAACGTATCCGCCCCCCGACGAATCCAGATCCCGAATGTAACGTATGACGTCCCTCTGCACATCCCTATCCTCCACTGCTAACTCCCAACTCTATGCTTTCTGCTTTTCCATACGATCTGCTTGGAATAGATTTCCTGAAGGATCATGCTCCCTCTCTAGCCTTATTAAAATCCAATCTAAAAAAACATTTGTTCGAGGCTGTTTTAAAATCTTAACCCCTTGATAGGGAAATGCAGAAATAAAAATGGGTTTGGTTCATTCATTCATTTATTTTGTGTGGACCTACATTCATTTCATTAGTTTGATAATGAAAAGAAATATTTGATTATTTGTTTTATTAATTTATTTGTTTGCCATTAAAGTCTATTTTAGGCTCCAGAATTGTAGTTCTCATCAATTCTCATGATACATGTGGGCAGAAATCTTCAGATGGGGAAAGAACTCCAAGGTACCCAGACTATGGCAAAGTGGCACCAAAAGTGGCATGAATAGCCTAAAGCTCCATAAATGGGTAAAGTGGTACCAGAGATGACACAAGTTCTCCAAAGCTTCAACAAAGGAGAAAATAAGCAAGCTAGTGTGGTAAGAACACCCCAAGGTACTAGAAGAGGGCATCAGCAATAGGGATATGAACTCTTGATAGCCTCTCGAGAGGCAAAGTAGCACCAAATGTGGCATCAGCATTCTAAGGCACTACAAGGGGGAATGAAGCAGAAAATGGTGGAAGGGAAAACCCCAAGGCAGTACAAAGAGTGGCATCAATGCACCAAAGCAACATGAGGGGTGCAAAGCAGTCCCACTCTTCCCCTCCACCCCCCCCCCCCCAAGAATGGCAGGAACACATCAAGGTGTAAAGTCTGGCAGCAAGGCACAGTGTAAGAAATAACTCCAAGGTGTAAAGTCTTGGTGAGGCAGGCAGGGCTGAGTGGCACAAAGACTTGCAAAGTGTACCTTGAAGGGTATAGCAGAAAGGCAGAGTTCTATGGGAGATGCCTGTCATTCTGTGGATGCAAACTTGCCAACAGATTCAATACAATAAAATGAACTGTGATAAGTTTTTTTTAACATTCCCTGCTTGAATTTGATCTAGCTTCTGGGTGGAATTTTGAATTTCTTGTGGAATAGGCTTTCTGAAGGAAACATTCAGAACATTTACATGATTTTCCCTCATGAATGTGGTTTGGTGTTTCTGGGAAGTTGTGAGGGATGTTTTCTTTAGAAATATTTTCCCATATTCTGTAGCTAAACTCTAACTGTAGCATTTCATTATTTTCTGCCGTTTTGATTCTATTATTACAGGCAAATCATACAAATGGTTTATCGCCTCTATGTTTTCAGTTCTACATGTATTTCTTCCTTCAGACTTAGGCCATTAGTGGATATACAACCCGTCAACTATCAAACATTTTAGGAGAACCAGGCTGGGATCATTGCAGAGGAGTTAAAACAAAACAAAGACTTGTAAAATAGGTGGAGGGGAGAAGAATATTTTTTAAAATCTGTCTTTCCTGGGGAAAAATAAACAACTCAGAGAAACCAAGAGTCAAACAGCAGCAAACAACTGAATACATTAAAACTCCAATGCTTATACATAATAACTATGGTAGGCAGTCAGGCCCCTGTGATGGTATATGGGACATGGTAGGATGGCAGAGCAGATGAAGTCAGGCAGCTATGGTGGTATATAGGGCTTGACAAGCTGATTGCTTGCTGCAATAAACTGCTCACCTCACTGGATTTGACTTGTGCAGCAGTCCCCAGTACCCACCTAGAGACAATAAACTGCTCTGTATTTGAATGGCATTGCCTGTCCAGTATCTACCCAGAGAAAATAAACCACTCTAAAGAACTGGTTCACTGGTCATCTGTAACTGTCCCCACACTCTCCCTCCCACCACACACAGAGCTTGTCTGCAACCTTCCCAGAGAAGAAAGAAATCAGCAGAGCAGCAAAGTGCCACTGGCACTACCGCCTACCTGACTGGCACATTACCAGAGGGTAAGAATGACACACACCAGAGCAGTACTACTGAAGTAGCAAGCAGGCAAGAAAAATGTTACTAAAAGTGAAGACATTAATTATATAGTTTAGAAGAGCAGAGCACAATATACAGTCTCCTCCCAGAGCAAAGTATGAGAAGAAACATGCTGCAATCTCCAACCCACATATACCCAGACTCCAGGACTAGCATCACAGGATCCAGAGTGCAGCAATAGCCTGAAATTGAAAAAAAGCGTCACTCTGATATGCAGTCTTGCTGATTTCTTTGCCAACACAAGTCCCGCTCAGTGCCTATCAGTTTATGTCAATGGAGTGAGGTCACACATGACTCACAGGAAAGAGTTGATTGCTAAGCCACAGGAATGTGTTGACTGCCTGACTGCTGGATACAGCAACACATTTTAACTGTAAATACAGTGAAGAAGTGTACCTGTTACTATCCCTTTGATTCCTATGAGCCTATACACATTTAAAAATGAATAGGACCAAAACGAATGAAACCAATAGGACATGTTTCATTCATAGGATGCCCCGATTTGTTTCATGGTCCCCACAAATGAAACAAAAGTACCTCATTTGCTTCAGATGTAAATTCATTTTAAAATGAATGCATATCCTTAACTCCTGATTTTAACCATTTTCTTTATAAATGAAATTCCTAAAGTCTCTTATGTATATTTGTCTTTAGAGATTGTAAGCTTTATTGAGCAGGGAATGTTTCTTATGTGCTTTTGTACAGTGCTGTACACATTGAGTAGGCTATAGGAGTGATAAGTAGTAGTAGTAGTAGTCGTCATTTTTTCATAGCACAAGAACCAGATAATATTTGTCAATTGTAGGTCTGTAGTCCTGCATTAGTCAAAGTAAAGTTATTACACATAATATCCTGGGAGCACTCTGCTGAATAAACATGTATATATAATCTCTAATTTTCTTTTGCTGGGTGCTCCTAACTGTAGCAAACATTGTTACAATAAACCTTTAAAATATTAAAACTTGCAATAAATGGACAATTTACCAAATCATGCTATCACTTGTGTACACGAACAATCACGTATATCACTATTGATTTGGCATATCAGGTAATATTCCTCTGTTCACAGACTGAGGAAATCTGAAGCCGAAAAGTTTGAACAACTTGACTACCATTCCAAATTTTGTTCCAAGTAGCAGGAGTGTGGATCAAGGTGCAAAGCAACACAGCGTGGCAACATTCTAAAGAGATGTTGAGCTAAGAGGTGGTAAATTGCTCTCCTTCTGGTGAGAGAATCAGGGTTTGTTTGGGGGATAAATTCAGGCTCGGTGTGGTGAGGTGGATTTATCAACAAATCAGATCAAATTTGGTGGGGTGGCTTGGTGGATACTTAGGGGCTGGAGACTGAAAGGAGTTTCCCTGGACTAAAACAACCTTTTATCATTGGGTCCATGCTCCTTTGAGTGCAGATGTGTTCTGCATAGAAAGAACAAGTTTTCAAAGCTTTACCTGTGGGTGAAAACTGGTTTACCGTAGGGAAAAGCCCCACTGAAAATTGCTCCTTCCCTCCTCACTGCAGGTAATAGTACCCACACTGTTCTTAACATAGGCACTGTATCAAAAAGGGAGAGGAGCCAGTGGAGTGACAAGAGGAGGGAGGTCTGACCACGTGGGCTTTCATTTCAAAAGCCCTGTATGGACCTTCCACAGGTACATTTGCACTTGCTTGGAATCAGGTGAAAATGTATGTGGATACATTGAAAATCCAGCCGCTGGTGGAACATCAAGGGCAAAGTGAAACTTTGTGCAGGGTTTCTGTTTGAAACTGTGCTTGCATTATCCCCTTCATTAAACTTAGTGAACTGGATTCTAAAGCCCACTTTATCATGGTAACTCTCCAAAAACAATGCAGCTTAGTGAATCAGTTCCAACATAATGTACTCCATCTTTTGCATGCCTACAGTCAAATCCAGTGACTTGCATGAATAGTCTTTACTATATAAAGTTTAGCATACCTAAGTCTTTCATGAATGCTCATTGTCAAAGTAGATTGTTAGACATTTATTTTGGGGAATACTCTACGTGTTGCCCAAAAACTGTTTACCCACAAGATTTCTACAGGGTTCGATTCCTGCTATCCCAGCAGAAGTGTCAATAAGAATCACAATAGGTATAAAAAGGAGACTATTCCAGTTTCTACAAAGTTCCAATTTGTTTGGCTAAAGTTAGTTATTGAGTGGAGTGAAGCCAGTTAGGCAATCTGCTGACTATTGTCGGATAAACTTGTCCAGCTAATTTTAGGATTCCTCTCAAGCACAACCAGAGTTATTTGGCTAACTTAACTTCACCCAGAAATGTCCCTGGAATGCCTCCAACATATCTGGCTAAACGTTAGCTGGATAAATTGGAGGCATTCAGAGTGGCAGGAAATTTTAAATCCATGGCTTGTTCGGTTAAGTCTAGAGTTTGACTGAGCAAGCCATCAGAATATTGACCCTACATATTTTAAGGTGGTTTATCTGTGTTTCTAGGGATATGCAGAGTATTTGAAAAGAAAAAATTCTCAGTCAATTTGATGAACTTGCGTAACATTTTTCAGTTTGATTTAATAATCTCTCTTGAAAGAAATCTCAAGGCAATTTCCATGAATCCTCCAAGTTATTGATTTCCCTGTTATATGTAACTGCTTTTCTGCACTATTGTTCAAATTGTAAAGTTTTATTATAACTACACCCCTGTTTCTTGTGAACCAGCATGATGGGACTACTGTCTTGAATGTTGGTATATAAAAAACTTAAATAAATAAATAAATAAATAAATAAATAAATAAATAAATCTGCAGATCTGCTCGGGATTTCTAGCGGACCTTCCAAAAACCAAGAGGAGCCTAAGGAAAAGTGAGGCAGATTTCTTCAAACAAGTGGACATGCTTCAGATGCTCCCCATTTCCTCTACAAAATAAAATAATTCATCCAATTTCACAATCACAGCTAGTGAAAACACAAAATTTTCAACAAACCTCCACCTTATTCAGGGCTTTGCAAACCTGTCCTGGCGACCCACAGCTAGGCAGGTTTTCAGGATATCCACAATGAATACGCATGAGGTAAATTTGCATATACCGAGTCTACATGGTATGCAAATTTACCTCATATATATTCATTATGGATATCCTGAAAAACCAACTGGCTATAGGGTCCTCAGGACAGGATTGGGAAGCCCCTGATCTAATTCAAGTTCAACTTGTATGCCTCTTTGTACATATAGTACAGGGGGTGGCTAACTCCAGTTCTCAAGAGCCACAAACAGGTCTGGTTTTCAGGATATCCACAATGAATATGCATGAGATAGATTTGCATGCATTACCCCCATTGCATGTAAATATCTCTCATGCATTTTAATTATGGAAATCCTGAAAACCAGACCTGTTTGTGGCTCTCGAGGACTGGAGTTGGCCACCCTGATTGAGTAGCTCTATAAAAATAAAGAGGAGAAGTGATATTTCTGACAATTCAGCTAATTCTAATTGTACCTCAGTCTGGTAAGAGACAATGATGCCTTAGTTTTCACTGATCAAAAAAGAATAAATACGTAATGAAATTTCAGAAAATTAGATTCATTAGATTAAATTATATTCCATCATGCACATGATTTAGGATTGCAAGACTGATAATGGATTTCAAACAACAATATCTGATACATATAAACACATTTTCTGAGTAATTTTTGTTAGTGTTCTAGAAAACAAAGTCAGGATCGAAAAATATTTTTATGCAATTACTTTTATCTTTTCATTAACAAAGCAATTTGATATAGCTATAATCTGTTTTCTTTTTAGAGATGTTATTGTCATGACAACAGAGCTGTTTTTAAATATAGTAACTCAGTATTTAGGTTCTTCTTTGCCACAAAAGAGAAAAAGACAGTAATATACTGCTCTGAGATATCTGAATATAATGTGTTCCATATAAAAAAAAAATATTGAAAACTAAATTTTTACAAAAATGTTCTCAAAATGATTATATGAGTTTGACTCCTTGGGGAAAAAAATCTTAGTGAATCATTCCTTAAATGTACAAGAAGTGCCAAATAAAACTGTTGCAAATTGATATTGGCTCTAGCCTACAATATCAGACACACTAATCTTAAAAGCAGCATAAGGCTTCTACTAGTGCTTTGTTATGATGCGAATTCATGATTTTAGATTTGGAATATGTTAGATTAGTGGAATCGATAGTGATGAATAGGGGCAGGAAGAAGTAAAAATTTAGTTTATTTTTGTTGTTTTTTTGGGGGGAGGGTTCCCCACAAATTTCATTTCATTTATTGTTATTTAGTTTATAAAACATATTAAAACCCACCTCCTCAAAATGAAAAAAACAAAACAAAACAGGGCCTCCTGAGGCATGTCATCCATACCACCCTTCCCTCAACCAAAAGAATTCTGGGCCGGGATTCTCTCAGCCCATACTTACCCAGTCTGGGGGGGGGGGGGGGTCATCAATAGCATAAAAAGATGAAAGGAGGAAAGGATAGAGCTACCCAGCCAATGTTCTGACCCAGGAAACCAGAGAAGAGGGGGAGATCCAGATGACTTGGCTGGTCAAGAAGCTTAGAAGACCAGTCCTGCAATTATTTTTAGTGCCTTGATTAAACTGTTACCAATCAATGTATGTGAAGAACACTTCAAGTATTTGAGAGTGAAGAACCAAAAAGGATCCTAGGGAGTCAGGAAGAGCAGTGTCTGTCCAGGGGAGTTTTAAACTCTAAGAAGATGCATGAGGGGATCCAAGGAAGGTGCATCAGCAAAATTAGCAACCCCCTTGTGAAATCTCTGTACCTGCTTTCAGGTTTTCAGTACTGAAAGACTGTACCAATTGCCTCTTTCTGATTTAAATTGGTTTAGTAAAGACATATTCTTGGAACATCAGTACCTTGTGTCCAAGTTTCTCTGGGGATGTGCTTTTATTTGGAATAACGTAGTTTATATCATATTCCATTTTTCAATCAAAAAAGAAAAACACACAGCTTTTTTTTTTTTTCATTTTTACTCTGCATTATTTGCAAATGGTGTGCACTGTTTTCCAAATAAATAATTAATTATATCAATAAGCCTCCAAAATGAAATTCAGATAAAAACATTCTCTCAATAAAACCAAACAATATTTTTGTCCTGCGCAATCCTTGGTGCTGTACCACTTAAATGCCTCGGTCCCCAAGGATAATCCTTTCCTCTTCCCAGGAGTAAAGTCCATGCCAGGGGCATATGGAACTGAGTTGGGCTAAGCTCAGGGGCGGATTGGCCTATCGGGGGATCGGGCATCCCCCGGTGGGCCGATCGCTCCAGTCACGTGGTCTGCCGTGCGCGGCCGTGACAAAGCCGCGCTCGGCAGACCACGTGATGGGTCCTGGGCCGGCCTGGGTGGCGAATATCCAGGCCGGTCCGACATTGTGAGTCCGCTGCTGGTTAAGCTCTGGTATCAAATGTGCCCTCCAGCTAGAAGTTGTAGGTGGAAGTGGGGGAGGGGGCTCTACAAGATTTTATAATTGTTTAGTTTGGACATTGCATGGTTTTCTCCCATTTTGTGTCTATGGGAATAATAGTAGTTAGGGCTCTGTGATAGTAGCATGTGCGTAAAGGGCACATGTTTATGAAAAAATGAAATATTTTATTGAGCGACTCTCATGAAATGAAAGGTGTGGGAAAAGTGATTGAAGAGAATTGTCTTCTCTCTCTCTCTCTCTTGGTCTTGGAGGAAGGATGAACGTAGTAGATATAAATACATTTTTTTTTAAATTCTTCCCACGGGAACCACCACATGTAGAATATTGAATGATGCACACCTCCCTCAATCATTTCAAATCCATCCTCCTGACTACTCTAAAGAGTCAAGAGTTTATTGTCTTTCAGTGCCACTCCCACGTCACATCATCCGTCGGTTTTCCAGGCCCGTATCTTGCAAGTCTGCCAGGTAAAAGAAATTTTAAGAAGTGCTTCTATGCCCTCAGCACATTTAGCATCACTGACCACTTTCATTCTTCTTTCTGGGAAAGAGCATTGTTCTTGTCTGGCTTGGTAAAAAGGCTTTCCAGGCACACATTTTATCTGCCCCCTTCCCATCCCTCCCCAAAACAGTGGAACACAATAACAGAAAACATATAATTCGTTTTGGCTAGATGAGGCGCGGATGAATTTCCAGCCGCTCATTTTGTGATCGTACGTCTCTGCCACTACTCGGGCAGTCAGCCACGTCTGGGGTATATATATGACAAGATCATTTCTTTCTGTGCCAGAACACTGTACGGCACTGTCAGAAAGGAGGAGGGAAGTCAGGGCCATGTTCCAGAGACAGTGCTGACATTTCAAAACTGCTTGCACTTCATGCTCGGTAGAGACAATCAAGGATGCCCACGACATCCTTTGGCTCACTGCAGATTGCTGTCAGCTTTAAGCTATTATGTATACAAGGTATGATGATATACAGCACTAGGTATGAAACAGACCAAGAATGAGGGATCCCACTTCTTAACCAGCAGAGACCCCTAACACATTTGCAATCTAATTAGCACCCCCAGTCCATCCCCACCCCTCTCTCTTCCCCTTAAGACTTTCCCATCATCCCTAGCACATGCCTAACATGCTCTCTCTCCCCCCTCAGCTTGTTTCTTCCACAGTGTCCTCTCAACTCATCCCAAGCAGTCTCTCTTCCCTCCTCTTCCTGCCCCCTCCCACACACACAGCCCACATCCAGAACTTTGCTGGAGTCCTGTCCTATGACCTCTGTAATCCCGTTACATTTTCAGTTCAGAAAAGGACTGCAGGAAGCTTAGCACAGGCCATAACACTTTTCAGAGATTTTAGATTTTTCCAGGCTGTAACAAATGATCTTTATTTATGTGTGCTGCATTTCAGCCTTTTATTCTATCAAGAATGTGATAGGCAGGCTTTCATGTGTTTTATATATATATATATATATATATATATATATATATATATATATATATATATATAGTCATACATCCAGTTACTTTAAATGTGTGAAATCTGGAGTCCACCTTTTAACTTTCCTTTCTTGTGCTGTATGTCATGATTAGAAACCTAAATAGATAGAATTACACAATAAAATCTGACTTATGTTGTAGTAACAAAACAGTCCAATAAGACAGATAGGAAGAATTTCAGCCACGTGATCAATTCACTTGGTGATAATGAGCATTTCACCATCACTACTGTAATCCAGCATCCGAAGTAAGATAACAGGGATCAATGTAGGAATCATTTACTTTACATACAGAGTCCCATAAGAATTAAGAGCAGAAGGTAGGAACCGAGATTTCAATTGGGGCCAATCCCTTTTATGTAACTGCATAGTCAGAAAAGCTTAGCATTGTTTTAAAGACTCCTATACAATAATCATGTTTGGTGGTACGAGACATCACTGAACAGTTTTGGCCTCTATTCTGCCCTATTGTCAAACTAGAGGTCTGAATTCATCCCTAGTGGTACAAGGATATAAGGTTTTAGATCTATAAATGAAATGTAAGAGGTAACAGGTTTAGCCTCCATTCTACAGAATGCAAAGGGTTGCGTACAAGGATGGTTTAAAGTAAAATGTCCATGGGAAAGAGCTACCATGACTATTTTTTTGGAGCAGTAGAAAAAAATGAAAATAGTAGGCTAAATGTCTCCAGATATTCCACCATCTACAAAGCTCTGGAATTTTTGACCAGTTGAGGCCTTTGGCCTTTATTCTGTTTAATATGTAAAACTAATGCATGGGAGTAAATCATGACATAAAGAGTTGTATGTTTCCCCTTTGCTGACTCAAATATTTCTCATGCAACTGAAGAAAAAGGTTCTGTGAGCAATCACTTTAAAATCTTGTGGCTTGAGAATTTTCCAGAACTGAGGCCCATGTGACTAAACTCAATGAAACCAACATTTTATAAATTTATTCTGTAATGCACACCTAGTACACAAGGATTGTCTAGTACACCTCATGGACAAGGCCCATTGAGCAGCTTAGAGCTACAAATGTCTAATCAGATAAGAAAAGTCAGTGTTCCCATGTGGTACCTTTTATACTATAATCTAGCAGAAATACCCCGTCTTCATCTGGCTTGGACCCCCAATAGTCTCCATTATAAGAAAGAATTCGCATTTTTGTTCGATTCCTTTAAGTCTCTAAGAATAAAAGATTGGAGAACCATAAGAAGGCCTGCCTCAGCCAAAAGAGTAAGCCTTGTGCTCAGCTAGCAGTAGGTGTCTATTTGTAATGCTCACAGAGAAAGGCATCCTGTGAATGCACTTTTACATCAAGGTTTCTCCAACCTTTTCAAACCCAAGGTACATCTACATTAACTATACTGTTGTGTGGCACACCAGGGCAGGAAATGCAGACATGGAGAGGATACATATAGTTAAAAGAAGAACTAGGGAAACACTGAAACACTTGACCAGTAAGGAAGCATCTGAACTCATCACAATGGGCCAGTTCCCTCTGTATACAAGTGAAGGACAAGGGGAGAAGTGTGTGATGCAGGCAGCTGGCTCAGTTACCCTGGCTGCCGCATGTGGCTGCCAGAACTTCTCCCTTACTGCTGCTCCTAAAACTCAATATGAGTCACTTCCAGCACTCTCTCCCTCAGTCTGGTAATAAGACAGAGGCAAGATTAGGACGTGGAAGATGAGGAGGTGTTATGTGCACTGCCTAAAGTGGGACCCAGTTATCCCTGCCCTGCATGCTGGCCATTGCTTCCCAAGCTACAGGGCTCATCCTGTAGCTAAGAGCTAAAGACATGCATGATTACACATGCTATCATAAAGGAGCTTCTACGTCTTTAAACACCGGCTTGATGGCTCTTATTGCTGTGAGGTGCTGACAGCAGAGCCCAGGTGCTGGTCTGCATACCTGGGAACTCTCCAGATTTGGCTCGGAGACTCCAGAATTCTAAAAGAATAACCGGGTCTCTGGGCCAATACCGGAAATCTCCGGGTGCTGCAGCAAAACCAATCTGCTTGGACCCGGAAAGAAGAAAGGAACGACATTGGTCTTGCGTGGCTGAAAAAGGAGGAACTCGACAGTGATTTCTACCATCTCTGGACCTTTTAAACTCTTAACTTCACTTCCTCGTGACACCACCTGCTCCTGCACAGCCTGTTTCCTGTATCCAGCCACTTGCCCGCCCCATCCTGTTTGCCTTGGCCAATCGACATTGCGATTTCCTGCCCGTGCATCAAACGAGGAGTAAGTAACAGGCAGCATCCACTTCCACAGCACAGGAGGAGAAGGAATAGGCTGCTGCTGCTCCAGGAGCCCAAGTTAGAGTCTGCTGTTGCTAGTGTGTTTTGAAAGGGGGGGGGGGGAAGAGAGATTGAATGAGCATGTCTGTGAGAGTGCGTGAGTGTGTATTTGTGTAGGAAGAAGAGATCTGAGAGTGTATGTAGGTGAGTAGGAGAGAGCTGAGTGCAAGTGAGCATGGATGTGAAAGTGAGGGAGCACGTGTGAATAGAAGAGGGAGAGACATGAGTGAGTGAGTGAGTGTGTGTTGGTGGGAGAATGGCAGAAGTACAGGTGTAAATGGACATGTGAGAATGTGAGAGAATGAGCAGTGAAAGTAAGTGTGAACGTGTAAGTGTGTTTATGAGAGCAAATTTGTGAATATCCGGTCCCACTGTGCAATTGCCCTCCCCCGCTAATCCATGGTAATCTCAGGGTGACTGGAAGTCAAAAGTTCCCAGGTATGCTGGTCTGGATTTGATCATCAGGTAATGGTGACTTTTCTGCAGCACACTTGATCAAACTTGAAGGCACACCAGGGCAGGAAATGCAGACATGGAGAGGATACATATAGTTAAAAGAAGAACTAGGGAAACACTGAAAGCTTGACACTACTCTAGATCATGGTGAGCACTGGAAAGGCAATCTGAATAATAATAATGGCTGGTTTGCTGGGCCTGCCTTTCAAGGGTAGGTAGTCCGAGGGGCAGTGATAGCAGCCTCTTGGGTAGCCTCTCCCAGAGAGTAAGGGGTGGGGCAAACCAGCTTTTAGTGTTAGTCAGATTGTCTTCTCAGCATTCACCATGATGTGCAAATGCATTCAGAGCATGCAGTATGCTTCAGCCAGCCAGGAACCCAGGCAATCATGGATTTACAGCAAACCATTTCATAAGAGTTAAGAAAAGGAAGAAGATAAAACTGTGCATTAAAAAAAAAAAAAAAAAAAGTTTTGAGTCCCATGTGTGAAGGGCACAGCGTTTGATTTCTGAGTTAATTCCATTCTTCCCTATATCACTCGAATATGCTAAAAGATAGTCAGTATCATTTATTATAAGAAAATTATCAAAATTACCAAAACTGGAAAACATGAAAGCATTATGCGATTTAGATTACTCTTAATAACGAGTAAAATTGGAAAATTGCAGCATGAGGAAACTCGAGTGACCTTATATTTTAGTGTTCCTGCAATAAATGACGATATCTTTGCTTCTCATAATCTACCACAAGAATTAAAAGTTTAATTTCCCGGTCTTTGAAAGACTTGCTTTTGAACGTCTATGTTCCCAGGAGGGAGGTGGGAAAAGGGGACGATTGACACAGGGAAGTGTAGATGCTACAGTAAAGTTAGTAAATGTAAATGATTGGATAGGAGAGAAACAAAAGGATGTCTAGAACCCCCTGATGACTTCTCAATCAGGTTTTTGGTTTTTTTTTTCTTTTTACTATGTTCCTTCAGTATTCAAAGTGAGTCAAATAATAAAAGCATGAAGCATTCTGCATTGTAATTGGTTAAAACTAAATCAATTATGTACAAACCTTCCAGACAATCCTCTCACTGTCAATGCCTGACCTCCCAATGATACAAAACCACAAGATGATGGCAATTACGGTAGTTAAAAAAGAAAGACATTGTGCTGGGAACATTGACAATTTGAATGCATTGCAAAAACTAACCATTAAAAAATACAAGTTATATTCAGCAGAAGAATGTGACATGTCTCTAAATTTAGTTTATCTGAAAGTGAATAAACTTGACTGGTTGTGATGCTCCTCTGAATTTCCGTTCCTCTGTTTCTATATACTCATGTTTCAAGAGCTGTTTTCAAATTTGGCACATGAAGAAAAAGCTGAGATGTGGGTTTTCTCAGGTCCACCTTTCCCAACTAATGCCGGAAAATCTTTTTTTTTTTTTTCTTAATACAGCAGCAAGACCAAGCACTTCTAACATGTTCTGCTTCCTAAATAACAACTCTTGCAGCAGCTCAATGGAGCAATGAGATGCATTTCTATTTGCCCAAATCCAATTATACTACAATATAACAGGACCTGCTAATCCTATCAATCTTTAAAACCAAAGGGGTAGATTTTAAAAGGTGTGCGCGTGCATCCATGTGCGTGCTGTTCCCGGCGCACGCACATGGACACACACATTTTATAACATACACATGCCGGCGTGCACATATTATAAAATCCATGGGCTGTGTGCATACGCCTGCTCAGATTTTACAATCCATGCATGCATCTGCGGGTGGCGAGCGGCGTGCACAGGGGGATATATTAGTGGATTAAGCGTGACGACGAAATCGGGCCTTCCCCCCGTTCCCTCCCAGTCCTCTCCAATTAAGGAGCGGACCGAGAGGGAACTTCCCTACCCCCTACCTAAACCCCCTCCCCTCTTCCCTTCTCCTTCCCACCCTCTTAACCCATCCCAGAAACTTACATTTTTTTTTTTTGTTTTACTACTTACTGCTCCCCTGGAGCAGAAGTAGTTTGCATGTGCTGGCCGACTGCCGGTGCACGCTTCCCCGGGACAACCTCGTCCAACCCCGCCCCTTCCCACCCAGACCACACCCCCCAAGCCCACTCCCTTTTCAGGGCCTGGCAATTGTGCAATTATCGTCACTTACGCACGTGTCCAGGCCCTTTTGAAAATGCGTGCAGTGCGAGCAGGGCCCGGCCATGCGCATAAGTGACAATATTTGCGCATGTGGCCATTTTAAAATTCGGCCACTAGCGTGTCTTAAGCTAGAATAGTATTTTATACCAGTCCTTCAACAGAGCTGTCCTGTCTGAAAGCAAAAGTACTAGTAAAAATCTAGGAATGTTTATCCAGCTAACTTTACTAGTTGGACTGTATCTGAATATGGACCTCATAGTTAACAAGCATTCATTGTAGCAAACCTAGCATGCCAGAAGCTAATAGACTTGATGATGGATAACTTATTCCATTTATAACATGCAGTTTATCTGGCTAATAATGGGCTATTTATGAATTTTCCCTCTTGAAACTAACAAATAAATATCGGGTGAATTTTAAAAAGCCAGCACGCACCAATCCCGGGAGATGTGCATGTAGCCAAGACATGCACGTGCCTCGGGCATGTTCAGACACCCGCGGCCACACACATATCTCCTGTTATGCATGGAAGACCAGCTCGCTAAAAAATGGGCAGGCCAGGGATAGGGCGGGGGTGGCTGGGACAGTGCATTAGGCACTGTCCTGGTGAAACACGCACCGAAGAGCAGGTAAGTATAGAAAAAAAACCCAACTTATTAGGAGGGATTTAGAGGTCGGGGTGAAGAGGGGAAAAAACATGCAGGGTAGGTAAGGGATGTAGGAAGTTCCCTCCCAGTCTGCTCCAATAAAGGAGGGAACTGGGGAAAGACCCACTTCGTCGATGCGCGCATGTTATAAAATTGGTGCATCCTTGTGCGCGCACCGGGAACTGCATGTACATGGACGCCCACGTGGTTCTTTAAAAATGTATCTTTATATTTCTAATCTCAGCAACACATTTCAAAGCTTCATTGTTAACTAAAAACAGTTTTTAAAATTTGATTCGTCTGCTACTAATTGTTAGTTTCATGGAATGTCTTCTTGTTCTAGTATTGTCTGAGAGAATAAATAACTGTTGTCTAGCAACTTTTTCTACACCACTTAAGTTTTTATAAACCTCTATCAGACCCCCTCTCAGTCATCTCTTCTGCAAGCTAAAGAACCCTAAACCTATTCAGCCTTTCATAAGGGAGCCTTTCCATCCCTTTTATCATTTTTTGCCTTTCTCTGTACTTTTTGTAGTTCTGCTTTATCTTTTTTTGAGATGCGGAAACCAGAACTGCATGCAGTGCTCAAGGTGTCATCGCACAATGGATCAGTGCAAAGCCATCATGATATTCCCCGTTTGTTTTCTATTCCTTTTCAAATACTTAACATTCTTTTTGCTTTGTTTGGCAGTTGCCACATTCTGAGCTGATGATTGCAAAGTATTCTACACAAGGACTCCCGGATCCTTTTTCTAAGTGGTAACTCTTAATATTAGACACTAACACCGCCTTCACTACCATCACAGGGAGTCTATCGCATGCATTCATCACCCTGCTAAGAAATGTTTAACAGTTTATTTTTAAATAGATGCATTATAAAATGAATCGTAATATGCAAGATTTCTCAGTGTAAGTCACCCCAATATACATTAATTGCAGACACTAGAGAATAATAGAAATTTAACAGTTATCTGCTCTACTCTCCAGTCTCATATCAGGACTTGTTGTTCCATATTGTCCTCATCACCAAAAAATGTTTGCCTCTTGTGCATTATTTATACCTTTGAGGTATTTCACATGTCTCTATCATATCCCTCTTCACTCTCTTCTCCTCTCGGGTAATGGGTCCTTTAATCTTCCCTGATAGGACTTGTTGATGCAGTCTCTGCACCATTTCCCTAGATAAGATTAGTTGGCAAGTAATGCAAATGAAATCATTAAGAAAGTCATTGTAGTCCTGAGTTTTAGTTCACTTCCAAGGATATTAGTATTTTTTTTTCATTTTCTCTTTATTACTGTTTTTAAACAATTAACATAAAGCATTATTACACACCTTAATTACAGGCTAAGCATACACTAATATCAGCAGGAAAAAATAATCATATAATGAAATATTATTAATATTCTTCACACATTTTGACACATATAGGGGTAGATTTTATAATTTTGCGCGAGCGCGTACTTTTGTTCGCGCACCAGGCGCGAACAAAAGTACGCTGGATTTTATAAGATACGCGCATAGCCGCGCGTATCTTATAAAATCCGGGGTCGGCACGCGAAAGGGGGTGCACTTGCCTGTTCCCTCCGAGGCCGCTCCGAAATCGGAGCGGCCTCGGAGGGAACTTTCTTTCTACCCCCCCCCCTGCACCTTCCCCTCCCTTCCCCTACCTAACCCACCCCCCGGCCCTATCTAAACCCCCCCCCCCCCACCTTTGTTGGCAGATTTACGCCTGCTGAAAGCAGACGTAAATCTGAACGCGCTAGCGGGCTGCTGGCGCGCCATCACCCGACCTGGGGGCTGGTCTGGAGGCCTCGACCACGCCCCCGAGCTGGCACCACGCCCCCGGTCCCGCCCCGAACTGCCCCCGGACATGCCCCCTCTCCGCCCCTTTTACGAAGCCCCGGGACTTACGCGCCGGTAGCCTATGCAAAATAGGCGCGCAGGGCATTTAAAATCCGGCCCATAGTATTATATTTCCAAAAACTATTTCTCTCTGCTCTTTATCCTGTATTTTACCATGCAATCTGGGGAGAACAAACATGAAAATTGAGAGCAAAATCTAAATACGATTTCTTATATAAACATAAAAGAAAAAAGGAAGTAGCAAGGTACCTAAATAATACCGGTACTAGCAAGCGGATCTGCCCTTAATTCCCTTCTTGAATTCAGGAATAATTCTAACTGATCCGGCTCCAAAAACACATATCTATTACTTTCTATTGTAAGTATACATTTACATGGAAACTTTATCATTATTTGTGCGCCTAATTGCCGAGCTCTGGGACAGAGAATCAAAAGTGTTTTCCTTCGCAATTGCTTTGGTCTCACAATGTCCGGATATATCCATATCTTTCCTCCCAGGTAGAGCTTATTTCTGTTACAGAAAAAGTTCTTTAAGACCATGACTCTTTCAGCAGGTACCAGAAACTTCACCAGTAAAATGCCTCTTTTCTCTATTTGTTCCTCCTGAGTTGTCTCAAGGAAGCCGGACAAATCTTCGAGTGGGGACAGTGACTCCGGACGCTCCCCTCGACCCCCATCGTCCTACACTGCACCCCCACCTCTCCGAGCTGTCCCAAATAGAAAATAGGGGTGTGCATTCGTTTTGAACGCATATGGAAAATGCAACTTATATTTTTAAAAGAGAAAAAAAAGGTTTGAGGAGGAACGCATCGCGAGTTCCAACGTATTCAACATAGCTATGTTGAATACGTTGAACCTAAATAAACACTTAAACCCCCCACCCTCCTGACCCCCCTAAGACTTACCAAAACTCCCTGGTGGTCCAGCGGGGAGTCAGGAAGCCATCCCTGCATTCCTTTGCGAGGAGCACGTGACGTCGGCGTCACGTTGAGTGACGCCGACGTCACGTGCTCCTCTGGCCAAAAGTTCCGGTTGGGTCCAACGGGGGTCCCGGAGCAACCTCCTGCCACATGACCTACCTGTCACGTGGTAGGAGCACAAGATGGCGCCGGTGACCATGTGACAGAGGCTGACCAATGGCACGGCAGCCCCTGTGACACAGGCTATCGTCGCCATGAGGAAATCGCAGACGAGTGCAGGGATGGCTTCCTAACTCCCCGCTGGACCACCAGGGAGTTTTGGTAAGTCTTGGGGGGGGGGGGGATTAAGGAGGGTGAGGGGTTTAAATTTTTATTTAGGGAACCGGTGAACGTATGGACAGACCCTCAACTTATGGAATTCTCCATATGTCCATATTGAACTAAATCGACCCTCAACTTCAACTTATCAACGAAAACTTTTTGTCTGCACATCCCTAATAGAAAATAGGCTTTCAAAATAGTAGGCAATTCACTACTAGGAAACAACAGTATTTCCTGAAAATATTTTTTAAGCTCTTTTCGTGTCCTAGTTCGTGCCCAATAGCTACACCTTCTATGGTGGCGCTATTGGATGCGAAACTGGCAGCGCAGGACCGCCCCCCGTTTCGGCCCCCCGCCCCTCATTACCTAAAGTATCGCAGTCCTGCGATACTTTAGAAAATGAGGCCCAAAGTCCATCTGCAGGACATTGAGACTCTCCTGGTTCTTTAGACCCAACTCCCCCCCCATTTCACCCAGACTCTCTACCCACTCAGTAATTCACTTTTAAGATGTTTATTATCACTCCAGAAATAGACTAGGTGCAAATATACGAGTAAACTGCCAAATTTGCATGCATATATTGCTTAAAAAATTGCAACCTACTCGAGTAAATATTGCCCCCCCTATTTTACACATGCAAATGTATTTGCATATACTTTCTTATACGTGCATTTTGAAGTTTATAAAATAGAACATATGCAAGCATGTGCTGATTTTTATGCACGCAGCTCTTTGAAAATTCACCTGATAGTCTTTGACCCAAAGGAGCAGAACCAGAAGCTTCCTCATTTCAGGACAGTGGAATAATATTTCACAAAACTGCATAGTCTCAGGTGCTGTATCCACCAAAGGTACTCAGCAGTAACTTCTCAAATACAAAGTTTAAAAAATATGAAATCTTACAAAAAAAAATACAATTAGATTTAAATAAGTGGGGTCTTTTTTGCCTGGTAGCTTCCACTTTTCTTCTTTCAGCTCAGTTGGAACCAGTGCTGGGATTCTGATGCCATGAACCCTTTTTTGCAACTACCTGGGAATACCCCATCCATTTTAAGAAAAATCTGTTTATTGAGTTCAGAAGACAAAATACACTTATATCTTGGAACAGAGCATCAGCAAACATTTAGTTGTTCCACCAAATCTTTATAAGACAGCACTGACTTCCCCCTCTTTTTACCCCCTCCCTCTCCTACCCTATCCCCAACTGTGGATGGCCATTATGAAATAGATAACAAGTTCACAATTAAACAGCAGATTCTAGAAGACATTGGAGCGGATTTTCAAAGGGTTACGAGCGTAAATCCTCAGGATTTATGTGCATAACTGCTCCTGTGCGCGCCGAGCATATTTTGCATAGGCCCGGAGACACGCGCAAGCCCCGGGACGCGCGTATGTCCCGGGGCTTTGTGAAAGGGGCGGGGCGGGGGCAGGACTGAGGCCTTGGCACAGTGGCCATGCCGGGGGATGGCGCGCCGGCACCTGGCAGGCAGGCGTAATAACAAAATAAAGGTGGGGGGGGGATTTAGATAGGGGAAGTGAGGGGGGGGGGGCGAAAGGAAAGTTCCTTTTGAGGCCGCTCCGATTTCGGACTGGCCTCAGAGGGAACAGGGAAAGCCATCGGGGATCCCCTAGGGCTCGACATGCGCAAGGTGCACAATTGTGCATCCCCTTGTGTGTGCAGACCCTGGATTTTATAACATGCGCGTGCATGTTATAAAATCGGGCGTACATTTGTGCGCGTCCGGTTGCGCGTACGTCTTAAAATCCAGCCCAAAGAGTTTAGCTATGGGTTCCATGTCTTCCGCCTCTTACAATTTTTTTTTTTTGAAACAGATAGCTTTTCCATGACTAATAAGCTATGCATTTGTATACGCAGTTGCTCCAAGGTTGGTGCATCCTTACTTATCCATTGCAATAAAATACATTTTTTGATCATACAGAAGTCTTTGTGTGTATACAGTAACAAATTATCTGATATTTCATAGTCAACAAAAATGTCTAATAAGCCTAAGGAGGCCTCTAATTGGACTGGACTTCCAGACCAAGTAGAGATATGCTGAAAAACTGATTTCAAAAAGACTTTGATTTCGCACATATCCAAAAACAATAGAAATAATTGCCCTCAAGTGTTCCACATTTCAAACAATTACTTTCCAAGGCAATTTGAGCTTGAAAAGCTCTCAAAGGCGAAAAATAAAGCCTTTGTACCACTTTAAACTACATTTCTTGAAGCTTGGCACTCTCAACTAGTTTCCCCTGCTTATCCAGAAAGAATCTGATATCGTCTTCTTCTAGAGTAACACCTAAATCTCTTGACCATATAGCCATAATGATGGAAAGTGAATCCACGGTCAAGTCTCCCACTATACCCCTATATGGTTTAGAAAATAACCCAGATTGAGATGTCCCCTCAAACTTTCCCACCTTGAAAACCTCCTTATTAGCAAGTAACAATGTCTCAATATAGACCATTTAAAATAGACCCTCCCTTCCACTGTTGCTAGTGTGGTCATTGTAGCAGTGGTCCTGAGGCTGGGAATCAAGCACCAGGGCTCCTTCCGGAACCCTGTCAGGCTCTAAATTCAGTCACCAGGTGTCACCCTTATTGATGACTGTGGCTCGCTCTCCCCAGGGGCTGTAAATGCTGGATCTAAGCCAGGGATTGGACCAGGGAATTTCCTGCATGGAAGTGCACAATACTTGCTATGGAGCCAGAGCTTCTAAGCCAGATTCTAAATTTATTAATTTATTTATTTATTTAAAGGATTTATATACCGGAAGTTCCTGTATAATATATATATCACCCCGGTTTACAAGGAACATTAACTATCGCTTCAATTAGCGATAAATGAAGATAAATGAAGAGTTTTAATACAAGTCATATCTTCCTCTGTTATTTACATTCTATCTTATGAATGTTCTAATTGTAAACCAGTTTGGTCATTGGAATATGCAGTATAAAAAGAAATTTGTAGATAAATAAATACATTCTGAATTTTCATTCAAATTGATTCTGAAATCCTTTCCAGCATAATGTAAATAGTTTTTAATTTTCTAGTTACTGGATAAGTAGCCACATTAAAATAAATCCAAGGTCTATGTAGTACGTACTAATAAGCATTTAAACCAGATGGTAACGTGAGTAACTGGCTAGCTCGAACACACATTGCACTGGGCTTTAATGCTCAATGTGCATAGTTAATGATCTGCTGCAGTGCACATAGTTTTACCTGAGGGAAAAAGGGATGGGGTGAGGTTGGGGAAAGGGAATGCCAACTTGCTCACATGTACTTTGTATCTACTTCAAAGCACATGCAAAGAATGCAGGTTCAGAGTACCCCGATTCCCCCTCTGGGGAGATGGCTTTTCAAAAATCAGCTTGCAGACCCATCGGTAGCTATGGGCTTGCAAGCCCCTCAGGTAGTCTCAAAATTGCCCCCTGTTTGAGTACTTTATGTCTATTTGTCTGGCTATTAGTTTTCATTTGTATAGGCAAAGAAAATCACTTCTGCGACGCTCTATTATTTGCATGTGTTTAAAAAAAATAATGTAGTAATTTCTACTTTATGTACTTTTGATTATACTCTGCCATGTTGCATTTATCCTAGAGTGTGAAGTGTGACTAATATATATACCATGGTCTAAGTCATTTTTTGCAGTGCATGTTAATGCATAAAAGAGAATGAGTAAGGGAACATTGAAAGAAAGAAAATCAGATCCCTAACATGGTCTTTATTTTCCTCGGATTGGAGCGGTTTTCATACAAATAGTACCTACGTGACTAATTAGTCTTGCTTTTGTATCCCTGTGCAATAGCTGATGCATGTTAATTAAAAGAAGATACATATTTTGCAAGGGTGTGAATTGATGTGGAGGTAGATTTTATCTGAGCATAATTTTATCCTACATAGTGCCAGAAAAAGCAAGAGTTCTATCCAGAGAGAAAAAAGAAAAACAAAAAATACAAAAAAAAAAATCACAAATTGAAGTAAGCAGCAAGGCGTTTAGGTGGGCAGATATGAACTTACATGCTACTAGGGGAAATGTATATTGAAAGCATCCTTTAAAATTCATACTTTACTCACTGGGCTGCTGCACAAAATATATTATTTTTTTTGTGCTATGTTTTTAATGCAGCTGGTTTGTTCTATTGCCAGAACTGATTCCGTACCAGATTAGAATTGTGGGGGAAACAGCTTTGTCACACTAAACAGAAGAGGGCTGACGCATTCTAGCTGTTCACCACAAAAGTTACTGTTCCTTGCTCATGAAACATGTCAGTGTTGATCATCACCATCATAGCATTGCTCTCTCTGGCAATACCTAGATGTTAGAGCAATGCTGGATGTTGGACTGGTAAGAGGTAAGGGGGAGCTGAGTACCCCTGGCAGCTCAGCTTTGGAAACGTTTGGGGCTGGTGGGAGGGGGAGGTTCTGGAAAGGAATTCTCAGCTCTGGCTGGCTAAGTTCAAGCCCCAGTTCTTTTTGGCTACCCAAATTAAGGCAAATTTTCTGCCAAAAACCTAGGTGCCTAGATTCTGCTGGAAAAAAAAAATGATGGTTTCTATGTAGCTGATATGACGGACTTTGAAGAGCTCACTTGTTTTACTTAGAAATCCCACTCTCTCTGGACTATATCCTCCCCCCCCCCCCCAAATACCCCATTATTTTTTTAAATATAGATTTTTAGATGGAGAAAGGATTTGTTTCTTGCAGCTTTACTCAGTTAGATTAATCTTTTTCCTCAATTAAATCCAACCTAAGACACACACACACCTTTTCAACCAAAGCCTCCTATTTGTTTGTCTCTGCGTTTTGGCTAGATTGTAAACTGCACACATCTGGTAGTGCTATAGAAATGATTAATAGTTCAATATTAAAGGGAGCTGTTCAATCGATCCTTGCGAGAGGTTCTGCAGGACTGGAGAAGGGCTGCAGCATGATGCAGGATTCCAGACAGCATGGTTTTACAAAAAAGACATGAAAAAAAAAAAAAAGCAGGGGCAAAAAAATCCCCACATTAATAATGCAGATTACAAAAAAAGGGGGCTATAGTGGTTAATTTTTAACTTTTCTCAACCTATTAATTCTTCCAAAAGATGAAAAAGCAGGTTCGCCCATGTGAGTTTTAGTGGAAAATGCTAGCTCATTGAAAACCAAGCACCATTACTAAATATAAGGAAATAATTGATCATTCAAACTAATGCAGTCCCTGTCCTGCTCTGCTCTCAGGCATGGGGGGAACATGGGGAGGGCCCCATGACTGTTCCAGGGAAAAGACACAGTTTTCATGGCCCTTAGGGTTTTGTCTGTCAGGGGCTCTAAAGTCCCAAAAAAACCCCAGGACATATAGGATAGTGCACATACCGTAACAAAATTCCACAACACGCACACACTACAAAAAAATCACAGGCTCTCTTTCCACCTTTCCTTCAAATAGGCCAGCTCTTTGGGACTGGTACCATCCTTCACCCTGGGTCCTCCCAGTACACTGGTCCACTGCTAGAACTTCTCCTCTCTCTTTCTTCTGAACTCTCAGGAACTTCCACACTGGAATTTTTCTCTTCCTCTTAAATCTCTCTCTGGGACCCACTTAGTGGGAGACAGACCCTATAGTGGGAGAGGGCTCTAAATACTGATCAGGACTCTGGGGCTTTGAATCCTACTCCTTTAAATCCACCTACTTGCATGAGAGAAGGGGTTTTTACAGCAATACTTTACTCCTTCCAATGAGGGAAGGTGTTCCTCCTTACCACACCTACCACTAACCTGACATCACCAATACCAAAATGTATTTTGTGAGCTCCAAATTTAGGTCAGTGATTGTGAGATAGAGACAGCAGGGGGGGCGGCACTCTGACTGGAATGGGAGAGCACACCTCATCTCTCCTCCATGAATTCTGGCCCCTAATGCCCATCAGTAGTGACTAAAATAAAACATAGAAGACGCCCCTTTCAACTTCAACTCTTAACTTTATTGACAAGGATTGGTATAGGGTAAATATCATACTGAATACATCAGAATTCATGGGAATCATTCAGAAACACATCTTATTCACACGTAGAGAGCACTTATGAGGCTTATAGGAGCAGCCCCCTTCATTTTAGGAATATCTTTTGGACCCCCCCCCCCCCCCCCTCCCGACCTGTTACCTCTTGAAAACAAACCTGTTATGTCCCTCCCAATTACCTCATGCTTCCAAACACTTTTATCCAGTAATTAGGTTCACTCAGTTGAACTACCTCAGACATATATCAAAATTCAAATCTATAGGGGACAGTGCAATTCCCACTTTCAGAACTACTCACAGCTCCTTAATCTATGACCTCCCACTTGACTTCCATACCTCTCCAGTCCCACAGCAGGTGGACTTCTGCAGCATTTCCCATGCCACGGGCCACCTGGGGGCACTGCTCATCTGAGACTCATCCCAGGCTCCTCCTCTCCTGGCCTTGTTCCTTAAGAGAAAGGGCAGCTGCCACTTTACCAAGCTTCGGTCTGTCCACAGCCTCAGGCCTCTCCTCTTGAGGAGGAGAAGTGCCTCTGCAGGGTCCCACTCCCACTGAGAGCATCCTGAGCCCACCAGCCCACAGGCTAGCTAATCTAGGCAGCTACATCCCTGGAGGTCCATCCAACACTGCACCCTGAGAAGGGCAAGATCCAAAAGGGCAAAAACTTCCCACTTTTATATTTCACACTAAACCTCTGTTACCCAATCAAAGAACCCCACACTCTTAAGGGGAAATCATGCCAAAACACTTAAACCCATTACCTATAATGCTCACATCTCAAAAAAATGTCATCCAGTGGTCACTTGCTAGTACTGCAACAACAATAAGATATAAAACATGATATTTGCAGGATACCTCCACCTCCACCCCCACCCAAAATGTCTTGTGCAACTAGAAACCAAAAAAGGGTCCAGTTTGGGGATCTCCCTACACTTAAAGTATGATGCACCCTATCACAAACCTCCAATCAACTTGCTTACTAATGAGAGTCACATGATCCATGATAGCCTATATGCTGCAGTGGATAGGATGTGCAGCATTCAATTTCTCATTGTCATTAACCAAAGATAAAAGGATGATGACTCTTTAAAGATCTATCTGTCATTCTTTATCCACATTTAAGCTGAATAATAGTGGCTTGGTTTTGATGGTTGTACACTTTTTGAATCTCAGAAGGGGTTGGCTTTTATGGCTTACTTCTTACAATTCAACATTAAAATTCTTGTGAGATATGACATGTTGAAATTATTAGGTGTACATGGAGAGGGATGGGGACTTCCTTGAAGATTAGCTTAAACAATTACAACTATGAACATACAATGATATAATACTGGACATTTTTAAATTATTTGTGTGTCTGAGTCTTTGGGATGGAGAGGATTATAAAAAAAAAAAAAGGAGGGGTGTTGGGTGCTGATATTGCATCAATTATATTTTTGGCTATTTATTTTTAATTTTTTTTTTATTTATGCATTTTTATATTCTTCAAATTCCACAAAAAAATATCTGTTCAGTGCAGATTATAATTCTCTATGTATAAAAATCCAGAACTTCTGTGTATATAAAATCCATTTTATTGAAGCAATTCAAATATAGTATTATTTCTGCTAAACTGTTGAGACTGCTGCTGTGAACAGAGCCCTAGTTTATTATATCAGACCTGACAACTCCTCCAGTCCTGACACTCATCATCACCCTAATTATTATGGGCTATACCTCTAAAAATGAAAGAGTACCATTTGTCTTTGTCATTTTCATTTTCTCAGATTTTTTCCCCAAGGTTTTTCTCTAGCTGCACCTGCTTCAACATGGTCTTGTTTTAGCTTCTAATACCTCCATTTTAGTGAAATGGTAAATGATGACTAGACTTAAAATTCTCAGTGGAAGCAGATGGGCAATCTTCTATCTAAAAGATAAGAATGCTACATTGTCTACAAAGATAGTGACTAAGAAAGTGCTTTCATTTGAAACAAATGGGCTAAACACAAAGAATGTGACCATATTTATTTAATTTGTAATCTCATGAAATAAATATGACGGGTTCAACAAATGAAGAGAATAATCTTCATCCCATTTATTTCTTTGGCCCATTGATGTTCATGGCTGTGTACTGCTGAGAAAAAAAACTGGTAATTATATCAATCAGCTCTTGCATCTTGTGTGACCTCGCTACCTTCTCAAAGCTATGGCAGGGCAAGTTGGCAAGGAAACTAACCATAAGACAAATAACAGTGAAGCATTTTTCTTACAAGCCTATAACTGCTTTATGAATCAAAAAATGCTGAAGTCCTCCCACTGTAAAGTTAGAGCATGTCCATGAAGCTCTATATTTCCGCTCTAGACATTTGCAGAAAAAACGTGTAATTAACACCTCTTGGAGTTATAAAAAAGCTTACAAACTTTGGAATTTAGCAAAGGTAAAGGGTTGTTTCTGAACTTCTCTTTGCTGCCATGGTCTCATACATTCACTGTGCCAGAAAGAAAGGTAGTGAACTGCTATTGATTTTTCTCATGGGGGGGGGGGGGGGGGGTAGGAGGGACAGGGTAGGAGACAATGTGAAGCTTACAGCACTGCTAGTTATTTTTTTTTGGCTCTGTGTTTGAGTACTAGTAAGGTGAGCTCAGAGAGTGAAGAGAATTCTTACCAGATTGCCAGTGTTTAACAGTGTTTTATATGTGGAGTCAGTCAGTACTAGTGAACATTAACATCACATATACATGGTATATGTGTCTGTGTGTATGACAGACCTCCATACAGTGAGTGGTACTGAGACTGGGGATAGAGTTACAGTAAAAATACATTCATTTGTAACATCCAAATCTTCAGTAGGCAGTGCACTTCTACAAATTCCATCATTTCAAGAAAAAAGAGATGTGGTCAAGTTGGCAGAGTTGACAGCTTTGCAAGGGCAGCAACATAAAAGGCAGTCATGCACCTAAATTGAAGGAGGATTTTTTTTAGGTTTAGAATGATAGGAAAGGAGAATAGCTCAACCTAGAAGAAATTTAAATTTGGAGAGTATGTACCACCACTGCCTGTTTCTCTCTCTCTTATTTTGGAATAGAGGGAAAAGGTGGGAGAGTCATCAAGATTCCAGGGATGATCCAGGAAACTATAGACCAGTGAGCCTGATTTCAGTGCCTGCAAAAATCATGGAAACTATTTTAAAAAACAAAATCACAGAACATATAGGTAGACATGGTTTAATGGGACATAGCCAGCTTGGATTTACCTAAGTCTTGACTCACAAATCTGCTACATATTTTGAAAGGGTTAAGAAACACCTGGATAAAAGTGAGCCTGTAAAGGTGGTGTATTTGGATTTTCAGAAGGTGTTGGACAAAGTCCCCCATGAGATGCTTCCAAGAAAATTAAAAAGTCATGGCATAAGTGTTACGTCTGTCGGTCTTCGCAGCTTTGCCCTGCTTGTTGCACCCCTATTTCAGCTCCTCCCGCTTAACTGGGCAAGATGGCTACCACAGCGTCGTCAAGCCGACTTCTCTGGCGTCCCCGGAACGGCTTTGGTGCAGCCTTACGCCATTGCTCCTCCCAGGTACCTGCTAGGGTGTGCGCATTAGCGCAACCCACATCTAAGTATGCCCAGTGACGCGAACCTCAAGGGCGTTCCCTCATCTGACGTCATGCCAATCCAGGTATATCTACTTCTCAAGATTGCTAGCTCATTGAGTTGGCAAATGCTCGAATAGACTTAAACTGTTCCTGTCTGCGCTACTCTGCTGCTTCCTTGCTGCCTGCAGGAAGCTTTCTTTCTGCCCTTTGGGGTTTTACTACTAACTTGGGTACCCGCTCCTTGGGGGCCCTCTGTTCTACTTTCAGGTGCCATTCAGGGAAAAGGTACTCGCTCCTTGAGGGCCTGCTCTCCCTGCCTCAGTGCCTGTAACCTACGACAACTATCTGGTGGAATTGCATCCATAACAGCTAACACTGAGTGAGTACTCTAATATCTCATTTGTCTCATCCACAGTAATTCCTTGCTGCAGAACCTCCTGATGTCACCTAGGAGAGAAGAGCTCCCTCTGCCGAGGTCCCTGAGACTACAACTCACCACTGCCACCTGGTGGCTATCTTCAAGCTGTATAATAAAAGAGTTCAATTCCAGTGTTTTCTGTATAGACTCTAGCCCAGTGCTGTGGCTCCTCACGGGTCTTCTCCCCATGGGCATGGTCATCTCCACAGCACCCGAGGATCCACTAAAACACATGTAATAACAACAAGAGGCAATGTAATTTAGTAGATTACAAACTGGTTAAAAGACAGTTTGGTCAGTTTTCTCAGTGGAGAGAAGTAACAGTAGAATGCTTCAGGGATCTGAACTTGAACTGGTGCTTTTTAATATATTTATTAATGATCTGTAAAGGGGAACAACAAGCAAGGTGATCAAATTTGCAGATAGCACCAAATTATTCATAATAGTTAAAGCACAGATTGACAGTGATAAATTGCAGGAGGACCTTGTGAGACTGGAAGAATGGGCATCTAAATGGCAGATGAAATTTAATGTGGACAAATGTGAGGTGATGCATATAGGGAAAAATAACCCATGCTGTTGTTACACAATGTTAAGTTTCATGTTAGGAGTTACCACTCAGGAAAATGATCTAGGCATCATGGATAATACATTGAAATTATCAGCTCAGTGTGCTGTAGCAGTTAAAAAAGCAAACAGAATGTTAGGCATTATTAGGAAGGGAATAGTGAAAAATAAACATGGTGAGACTGCACCTTGAGTAGTATGTTCAATTCTGATTTCTGCATCTCAAAAAAAGATATTGATACACTGGAGAACGTAAAGAGAAGGGTGACCAAAATGATAAAGAAGATGCAATGACTCCCCTATGAGGAAAGGCTAAAGAGATTAGGGCTGTTCAGCTTGGAGAAGGCTGAGGGGGATATGATGGAGATCTATAAAATCATGAAAGGACTAGAATGAGTTAATGTAAATCAGTTATTTACTCCATCAGATAATACAATGACTAGGGGGTATGCCATGAAGCAGCAAGTAGTACATTTAAAACAAATTCATAGAAAATTAATTTTCATTCAATGCATAATTAACTCTGGAATTTGTTACCAGAGGATGTAGGTAAAGCATTTAGCTTATCTGGGTTTAAAAAAGATTTGGAAAGTCCATAAATTGCTATTAGTCAAGCTAACATAAGAAATAGCCACTGCTTCTTACCAGCATTAGTAGCATAGGATCTAGTTAATGTTTCGGTACTTGACAAGTACTTGTATCCTGGATTGGCCACTGTTGGAAACAGGATGATGGGCTTGATGAATTCTCAATTTGACCCAGTATGGCAACTTCTTATGTATCAAGGCAGAGGCTTGGACAGAGGCAGAAAAGTACAATATCCAAAACCAGCTTCATGCTCCTCTATATTATTGGTTACTGCTTATGAGGGATTAAAGACAGTATTTTCACAACTGATTCTGAGGACAAATATTGTCTGGGATAGAAGACAATATCTTATTGTGGTTTGTTAACTGGCTAAAGGATAGGAAACACTTCCATTGTAGTAGCCTAGTAAAGGCAGAAGGATACCATCACTACTACGATGGAATCGCCAGGCCTTTGGCAGGCACCAGTGCCACTGAATGTACATCAGGGACCTGATCCGTATTCGTATCTGTAGCATTCTGGAGGTTCAGGGAGTGGGAAGCTCCAGCACTTTTGACTTAAGCACTAGCAGGAGTAGGGAATGAGGGAACCATCACCACATGCTCCTGCAGTGCAGGTTATCAGGAGCTCTGGGGTTGCAGGCATGCAGCATACCCAGAAGCCCATTGACCGGTACCAGGGGATATCCCCAGTTGCCACTGTGATAGGGCCCCATGATAGAAGCTAAGAAGTCCTGAATATGGCCATGTGGGCCAGGACAGAGGTACCGCCTCTGCAGCCCTCCAGCCTGGCACGTGAGCTGGTGGTGTACTGTAAGGGAAAGAGGGAAAGTTGTACGGTTGGGCTTCCCCAGCTGTAAACCATGCTGATCCTGAGGGGGTGAAACTATCTAGATGACTAGATGCTTGTCCCCCATGAGTTCTCCACCCCACTGGCTGGAGGGCCAATGGGGAGGACTGAGGGATGCAACCATCTCCAACATGGAAACTACCCCTAAGCTGCCCTGGTCCAATACCCCTCACTGTATTGCCATTCACTGGGTCACTGAGGTCAGCTGGCAGGTCCCCAGGTGGAGGCTGAGAATTTTGTCTGGCTCTTCCCTGGGAAGCCCTTGTGGCCCTCTGACCTTGCGCTCCCCCAGAGGTTCCTGACTGGCAGCACACCCAGCGATTCCTCCCCGGGCAGCACTGTGCTCTCTGGATCTCCCCGTGGAACCGGATGGCACACTGGAGCTTTGGTTCTGCGACCACACAGCACGCCTGAGCTAAAGGGACACAAATGACCCTTCTGCAACTAGGAAAAGAGCCTCTTTGGCCATGAACCCTGCCAATTCACCACCTGCTAGCCCCAGGGACCTACCGGCTCTTAAGCAAGGACTTCAAATGTGGGCAGGAAATCATGAACCTCACGGAGACCTCACAGTGAAGGCAGCAGTGTGGGAGCACGGATCAAATGGCCATTGGCAGGACGCACTGGCCAGATATCTCCCCGCATGGCTGCCTCCACCCCTCGGGACAGCCCTGGGCTTCAAATAGCCCAATGAGCTGTCCCGAGACTTCCCGACCCACCTCCCCAGTTTCGTGCCGCTGCCGTGGACCTCCCTGCATTGGGCTGCCCTAATCGCTGCAGGCTTCGAAGCCTCTGCTGCACATGCCCGCGCCATCTGGTGGGGATGCCCCCTGGTACCGGTCAGCAGTGTCATATCATAATGCCGACACCACTCGTCCCAGCAATGATGCCCCCGACGCGCCAAGGTAAGGCTGCATCCCCTCCCCCTCTTCTGGCGCTCTAGGCATGGCGCCAGGTTACATATGATGCTCGTGTTCCGGCCTGGTGACTCGCCTTTCTGGAGACCATAGGATAAGCATAGGATGGAAGCAGTCTAGAGAAAGGCAACTAAAATTACATGGGGTCTTCACAAGAAGACTTGTAAGATGAGGCTGAAAGACCTAAATATGTAAACCCTGGAGGAGAGAAGAGACAGGGGAGACATGATACAGATTTTTAAATACATGAAAGGAATTAATGATGCACAAAAATCAAACATAAGAACGTAAGAAATTGCCATACTGGGTCAGACCAAGCGTCTATCAAGCCCAGCATCCTGTTTCCAACAGTGGCCAATCCAGGCTACAAGTACCCGACAATGGAAAAGAAATTGTAAATCTAGGAATCATAATATGAAATTTCAAAGGTGAAGACTCAGGAATAATGTCAGGAAATACGTCTTCACAGAAAGGGATGCATAGAATGTCTTCCCGGAAGAGATGGTGAAGAAAAGAATGATAATGGAATTCAAAAGTGCATGGGACAAACACAGAGGATCTGAAATAGCTAGAGAAGTGGAAATGAGGAAATGGAGTAACTTCTGTAGCATGGAGCAGCAGTTAATATTCTTTTAGTAGAAGGCATGGGGGTAACATGTATGGAGCAGCAATATTGCCATTAATTGAAAGCATGGGAGTAATCTGCTCAAGGCAGCAGTCATTATCTTAAGCAACTTGTTAGACAGCTGGATGGACCATTTTGGTTTTTATCTGCCGTCATAAACTATGTTACTATGATCTGTTCTTTGGGATCCTGCCAGGTATTTGTGATCTGGATTAGCCACTGTCAGAGACAGGATGCTGGGCTTGATGGATCTTTGGTTTAACCCAGTATGGCATTTCTTATGTTCTTGTTAGGTTGCATGTACAAATGGACACAGGTAATCTATTTTTATACATTCCACAAAAAACTTCTGTAAGTCCTGAATCTTTGAAATTACATTTGTTTGTTTAGCTTAAGAAAATACTACACTCTTAGCAATAAGAAGGAGTGCTATGATTCAAAAGATTTGTTTTAACAGTAAAGTGAAAATAGAACTTGCTGTAGTGTTGATATCTATAGATAAGGAATCAAGCATCAACATAGGGTGAAATGAAGATTATTAAAAAAAAAAAATAAAATAAAAAAAAATCAATGAGCTGAAGCAATCGAGACATAATACCCACTACTTTGGGATACTTTGGTTTGTTTTGGAAGATATTATGTAAAATATGTGTACTGATTAAGCTTTAAATGGCAGTACAAAAAAAAAAATTAATTTGGCCATTTTCTGATGTTCTCCTCATTTTCTCTGCATCAAAAGGTTTCTGCTTGCCATCCCTTCTTTCTGCACTTCCTAGCTTATATATGCACAGCTTTCTGGTGACACAACAGCTTCTCATGCATATAATAGAGAGCGTTCCAGTTAATTGAAACCTCCTGCTAAAGCTGATAATTTGGCATGCTGTTGGGATGCAGCAGGGTCAGGATATCTTTCAAATAGACAGAATTTGCTGAAGCTTCCAGATTTTAAAGTCATCTACAGCACTTACAATTTCAATGGTGATTTTGAAATTAGATTAAAAAAAAAAGTTTTAGTTACACAGCTCTGGTCTTAGCCCAACCATCTGAAGTGCTAGTGCCATAAAGTCTTTAAAAAGATCATGTACTTTAGAACTATGTTTTTCAATCTCACATTTACATAGCTGCAAATGTTGCACAAGAAAAGCATCTCCATTCTAAAATGTTGCAAGAGGTTAGCCAAGAGCCTTTTGAAAATACTCCTTGAGTCTTATTAGCTTTTGTATTTTTTTAAATATACATTTATACAAGTTATCATGATTATCCTCATTACAGAATGTAAAGTAGAAATAATAACAAAGAAAAAAGAAAACCAACATTCATTTTCAGAACCTAAATCAAAAGGAAAAACCTGGAGATAGGTATTAACCAGCAAATGGTAAAAGGAAAAAAAACTTTTACAACATAATTGCTAGGGATATGAATTTGTTTCTAACAAAAACAGAAATGAAACAAATGAGGTTATTTTTGGTTTGTTCCAAATGGAACAAACCAAATAGCCTCTTACAAAAATACCTGAAAATTTTGGGCCATTTTCATATTTCTTCCTTTTAAAAAATAAAAAAAAAGTGCATCTGGCAGGATCAGGCCTTGGTGCCAGGCCTAGCACAAATGGCTAGACCTGGGACCTTGGTCCCATCCCCAAGGCTTAGGCCCAGCACTGGGGTCTTGTCCCATCACTGAGACACAGGCATGGTGCCAGGACGTGGTCTCATCACTGAGGTCTAGGCCCAGGCCTTCTGATGTCTTTTGTCCCAGTGCTTCAATAACAATGCCATCTGCTTGATGAATGGTGCCAGAATGACATCACTATGGTGACTTCTTTCAGAGTGAATGGCACCATTTTGATGTATGGTCTTAGAAATGTATGGCTGTACATCAGAATGGCAGTCTGCTCTGAAGAAAGGCAACACTGTGATGTAACTCTGCTATCATCTTCCAGGTGGACTACATAACTTTTGAGGCACTGGGCCCAGGCCTTTGGGATGAGCTTTAGCGCTGTGACAAAGCCTTGGTAGCAGGACCAGGAGCTCCAGGCCCCATCTACTTTTTGCCGCGAAATGGTCCAGCCAGGGACCTGCTTCCATCCCCCCCCCCCCCCCTCAAGAGGTTCCTTTTTTTGTTTGGGTTTCTTTTTTCTAGTTTCTTTTTTTTTTTTTGGGGGGGGGGGGGAGTTGGGAAATGAACCAAACTGAAAGAAAATGAAAAGAACTGAAAGCAGATGAGAAAAACACAAAACGAGAAAAACTAAATTTTGGGGTGGCACATCCTTAATATAACCTCTGATATAACACAATTACAAGATGTCATTACATCTTCCATTGGCCAACTCTAGGCTCATAGAGCTAATATTAACTAGAAGAAGAAATCTTTAAAGCATTTAAGAAAAATTGCAATTGGGACAACTCAAGGAAAACCTATCGCACATCATCATAAATCACAGGACATTTACAAGGAAATATAACAAATCTCTCTGTGCTGATAGCTTGTACTTCCATACACATTGCAGGAAATCTTTTATGCCTATCTTGTGTTGCTTTACATAGGTCTATGTTCACCCAGAAATTGTTCCAAAAATAAAGAAGTCTTAAAGCAAAGAGCAAAACGATCAAATCATCTCTCTATCTTGTTCAAAAGCTGCAAGAAAAGCTTTGTTACTGATCTTCTACAGACTGTGTTAAAATGATATTACATCAGAACTGTTATTGAAGAAACCTTAAATGCTTCTATGCATCCATTAGTTTGGCAGATAGCAAAAAGCGTACTTTACCCAAGGGAGGACACTGTATCACTCGGAAGCTTAAGCACTTCTGAAAAATCTCTCTTATGAAGAGGGAATGACACCTCTAAAGCAACTTTAAGAAAATTCACAAATCTCATGTTTAATCATCTAGAATTATTTTCAGGCCTTTCCAATTTATGATGTAAAACCATCTGATCTTGAGTAACTATTGCTTGCATTGCAGTGAACTTCCCTGAAATTTGTTCTAAGTCTCACAATCTTTTCTTAAGTTCTTCCATTGTTTCCCCGTGGGAAGATGTTTGAAGCTCAAAGATATCAAACCACATATATCGGTAGAACATTTGGAAATGAATCCTTCTAGCTTATAGGGTCGTTTATCAAAATGCGATGAGGGTTATCACGTGCGTTAGAGCATTATAGCACCTGATAACACCTTACCACATGCGATAACTACCACATCGCGGCAGTAAAATTTAAATGAGGGAAAAGGGAGGGGTTAGGACGGGATTTGGGTGGGGTTAGGGAAATACTTTTTCCGGTACTGCTGTGGGTGATAATGTTTTAGACATTATCGCTGGCAGTAGCACCGGAAATAGCACCACCTTTTATGGTGGCACTATGGGGGTGATAATATGCGCCGTGACACAACTGCAGCAAGCGAAAACGCACCGCAGCGATGTCACCAGATGCACGCTATCGCACCCCCCCCCCCCCAACCCCTTTTTCCTTTGTGGCTCATCATTCCACTGTAAACATCGCGGATGAATCCCCCTATAAATTAGCACAGTCCAAATAGGATCCAATGTGATAACTTATGACTTCACTAAAGTTGATCTCAACTCAAATCCATGGAGGCAAAGTTATAGGAACAAAAGTATTGATAGAATTCAAACTTGTACGGAATAGACCCCAAGGATTTTTAGTGGTGGAGGAAGGGAGAAAACCACAGACGAAGTAACACCTGTGACTGCGCATAGGCAGCCACTAATGGGTCAACATGTCCTTTTATGCCAACATCTTCTGTGTTTCTAAAAAGGCCCATTTTTCATAAACGTTTAATGAGAAATCTCTTAATTTTTTGGACCTTGCAGTTTCCTCCTGCTGTTCCGTCATGTCTGGGAATTCCTTCCTTCCTCCCTCTCCCCTCAGGGGCTGTGATCACTGCCTGTGCAGCATTTACTGGTTCAGGGAACAAAAAACTTGACCTGAAAATCAAACCCAGGTCTTGTGAATGGCAGTGCGCAACATAAAACTGATTCATCGTGTCAATCACCAATGGGAAATCTCTTCCTATGAGATAGCTAAAATAAGAGAAATTTCTCTGACCTTAGAACACAAGTACTGTATCAACTGAAACAAATATTTTTTTTTGTTAGCATGGTATACAGAATATGAGGGCTACACATTCATTTGAAATGAATGGGTAATATGAAATGAATCAGGACATTTTCATTTCATTGAAAACAAATTAAATGGAAACCAATTTTTTAGCCTAAAATATTATGCATTGCTTCCTCTATTGAGTTTCATGGTAAATGAATAACTGATTGACAGGAAAAAAACTGAATATTTTTTTTTTATCCAAAACCACACAAAATGAATCACTGAGCCAAACAAACTGGATGAACAAACCAAAGTAAACATATTTCCCATGCACATCTCTAGCTGGCTTTAAATGACTTTGTTTCATGATAGCAAGAATATTAATACGTTAAATAAAATTGAACCTATTGAGGGTGATTATCATGATACAATTATATTTCAGTTGAAAAGACAGCTTGTTATTAAATCCAAGACAGCAGGACACAATCAAATTTCAGATCTTTATATATAATATAGTAGCAAACTAGCAATCCAAAGGCTTTGTCAAATCTGACAACAAAATGGAATTGTTGAAATTTTATATAGTACTATGGCATTGAGCTGTAGGTTTTGTTATAAATAAGAGGTAAGCATCTAATGACAAGACATTAGATTTATTCTTCACTTTTAACAATTCCAAAAATTTATATCAGTTTTTAATCACAATAATAACTGCAGAAAACACATACAAATACATATAAATGCAACAAAAATATTTTTCTGCTTTTTACAAAATATACTACTGATCAAATAATAACTCTCCCCCATTATTAAGTATTGTTTGTTTTGAAGCGATGAGTACGGTCTCTGCTGAGTGAGTTGTTAGGAGGTTTATTGAGCATCTCTTAGTAGTTTGATGTATCGGTGTCATGTGGAAACAATTTTTCTGCACTGATTTGGATGTTCCCCTGAAGCAGCCTCTTCAGTGAAGTGGAACATGGGCCTATGGTTGGGACAGGATTTGAAGGTGGATGGCATTCGTAACAGAGTTAAGCTTTGGAGAGATCTGAAGTGCTAGAAACCTTAAGGGTTATCATTTGAAGCCAGTTTTTTGAATATACATTGAAAGGCGTCTTCATCTTGAAGTGAAGTTGGAGGATGTACAGAAAAGCAGGGCAGGCGTTAATTTCTGAGCATAAAAATGTGCGGGTTGGGCACACTTTTATTTTTAGATCAGGAATGAATAAATAATAGTATTTGCATGTGATGAGCGCTAATAGTTTTGCCACGGGTTGGACGCATGTTTTGGACGCACTATTCCCCTTATAGCAGAAGGGGCTATGGATACGCATACAAATTGTGCTTCCAACCACGGGTTAACAATGCGTTCGGCTGAGTGCATTGTTTTGCATCGGCCTCTTTATGTATGTGTGGTCTGAGTGATTTGAGAGATTTTTTTAATTATCTTTTTAATGGGAGAGAGTTATTGTTATTTGTAAAAAGCTGTAAAAAGTTTTTGCTACATTTATTTGTACATATTTCTTGTAATTATTATGAATGTGATTAAAAATTGATATACATTTTTGGAATTGTAAAAAATGTATTTGAATATGGAAAAATCTAATGTTTTAATCCTAGAAAAGAATGTTCTGTAACGCTTCTGGTATACCCCTGAGTACCAGTAGCTGAAGAAAAATAAACTTTAAAGTCTATTTATTTGTATACAACTGTTGGAGTCATCTTGAAGATACAGATGTTAAACAATACAGTACCCCAGTGATTCTACTTTGTATACCTTCTCAATGCTCAAAACAGACAAAGATTACATTAAATATAAGAACTACCTTATATATGGAACCAGCCTGTGGCAGAATCCTGCTTACTATTTCAGTATCCTCAATATAATCATTGGCATGTCATTACAAAGTTCAACACAATTATTTCAAAATGTTGTATTGCAGTAAAAACAGAGCTTCAGCATGAGAGCTATTGCCTCCATGGTCAAGCCCCTCTGAGGGCTCAACAGGAGGCACAGCTGCTCAGGGAAGCCCTGCAGGCCAGTTTACCATCTGCAGTGGTGTGGTGTCTGTTGTATTTCATGATGGTGCTCTTTCTAAAGAGGCATGGCAATGTTTAGTTACTGGCAGAATAACCTGTGCAGGAATATGAGAGGAGAAACCTGTACAACCCTTTTCTCACTAAGGGCCTCATTTTCCAAGCCGCTCGCATGCGATACCAGGATGGCGGCGGAGTCGGGGCGGAGTCAGCCCCGGAAGAGGAGGAGTCGGGGAATCACCGGGGCTGACTCTGCACCGACGCCACGGACAGCGAAAAGGTAAGTGCCTTTTCGCTGCCTATTTCGCTCCCAATAGCTACACCTCCTATGGTGGCGCTATTGGGTGCGAAACCGGCAGCGATCGCACCGTGACGGTGCGATTGCTGCCGGCTAGCGCAGGCCCCCCCCCCCCCCCCCGTTTCAGCCCCTCATCTTCTAAAGTATCGCAGGCCTGCGATACTTTAGAAGATGAGGCCCTAAGTGTCCTTCCGGAGGGCAGTTAAAAGCAAACCTCGGAGGCAGACAGCATCTCAAAACACAGGACTGTGGTGGGGAACATTCTGTGGGACAACTTCAGATATTATGCCAGAAGAGATAACAACATCTATTGGATAGGTACTGTTTCTACTGCATTTCAACATTTTTTTTTAAATTGTGTTGAACTTTGCATTGAGAGACTAGTGATTATTTAGGGGATGCCGACAAAGTAAGCTAGAATCTGCTATATGCTGCTTCCATGTACAAGGATTTCCTTATATTTAATTCAATCTTGTTCTGGTTTGAGCCTTGAAAAGATATATAAAAAGGTAGAATCAGTGGGGTATTGAATTGTTTCATTTTCTAACTATGTACAGCAGATTTAGTATATTTTTTGGTATGTAGATTAAGTCAGGCAATTGTTGATGTATCTGGAAGTCTATATGTAAGTTCTGATTGTACATTGTCAACATCCTCCCCAAGAGCTATGTTCAGTCCTAATCCCTTCCAAGCATAGGTAACCTCTGGGTTGCTCAGTTCCCACCTGCATCATGGTCACTATATTTTGCCATTAGTGATTTAAGGGATATACTTTCATTTCAAATGAGATATGAATTCTTGTTGACATTTCCTATTTTGTTTTTGAAACAATAGATTAAAAAATCAAGTGTTTCTTTTCCATTTTGTTTGGTGACCTGCCATCATGATTAAGAAAAAAAATCCAAAATAGCTATTTTAAAATAGCTCTACTGGGCTTCTCCTCATCCCTGTGGCCTCCCCCCCCCCCCCCCAATCAAAGATTCACTCATAACCCTGAGCCCTTCCTTACTATGTTCTAAAGCCTGGTGGTGTCCTTCTGGAAATAGGAGCAATCCACAGTTGCTCCTGACCCACCAGTGCCATTTCTCATAATAGCTCTGACCATTTTCTGTACAACTAAATGGTGCTGTGCAATTCTGTTGCACAGCAAATGCTCAGAGCCATTATGAGAAATGGCACTGGTGGGTCAGGAGCAACTGTGGATTGCTCCTATTTCCAGAAGGACACCACCAGGCTTTAGAATGTGGTACAGTGGAATCTAGGGGGACCAGCCGAGAGAAGAAATCCCAGGAGGGATAATTAAAAATGGTGGGCAGGGTTAGTTTTTGGTACATACGTTTATAAATAGCAAGCAAGCACTAAAACAAAAAAAAATGAAATTTAAAAAGAAACACAACATGAGAATAAAACAAATCCACTCCATAAACAGCACAAAATGAAAGAAATTCCCCTGTGATGTTCCATGAGTTGATTACAGTCTATGTGTGTGCCTTTACCTTTTGACAATTTGTTTTCTCCAAGACATGGAGAGAAAAAAATATGTAGTATCCAGTTGTCCCTTCCTTACTGCCACCATCCACTGCAGAGTGGATCACACTGAGGGGAGTCAGGCAACCCAGCCCCCAGCTTCCATATCCATATTACCTCTCTGTTCCAGCACTCTGACCTTCTGGCACTGGCCTCCACAATCCATCTCTCCATAGCTCCCATACTCTGTGCTACCAGGAATTCACTCTTTCCCAAATGCTGCTTCTGCAAGTTAGTTGCTAGTCCTGCAACCAGCTCACTCCTGTTTCTGCCTCTGCTCAGAGGAACTCCTGGACAATCCAAACAAAGAAAGACACAATTTGTCTCCCTCAAACCAAGTTAACTGAGTATCCAGCTATTTCCTGGTTTCTCTCCATTGGCTCCTACATATCAGGTGATTCCAGGCACTCTAACCAGTGATCTTTACACCTCTATTCTCTCAAGTCCTCCAGGGTAGTTAATTCTGAAGTTGCTACATCTGCAGTAGCAGAAAAAAAAAAGACTCTGCAATGCAGGAAATATCCATTTTTAAAACACTTTGTTCTACCAACACATCCATCCCTGCAGTTAGAGGCAGCTTGCATTCCTGGTATCTTAGTGTCCTTTAGCTATGTTTGTTTTACAAGCAGGGAGTTCAGTCTCAATCATATGCCCAATTTCTTGTTGCAGCTTAATGTAAGTTCAAGCAGGTAGGGGCATGAATATTAAAACCCTGTCACATGTGTAAGCATCGGAGTTAAGGTTGCCCACTGACCCCAGGATAGAGTTGCCAACTGCCCAGTTTTGGAGCAGACAGCCAGGTTTTCAGGCCTTCTGTGCAGCATCCAGTCAGAACTACCAACCAGATGCTAAAGGTCCGGTTTTGCAAGGTGGCTGCAGCAATGATCTCAGGAAGTTGTCACATGCAAATCCCCTATTCTGAAACTATGACTCCTCTCTTATAAATATAGGTTTAATCACCTTCACAGTAGGGTTCTTATAACTTTTTAAGTCTTGCTCTGACTTTCAGGGCTGGTGGCTCTCTCACATTACATTGCCTCTTCTTTCAATTGCAGTATGTTAGTTCTTCCTCCCTCTCTCCTTCTTGGGAAGGGGAAGGGTTTCATCAGCGTCAAGCCACCATGGAGAAGAAAGAGTGTGTTAACACATTTCTGTCCTAGGCTAAGATGCAGGCAGTATCAAAGGTGGTGACTGTCAAATAAATGCCCTGGATGAGTAGCCTCTACAGATTGTTGAGTACATAGTATTTAAGTGGCTGCTGTACCTTTTAGCCCCATATTAAAAAGTGCCCTCCAGAACAACATTAAATAGGCAGGTTATCCTCTCCCTGTACTCACATTTAGGTGCAGCTGACCATGGTAGAGGTGAGTATCATCCAATCCATTTCATCCGTGACATTTGGACCAGCCAGAACATTATACATGTCTTTCTCTCCCTGACGGCACACTGATGGCAGATGGATAAGGCAGAGAGAGACACCAGCTCTAACAGTGGTGGGCCATGAGGGTATAGATGGTCTCTGCTGCACACCTAGGTAAAGCATGAGTTATTCTCAGTCCAGGTATAAGTGGCAATAAGGAGTATGATGAGGGTTTGGCAGCTAGGTTGGAAAGGTAGACTGTTCTTGTTTTTTTTGTTGTGGACAGTGGTGCTAACATGAAAAAGACAGTGGAAAATAGGATCCATTAACACAATTCTAAGAAAATCCCTAAGGAAATTTAAAAAAAAAAGGAGCAGTGACAATAAATGTAGATTTCATTCGTTAGGGACGCTCAGCTGGCTATGGAGGGAATCAGGCTAAGAGAATCCCACTCCCTCTGGTTGCTGACCACTTTATCACTAAGAAACAAAGACAAATGTGAAGCAATATAAAAAATACAAGAGGCCCTAGAATTTTACAAGACATTTACATGGAAACTTTAGAAGAAAATAAGCCCCTATTTGTAACTCTCTGGGTCTCATCAACAAGAACTGTTTCCTTTTCTTCTGAGTTTTTCTGGAAACATCTGCATATTCCCTAACTCTATGAAACCAACATAGTGACTGTCTCAGTCAGGGCACTATCTGGTATTTCCAATAGCTCTGAAATATCCATGTTCGATGGCATCAAAGGTTCCATCACATGAGAGCCCACTGGAGATTCTTTACCCTTTTTAAAGGTTCTTCTGGAACGTTAAGTATGGTATATCAATTAGATATTTCTTAAACATGTCCTTTGCTGAAAGGCATAGTATTTTAGGAAAGTTAATAAATCAAAGATTTTTCCCAACGGTAACAATTTCCGAATTTTCTAATTAATTCTGCAAGAGCAGATTTTCTTTCATCAAAAATTCCTGAGCAGATCTCAATCCTTGAACTTCCAGTTTAACTCATTCAATCTTTTGAGTTAAAGTCTCATTAGAGGCTTCTAGAGATGTTATCCTATTTTCATTAACTTTCTCCACCAGAGGGCTTGATGGACCCTTGGTCTGACCCAGCATGGCAATTTCTTATGTTCTTATGAGGTTTAAGTTGTAAGGAAAATGAGGTGCCAAGGGTTTCAATGGCCTCCCATATAAGTTTCAAAAGTGAAATGTTTTGGTCTTACCAAAAGTGGGTGCATTGACAGTTTGTTGTGAGTCAGCAATCAGTAAAGAAATCATCTCTGCCTGACACTGGAAAATCTCCTCCGTCAACGAGCCAGCAGACTCCATTGTGGAGTCCTCTCTGTCATCTGCTCCATCCCTCTTGAGTGGCACTGACCCTGCATGGAGTCATGGGGCAGCAGCATCATCGGCATGTGCCACCACCGTCAGGACATCTGGGTCACTGGAGGCAGCCAGGTTAGTCGGTGGAGCCCTCGTGATCGGGGATAATGAGATGGAGAGGCCCAGAGGTGAGGCATGCACATCTTCTTCTCCAAACTCCTCCTCCTCCAAGGGCCACACACCCGATCACTCCCGCGGACAATGTGTACATCCATCGGGCTGGTAACAGAGGTGACCATCGAGGCTGCAGGGTAAGTCCTCTCTTTAGCCATTCGTTTTCGCCCAGTATGTGGCATTATATGCAGGTAATTTTAACAGGCAAACAGATAGAGCTAACACTGCCATAACTGCGAACGCCATCTTGGATCCTCACTACCGTGATTGTCATGAGTCCACATCGTTCATGGCTGTCACCAGATTTGTTGAAAAAGTTGTTTTTTCTTAAAATAAAACTCCCATTGCTAGTTATAATAATATTAATAACAATAATAATAATAACATACTTTTCTCTGAATTTTCATGTTGATGGCAGGAGGATTGAGTGCACAGCTACAGTCAATTAGTGCCTACAGTTCACCTTACTCTTTTGTTGCCAGTTGACACTTTTGCCACTGTTGCCCGGCCAGCTTCTTGAGCTCTTTCCTGGTGCAGCCCCTTGATGCGTTATTGTGCCACTGTTACTGCCTTGCCTGCTCTTCCCACATTACCTCTCTCTTAGTTACATTAGTTTGTTTGGCTCCCAAAACCAACAATTTTAAAAAAGGAAAAAAGAAAAACCTTCTCTTCCCGTCCCACCTCTTTCTTGGTTCAGCACCTTGCTGTGTTTTTCTGCTACTGTTTCCACCTGCCCCTCTCATGGTGCCTTAGGGAACTCTTGCCCTTTCTGGTAGCATTTTACCCTCTCATAATACCTTGAGATGTTCTTTCTACTGTTCATTTGTGTTTTGCCCCTCTTTTAGTGCCTCGGTGCATTCTTGCTACTGTTAATGCTGCCTTGTTCCTCTCACAATACTTTCCAGTGTTGATGCCTCTCATTACGGTGCCTTGGGCTATTCTGCCACGCTTGGTGTCATGGAATGCTTTTCCCTCTGCTGCTATGCCTGCTTGCAAGTTTCCTTAACTTTGGGGGGGGGGGGGTGGGAACAATTGTAGAACCCAAAATAGGATGCATTGCTTCCCCCATTGACTTAAATGGAAAACAAATGGCCAATGACATAAATAAATAAATTATTTATTTTTTGGCCCTGAAGCTAACAAAACAAATTACTGAGCCAAATGAACTGAATGAATGAACTGAACCTATTTTATTTTCTGTGCACATCCCTATTAACTCTGGCCTCAACTGGAAGTCAATTCAGCTACTTTAGTAGTGGAGAAATATGATTATTAGATTGTATTTTTCTTGTCAACAACCTGCAGTGCCGGTGGAAGGCTACCCAGGCACTCTTGGCGGTGATGTTCTCTCTCTCTTTCACACACAGCCTCACCCAAAATCGCACAGACTGCACCTCAAGCACCCCATTTGCCAACACGATCGCACCCACATCTCAGTCGTGCCTGCCTCTGCAGCCTCCGTTTAAAAAAAAATGCCACTCTTGCATCGGCCTGTAGCACCCCCACCCACTTCTGCTGCTCTAGGCATCTATTTAGTCCACCTAATGGTCCCGCCGGCCCTGACAACCTGACAGCAGTATTCTGGATAAGCTATACATTTTTATAGTCTCTATGAGGGAGGCCATACTACAAAGTGGTGCAATAATCTAACTGGCCCATAACAAGGGCAAGAATGAGAATGGTGAGATTATGCAAGGGGTTGATTGGGAGGGAAAGTGAAATAGAGAACAAGAGATTGCGGGAGCATGAGAGGAGACAGTTGGGTGCGAGTGTGTCAAGCTGGAAAGGATGGAAGAACATGAGCGGGGCTGAATGAAATGAAATGATTGAGGAGGTTAAGAGTAAGGAAGGATGATGGGAGAGAGAAAGATTCTGTATGGGGGTAAGGATGAATGTTGGGGAAGAAGGGAACCACATAGAATATTAATGGGGGGAGCAAACAAGTGAGGGAGGAGATGGAAGGCTGAGGAGGCAAATGTTGGGACAGGGAGAACTGGAGGGTGAGAGATAGAGAAAGAATGAGGATGAGAAGGAGGGGCATGTTGTGAGTAGATAGAGAACGAAGGGAGAGATTTAGAGAGAAATGGAAGAAAATGAGATGAAAGAAAAGGATTGTTGTAGGTGAGAGGCGTAAGGAAGAAGTGTTGAAGATGGAGTGAATGTTAAGGCAAAACAAAAAGTTTTAACTGGCTTTGAGCTGGCAATTTTGCTGGGGCAAGAAGCTGCAGTTCTATTTTTGAGTCATAGAGTGGGACTGATGGACTAAAGCTGAGCAACCTAGAAGGAATTTCCAGCAGGTCTGAAGTCAGGGTCTGGAGCTCTGCCCCCGAAGAACAAACTGGCCCCTGTGTTCTTAAAGGGGTGCTGGGATGCCGGCAAGCTGCTTCTGGTAATCTGAGAGCCGAGATAAGTGAACCTGGGGGAGGCCTGGGTGCTCGTATTTAGAAGTACGTTTGTGTCTGTGCCTGTGAAAGTGAAGCTTTGAATTACCACTGGATCAAACGCTGGTCTGGATTATAAAGCTATGAAGCCGTGCACCTGAAAAGTAAATGTGGTAACTAACCTGCACGAAGTTATTTAAATCCCGATGCGTGTCAGTGAGATCCTGTTAATGCTGGTAGTGCCTACTCAAATAAAACCCTGCCTGGAATTCTGAGCAGCCTTCCGGCAGAAGTGGCGAAGACAAGGACCTATTCTGAATTCAAGAACACATGGGGGAAGCACAGAGGATCTCTGAGGGAGTGGTAGGATTCCAGAGCTGAGTACCATGGTTGGTGGGGATGGGCAAAATAGGTAGGGCCGTGTGGTCTTTTTCTGCCATCATATTTCCATGAACCTGAGTGTGGCTTATACTTGCAGGGGCCCCCAACATCACAGAGAGAAAAGAAAAGTGAAATGAAAAGGGGAGCCTGGAAATAGAACTAGGAGAAGATAGGTAACAAGTAAAGCAGAAAAGAAACTCAGACTAATATGGTTAGAACCCCTACCTAGACAAGAGTGGTAGAAATAATAATTTTATTTTCAGTTTAGTGATTGGATTATGAAATATAGTGATCTACTAGCTAAATGACTTCTGGAGTACACTGTTGACTAGGGAACACATTTAATATGAATATAATTTTCAGTGTCAAGTTGTTGTATGTTCTATATTCAAATTATTTATTATCCGAAGAGACGTGGTGGGAGATTTAAACAATTTTGTGAAAAGGAGTAACTTCCCAAGGGAAAGAAAGCTAGTAGGAGACCCTTGCTGTCAGCACATCACCCATCACGTAAGAATCAACCAAAATGGTTTATATTATGAGGTCAGCAGGATTTGTTACACTTGTGTCCTGTGTTTTCTCCAGGATAATTGGAGGGGAGGGAGTGGCTGATCACGATTGTTGAGGTTAGGGAGCTAGCAATGCCTCAGCTGTGTGGTACCATAGTAGCCATGCTTCCATATTAGTCAACGTGCAGGGGGGCTATGGAGGAGGAAGCAGATGTCTGCAGGGAAAATAAATGAGTCCAGGGATCTGCTTGAGCCACTTGGTGCCCTCAACGATTGCTCAACGTGTTTATTCTTTGCCCTGGCACTGTTCTGTTGTGTGAAATTTGTTTTGAACCTTTAACTTTGGTGCTGAATGTTAAGTAGTAGCAGTAGTACTAGTAGCCCAAGGAACACTTCCTCTGTTCATGTTGCTGTGTTCCCTGAAAACCTGCTGCACGCAGGTTTTCAGGGAACAAGGTTTTCTTGTAAGTGGTTACAAGAGCCTCTTAAAGAACTGGGTGGCAAAGTTGTTATGCAGCCTGCCTGCTAAAACACATCCAGTGGAAGTACATCACTCATTATGTGTTGCTCTTGTTTCTACCTACCTCACCTGGATAAAAAATACTTGGATCCTCTGGTATTTGATAATGCATTTATAATTTAGGAATTGTATAGCTGGTGAAATCCAACTGAATGTTTTGTATGTACTTCACTAGGCTTAGACTGTTTTAATGCTTAGAAACACCATTTCATCTTTCTTTCCTATTTTATTCCAGAAGCTTGTTTTATGCCCTGTGAGGTTTATTTTACTGTTTTAAGTTTTACATTTAGCACTACTATACATATTTTCACTTTTTTTTTATTGCTAGATGGACTTTGTATTAGTTTAAGCTCTGTTTAATCTTTGTTTGTAAAATATACACTGAATCGATTTACAATTGCAAAAGACTGTGATTTATCAAGAAAATAAATGACATAACATAAGCTCTAATGAGCGAGCTGAGCAACTGGCTACATTTTTGCTGATTACTTGCAGTGCTCTTTAGTAACCCCCTCTGGACTCAGTTCCAGAACTGCAAGCTGTTATCCTGAAACCTGGTTGTGAGCTCCAAGTTTCAGTGCCTTGCCTTACTCCAACTAATTGCCAGGTGTCTGCTCCAGAAAAGTAAAATGCCTTTCTTAAAAAAAAAAAAAAAAAGAAAGAAAGAAAGAAAGAAACAGAATCTCTTAGAGCCTATAGAAGACTCTAGGGCCTGATTTTAAAAAGCATTTACTTGAGTAAAACTGGAATTTTCTCATGTAAATGCACTTTGCTCAAGTGAGCGGGCTTTTGTAAATTGCTACAATGTATGCCATTGAATTGCCCATAGGATTTACTCGCGAAAGCGCACTTTGAAAATTTCTATGATAGTATATTACATTTACACGCGTAACTCCTTTGAAAATTACCTCCTAATTGAGTAGGATGAAGACAAAACTTTTAAAAGGCTTTTAAAAAGTATTTGACCTTGAGGCAGGCTCATTAGCCTCTTTTCTGCTGATTGTGCCAAATTTTAATTTTTCGTGTGGTGGTATTTTATACAGAGATATGAATCTATGTATATATGGTCATATATTAGTAAGGAGTATGTATATTAAGGCAATCAAGTCATATTTATATCCCTCCCTTTTCCTTTACAGGAAGGATACTACCTAGAGAGGTTGGTAAGATCAAATTAAGCTGAAAATGATGGCAGCTTATTGTAAAAGCTGCTCCCCCACAAAAAAAAAAAATTTAATCAATGGGAGGTAACCTTTGTAACTCCACTGGATTGTTTGATCTACAAGCAAACAACTCCTGTTTTTAACAGTGGCCAATCCAGGCTACAAGTACCTGGCAAGTACCTAAACACTAAGTAGATCCCCTGTTGCTGATGCCAGTAATAGCAGTGGCTATTCCCTAAGTCAACTTGATTAATAGCAGGTAATGGACTTCTCCTCCAAGAACTTATCCAAACCTTTTTAAACCCAGCTACACTACTGCACTAAGCACATCCTCTGGCAACCAATTCCAGAGCTTAATTGTGCGTTGAGTGAAAAATAATTTTCTACAATTAGTTTTAAATGTGCTACTTGCTAACTTCATGGAGTGCCTTCTATTAACCGAAAGAGTAAATAACTGATTTACATTTACCCATTCTAGACCTCTTATGATTTTAAAGACATCCATCATATCCCCCCTCAGCAGTCTCTTCTCCAAGCTGAACAGCCCCGACCTCTTTAGCCTTTCCTCATAGGGGAGCTATTCCATCCTCTTCATCATTTTGGGCACCCTCCTCTGAACCTTCTCCAGTGCAACTATATCTTTTTTGAGATGCGATGACCAGAATTGAGACAGTACTCAAGGTGCGGTCTCACCATGGAGCGATATAGAGGCATTATGACATTTTCCTAATAATTACTAACATTCTGTTTGCTTTTTTGACTGCTGCGCACACTGAGCCGACAATTTCAATGTATTATCCACTATGATGCCTAGAACTTTTTCCTGGGTGGTTACTCCTAATATGGAACCTAACATTGTGTAAGTAACACATGGGTTATTTTTCCTTATATGCAACAACACCTTGCACTTGTCCACATTAAATTTCATCTGCCATTTGGATTTCTAATCTTCTGGTCTCTTAAGGTCATCCTGAAATTTATCACAATCCACTTGTGATTTAACTGCTCTGAATAATTTTGTATCATCTGCAAATTTGATTACCTCACTCATCGTATTCCTTTCCAGATCATTTATAAATATATTAAAAAGCACCAGTCCAAGTACAGATCCCTGAGACACTCCACTGTTTACCCTTTTCCACTGAGAAAATTGACAGTTTAATCCTACTCTCTGTTTCCTATCTTTTAACCAGTTTATAATCCACAAAAGGACATCGCCTACTATCCCATGACTTTTTAGTTTTCTTAGAAGCCTCTCATGAGGGACATTGTCAAACGCTTTCTGAAAATCCAAATACACTACATCTACTGGTTCACTTTTATCCACATGTTTATTAACCCCTTCCAAAAATTGAAGCAGATTTGTGAGGCAAGATTTCCCTTGGGTAAAACCATACTGACTGTGTTCCATTAAACCATGTCTACCTAAATGCTCTTTATTTTGATCTTTACAATACTTTCCACTATTTTTCTGAGGAGTTGTAGCCTGCTGATTCAATCCAGCTACCCCATGGACTATGGGGTCACTAAGCATTGCATTCTTCATCTGTCCCTTGTTTTCTTCATTAGTACTGTTGTTTCTAGATTTCATGTTAAAAATGCACTCATTGAGGACAGGTCTTCTGAAGAATTTTAAATAATACATTTTATTTAGTTTGGAAGGAAATTAATTCAATTATATCGCAACAAGTAAAGTCTTGGTGAGACTTTTGCTGGGAAAGGTTATTTGTAATGACCAAATTCGTCACTGTTTGGAATAACTTAAAGGTCACAATTGAAGGTTCTTACTTGTTTTAAATAAAGCTCTGTATTTTAAAAATAAATATGCTCTACTTTCATTTCATGGAAATATCAAAGATGTTTGCACTATAATTTACTTTTTGAGCTCCTGACATTTACGCAGCTGACTGTCTTTGGAGAATAATCCATTGGATATGCTGTGGAAGATCTGTACGCAGAGGAAAAAATTGTCAATTACAAACTACAGAACGAAGCATTGTAAAGTACATGAGTTCCCTATTTTAAAGGTTGACCATTTTTAAGCATCTTTATTTTTTTTCTTGTTGCCCATCTCTGACCACTTTATTTTGATATTAAAAAACCCCAAAACATTTTAAGTGGCTTATTAAATTAATTGGAATAAATTGCCTAGATCTGTTTTCACTACATATTTTTCTTAATTTCTCCCCCTCCAAAAATAATCAACATCATAGTCAGAGTGCAATAATCAGTCCCTAATTATATACTAGGAATCTGTCTGATTTCTCCCAAATATTGGTGCTATTTCTAATTTGATAATGATGCTTATGCTGAGCATCATATTGTGCTTGTAAGTTGTCAACAATTAGTTAACTATTTTCTGTGTGAATAGGAAATCTATAAAATCAAATTGAAAATGGTCATCATTTCTTCTGTAAATTGATTAACTTCAAAATAGAAACAGAATCTAGCAATATGTTTTAGGAAATATTTATAAACATTTTACAATACATAGTGTAAAATAAATCTCTAGATAACACAAATGATCTGGGGCTTGCTCAACTTAAATTTGGGGCAGTATCAAGGCAAATGTACTGGCAAAAAAATGTATGGCAAGTCATTTTGTGTGTGTGAGTGTGTGTGTGTGTGTGTATGTGTATAGAGGGGGGCTAAGGTGGTGGAGGGTTTGCCTCCAAAAGAATATGATCCCTGGCGAATGTTGACAAAAAAGCATTATTTATTCAACTCTTCCTTCCATTTGAAATATCAAAACCTTTGCAAAGCTTTCTTCCAAGGCCACAATGGCAAAACCTTTCTAAAGACCGTTTTGTTTTGTTTTGGGGTTTTTTTCTGGTCTTTCTTTCTCCTGAACTTTGAAAGGCTTTAAAAGGCCACTTTTAAATTGAGAGTCCAAAGATTAAAGCTCTTCATGCTAACCACAAAACGCTTACAAAGGCTGGTGTTGCAGTTTGTTTCCTCAGTAAATGGAGTCTTTACAAATGCTGCTGGTGGTGAGGATGTCCCATGTTTACAGCAGTTTTTAATTCCTTGTTTGCCTCTAGAGAGTCCTTAATGGAAGAAAAAAAAAACATTTTAGGGCCAAGTTACCAAAATAAATTTAGACCCCAGGAAAGTGATTATTTTGACATCTTTTTAATAGAAAATGTGATTATTTTTGTTTGCTAATATCCTTCTGCTGGTAAATTTTTTAAGTCCTGATTTTGGTGAACCAAGCCAAGGGCTAGATTCATCAAACTATTGCATGTGATAGGAAGATGCATTATATTAGGACAGGTATTACCACAAAGTGTGATAACTGTTTTGTACTAATACCATGACTGACTGACTGACTGACTCTATAAGGCTATGCTAGTAGTTAGCTATTTATATCTCTATAGGAGGCCCACCTAGTAACTTGAGGTGCAGTTTAGGTATTAGTGAAGGGGTTAGGGGCCACTTTGACATTCAACGTGAGATGTACAAACAAAACAGTACACTCTTGTGAAGATTTGATGTCCTTCAGAGTGAGGAAACTCACACAAAGATGAGATTTGTACAGTGTTCTCTCAACCTAGCATCAAGCTAGGTTGAGAGAACACTGTACAAATCTCATCTTTGTGTGAGTTTCCTCACTCTGAAGGACATCAAATCTTCACAAGAGTGTACTGTTCTGTTTGTACATCTCATTCTGCATGTCAAAGTGGCCCCTAACCCCTACACTACTACCTAAACTGCACCTCGAGTTACTAGGTGGGCCTCCTATAGAGATATGAATAGCTAACTACTAGAAGAGCCTTATGGCTAGGTGTTCACTTGCTCTCTTGCTCTCCACATCTCAGGGCCCTTCCCTAGCCTAAAAAGGTGCAATTTGTGTTATGAGCATATCACACAGCTTAACACCAATGAAAACAGTGAAGTTATTTTCAGCATTAAAACTGTGCGATATGGCTTCACAAAGCCAGCCCACTTTTCCAAAAACCCCACCCTCCAACTCCTCCCCTTTTAAAAATTAGCATCGCGCCATGTGTTATGGTGCTTTTTGCACGTGTTAAGGCATTTTTTGCATGCGAAAAGGCCATAACGCAAGTTTGAAAATAACCCCCAAGTGATTAAGAAAATACTGAAAATACCATAGACTCTCTACAGTCCATTTTATATGACTGAACAATTATTTTCATTATCTAGAAATTTACAAATGAGAAATAATACTGAGTGTTCCATGCCTTTCATTCTTATGCCAGTAAAGCTTCTAATGTACCTGAATGTAATCTGCTATGGTGTACTGAAAAGCAGAATATAAAAATCAGATAACTCTCCTTTTAATTGTTTAAATGTTTCAGAGCATTCTGGAGTTCACAACATCTGGTTAGGTTCTGTTTTTTATTTTTTCAATGAACCTGTCTGAGAGGCTGCCACTGATGTGGAGGTAGGAACTGCTGAATATTCGACTTTGTTCAGCGGCCATCATTCAAAGGGCTCTGCTCAAACAAATGGTAATGGAAACCATGAAGGAGGATGTGAATCTCAACCTAGTGCTCACTAATGGGGGTAATATTTCTAATGTCCAGGTAGGTGCTCACCTGAGCACCAGTGATCATTAGTCACCATGGTTTGATATAGAAAATAGGATACAGAGAAGTCATAGGAAGATCCAAGTTTTGAATTTTAAAAATACGGTCTTTGTCAACATGGGGACATAATTGTAAGAAGAACTAGAAGACTGGAAGAAAATGAGTGAGGTAGAACAACAGGAAGCCAAATTAAAGGATCTATTACAAAATCAAGAAATCTATATGTTAGAAAAGTAAACAAAAGTAAGAGGGAAATATAAACTGATCTGGTTCTCAAAGGAGGAAGCTAAAAAAACTAAAGGCAAAAAGAACAAGAAGCACATATGATCCTATAAAGAGGAACACAGGGAAGAATAGCTAGTGAAACTGAGGGAGATGAAGAAATATCAGGAAAGAAAAAGCTCAAGCAGAATAAAGGATTGACAAAGAGGTAATGTGAGGTGACAAAACATTTTTTAGATATATCAGAGAAAGGAGGAAGGCTCAAGGTGGTATAGAAAATTGAAAGGTGACAAGGAACAATGTGTGGAGAAAGACGAAGAAATAGCAGAAATATTGAACATATACTTCAGTTTAATATACACAAAAGAAGATCCTGGAGAAGAACCATTGTTTATTGACAAGATCATGGATGGAAGTGGGGTAGATGCAACCCCATTTACAAAAGAGAATGTATGAAAAGAGAGCCAAACTGAAAGTGGATAAGCTCATAGGGCCAGATGAGGTACATCGCAGAATACGAAGGGAGCTCACTTGTGCTGGCAGGTCTACTGAAAGACCTGTTCAATAGATCCCTGGAAACAAGAGTGGTACCGTAAGATTGGAGAAAAGCAGTTATGGTCCTGCTTCACAAGAGTGGTAGCAGAGAGGAGGGTGGAAACTACAGGCCAGTTGGCTTCACCTCAGTGGTGGAAAAATTAATGGAGACTCTGCTGAACGAAAGGATAGTGAACTATCTACAAACCGGTGAGTTGCTGGACCTGAGGCAGCATGGATTCACCAGAAAATTGTCTTGTCAGAAAAATCTGAATGATGTTTTTGATTGGATGACTAGAGAACTGGATGAGTGAAGAGCGCTTGATGTGATTTACTTGGATTTCTGCAAAGCTTTCGATATGGTCCTGCATAGGAGGCTCATGAATAAAATGAGAAGATGCATGGGAGTGGGCGCCAAGGTGGTGAAGTAGATTACAAACTGGTTGACTAACAGGAGACAGTGTGTAATGGTAAATGGAACCTAATCTGAAGAGAGAACAGTGTTAAGTGGACAAGGATTTGTTTTGTGAACTGTTCTGTTCAATATCTTCTTGAGCAACATTGCAGAAGGGATAGAAAGTAAGGTTTGTCTATTTGCAGATATACAACAGAGTGGACTTGCCTGAAAGAGTAGAGAGAATAAAAAGTGATTTTAAATAGCTTGAAGAGTGGTTAAAGATTTGGCAGCTGAAATTCAATGCCAAGAGTGCAGAGCCATGCATCTTAGGTGCAATAATCCAAAAGAGTGTATGCGATGGGGGGGTGAAAATTTAATGTGCATGGTCTGGGAGAGGGACCTTGGAGTAATAGTGTCTGGTGATCTGAAGAAAGTGAAGTAATGTAACAAGGTGATAGCTAAAAGCAAAACAATGCTGGGCTGTATAGAGAGATGAATAGCCAAAAAGAAAACGGTGGTGATGATGATCTTGTACAGTTTTTTGGTGAGGACTCACATGGAGTACTGTGTTCAGTACTGGAGACCATGTCTTAAAAAGGATAGAGACAGAATGCAGGGAGTCCCAAGAAGTGCAATCAAAATGGTATGGGATCTGTATCGAAAGATATGATGATAGGTTGAAGGATTTAAATATGAATTCCCTGGAAGAATGGAGATATAATACAGACCTTCATATACCTCAAAGGTTTTAATGATGACAGTACTTGAATCCTTTTCCATTGGAAATGAACTGTACAACTAGAGGTCATTTTATGAATCTCCAGAGGGGACGATGCAGAACCAACATCAGGAAATATTTCTTCACAGAGAGGATGGTGAATTCCTGGAATAACCTCCCAGAAGAGGTGGTGAGCATGAAAATAGTAAATGAATACAAAAAGGCATCGGATAAACACTGCATATCTCAAGATGTTGGAAATGAAGAAAAGAGGTCATGAGGTAACCTGCATAGAGAGGCAGCTACTACCCTCAACAGAAGGCATGGGGGTTACTACCTGTAATAGAAGGCTTGGGGGTAACTTGTACAGAATGGCAGTTGTTAACCTTTGGTAACTTGCATGGAGTGGCAATTACTACCCTTAACAGAAGGCAAGGGTTTTACTACCCATGATAGAAAGCATGGGGGAAAGTTGCATGGGATGGTTATTAGTACCCGTAATATAAGGCTTGAGGGTAACCTGCATGAGGTGGCAGTTACAACCCTAAGCAGCTTGCTGATTAGACTGAATGGACCATTTGATTTTTATCTGCCATCATTACTATGTTATGTTATTGTGTTACTATGTACTCAAGTCTCTCCTGATTGGATTTATGATTGAGATTCTGCGCCATTGTTGTATGCTTTTATTTGCAGTAACCAAAATTGGAAATAGTACTTAAAAAGTAATTTCAACAATAGGTTATACAGAGCCATTATCACCTTTTTTGTTGTTGCTGGGCATGAATTTCACTGAGCATCTCATTACGGTGGATCTCCTTACTGCTTTTTTGCACTATTTTCTAAGTTTAGCATCATCTGATCTAATCAACTCTCCAGAACACTTGCAGATGCATATGAAAATCTTACACCAAAAACAAAAACTCGAAAAGATACAATAAGTTAGTGAATAATATTTGCTTCATTATAAAAACATATTATAAATGACCAATATTTCATAATATTTTTCTTAGGATTTTGCCATATTTCCTTCTTAATATTTTTTAGGATTTGACTTATCACAAAATAGTTTGCATTAAATTCCATGTAAATAATTTTGTAAAAGGGCTACATATGAAATTTTTATAAAATTATTTCCAAAGCAAGGAATGTTTTGCTTGCAAATCTTTGGATGCTTAGCCAAACATATGAGCAAATGTCTTAGATTTATGATTGCTGTAAATCACAATGGGTTTTTGGTATGTGACTAATTAAATTAGAATTAGAAAAATAAATAAATAACATTATAAGGCTGGTTTCCAAATATTTATATGCTTATTTAAGTCTTCAGATCCTACCTTTGTTCATAGGCTACAATAGGGTCCTGAGTTTCAAAAGTATTTATGCACAAACGGACGGTGACTTTCAAACTGGGCAAGTAGGTATGCTTTGGTGCATGTGTGTCAGCACGTACTCAGATACATAGGCATTTAATAACTTATACGCACATAAGCTTACACTTTATAAAATAGCTTGGCCACGCAGATATTGCACCCAAATTTAAGTGTGCACAAGCCTAGGAGTGCAAATCCCGGTTCTACCATATAAGTCAGAGTATTTTTATAATGGGCGTGAATCCACGCCATTGCCAACTTCACCAGTTTGTCCACTAGTATACCAAGTTAAGAGCTAGGTCCTACAAAGCCTACTGGTTTGATAGGCTGAACTCTCCCTAGTTACCCCAGACCCTTTAAACCCAGCAGAAATTTCTTGTTTAATTTTTTTTTAAATGTATACCTCTTCCCTAGCAGAAGTGAACTTAGGCAGCAGTGGATCTGGGCATGTGCAAGGGTGTATAAGAATTTACATGCACATTTCTTGGCCATACCCTGAAATACCCCCTTCCAGACAACACCCACATCATGCTCCTTTTTGAAATAAAGTGAGATGTGTGTGCAGCAGAAGAGATGTGTGCATCTAGGTGGTTTTTAAAATTTGGTTGATGCACTGTGAGATGGTGCCCTAGTGTTCTCCTATTTACCTGTGCAGAACCAGGCTAGACATTTGGTCCACCTTAAATCCACTAAGGAAAGTATGCTCTGTGGGCAGGATTCTGTGAGGCAGGTGGAGCTCAGAGGGTGTAACCAGAGACTAGGAATAAGAGCTGGGATCCAGGATAACCAGACCAGGTCCAGGTCTCCAGGAGGAAGGCAGCTCCTATAATGTAACACTGTCCAAGCACTGAACTGATATGAAACTGAATGATGAATATTGAGGGAAGCATTACTGAATTATAAGTAAATAGAGTACACTGTTCTGAAGGGAAGACAGTCTACTATGTGCATAAAGATATAACTGTTTTAAGCAAGGCTGGAATCAGTTTGTCTCCAGGCCTGTGGGAATCACCACTTGCTCCCACATGCACATAAGTCTGATTTGTGCATGTTTTCCCTAATTTATGCATGTGCCGGGCTTTTAAAATGTACTTACAATCTGGTTTTATGTGCCTCAATGGACTTTTGAAAATCCACTGAGGGGGGAGGAATTGTACAGATAAAACCTGATTTCTTGCGTGCTGTTACTCGCACATGCAAAAGATGTGTGGGTAACAGCACACAGAGACAGAGTTGGGGTGGGGAAAGGATTTACATATGGTACTTTTTGATTTTCAAAAATATGCATGTAAATCTACATGTGGAAAGCTATACCTTCTCTGAGCCGGTGTAGTTTTATGAACGTACCAGTGGAACCCAGGAATTTCCAGAGTGGAATTATATGTTAGTCTGTTTTGAAAATTCAGGCTAAAGTCTGTAGGTAAAAAGCACCTCCAGACATTAGCCCTGTACGTGAGATTATAAAATTTACCTCCTTATTGCCATGCATTTCAGATTTTATGACTGCAGAATGCCAACCTGATAACTGGACAAGCAAATGTGTTCCTTTTTCTGCTAATAAAACATGTCTACATATTGGCTGTTTGAATGGTATGAATTCAGCCCTACTTTACTGCATAAAGTACATCTTGACATTCATTCTGTTTTTCATAGTTCAAAGATGAGAAACAAACCTCATGTGGCAAAATAAGATAAAATACCAACACTAATGAGTAGATTTTAAAGGCCGTAAGCGCGTAAATCCGGGCCTTGCGCACACCGCAAGGGCAGGCCGGGGGTGGCTTGGGACAGCAGTTCCCTCCCTCATGTCACGGCAGTTCTCTCCCAGTCTGCTCCTTAATTTGTATGCATGGAAATTACGAAAGAACCCTCCCCCTTGCGCGCGCCGCCCGCACGTACGTGCACGGATTATATAATCCGGCGTGCATGTGCACACGACCCACGGATTTATAACATGCATGCCCCGGCACGAGCATGTTATAAAATTGGCGCATCCATTTGTGCGCGCCGGGAAGTGCGCGTGCATGGACATGTGCGTGCACGTTATAAAATCTACCCCTTACTGTTTACAGCATAACTAGAAGCAAAGGACAGAAAACCTCATGCAATTTTCAAACCCTGAGTTACTTGGCTAGTTGCATTATAGGAAGAGGATTGTGCATTGCTTTTCAAACAAAATGAAAAATGCAATAAAAACATCTTGTTGTATTAGAAAACAAAACAAGAAAAAACAACCAAAATGCAGATATTTTTCATTTGTTTCAGTTTGGGGAAAAACACAAGCCCAGCGATATTTAAAACTGAATCCCCCCAACCCCCCCCCCCCATCTCCAGGACTTTTCAGACACCCCACATCATCCTGGATTCCACTTTCTCAATTTCCGGGTTCCAATAGTCAAAATGGGGCGGGAGCAATCCCCAATTGCTCCTGGCCCGCCAGGTCCATTTTCAAAATGGTGCCAGCTGGTCCTGAAGTCATTGCCATTTTCTTGCACAGCCACACAACGGAGCCAGCTGCCACAATTTTGAAAATGGACCCGGCAGGGCAAGAGCAACTGGAGATCGCTCCTGCCCCATTTTGACTACCGTAACTTCAAGGATAGAGTAAGTGACATCTGGAGGGGGAGGTGGGGGAAATAGGAGAAGGCTCAGGGGGAGGGATTATTTTTTAAATGCCATTGATGGGGGGTGGGGAGGGAGGATTGGCAGGGAAAGTCCTTTTCTTCCTTTTTGCCTTTTTTGTTTTTATTTTTTAAATACATTTTCTCTCTGGTGTTTACTTCACTTCTAGTAAATAAGATGAAATACATGGAAGGAAAAAAAAGAACAAAGAATAAAACAAACAAACAGCTTTTCCATGCGTACCCTAATGTGTATTAGTTGAATTTTAAAAGCCTGGTGTGTGCCAAAACCGGGAGTTATGCGAGCATGTCTTTGTCCGTGCGCGCCGAGCAGATTTTAAAAGCTTCCCGTGTATGCGCCAACCTTTCGTTAAGCGCACACATAAGAAGTTTCCAAAAGGTGTGGGGCCTGGGCGTAGCCAGGGCAGGTCATGGGTGGGACTTGGCTGATCCGGGACTTTAACGTGAAATGTGTGCATAGGTATTTACGTGTACAAGCACACGCTGGGGTCCCCTGCCACGTAACTTTACTACTGCTGTAGATGGCGTGTAAGTAATAAAATATAAAAGTCTAGGCATGTCAGCGGGGTTTTAATGGTTGGTTCTAGCTGGATAAAAGGGAAGCTATTTAACTAGGGGGTTAGGAAGTCCTATCCCTTACCTGGGTGAACTGGGAACGAACTGGGGAAACTGGCAATGACGTCAGCGCATGTGTCTACTAACACCTCCCCCCCCCACACACACACTTACATGGAGGAGGCGACATTTGCTCCATATAAAATTGTGCGCACGCGTACACATGTACAGACTATTTTATACCATGTGTGCATACACGCATGTATGTTATAAAATGGCAATGTCCTTTGGTATGAGCTGGCATACTCGTGTATGCCCACGTGCTGGCATCAAATTTACCGTCCTTGTGTAGTCCACCTTAAGCTTCAAGTATCAAAATCTTCCTTTCAGTTACACTGACAACCCTTATGGTCATGTTTCCAACTATGATCCCTGAGTTTCTCATTAGGTTTAGATGTTTTCTTTCTGCTTTCTCCGTCTGTTTGTATAAATGCTAAACATTACTGTAATGGCTTCCTCTTTCCCATTTCTCTTCTGTACATTCTATATTACCTTCAACATATACCCCTTCAATAATCCGTGTCAGAAAATTGCCTATTATTTTAGGGAGTCTGCTTAAAAAATCTATTTAAAATATAACATTTATCTTACTGTCTAGTGTCTCATAATTCTTTTTATTTACAATTTATGACAGAATGATTTTTGATCCTTGTACTGGTACATATACCCAGTGTATTTTTGTACCATCTTTTTATGCCTATTCTTCTGCCTTTCAAAGGCCATCTACAGCTTCTTTGTGCTTTTTTCCCCATTAGTCTATATCAAAGAGTTGAGTGTTTTGTGAAACTAAGGACAGCAACAACTTGAAGGTGACATTTGTAAACGTTTGCAGAAAACCTACAGCACCCTGCCAAAAATGTGAAGTGTCATCTGCCTCCTATTAACGAGTAAACCTGTTATTAGCTCACGGCATGTCTTTTTCAGCTTGAATAATAAAAGAGGCTGCTGCATTTATGTGTTAGACTTTTTCATGAGTGAATATTATCCTGCAATTCAATGCTGTACAAAGGTAAAAAAAAAATAAAAAAAATACTGAGGAATGGATAGATCTCTCTCAGACATCACCATCTCATTTTTATATGCCATTATATTCATCTGTTATATTTAGGGCTTCTGATTTTAAGTATTTATAAATTATAAATTCAGATGCTTATTTTCCAGCTAATACCAAGGTTCCTTGGTATTCTCATGGTGCAGGTGCGGGTGTTGAGTACCTTTTCAAGTTAATTCACATATATAGCAGCTGAATTAAATGGCCTTACAAATTGGTATTTTACATTTAACTTCACAAAAGGGGTTAATGCTTTTTTTCCCTTTTAAACAAGCCTTTAAGTCAGATTGAAGAATGTCTGCTACCAGTCCCTTGGAAAACCTTTGAGTGAGAGTGAGAGAGAGAATGTATGTGCCAGTATTTCTTTGTCAGACCCCCACATATACCCTTTGTGTCAGAGAGAAAGACACACACACACACACACACTCTCTCTCTCTCTCTCTCTCTTTCTCAGACAGGGAGGACAACTTTCAAATAAATGAGAGCGAGCCCATATTCACGTGTATATGGGGTTTCATGCACGTGTGAGACAATTTCATATTGCGCACACATATGCTTATACTCAATATGTTAAGTGTTATTTTTATGTATATATTTGTGTCTTATTTTATAATATATATATATGTGCATGTGTTTTATTTATTTTGTTTTATTTAAATTTGTTATATGCATTTTATTTTGTGCGTGAATTGTAATCCATGATGGATTTTAGAGAATTGTGGAATATAAGAGATATAAATAAATAAATAAATAAATAGGAGTGTTGTTACATTTTTTGGTATTTATCCCTATGTTGGTGTGTTTTTTTGTGATTGCATAGTCACCTGTTACTATATCCAGACATGTCTGTAGACTCTTTCTCTATTCGTTGGCCACATTGGAGACCCTCCTAGTAACCCCCATGCATATTCTAACCTGCCCCACCTCCAAACCTATACCCCTATTGCCCCCCTAGTGACACCCCATGCACATTTTAACCTGCCCCCACACCCTATAGCCCCTCCTAGTGACTTCTCATACACACTCTAATCAGCCCCCACCCCCACCACCCTGTTGTTGCAAGCCTCTGCGGCGGTCTGTGGGTAGGCCAGTGGGCTCATGAGCCAAGTTTTGAATATATATTCTCTGTCAACTGTAGGGGAGAAGGCAGAGAACAGCAGAGTAGGATATGCAACTGAGCAGTTTATAGAAAGTTAGAGCAGTCCTCCTGGCCCAATGCTGCCAGTTCACCTAAATATGAGGGAGGTAATAATAGGAAGTTAGTTGCCATGTGATGGTAGTGATGTGTGCATTCCTATCTAGAAACCAGCCCCCGGAGATGTGGCCCTCCTGGAAGCGATCATGAATTCTTCACTGCAAGAAGATGTAGGTATCATGAGTGAATCCTGGAAACCTAGGCATGACATCTATTCTAGGATGATGCCCTAGACATCGCAGACCATCTTCATATTAAGAGAGTGGAAGCCCTTGCAGTTGCAGTAGGCGGCCCCCTGGTGCCCTTATAGGGATGTGAGTCTAATTGATAGCTCCCAATTTATTAGAAATTAGGGATGAACATTTGTTTTTGTTTGTTTTCAGTTTTAGTGCAAACTAAAAAGTTAGTACACATTATTATTGTACACTATTTCAAACACTAAATCAAAATAATGTGCATTCATTTGAAATAATGCACACTAATGAAAGATGAAAATAAACAAAGATGTATTTGAAAAACAAACTGAATGAAAGAAAACACAATCAATAAAGAAAAGAAATATTTTGTGGCTGCACATCCCTAATAGAAATCAGTCATTATTTGATGTTGTTGCTGTCTTCTTTGAGGGAAGGAAAATTAGTGTTGCATTTTCCTGAACAATGCAGTCAGGACCTGCTCTATTCAGATAGAGGTGGCAGACTGCCTTATTCCATCCATGACCCCTAGAGATGTCTGGAAGGTGCCAGTGGCATAAAATGCCTGAGGGATAGTGACCTTGATGGGTACTGGCAAGGCATGGCCCCTTTGGATGATAGATTGCAGATCCTGTTTTAACTGCTGGCATAACTTCAAGGTTATGCTTCCAGTGCTGCCTCTGTCAGAGCAGCGCCAGAGGCGCCAGTAGCAGGACAGAGGGTGGGGAGGGTACAGGGGATAGGGGGGCAGGTGCCAGGATTCTTCTTTGTGGGTGGGTGGGAGGAAGGTGGGGAGACAGCCCAATGTCCTGTTAACACTCGGGACTGGGGACCGGGACCTAGAGTAGAATGCCGGGCACTTCCTCAATCTTTAAAAAGGTTTTCAGGAGGGGGTAAGAGAATATAGACTGACAGGGCCTTAATATCACACTTTGGAGAGGGGGGAGGGAGGGGATTGGCCACCCTCTGTACTTTACCTAGCTAATGAAAGCACTACTTATCCTGATGTATTTTAAAGATATCTGGTTAAGTAGCACATTATCCAGCCACAAAAGGCCAGATAACCTAGTTGAATATACCTGATATTTGGCTAGGTTAGGTTAGCCGGCTATCTCAACCCCTCCCTGGAATGGCCCCAAAATGCCCCTTTTTTTATCGGGCTAAATTATAGCCAGATAACTTTTGAGTTATCCGTCTAAATAGCTTTTGAATATGAACATTTAAGAAGTAATATCTCAAAGAGATAGTAACTCAATAATATACCTGGACTTGACCAACATTACTCAAATAATGATTTTATTTATGAAATTGTAACCGAACTTTATTGGCACCTGTTAGAATGTACGATATCCTAGATTTACTAACCTTAGTCTATGTGCCTATTTGTAAACCGTTGCGATGGTATATAACTTAGCGACGGTATAGAAAAGTTTCTAAATAAATAAATAAATAAATGAACCTCAAAAAGAATAAATATTTCAAAATGGCTGATGAATAGAATATTCAATCAATAAAAACTCATATATAAATTTAAAAAAAATGTTCCAAACACCAATAAAATATTTTAAAGCAGTAGGCATATCAAATAATATCCACTAATTAAAAACTAATAAGAATTCAAAAATCCCCCATTCTCCATACCTGGTAGATACTGATTACAATGGCCAGGAGATTGTCATGGGTTAGTCGGAGGAGAGATGGGGAGAAGATGCACAAGCTTTCCCTCTCATATACACATATGTTCATTCCTATGCATATTCTCATATGCTCTCTCACACTCTCTCTATTATGCACACTTATTCAAACGCTCTCTCACTAGCTTGGTTACTTACATTGGTTGGTCAGGCAGGGCTTCCTGTTGAAAATTCCGGAAGAGTCTCTTGGAGTGGAAAGAGAAGGGCTGAAAGGCCTTCAATGCTAGGGGAGGGTCGGGAGGGCAAGGGTTTTTTTTTTTTTTTTTTGCCATGGCCCAAGGACAAGTGTGGCTAGTGGCAGAGAGCAGTGTGTGGCTTTCAACCCAAACTTTTTCCTCTCTTCCATATACACACAACTCTCTCTCAAGCTCACACACACACACACATGCTCGCTTACTAGCAACTTGAATAAATTAATTTGGGTTGGAACTTCTTTTATCTTGTATCTGCTCTTACGTTTGCGGTCAATGGTTTAGGCTTTGGGGGTTTCTAAATATTTGTCACAAAGGGAAGTTCACCAGATGTTACAACCCAGTATGGATTTACACTGGGTTGACACTCCTCTGATATAATGAATGTGATTTTATTTAGGTGAATGTTGAGCTGGCAGAAAAGCTGGTTGTATTCAGCAAGAGAAGCATTACATTCTTTTACAATTTTTCTATGAGCTCATGTGTAACCACTACAAGAATTTAAATTATCACCAAAGTGTTTTAAACACCACATTTTTATAAACATTTAGACATCTCCCTTAAACAAAATAAATTTTATAAAAGACATCTGCTATTTTATATCAAACTATTTTCTTTTGTTTTTCCTTAGAATTATACAATTCTGAAACCAGTTTCCATGTGATATATAGCCATATGTCAGATAAGTATTACTGCTAAATATAATCACTATCTGCTAATTTTAGTTACTCTGCCATGCAAATTTTAAGAATTGATTCTTTGTTTTTCTTTTGTGTCTTTCCAGATATTATAACGCTGAAGCTTTCTGAATTCTTTCAGGTAAATATGCCTTAATTTTCTAGTGTCTCTTTTCCCCTGTTACTATTTTCTGGTGTTTGCTTCTCTCTTCTTTTCCCACTGTTCTTGACCCGTGTTTCTACCTGTCCGTTTCTCTGAATGTAACAATTGTGGCCCTGCTAGGCTGCCAGCCCCTCTCCCTGCCAGCAGGGGCCCTCACTGTCCTGTTCTAGTTGCTGCCTTGCATGATGCAAGACCTGCCCTACATAAACCTCCCTCACAGTTTGCTTGGTGCCTCAAAATTGAGTCACCTCGGCTCCTGGCTTTGTTTCCAGCCTGGCCTTAGGCACCTTCTTGCCTTGCCTTGCTCCCAGTGTGGCATGTTTAGGCCTTTTTGTCTGGACCTGTTTTGTCTCTGTTTGTTTTTTCATTTCCCTAGTTCCTGTCTGGGCCTCCTTGTTTGTTCCCTGCCTTGCTTTATCTTGTATTTATCTTCTCTTCCTATTGGTTCCTGTTTATCTTTGTTCGTGTATACCTTGTGCTGTTCTGGTGTTCCTGTCCTGTCCTTGTCTCGTCCTGTATGAGCCTTCTTGTGACCCTTCTGCTTTCTTATGTCTCCTAGTGGCCTAACCTATCTGTATATCCCTTGCATTGACCGTGTTCGCAGTGTGGCCGGTTTAGGCTTTCTTGTCTTATTCTGTTTGTTTTTGTGTTCCTTGCCTATCTGTTTGTTTGTCTGGGTTCCTGTGGGTCTCTCAGTGGCCCTGCTGTTCATGTGGGCCTCCCAGTGGCCTTCCTGAAGCCTGTCTATATCTCCCAGCGGCCTAGCCTTTTCTGTGCCTGTGCCTGTCTAGGCCTCCCAAGTGCCCTATCTTGTCTCTGTGTTCCCTTCTTTTCCCTATCTTGTTCAGACCTCCCAGGGCCTATTTAGCCTGTCTGACTCTACCTTGCACTCCTATTCCAGTTTAGCCCTTGTTTTACCTTATTCCTGCCTGAGTGTTCCCAGCTTTGCTCCTGCTCTGCCCAGCCTTGCCTCTCTGTCCAGCCTTGTTACTCTGTCCTGCTTTGCTTTGCCTCGCAGTCAACCTCCCTGAGTCTGATTTTTCTGTGGCTGACCCAGACTGACTTCTGCCCTTGCTTTGCTGTTTGATTTCCGCCTGCCCCAACCTCTACCTGCACACTGATCTTGCTTGAATACTTCCTGCCCTGACCACAGCCTGCCATGCATCCTGCCAGAGGAGTCTACTGGCTACCAGAACTTGTGGTCTCAACCGAAGGGGGGAGGTGGCCAGCCAGGAAGAATTACCCTTCCCTACCCTGCTGTAGATCCCTGTGCCACTCCTGTTGGGGGAATACCCATATGCAGGTTACCCTCGTCCTGGTAAGCTCTCTGGTCAGGAAACAGCCATCTCTCCAGAACAGGTCTCCTCTCTACCTTGGGACTACCACCAGTTTTAGGGCACTAAGGGAGAGCCTGATAGCACCCTAGAAACCCACCAGGACTCAGGTTAATTATATCATTATTTTTTTTACCTATTTATATTTTAAAAAAGCATTTGCATTTATATTGAAGGATGGGGAGGGGGGCAGGGATCTAGGTTGGGTGCCTGTTGATAATCCTGGTGGTGTCCCTTGGAGTGGGAAGAGGAGGGCTGAAAGGCCCTGATGCTGGGGGTGGGGAGAAAGAAAGGCTGTTATTTTTGCCATGGCCTAAGCAAAAGGGGGGGCCAGTGGCAGAGATCAGTGAGTGGCCTTCAGCCAGCAGTGGGGCAGCGGTGCAGGAGATCTGTTATCTGCCTCCTACTAGCAGAGGAAAAGACAGAGGGAGAGATATGAGGGGAGTGTTTCCCACCACCATGGTGCTGGTGGGGAAGGGGAGTGGAGGGGCACCTGAGGAGAGTGGTGAGCATGCCCATTCTGCCATGGTGTTGATTTGAGAGAAGGGGGTGCATGAGGAGAGTGGAGAGTGGGCCCCATACTGCTGTGGTACTGTTTGGGGAGGACTGAGGAACAGGTTACATGCTGCCATGGCCACTGCTATAGTGAAAACTAAATGGCAAATGTGAGCAGAGAGCCTTGGGGGAGGCTCCTGCTATCTGAGAGGAAATGCTGTGGGGCTAGAGTTGGTTGCTGTGGTTCCACCAGCATGGGGCTACTCAACCAACATCAATCCATGTGATTGGCCTGATCGGCCTGATAGGCCATTCTGCTCCTGAGCTCCTCTACCTCACCATTGAATACTCTTCTTCTTTGCCCATTCTGAATGTCTGTCCAGCATTCTTTTTCAAGACATATGAAGTAATTGCCTCCTCTGGGCACTACTTAATTTGAATTATTTATTTTTGTCCCATCCACCTGCTGTCTATTCCTTTGCTGACCTAGCCACTCTGGCTTATTTTAATGGGCTCTGCTCTTGATATGATAGGGAGCTTGAGCCCTTCTCTGTCTCCAAGGAGAACAATGCAGGACTGAAACCCCACAAAAAGACTCATTCCTCAGTCTAATGATGGACCTGCTGCCTCTCCCTCATCTTTGAGGTAAGCAGCATGCCAAGCTGACAAGCCAATGCAATGCTGATACCTTCAGAGAAGTCAGAGGAGATGCCATTTGGGGATATGCTCCTGAGAAGATCTCTAGCTGACACCATATAGTTGGTGAAAATGACTTATATGAATTCTTACCAATTATTTTATGCAAGCAAATATTAGTTTAACATGAAGGTATTATCAGAGGTTTTATCAAACTTAAGTCTTATCAGATAAATATAATCAATTGCTTTGTTTGGCTGAATAGAAGATTATATCAGGGAAGAGCACTAGATATTTATTTATTTATTTATTTTTAATTTTTATATACCGAAGTTCTTGTAGGGACTACAAATCAATCCGGTTTACATAAAACGAAGAACTGCTCAACAGAGAGCGGAGCTTTACATGGAACCGAGGAACATATGGAACAGTATAACTGATTGACAATTTAACATAGTGCTAAATAAAGTAATAATAGTTTAACTGGAAATAAATAAAGCAATATAATATTTTATAAAGACAGTTTAACTGTTTAACGTATCAATAAATATAAATATAAGCAATGCCAAATATATATATAAAATATAGTAAATTTTTGAGCTTAACGGTAATTGTCCAGTAGCAGATTCTAAAATTAGTACTTGATGCCGTGTTCATAATTAGGGTAATTAGGATACTTAGGAATTGTGAAGTCTGTTCGTCACCGTAAAATTAATCGTCTGGGAAAGCTTGTTGGAAGAGAAATGTCTTCAATCTTTTTTTGAATTCTTGATGACTGGGTTCTAGTCTAAGATCTGGGGGAAGCATATTCCACTGGTGAGGGCCTGCTGAAGATAGCGCTCGTTTGCTCAATGATGATTTAATTTGTGGAGCCTGCAATGTTCCTCTGTATGCGCTTCTGATTGGTCTGGAGGAGGTGTGTGGTTGTAGTTGAGAGCTTAATGAGATGGGAGCTAGTTTATTTGTCGCTTTGTGGATGATAGTGAGTACCTTATAGAGTATCCTTTGTTTAATGGGGAGCCAATGTAAGTTCCGAAGGATTGGGGTGATATGATCTTTTTTGTTGGTGTTAGTTAGAATTCTAGCCGCTGAATTTTGAACCATCTGTAATGGTTTGATAGTGTTGGCGGGTATACCTAGTAGCAAGGAGTTGCAATAGTCGAGTTTAGAAAGAATGATGGATTGTAGTACTAGCCTGAAGTCGGAGAAGTGAAGGAGGGGTTTAAGTTTTTTGAGGACTTGCAGTTTGTAAAAGCAGTCCTTTGTGGTATTGTTTACGAACTTTTTTAGGTTTAGATGATTATCAAGCCATGCTCCAAGGTCTCTGACGTCAGATGAGAATGAGTTGTTTGTGTTTAGTAGAGAAAGGCTGGAAGAGATTGTGCGTGGATCCTGGGAGACAATGAGCATTTCAGTTTTATTAGCATTCAATACTAAGTTGAGGCTTGAGAGTAGGTTTTTGATGGGCTGTAGGCATTCGTTCCAGTACGTGATGGTTTTTTGAAGGGATTCTGTAATCGGAAGGAGGATTTGTATGTCGTCTGCGTAGAGGTAATGGGTGAGCTTAAGGTTTGAGAGTAGATGGCAGAGAGGGAGGAGGTAGATATTGAATAGGGTAGGTGAGAGTGATGATCCTTGTGGGACTCCTTGCTCTGTTAAGATTGGATGCGATTCTTTGTTGTTTATTCTCACTTTGTAGAATCTGTTGCTTAAGAAGGATTGGAACCATCTAAGGGCTGTGCCTTTGATCCCTATGTTGGCTAGTTGGTCTATTAGAGTGGAGTGTTTTACCGTGTCAAATGCAGCGGAAAGATCCAGAAGAATAAGCAGGTAAGATTGTTTATTCTCCAGATTAACGAGGATTGTGTCAGTGAGAGATAGTAAGAGAGATTCGGTGTTTAAGCGTTTTCGGAATCCATATTGGGCTGGGGATAGAATGTTATGATCTTCCAAATAATCTGATAGTTGCTTGTTGACAATTTTTTCCATCAGTTTAGCGATAAGTGGTAAGTTTGCTATGGGTCTAAAATTGGCAGGGTCTGAAGGGCAGGCGTTTGGTTTCTTTAGTAATGGTTTCAGTATTGCCAATTTTAACTGGTTAGGAACTAAACCTTGAGAAAGGGATGCGTTGATAATTTCTGCAATTGGTTTTGAGATGGTGTTTGGTATGGCGATGAGGAGATTTGTTGGTATTGGGTCTGATGGGTGGGAGGAAGGTTTGAATTTTTTGAGTGTGTTTTCAATCTCCAGTGAAGAAGTGAGCTCGAAAGAATCCAGGCTTGTGGTTTGTTGTGGCAGGGATGTGAGGTGGTGTGTTAGGGTAAGGCTGTTGTAAGTGATGGTTTGAGTAAGGTTGGTGATTTTTGTTTTGAAGTAGTTGGCTAGTTCGTTTGCTTTGTTGAGAGCTTGGTGGTCTGGGATAGTAGGAGGAGATGGTTTGGTTAAAGAGGAGACGTAAGTGAATAGAGCTTTTGAGTCGAATATAAAGTGGTGTATTTTTTCTCTGTAGAATTCTTTCTTAGTTCTAAGGATTGTGTTCCTGTAGTTGTTGAGGAGGGATTTGTAGATGGCATGTGTTGAGGTGGTTGGGTTTTTTCTCCAGCTTTGTTCTTTTTTTCTAAGTGATTGTTTAAGGGATTTAAGTTCGGGTGTAAACCAAGGTTTCCTATTGTCTAGTGTAGGTTGTATGGTTTTGGTTGTAGTTGGGCAGATTTGATCTGCAATTTTATTGTTAATATTGATCCAAGAGGTAGTTGCAGTTGTTGGGTCTGTAAGGTCTAGTTGCTTTAATGCTTCAGTCATTTTCTCACTGAGTATGTCTGGCGAGCATGGTTTCCTGAAGTGGATAGTGGTTTTGTTAGTAGTTTGAGGTGGTGGGTTGTTGATATTGAGGGTTGTGTGGATAACTTTGTGGTCTGACCATGGAACAGGTGTGCAAATGGGGTTGGTATGAATATTAAAGGGTTCGTTAATAAAGATGAGGTCCAGAGTGTGGCCTGCCTTGTGGGTAGAACTGTTGATAATTTGAGTAAAGCCCAAATGGTTGAGAGAGGAAAGAACTGTTTGGCAGTTGATGGATTGTGGAGAGGCATCTACATGTAAATTAAAGTCTCCGAGGATTATGGCAGGTTTGTCGACGTTTATGTGTTTGGCTATAAGTTCTATCAGTAGAGAGGGATCCGTTTCTAATGTTCCTGGTGGTGCGTAGATTAAAGCTATTTGGATATGTTCAGATTTAAAGAGTGAGAATTCTAGTTTGTTAGAGGAATTGGTAAGTTGTAAGGTAATATTAAGACCTTTTTTTGCTGCTAGAAGAAGACCTCCACCTCTTTTTTTGGGTCTTGGGACGGAGAATAAGTCGTAAGATTGTATGGGCAGTTGATTTATGAGTACTGTATCTGTGAGTTTTAGCCATGTCTCTGTAACTGCACAGATATCTGGGTTGGCTTCTATGAGGTAGTCGCTGAGGATGTCCATTTTTTTGGAGAGTGATTGAGCGTTGAATAGTGTTAAGGTAAATAATGAGAGTCCTAGAAATTGTGTTATAGGTGAAATCATTATTGGTAATAGTCTTTGTTGTCGTGTGATGTGATGGATTGCAGGTTTTGTGTGTTTTCTGATTTTGTGCCAGATTTTAGGGATGGAGCAGAGGTGCATTATTGTGGTTCAATTAGTTGGGAACAGAGGCTGGATGGTTGCTGGTGAGGCTGGATGAGCGCTGGTGAGGCTGGATGGTTGCTGGTGAGGCTGGATGGTTGCTGGTGCAGTTGGATGAGCGCTGGTGAGGCTGGATGGTTGCTGGTGAGGCTGGATGGTTGCTGGTGCAGTTGGATGAGCGCTGGTGAGGCTGGATGGTTGCTGGTGCGGTTGGATGGTTGCTGGTGCAGTTGGATGAGCGCTGGTGAGGCTGGATGGTTGCTGGTGCGGTTGGATGAGCGCTGGTGAGGCTGGATGGTTGCTGGTGCGGTTGGATGGTTGCTGGTGCGGTTGGATGAGCGCTGATGAGGCTGGATGGTTGCTGGTGCGGTTGGATGAGCGCTGGTGAGGCTGGATGGTTGCTGGTGCGGTTGGATGAGCGCTGGTGAGGCTGGATGGTTGCTGGTGCAGTTGGATGAGCGCTGGTGAGGCTGGATGGTTGCTGGTGCGGTTGGATGAGCGCTGATGAGGCTGGATGGTTGCTGGTGCAGTTGGATGAGCGCTGGTGAGGCTGGATGGTTGCTGGTGCGGTTGGATGGTTGCTGGTGCAGTTGGATGAGCGCTGGTGAGGCTGGATGGTTGCTGGTGCGGTTGGATGAGCGCTGGTGAGGCTGGATGGTTGCTGGTGCAGTTGGATGAGCGCTGGTGAGGCTGGATGGTTGCTGGTGCGGTTGGATGAGCGCTGGTGAGGCTGGATGGTTGCTGGTGCGGTTGGATGGTTGCTGGTGCAGTTGGATGAGCGCTGATGAGGCTGGATGGTTGCTGGTGCAGTTGGATGAGCGCTGGTGAGGCTGGATGGTTGCTGGTGCGGTTGGATGAGCGCTGGTGAGGCTGGATGGTTGCTGGTGCAGTTGGATGAGCGCTGGTGAGGCTGGATGGTTGCTGGTGCGGTTGGATGAGCGCTGATGAGGCTGGATGGTTGCTGGTGCAGTTGGATGAGCGCTGGTGAGGCTGGATGGTTGCTGGTGCGGTTGGATGGTTGCTGGTGCAGTTGGATGAGCGCTGGTGAGGCTGGATGGTTGCTGGTGCGGTTGGATGAGCGCTGGTGAGGCTGGATGGTTGCTGGTGCAGTTGGATGAGCGCTGGTGAGGCTGGATGGTTGCTGGTGCAGTTGGATGAGCGCTGGTGAGGCTGGATGGTTGCTGGTGCAGTTGGATGAGCGCTGGTGAGGCTGGATGGTTGCTGGTGCAGTTGGATGAGCGCTGGTGAGGCTGGATGGTTGCTGGTGCGGTTGGATGAGCGCTGGTGAGGCTGGATGGTTGCTGGTGCGGTTGGATGGTTGCTGGTGCAGTTGGATGAGCGCTGATGAGGCTGGATGGTTGCTGGTGCAGTTGGATGAGCGCTGGTGAGGCTGGATGGTTGCTGGTGCAGTTGGATGAGCGCTGGTGAGGCTGGATGGTTGCTGGTGCGGTTGGATGAGCGCTGATGAGGCTGGATGGTTGCTGGTGCGGTTGGATGAGCGCTGGTGAGGCTGGATGGTTGCTGGTGCGGTTGGATGGTTGCTGGTGCAGTTGGATGAGCGCTGGTGAGGCTGGATGGTTGCTGGTGCAGTTGGATGAGCGCTGGTGAGGCTGGATGGTTGCTGGTGCAGTTGGATGAGCGCTGGTGAGGCTGGATGGTTGCTGGTGCAGTTGGATGAGCGCTGGTGAGGCTGGATGGTTGCTGGTGCAGTTGGATGAGCGCTGGTGAGGCTGGATGGTTGCTGGTGCAGTTGGATGAGCGCTGATGAGGCTGGATGGTTGCTGGTGAGGCTGGATGGTTGCTGGTGAGGCTGGATGAGCGCTGGTGAGGTTGGATGATTGTCGTCGCTGTTACTTGCAAGCTGGCGAGTCTGGGTGAGTGTTGAGGGGGCAGGTATGAGTGTGAGCTTGCCTACTGTCTGCGGTGGTCTGCACTCCGGTCTGCACTAAGGGGCGCACAAAGGGGCCAGCCCCTTTGACGCGCTCCTTCGACGCGTGGCGTTCGACGCGTGGCGTCTGGGTGGTTTGTGCTTTAAATGGCTACTTGGACTCAACTGGCTGCCTTACAGCCGTCTGTTGGGCGTGTCCCTCTGAGGTGGAGGGCGGACCTTTGCTGCTTGTTTTAGGCCCCGGTTTCGGTCGCGCTGTCGGCGCTGAGGCCGCCCGGGTGGGGAGTGAAGTTTGCTGACCTTCCCCGGCGGGGCTCGGCGCCGATTGCGCAGGCCCTCCCCAGCTGTAGCGGCAGCGGCAAGGTAAAGGAGATGGCGCCGAAGAGAGCCGCGATTTAAATCCCCGCAGGGCCGGCTCTGATTGGGTTAGCTGTAGCGGAGGCGGGACTTGAGTCTCGGCGCGTTTTTTCTTTGTTTATACCTTTGCTGCTTGTTTTAGGCCCCGGTTTCGGTCGCGCTGTCGGCGCTGAGGCCGCCCGGGTGGGGAGTGAAGTTTGCTGACCTTCCCCCGGCGGGGCTCGGCGCCGATTGCGCAGGCCCTCCCCAGCTGTAGCGGCAGCGGCAAGGTAAAGGAGATGGCGCCGAAGAGAGCCGCGATTTAAATCCCCGCAGGGCCGGCTCTGATTGGGTTAGCTGTAGCGGAGGCGGGACTTGAGTCTCGGCGCGTTTTTTCTTTTTTTATACCTTTGCTGCTTGTTTTAGGCCCCGGTTTCGGTCGCGCTGTCGGCGCTGAGGCCGCCCGGGTGGGGAGTGAAGTTTGCTGACCTTCCCCCGGCGGGGCTCGGCGCCGATTGCGCAGGCCCTCCCCAGCTGTAGCGGCAGCGGCAAGGTAAAGGGGTAGATGGGGTGCAGTTGGATTTCAGCAAGGCTTTTGGCACATTTCTGCATAGCAATTATAAACAAAGTATCCTAGGTATGAACCCTAAAGTGACTGGGTTAGAAACTGGTTAAGTGGAAGGCAACAAAGGGTAGTGGTAAACAAATTTCACTTTGAGGAATGGAAGCTATCAGTGGTGTGCTGCAGGGATTGGTCCTCAGTCTGGTTCTCTTTAACATTTTTATAAGCAATATTGAGCAGGGGCTATCAAATAAGGTTTGCCTTTATGAAGATGAAACCAAAATTTGCAACAGGATACACATCCTAGAAGATATGGAAAAATTAGGAGGGATGAGAAGCTTGAGGAATAGTCTAGTTTAGTTTATTATATTTGATAAATTGCCTTTCTGGACATAAAAACAAAGTGATGTACAATAAAATATTTTACTGTACATAATTGATTTAGCATAATAATAAATACAATTACATATCAACTTTAAACACAATAATTACATATCAATTTTAAAATAACAACAAAACCAATAAAATTATACAAAATACCCCATACCTAAAAACAACCATAAAATCAGTAAACACCCCCCCCCCCCCCCCCAATTCAGTCATATCTTAAAAGGCTTAAAGAAAAAAGTCTGTAAATAGGCTTAAAATTTATCAGGAATCTTCAAATGTCATAAATTCCAGAAAATAACCAGGTTTTTAACCCCTTACTAAATTTCAACAGGTCCTTCTTCATATGCAAATCTATTGGGAGATTGTTCCATGTACTTGGAATTAGGTAAGAAAAGCATGTTTTCCATGTGTGCTCCAGATGGATTTCTTTGGCAGAAGGCAAGCTAGGAAGTTCTTGCTGTGATGGACGCAGATAGCCGGTAGGTTGATAGGGGCCAGGACTTTGCTAGATAAGGTGGGGTGCTCCATTGAATGGCTTTGAAGGTAAGATAGCAAATCTTGAAAATGATACAACTATTAATTCGAAGCCAGTGTAGTTCCTGTAGAAATGTCAAGATGTGGTTGTATTTCTTGTTTCTGAAAATTACTTTTGCTGCTGTGTTCTGGTCTATTTGGAGCCGGTGAAGTAGATGAGAAGTGCCATGATGAAGGTAATTACAGTAATCTTGTCAACTTAATATCAGGAAATACGTGAGAGTGTTAAGATCTGGTTCTTTAAGGTAAGTTCTCACCCTCCTAATCCTTCACAAAAAGTAGAATGATTTTTGAGCAAGAGTTGAGATTTGTTCACCAAAGTCTAGGGTTCAATCTAACCTAATACCTAGTGTAGTCACTGAAACTGTTGGCTGGATGGATAAGCCTGATATTGGAGGAGATGGAAAAGACTGGCAGTTAAGATTAAATCCTAAAAAATGCACTTGGGATGAAAAATCCTGAGTTCTTCTGTGCATACAACAAATACAGGATCTGAGGATGATCATATATGATGATCCTGAGGAGACCAAATGGGAAGATAAAGCAATGGTAAAATTTCAGAAGTATGCTTGTGTGCATAGGGTGAAGAACAACCAGCAAGAAAAGGAGGTAATGATGCCATTGTATATGTCGCTCAATGGAGTCAGTCCAGCAGACACTTATTAAAATAATCAATGGCCTTTATGTGGGGAAAAACTAAACATGTATACCCTGGAGGAAAGAAGGGAAAAGAGTAATAAGATAGCGACATTTCAATACATAGGAGGCAGATCTCTTTCAATAGAAAGGAAGCTCTAGAACGAAGGATGATAGTATGAGAGTGAAAGGTGGTAGACTCAGGAATATTTAATCCAATAAAAGAATTCCAAATTATACCTATCAACTGAAAAGCAGGTTATTAATACAGAGAAGGGCAACCAAAATGATAAATGGAACAGCTCCCATATGAGGAAAGACTAAAGAGGTTAGGGCTGTTCAGCTTGGAGAGGAGACGGCTGAGGGGGGATATGATACAGGTCTTTAAATCATGAGAGGGCTAGAACAGGTAAATGTGAATTTATTATTTACTCTTTTGGATAATAGGAGGTCTAGGGAAATTTTACACTCGCTGCCTGCGGCAGCCCCGCAGTGCAGCCCTCTCACCTTTCTAAGCAACTTCCAGGCTCCAGCTCCCCGTCGCTTGTGGCAGTGGGCTGCCGGATCCGATCTTCGGCTCCCACTAGCGCCTCCGGCCCTGCTCCACTTCCCGAGACTTCCAGCCAGGATGCCTTCATCCTTTGGGCCCCTTCACAGGGTTCGCAAAGAGACACCGCCAGCAGCGCCGCGCCCCTCCCTAGGTCACGTGCATCAGTAAACCTTTTAAAGGGCCCACGGTGGGAACCTGGCCTCGGACCCGGATGCTGATGTCAGATCCTTCTGCGTATAAATGCTCAGGCCTCGCACTGAAGCGTTGCCTTTGCAACAGGTCTCCTCGGTTCCCTGTTTGGTTCTGAGTACTCGTTGCCTCAGTGCTTCCTTGTTCCATGTTCCTGAGTGTCTCCAAGTTCCTGTTTCCTCATTCGTCTCATCTGTATTCTGATTGACCTCCTGGTGCCGACTTCTGCCACGTCCGACCTTGCCTGCCTTCTCCAAGCCTGACCTCTGCTATGTCCGACCTCTACTGCCTTCTCCAAGCCTTGACCATTGTTACGCCTGACCATGCTTGCCTTCTCCATGCCTTGACCATTGCTACGCCTAACCATGCCTGCCTTCTCCGTGCCTTGACTATTGCTACATCTGACTACGCCTGCCTTCTCCGTGCCCTAATCATTGCTACTGATGACCACGCTGTAGTCTCCTTTGTGTCCAGAGTTCTACGTTGCTTGCTACACCCTCCGATTGCTGCCAGCTCTCATTCACATGGACGTGGACTCTTAAGGCTCCGGCCTTTCTCTGCTCAAGCACCTTCAGTCAATCCTTGATCCTTGGTGCTTGGGTTCCTGTATTTGGACCATTCTAGGTTAGAACTACATCACCTGCTGGCTGCTGTAACTGGGCTGAACTTCCTCCCTACGACATTCAATCCCGAGGCCCACCTAAGTCCTGCAGGCCCCAGCACCCAAAGGCTCATCTCGAGGGGAACGTGGGCTGGTATAGGTGAAGCTCCAGTAGTCTCTAGCTTCAGCCCACTCCACCTGCTGATGGTGGGGACCCTTAGGCCCTTGCCTGCGGGTTGCGTCAACCCCACCTCAGCCCAAGGATCCACCTCCAGTGCAAAAGGGAAACTACATGAAGTTAGCAAGTAGCACATTTAAAACTAATCAGAGAAAATTCTTTTTCACTCAATGCACAATTAAGCTCTGGAATTTTTTGCCAGAGGATGTGGTTAGTGCAGTTAGTGTACCTGGGTTTAAAAAAAAGTTTGGATAAGTTCTTGGTGGAGAATTCCATTAATTGCTATTAATTAAGTTGACTTAGGGAATAGCCACTGCTGCATGGGATCTACTAGGGTTTGGTTGTTTGCCAGTTACTTGTAGCCTGGATTGGCCACTGTTGGAAACAGGATGCTGGGCTCTTTGTCTGACCCAGTATAGCAATGTATTATGTTCTTATGTTCTTACAAATAGAGTGGTGAAATCATGAAATTTCTTCCATTGGAAAGGTGGAGAGAGGGACAGTGTCAGTGTGAAGAACACATCGGGCAAGCACAGAAGATCTCTGAGGGAGAAGAAAGGATTGTAAACTAGCTAAGCAGATGGTGTGGATGGGCTGACTGGATGGGATCTGCTGTCATATTCTGTGTTTCTATGTATTACCTGAATGCCAATAAAAACAAATGAAGAGTACATTAAAATCTTGTGGAAATCCTGAGACAAAACATCTGCTTACATGGCAACAGGAAATTCTTCCATCTGAATGAAATCCAAGCATGAAGGGAAAATTGAGCTTTAGCAGCTTATAATTCTCGGGAAAAAAAGAACATACTTTCTTGAATCATCTTGAATAAAGCCTATTACTTGGCAGAGTTGTTAGAAAACAGAACTTAGGATCTTGACCTAATTTCCATTCTCTTGTCCCTCAAAGTATATGGCTTCCCTATACTCAAACTTTCTGGCAAATACAGCATGCATTGTATAAGGGTGATTTTTTTTTATGTAGCCCTGTATACATTTAACGCTCTATAATGGTAAATATTTTCATGATTTAGGAGGGAAGTATCCATACAGAGAGCAATTTTCACAAGCATTTCTGGTGGTAAAACTGTGGTTATAAAATTGCCCTCTCAATATGTGGGTAAAGGTACATGCATATGTCCTGTATGCACGGACGTTTATCCAGGCTGAATGGAGGCATTCCTGGGGGCAGGGTTGGAGAGGGTTTTCCATTTACATGTACACTTATGCATTTTCAAAAGTATTCACATAACATTTCCCAAAAGATTCTGCAAATGTATAAGCAGCTGTAATTGCATGCATATCATTTGTGTGGTATAAATTAAAATTTCATAGTTAACTTGCATGTGGAAGTTCACTTTGAAAATTAGTGAAACTCTTACACCACTTACCCTGTATGCAGATGTTTTGTCTAAGGATTTCCACAAGATGTTAATGTACTCTTCATTTGTTTTTATTTCCATTCAAGTAATACATAGAAACACAGAATATGACAGCAGATCCCATCCAGTCAGCCCATCCACACCATCTGCTTAGCTTTATAATCCCTTCTTCTCCCTCAGAATTCTTCTGTGCTTGTCCGACGTGCTCTTAACACTGACACTGCCCCTGTCTTCACCTTTCGAATGCGAGGCATTTCATGCATTCACTACCCTATCTCTAAAGAAATATTTTATTAGATATTCCTTTCACCCTCATCCTAACACCCTTGAATGAATGATAATCCAAACTGAAAATAGCCATTTTTTTTGTTTCATTTTGTTAAATCTAAAAGGAATCAAAATGGCCCAAAAAACACTGAAAAATTGTGTTTTTATTCATTTTGGAAAATAATGGGGTAGATTTTAAAAGGTGCGCGCAGGAGTAGATTTGTTCGTGCAACCCGGTGCGAACAAATCTACTCCCGATTGTATAACATGCGCGCGCTGCCACATGCATGTTATAAAATACAGGGTCGGCGAGTGCAAGGCTGCGCAAAATCGGCAGCCTACGTTTGCAGAGTCGCGCAGCCATCCTCCGTTCCCTCCAAGGCCGCTCCTTCCGCCGCCCCCCCACCTTCCCCTCCCTTCCCCTATCTAACCCACCCCCCCAGCCCTAACTAATTCCCCCCACCTTTATTTTACAAGTTACGCCTGCCTGAGGCAGGCGTAACTTGCGCGCGCCAGCCAGCTGCCGGCGCGCCATGTTCTGGTCCGGGGGCTGGTCCGGAGGCCGCGGCCATGCCCCCGGAATGCCCCAGGGCCGGAACCACGACCACGGCCCCGCCCCCAGAACACCCCCGATGATGTGCCACCCGTGACACGTCCCCTACATGCCCCCGGCACGCCCCCCCAGGAAAGCCCTGGGACTTACGCATGTCCCGGGGCTTGCACGCGCCGCCGAGCCTATCTTGCATAGGCTCGGCGGCGCGTGCAAGGGTTACGCACGTATCTTACACGCGTAACCCTTTGAAAATCTGCCCCAATGTGTGTTATTTGCATATAGCATGCATTATTTTCTGAAATGGATAAAAACAAAATTAAATGAAAAAAAAATCTCTGAATCAAAATTCATGCCAAAAATGGCCTGAAAAGAAACTGAAATAAACATTTTAGTTGAGCACATTCCTAATAATTTATGAATATATTTGATGGAAAATGTATGCATTTCCTGATCTGCACAGGATGATGAACAGGGACTCCATTTTATTACACTTTATTGTAGTAATTTTGTCAAAGGGAAATGGCATAATTCATAATGCCTCTGTATCGCTACCTGGTGAGACCGCACCTTGAATACTGTGTGCAATTCTGGTCACCGCTTCTCAGAAAAGATATAGCTGTACAGGAGAAAGTGCACAGAAGGGCAACCAAAATGATAAGGGGCATGGAATGGTTTCCCTGTGAGGAAAGGCTAAAGAAGTTAGGGCTGTTAAATTTGGAGAAGAGACGACTGAAGGGGGATATGATAGAAGTCCACAAAATCATGAAAGGACTGTAAATCGGTTATTTATTATCTTAGATAATAGAAGGACCAGGAGGCACTCCATGAAGTTAGCAAGTAGTTCATTTAAAATAGAAAAAAGAAAATTCTTTTTTCACTCAGCGCATAGTTAACTGTGGAATTCATTACCAGAGGATGTGATTAGAGCAGTTAGTGTAACTGGGTTTAAAAAAGGTTTGAATATGTTCCTAGAGGAAATATCCATAATCTTCTATTATGGTAATTAATAAGCAATAGTAGCTTGTGATTTATCTAATATTTAGGTACTTGCCAGGTACTTGTGATTTGGATTGGCCATTGATGGAAATGAAATACTGGGCTTGATGGATCCTTGGTCTGACCCAGTATGGCATACCTTATGTTCTTATGATTTTACCCTCCCTGTATATCTTTCTATTACCTTCCTGTGTGTGTCTGCTCTTTTCTCTACTCTCCACTTCTCTCTCATGGGTGCACTTGCTTTTCTTTTTTTCCTCTTTTCCTGTTTGTCCCTTTCTGCTTGTATCTCCCTTCCCTCTCTGAATCTCTTATCTCTCCCTTGTATATCTTTCTCTTTTCTTCTCTTCCTCTTCTCTTCTCATTCCCCTTGTTCCTTCTCTCTTCTATGTATCTCTCCTCTTATCTCCTCTCTCCCAATGTCTCCTTCTCTATTCTTTTCACTCTCCTCCGCATGTCTCTACTCTCTCTTCCCTCCCTTTTCTTCTGTGTGTCTCTCCTCTCTCTCCTCTCCCCCTTATATTTCTCTCCTCTGTATCTACTATTTTTCCCTCCCTTCCAGTGTGTCTCTCTCCTTTCTTACCTATGTGTCTTTTCTTTTCTCTCACCTTCTTCCCAGTAGATCTCATCCCTGTGTGTTCTTGCTCATATTTGTCCTATCTATCCTCTGTATCTTTTATTCTCCCCCCCCTTTTATCCATGTATTTCTTTCCCTTGTATTCCTCTGTTTTCTCTCCCCTCCTTTCCTGTGTCTCCTTTCTGTGAGGTCGTTCTTTTCTATCCCTTCTCTCTCTAAGGTTTTCCACCTACTTTCCTGCTCTGTATGCAGGACCAAGCAACTTGCATCCAGTTTTATCAAGAGGCACCAAGATAGGCAGGTGTTCTGGCTCTGCTAATGTAGAGATTGAAAGAGGTAGGGGTGAGAGTTAGCAGATATAATGTGGATTCTCTTATGGTCAACTCTCCAGCTCCATCAAAGCAGGCTCTTCATCACAGCTCCTTCTGAGGCTCAAAAGCATTGATTGAACTGAGACACTTTAATTATTATTGCCAGAGCAGAAAATCTGCCCTCAACCTCCATAACCAAGGAAAGTATTGCTTTCTTTCTGTTAGAAAGGGAAACTTTATTTCTACCGCGTAAGTGGGGGGATTTTAAAAGACACGCAAGCTGATGCCATTACAGTTTCCTCAGTTCATTCCCAGTTTGCCTAGGTAAGAGATAAGACTTCCAACCCCTCCACCCCCCAGTTTGCTAGCTTCCCTTCTCTCTTGTTAGACTTGACCTTTAAAATCCCGCTAATCTACCTAGAATTTTTTAACTTACACATCATCCACAGCAGAAGTAAAGTTATGCGGCAGGGGACCCCCAGCACGCACCTGTGCGCATAAGTATTTATGAGCTAATTTCAACTTAGTATCCAGGGACACCCTTGTCTCACCCAGATCACCTCCACCCCACCCCTTTTTTTGAACTTTTCATTTGTGCACACAGCAGCAAGTACACGCATATCTGGGTGTCTTTTAAAATCTGCTCAGTGCGCTCCAGTCTGATTTGTGTACATATCCCTCGGTTGGAGCACCAGGCTTTTAAAATTTACCTTTTAGAGTCTTTGTTGACAATACCTTGAAAATTCCTGTTCAGTGTCCAGCAGCAGTTAAAAAATGCAAATAGAATGTTAGGAATTATTTGGAAAGTATTATAGAACAAAACTGAGACTATCCTAATCCCTTTGTATAGATCCATGGTGTTCAGTTCTGGTTGCCCCTTCTTAAAAAAGACACAGTGAACATAGAAAACATACAGAGAAGGGCAACAAAAATAATAAAGGAGATGGAAAAGCTCCCTTGCGGAGAAATCTTAAACCGGATTAAGGTTCTTTAGATTGGAAAAGAGATGACTGAAAGGGTATATGATTGAGATTTATAAAATTATGAGAGGGTTGGAACAAGTAAATAGGGAATGGTTATTTAAACTTTCAAATAATACTAGGACAGGGACACTCCTTGAAACAAGCATCTAGTACATTTAAAACAAATCGTAGGAACTATTTTTTCACTCAGTACACAATAAAGCTATGAAATCTTGCCAGTGGATGTGGGGTTCAAAAGAGGGTGGGACAAGTTTGTGAAGGAAAAGTCCCTAAACAATTATTTTAAACTGTTAGGAAGACTGTCAAGTAGACTTGGGAAAGCCACTGCTTATCCCTAGGAGAGAGATACAAAAACTAGAGATGTGCATTCGTTTTTCCCGAATTAGGCAATTTCAATGAAATTGCCTAATTCGGCATGGAATATAAACATAGCTAAACTGTATTTTGTTATAGTTGTTCCAACTATATACGCTGAAAAAGCTCAGTAAGTCATCCCACTCCAGTCTTTCAAGACAATAAAAATCTAGATATAGAAAAAAAATAAATTTCATTTTGCTATTTGGTTTTGTAAATTGATTTTAGTTTTTGTATGTTAAGAACATAAGAACATGCCATACTGGGTCAGACCAAGGGCCCATCAAGCCCAGCATCCTGTTTCCAACAGTGGCCAATCCAGGCCATAAGAACCTGGCAAGTACCCAAAAACTAAGTCTATTCCATGTTACCATTGCTAGTAATAGAAGTGGCTATTTTCTAAGTCAACTCAATTAATAGCAGGTAATGGACTTCTCCAAGAACGTCTCCAATCCTTTTTTAAACACAGCTATACTAACTGCACTAACACACCAATGCTATTGTTATCCCACCTAGTAGCATTATAATAGTTATTTCATGTGCTATGTTCTAAGAATATTTTGCCAAAATGATGCTATAATCTACCTTGACAAAGACTTGAAAAGCATTCTACACATTTCGAGAGATTTGTTTTACCTCTATAAGAAAGGACAATAGCTATTCTAAATTAAAATTTCTCCTTCAGCAAAATAAAAAAATTTGCCTCTGGCCATGGAGGCCTTTATTTCAGTATGCACATATATTTCCAATGCAATATACAAATGAAACCGAAAATACGTGCCTAAAGGTGAATTCTAAAAGCCAAAACCGGAAGATATGCACATGAGTTGGGGCGGCACGTACCAAGCAGATTTTAAAAGCAGCCCAGATACCTGCATATTTTCCGCTGCACGTACAAATGAAAAGTTCAAACAAATGAGTAGGACATGGGCAGAGAATGGGCATTCATGGGTTTTAACTTGAAATTAGCATATAAATATTTACAGGCATAGGTATGCACCAGGGTCCTGTGCCACGTAACTTTACTTCTGCTGTGGATGACGTGTAAGTCTGTAAAACAAAACATTCTAAGCAGATCAGTGAGGTTTTAAAGATCGTGGCTAACAGGGGAGAAGGGAGGCTATTAATCTAGGGGGGTTTGGAAGTCCTATTCCTTACCTGGGCGAACTGGGAACGAACTGGGAAAACTGGTAATGGCGTTTGCGTGCATGTCTTTTAAAATCCTCTCACTTACGCAGTAGAAGCGGCATTTGCAAGTATAGATGGGCGTCCACTTAAAATTACATGCACATGAATACACACGGTCAGGCTATTTAATAACATGCGTGCACGTGTGCATGTATTTTAAAATGGCCACGTCCCTGGGCGCAGGCCAACAAATGCATGCACATGTGCGCCCGCACGCCAGTTTAAAAGTTACCATCGTACTGTCGAGGGTTATAAAATATCATATACGTACCTACATGCTACTTGCGTATCAAACCCCTTTAATAATTATTTCCTCTGGGTCTCTTATTGGTCCTCTGTTAGTGCTGTTTACTTGCCCAAAATCTTGAAACTAGCATAAGTTCCCTCAGTAGAAATAACAAGTACAGTAAAACCTGTAATGAATGTATCTTAATTGTGAGTTATAATCACAGTTCATTTAAGATGCCTTCCATTCAATGTTCATTATGCATTTGGCCTTTTTGTTTTACTAGCAGCACAATTTTGGCAGATGCCTCTTTCATTACTTCTCCATCTATTCTTATTCTCTTTATAGCCTTTGGTGCTAGCACCAAACAAAGCAGGCATTTTTCTCCATCTGCAAAACACGTTGTGATTACTCTGTAGATCAAGAAATTAAATGTATGTAAAGCCATGTAGAGATAGATATATAAGATATAATAGTATGTGATCATGAAACTAACAATTCTGCAGAGAAAAAGTATGCATGTTGTTGGGAAGAATAGTGAAATGACATAATAGCTTGGGAATGGTGCAACAGCATCACGATTATCCTCAAATTTTTAAAAAGCATATTAGCATATCAGTTCAAAAGGTCTATGGCTATATGATTATACGATTGTTAATCATGAAGACAAAGCTAGATTTTTAGCAATATTTATGTGCATTTATAGTTACATTTATTACCCATACAATCACCATTGCCTGGCTCTCTTGGGAATAAAGAGTCTGTATGGTAGAAAAGGCTATGAAGTATCTGCTAAACAGAGAGAACTTTTCGAATGGAAATTCTCAAATGGTTTTTCTAATTATATTTACAGGGTTAGAATAGTTCTGATATTGCCTTGATAAGGGGTTTATCCCTCTCAAAAAAGGGTTGAAAATGTTTCAAGTATGTCGGGTAAAAAAATGACCTACTATAAAATGGATAAATCATAGATTAATCATTGATTTCAGCTCTTGATAGACCACTAGGGATGTGCATTCGTTTGAAAGGAAAATGTAAAACATGATAAATGACCCCATTTTTGCTTCATTTCAAACTGAATATTAAAAAAAAAAAAATTGTAAATTTTTCATTGATGGGTAATAGTGAGTCCTCTTAACAAGAGATTTTGTATGCCTTTTGTTATATGTCAATTTTATTTTTATTGTGTATGTTGATTGTAATCTGCATTGATTTATGAAGAGTTGTGGAATATAAGCAGAAAGAATAAATAAATTCCTATTTGCAAACAGTGCATCTTATGCAAATAGGGTACACTATTTTGCTAATAGTTAGGGACTTTTATTTTTGTTTTTATTTTTTTTAATTTTCCAGGGAATTTAGCACGGTTTATTATGACAAGAATAAAAATATTTAAAAAAATCAATGGAAAAATTGACTCAATTTTCTGGGTAAATATCCGAGTTTAGTGGACAGATATCAGGACAATAAAAGAAAATTAAGCAGATTTCCCTGTTCACCCACTCAGCAGCATCCCTTTCTCTACACTTGTTCTCTCCCTGGTATGTCCCTTTCTTTCCCCACACCCCCAAAGAGAATCCCCCCCCCCCCCATTGCAACAGCATTCATCATTACTAGTGGTGGCTGCAGGTATTTCCTCTCTCCTTTGGCAGCAGCTTGCTGAGGCTCCCATGCTCTGCAATTCTTTTTTTTGTGGGGCCAGGGAGACTGCTGGGAAGTGCTTCTGATGAGTGTGTTAAAATCATGAGAGGCCTAGAACAAGTAAATGTGAATCGGTTATTTACTCTTTCAGATAATAGAAGGACTAGGGAGCACTCCATGAAGTTAGCAAGTAGCACATTTTAAACTAATCTGAGAAAGTTCTTTTTCACTCAACGCACAATTAAACTCTGCAATTTGTTGACAGGGGATGTGGTTAGTGCAGTTAGTGTAGCTGGGTTTAAAAAAGGTTTGGATAAGTTCTTGGAGGAGAAGTCCATTACCTGCTATTAATTAAGTCGACTTAGAAAATAGCCACTGCTATTACTAGCATCAGTAGCATGGGATAGACTTAGTTTTTGGGTAATTGCCATGTACTTATAGCCTGGATTGGCCACTGTTGGAAACAGGATGCTGGGCTTGATGGACTCTTGGTCTGACCCAGTATGGCATGTTCTTATGTTCCACTTCAAATGCTACATTGGCAGCACCAAGCAGCAGGCACTGACTGCTTGGTGGGAGTGGGAGACAGGGCTTAGAACAGCACATGGCAGCATTGGAGGGCGAGCACTTTCACTGGTTTGGTGGGACTTGAAACGCTGCAAGTGTTTTGGCCCACACTGGCTTCTAGCAGTGGCTGGGGCCTTGAGACACTGTGGGGTAGATTTTAAGAATTTGCGCGATCGCATCAGGCGCAAACAAAAGTACACTGGATTTTATAAGATACGCGCTTAGCCGCGCGTATCTTATAAAATCCGGGGTCGGTGCACGCAAGGGGGTGCACATTTGTGCAACCTGCGCGCGCCGAGCCCAGTGCACGTTGCCTGTTCCCTCCGAGGCCGCTCCAATTTCGGAGCTGCCTCAGAGGGAACTTTCCTTCGCCCTCCCTTCCCCTACCTAACCCACTCCCCCGGCCCTATCTAAACCTCCGCCCTTACCTTTGTTGGCAGATTTACGCCTGCTAAAAGCAGATGTAAATCTGTGCGCGCCAGCGGGCTGCTGGCGCGCCATCACCCGACCCGGGGGCTGGTCCGGAGGCCTTGACCACGCCCCTGGGCTGGCACCACGCCCCCGGGCCCGCCCCCTAAATGCCGCATCACGCCCCCTAAACGCCGCATCATTTCGGGAATGCCCCCTCCCCGCCCCTTTTACGAAACCCCGGGACTTACGCGTGTCCCGGGGCTCTGCGTGCACCGGCGGCCTATGCAAAATAGGCGTGCCAGCGCGCAAGGGCCCTGCGCACATAAATCTGGCCGGATTTACGCGCGCAGGGCATTTAAAATCTGCCCCTGTATCTGCAGCCTAAAATTAGGGTGAAAATCAGTTTAAACCAATTGTTACTTTTGGAAAAAAATGGGGGATTTATGAGTAAAAATCAGTTTAAACTGAAAACAAAGGACCCTGAAAGTTCCACCCTATTTGCAAATAATGTACTTTATTTGCTAATAGGGTGCATATTAGCAAATGGGGTATACTAATATTTCAAATGAAATTTCACCAAAGATTTATACAGAGGCAATACCACCTCCACTTACCTACTGGCTACTCTTCTCCCTTGGCACCCAAGCATCTTCATGGCATTTCCTGTTGCCTTATCTACTTGTTTAACAACCTTAAGATCATCAGACATAATCATCCCCAGATCCCGCTCCTAGGCTGTGCACAGAATAACTTCACCCCTTACTCTATAATGCTGTCATGGGTTTATGCAACCCAAAAGCTTGATCCTGCATTTTTACCATTAAATCTTAGCTGTTAGATTCTAGTCTATTCCTCAAGCTTAACTAGATCCTCCTCATATTTTCCACACTTTCCAGGGAGTCTACCCTGTTGCAAATTTTATCATCTTCAGCAAAAAGGCTAATCATTCCAATTAACATTCCCACAATATTGCTAGTGAAAATGTTAAACAGAACTGTCCTGAGGACCGATTCCTGTGGTTCACCATTGGTAACCCCTTTTTCCTCAAAGTGATCTCCATTTATCACCATCCCTGCTCACTTCCCACTCCATCTCTAACTCAGTCACTGGAGGATCCATACCTAGGAGGCTCAGTGCGTTTATAAGTCTTGTTAAAATCCTAATACACTACATCTAGCATTCTCCCCTGATCTAACTCTCTGATCGAAGAAACGGATTAGATTCACCTGACATCTTTATTTCTGGTAAAACAATGCAGCTTCTGATCCTGTCTGCTGTTTTCTAGAAAATGCACAACTCTTTTGCACTTATGTGATCTGGATTGGTCACTTTCAGAGACAGGATGATGCTTTCTTTGATGGACCATTGGTTTGACCCAGCACAGCACTCCTTATGTTTCCCTTACCCAGCAATGGGCTTCTGCCTCCTTTCCCCCCATCCCTAGCATTTCCTCTCCTGCTGTTCTCCTCTCCTGTCCTCAACATAGGCCCCGCTACCGTTTTCTCCCATCTGCCCCTCTGCCTCCTTCCTCATTTCCCTTGCCTCTTCCCCCCATAATCTCCACCCTCTTTTTTCCAACATATGCCCCTTGCTTCTTACTCTCCTCCCACAGCATCCTGGTCTCTGCCACCTTCCCCTCCCCTCTACCATCTTCCTCCTGCCCCCTCTCGTCCCTTCTCTCTCTCTCTCTCTGCTCAGCATCTGCCTCTACCTCCATTTTCCCTCTGCCTCTCTTCAGGTATAGGTTACGAGTCAGCGGTTCAAGTTATTTAGGCATTTTTCCCGGCACGTGCTGCTCCTTTAAACTTCAGGCCTGGAGCAGTGCAGGGGAAGGAAGCAGAAGGAGATATTGGGAGAACACCTGCCTGGTCGATGGCTGGATCCTGAGGCTGATACTTCCTCTATGCTGATTTCGTGTACTGTGAGATCGGCATGTAGAATATGCCAACCTTGGGAGCTTTGAATATGCTCATTTGCTGGAGTGGCACACAAGGAGGGGTAGCAGAATGGGCTCCCACTCCTGTCTGAGTCACATGCAGGCTGAGGCGTGGCATGTGCAGCCGCATGAAGAACTCTGCGCTGCCGTGCATGCGTGCGTGCAGCTTAGAGGGAACTTTAACAGTGCCTATGTACATAATTTTACATTCAGGGTTATCATACAATTTTCTAACTGGCCATTTCCATGGGTAAAGTACTATTTTACCTGTGGAAGTCACGTTGAAAATTATCCTCCCTACGCACTGAATAGTATGTATAGATATGTCTAGCTTGTGAGCAGTTTTTCCTAGTTTGTTCCAGTTCCTATCCATTTATTCAGCGCTTCCGCTTACATTTGTGTGCCAAGCTGTTCTAAATAGGAATCTGTAATCTTCTGTCACTTTTTAGTGAGCCATTTTTTCTGTTTGCTCCAGCTTTAGCCCACTGATGTCTACCATTTTACCCTTCCTCTTTTTTGCCCAGAATTGCATGTACTGCATGCGTAGAGCCACAGAGTGCATGCTCTAAATGCTAATTGTGATGAGAAATAATTAAAGGAAAATGTAAATATTTTTTTTTTCAAAAGAAAGAAATAACTGTTGATCATCACTGGCAAGGCTTAGAGAGCTCGATACAGTCACTTCAGGTTTTAATGGAACTTTTTAATAGCTGGGATTTTATATTCTCCTCAGCTATGCGAGACATTCAATGCTTTGATTAATTGGGTAGGCATGATTTCTGATATTTAGAGCCCACTTGAAAGTGGAAGTGAGAAATGAATTCTGTCAAAAAGTCTTTGGTATATTTTTATTAATAGAGAAGATTAGATGGATCATGAAAACAATCTTCTAATTTATAAGAGTCAATCTTATATCTTGTTGAACAGGAGGTATTATTATTGAACTTAAAACCACTGAAGTGTGAGATAACGAAAGGGCCACTTTCCTCAAAGCCGAATGCTGCTGTAATCACCAGCATGTTAACCACATGCTAATAGGTTCTCAGCAGCCTGATACGTTATTGATCATTTTGGCTTGTCTAATTCGTATCAAGACAAGACAATATAGTTAACTGGAATGTAAGTGCTTCCTTCTTAGAACTTTGAACAGTTTCACATACTTATCAGTCACTTGATTCAGGGCCATGGTAACAGACAAGGGGCTTTGTCTACAGGCGGATGGATCTTTTCTGTTAGAAGCACCAATGCATGCCATTAAACTGGGGCCTAGGAAAAAATTCAGCTCCTATTGTACATATTAATACAAACAGCAGTTGATGCTCTAGGCTGAAAAGCAGCTCATAGGTGCTAGCCATTGTTCCCTTGCTAATGCAGCTGGTAAAATTATACAAGATTTTTCTGTATTTTTGTTCATTTCAGCCCTTATAGGAATGAAATGGAATCAAATACAAAAGACAGAATTGATTATAAAGTCCATGTGATTGAACTATTCATATCATAACAGCTAGCCTGCACTGGGTTTTTTAAGGCTTCCAACTCAACACATTTTGATCTCAGTACAGCATTTAAAGATTTATAAAAAGTAATTTTAAGTAAGTTTATCATTTTTACCACTTGGTTTAACGAATGGGCTCAGCGCGGTGTGCTAACAGAATTTGGAATCAAGAAGTTAAAGGGATTTCAAAGCAAGGGTGAATGAAGGTGGATCATGGATTGGTTTTGGAATGAGAAATATACATACATACAGGCTTTATAATAGCAAGTATATGTAAGTCATACAGTATAAAATAAGTGATCAGACTTCATACGCTGTAGGAATAAAACTGATGGTATTGAAAAGCACCTTGCTAAATTAGAAAAAGACATAAAAATACCATGGAGATCCAAAGGAATTTTCATTTATTTGGGTGACCAATATCCAAATTGCTAAACAGGTTAAAATTTAAAAGTTTAAAATGTGAAACTATTAAAAGTGCCCCTGTCAAGCAAAAAGAGGCAGAGTTTTCCCACAGGCAGAGAAGGATTAAAATATAAAATCTCTAGATACAGTGGGTCCCCCCAAGTAAAAATGAGAACTTTGATGTATGCTTTTTTATTGCAATATGATTTGATACTTGGCTTTGATTGTTGCAGTTTCTTATGATTTATGTATTTCGATCACATTGCAATTATGCACGGTGTGACTGTGCAATCAAATTTTTTTTTTTTAAAATATTTTGTATTAGAACCTCTTTGTTTGCTGATGAGGCCATAAACAGTATGCATTGTCTACTTCATAAGTGCAGTGCAATAACAGTATTTTAATTTTCATACTGTTCATGCTGCTTCTTTTGAATGTTAATTATTCAGCATGATTTAAGCAGCAGACATTTACAATAGTAAAAAGCAAGCAAGAGGCTTGTTTAAATTGGCTTGTATAAAAGTACTCCGGATGAGGCCACACCAAAGACCTGTACAGGGGCAATCTCACCTCCTCTTTTTCTGCTGGTTATGCCTCTCTTTATGCATGCCAACATTCTTCTGGATCTTGCCATCAACTTGTCACACTGTTGTTTTTCACTACCTTGGGATTATCAGACACCATCATCCCTAGGTCTCTCTCCTGGTTGGTGCTCATCATCCTCTTGCCCACAATAAAGCTTCCTTTGGATTTCTATACCCCAAATGCTTTATTTTGTGCTTTTTCATATTGAATCATGATTGCCAAGCACTCCACCCTTCATTAAGCTTTCTTAGATCACTTCATATTGGGTCTGCTCCCTCGGGAGTGTCCATTTTGTTGTGGGTTTTAGTGACATCTGCTAAAAGACAGTCTTTTCCTTCTAACCCTTCTGCAATTTCCACTCCACTAATCACCCCTCTCTCCTTAGAATGGATTCTATTTACCACCATCCTCTGTCATCTATCATTTATAGCAGTTTTTAATCGAGTCCTCTACCTTAGGAGGTAAAAGAATGCAAAAGCTAATGAAAATCCATAATGTCATGGTGTTTTAAAACTTAGTATCTGTCTTATGAAGCAGGTTTACTTGACTTCACTTTAGCTTTCCATTATGTGTTGAAATGCTGTGGCCTTTTATTTATTTATTGTTGTAGTTTGATTCATTGCTGAATCAGGGGCTGCTAACATTTACTTGCAATGGGAAAAAAAAAGGACAATATTTATTTTTATTAATTTTTTTGGGTGCAAGATAAAGTCACTGGGCCTGCTGTGACACAGCCAATGGTGCTGCCTTCTACTTGTCCATAGATATACACGGCAACAACCAAAACTGTCAAAATCACATTGGATATCAATGGCCACAATCCTTTACTAGATACCTACCAAGGGAAACCATTTTGGGTGCTCAAGCCTATACCTATAGCCTATACCCTTCCTATCCATGGGAAATGTCATCAGACCTCTACCTGACTATCATATTGGTCTCAGAAGGCTTGTTTTGGGTTAGTAGTGTCCTCTTGAAGTTGAGATGTCATGGAGAGAGACCAGACTGAGCAGACCACCTCACACAGCAAAATTGCTGGTTTCCCTCTCCTATCATCAGTGGAACTAGACCCTCCGGGTGTCTTCTTCTCCCATTCTGCCGGAGCTATCCAGTATCCACTGCTTCAACCCTGGGTTTTCTGCACAATTTTTCCAAGGCTGTGGCTCTAGTCATTCGGTTCCAGGGCAAGCGAGAAAGAGGGGAAAATGCTGGGGTCCACTGTTTTTAAATTTGGCACTGATGCCGCCTCCAAGTGACATCAGCTTGACCCAGCTGTGTCCAATTGCAGGGTAGGCCAACATCGACAGCATAAAGGTGACACCCTCCTACGATGTCAGCATTTTCCATGATGACCAATCATGATGCACACAAGGATCCACATAATTCATGGGAGCCTGATGCACTGACACCTTGAGAGTCTATGCTCAGCCGCCAGACCATGCAGGCAGCATCATTGTGACACGGTAGGACAGATTTTCGCATGCTACCTTTACCCCAGGAGCAAAGATGACAGGTGTAAGTCCTGGACAGCCCTTTTCCCCTGCCAGATTCCCAGATGCCCCAATCCTGGTAGCATCCTGACATCCTAATACAGCAGCCATTCATAAAGCATTAAGGGGGCAATTTTAAAATATATGCAGGCAGGTTCAAAGTCCAAGGGTACTTTTACTTGTTGATTTTACTCCAGTTCTCAAACTAGAAAGAACGAGCATACATTTTCTTTGAAAACTGCATAAGGAAAAAGTACTCAAATAGATGGGCCCTTACTTTTTCTGGGGATGCCGTGTCTGGCCAAAACACCACATATAGTTTTGAAAATGCAAAACTACATGCGTTTTTGTCTCCCTGGCCTATCCCCCACCTAATCAATGCTTCAATGAAAATGCAGGTAAAAGTAGTCATGTTGTGATTCAGTGCCCCTGCTTTTACCCACCTACAGGGTAGGAAATATTCAAATAGATCTTATGCCATGTAAATTGCCCTCTAAGGGAACAGTTGCTTTCCATCCGTCTAGCATATAAGTCTGCTGATAGTCGAGGAACAGCACAGATAGACTTGCATATGTGCACCTCTCTTGGCTGCGTGCAGGAATTTCACAAACATGAGTGGACAGCAGAAAACCTTTCCAGCTGTTCTGCTGACAAACAATACATTGGGAACTTTTGTATATTCCAAGGAGGAGTATCCCTTTCTCAAGTTGTTTTCCTTTTGCAGTAACATTTTGGCATTGGTTCACTGTTAAAGTATTTCATGTGTTGACAGCTTGTTTTGCTGTGGAAGGAAACTATGATAACTCACATATGATTTTTGTTTCTTTCTAAAGTTATGCTTATTTAAACTAATTTTGTATATATTATTTAAACTAATATCGTATGCATTAGCTTACTGAGCTTTCTGTCTTGCTAAATATTTTTCACCATTGTTTATTGTAGTAAGTTGGAATGTTTTCTAATCAATTTCCTAGTGTACTACAATCACTATAAAGTATATAATTTATGTTTCAGATTCATCACAGATGTTCATCTGAAGAAGGACCCCATGTGATCTTGGGTACTCATCTGCAACATCTTTGCAAAGAAACCAGGACCAGCGTAGATACTAGAACTCCGCACACGGTTAGTCTTAGTCCTGGTGGTGCCCTATTGCAGGCAAGGGATATTGCAATCTACGCAGATTGAGGCTGGGTCTCCTCTCCTTCCATCCCCTTGAGAAGCAAAGAGTGGTGGAGCTGTCCCCTATGGAGCATCATGGCAGTACCCTTTTGCAGTGATGGTTGCACCCCCTACAACAGCAGCAGCCTCCCAGGTAGTCACATCAATGATATGGCCCTAAGGTTTGGGAGGAGAAGGGAGCCTTTGATGCATGAATGAATGCATGCATGCATCAGATGCTGAAAGAGTTGCTACATTATAGCGTAGTTCACCGCATTGTTTTTATAGGAAAAACACAGTAGGCAGAGACACCAGGGATTTCATCACTTCTAATTTTAACCCAGGCAGTCAAGACTGCCCATCGCCAGAGAGGTAGAAGGGAGGGGAGGACGCGGTAACACAATTACACATACAATACAAATTCAGTAAACGAGATGTGGATAAAATTGGCCACAGCTTTATTATAATAAAGGTATTACAAGCTTTGTACCCGAGCCATAACATAGGAAAGCTATCCGAGGGTCGTCCACTGTGCAGGCAGCACATCACCTCCTGCCCCGGGCCCGCCCCAACCAAGCAAGGCCCTTCACCACCCGGGAGGAAATCACAGGGTGCTCTGGTCACCTGCCATGTCCAAGCAAGGTGACTGCCCCTAAGAAAGGGTGTGCAGATCCAGTCTGCCACTGCACTGGGGTCAGTGGACCGTGGTGACAGCCCCCCTCGCACTGATGTTATTTATCACGTGCTGTGCACTGTCACTAGATCAACCCCACCCCGGCTCAGGTACACTTGCTCCAGCTGCGACAAATGTATAGAATTCTCTAACATGAAGATCTAAGAATCCTGCTGCACTTGCAGCACAAGAAAAGAGGTAAGGTGAGTGGGTTTCCCAAGCGAGGCAGCTGCGCAGAGAACAGGAAGCGAAAGGGACCGGGGTACTGCTCCCCGGTCAGATACCTCCCTCCGTGCGGCTACCCCCACCCCATGGGATGGCTCAGAACCAGAGGTGGTCCAATGAGCCATCCTTAAATCATACACGCCTCCCCCCCCCCCCCCCCCCCCGACTATGTCCACCTTCGAGCCCCCTTGGTGCCCCCCGCCCATAGCCCGTGGGTCCTGTGACTGGGACCGGGCACGCTCCTTTTGGTAGGGGGGCCGAGGTCGGCGTGCACAGGCAATGTCATTGGCCGTGCTGACGTCGTGCACAGACGCCGACATTGGCAGCACCAACATTGCACATGGGCCTCATCATCAGCCCGCGCCAACACCACGCAGCCGAAGAGGCAACGTCGCCCGCCCCTTTCCCTGGCATTCACGGTGCTAGGTTATCTGCGGCATCCGCACATGCTGCAACACCGTGTTTATAGTTTTGGGGGTTTTTACTGTGTTTTATGGAATTTGACTAGATAGAAATCACAATTTATCGTATGATCTCTTGATTGCATTTTTGAGATTTGTCTGAAAAACTGCCCCTCAATACACAGAATAAAGTTATCACACTTGACATAAAGCAAAAAATTATTTCAGTGATTCAGATTGCATTAATCATTATTTACATTCTTTATTTGGATCTTAAATAGAAAATATATTTATCTCAATCAGGGCTTATGAATTTAAAACAAATGTATCATAAAATATAAAAAGTGCAAAATTCCATCAAGAAAAATAGACAAAAAAATGCAGTGTTTCTATGATTTACACTTAATAAGCCCAACTTTCAACACTGTCCATAGTACATTATTTGCCTATAGGTCTATGGAGATTTATATTACATATTTGTACCCTGAAAGTAGGTGCATACATTTTAATACAGGAACACACTTAGGGCCAGATCCTAAAAGATACGCATGAGCATAGATTTGTTCGCGCAACCCGGCGTGAACAAATCTATGCCCAATTTTATAACATGCGCGCGCTGCCGCACGCATGTTATAAAAGATGGGGTCGGCGCGCGCAAGGGGGTGCACACGTGCACCTTGTGCTTGCTGAGCTCTAAGGGAGCCCCGATGGCTTTCCCAGTTCCCTCCGAGGCCGCTCCGAAATCCCAGGGATAAGCAGTAGATTTCTGCAACTCCACCTTAATATTGGTTTATGGACTTTTCCTCCAGGAACTTCTCCACATCTTTTTAAAACGCAGCTACACTAATAGCTTACACCACATCCTCAGGCAACAAATTCCAGAGCTTAATTTGCATTAAGTAAAAAAAAATATTTTCTCTTATTAGTTTTAAATGTATCACCCAGTAACTTCATTGCGTATCCCCTGGTCTTCATACTTTTTGAAAGAGTAAACAACCGATTGACGTTTACTCGTTTCACTCCACTCATGATTTTATAGACCTCTGACATATCTCCCTTCAGCCGTCTTTCTCCAAATGAAGAGTCCTAACCTTTTTAGCCTTTCCACATAGGGTAATAACCTAGAATTAAACACAAAGACAGGCATTTTATAAACTTTGTGGGAACACCGCGCCTGAAAATACTTGCATGCTTACTTGAAGTCACCTTTTGCCGACACCGCTGCGAGTTCATTGACATCAACAGCTCAACCAGACCCTCAATCACTCCTGAACCCCCCACCAGTTCAGCTAGATGCCCCCCACACTGAAAAAACTGAAGGCAAAAGACAAGTGTGATTCCAACTACAAGTGCCAATTTGCAGATGTAACATTGTACAGACAAACAAAAATGTATGCGTGATTGCGTGAACACAGTTTGCAAAATAGCAACTTTTGTGCCATAGGTGCTTACTCTGTGGGTGCAGTGGGTGCTTAAGCACCCCCAACATTATGCAAACCCCTTCATTGTGTCCAGGGATCGGTAAATTTGTTTTGAGCTTAGTAGCCCCAATAATTTTGAAAATTGGTCTCCTTCGATGTGCGCACTCTTCTCAACCTTGCCCTAGCACTCCCCAAACCACCCCATTCTCATTGACGTGTGACACTGCAAGTGTGTGCAAGCTCTCAGTTTATAAAATGGTATGTATGGGTGTAAATATTACTTTCGTGCATATATGCTAATTTTATGCATTCAACCTCTGCATAACTCTATGGAAGTTATTTCCAAGATTGTTAAATCTGAAGTCAGAGTTTTTGTTGAAGGAAAGCATCCTTGGCCTTGTTTGAATTTGTTTCATCCAACATTTTTGTTATGCTACTGCATATGTTAAGTATGAATAATGTACTGTTTGCTACTTTGAAGCAATGGCTGTTTTGAACAATTTTACATTGCTGGGTGAAGCATAAATTGGATGTCGGGCACCAGAAAAGTTCAGAAAAATGCCTCAGGTTTAAAGTTGCATCTCAGACTCAGAGACCTACTCATCTTTCACAATGTACCAAACAGATTTTTTGATTACCAATAAAAAAGAATGGATGTGACCTTGCAGCATCTCCACATCTATTATATCACTAAACAATATACCTTGTGCAATGCACTGAAAGAAATGTAGTTTCATGTCTGTGCAGTTTCTAAGTCAGTATGCACAGTGCATTTTTAGACGTTATCCTATTTCTTATCTACTGTGGTACACGATATAAGAGATTGGAATCAGATATTACTTGATCCAACATAGTGCCATACTTGCCAAGTGACCCATACTCAATGGGTTATATAGCAAGTCAACTTTTTAAAGCTCAGGGATTGTTAGACAGCACCAGGCCATCAGCTCTAGCTACATTATCCCTCTACTCCTGAGAAGAGCTGAAAAACAGCTGTCATGTTTTGTACCAGAGGCTTTGATGTCTTTACACTAACACTCTAGATTAGCTTGTTGGAAAAGCTCTCTTGATAAATACTAGCTTAGAAATGGTGAAGCTTCAGGTACTGGCATGCAATTGTATAAATTCGAGAATATATAAGAAATGTATAGGGGATCCGCGTCTATAGTATATTCCTTATATAGGTCAAAATTCTGTGAAACTCTAGAACTCTGTAAATGAATAAATATATAGGGATATTCACCAGCTGTAAATTTCTTTGTGTAAAAAAATAAAAGGAAAATAAAAGTTTTTATTTTTCTATTTGTTTTTGCACAGTAGGAGATCCTGATACTCAGTCCAGGATAAATTTTCAAATACTTAGTCAGGATCTAGATGTGTAATGTAAGCAGATGCATGGCTAAATTGTTTGAATCAGCATGCCTTCCTCGTGTGCATACTTTTGGCCATATTAAAATATTTCTGGGGGAGAAGCAAAGAGCAAGCATGACCGGACACACAGATTACTGCTGAGCGTTGTTGCATTTTCTTTTGGTTACTTTGGCCTGGATTTATCAAAATGTGGTAAATATCACATGTGATGGGAAAAGGGGAATCTTTTATGGTAAGAGTGAGTTTATTGCAGTGTGTGAGTGAGAGTGAGAGAGAGAGAGAGAGAGTGAGTGAGCAAGCGAGCGAGCGAGCGAGCGAGCGAGCGCCTAGCTATGGTAGGATCAACCTAGATAAATATTTATATCTCTATGGGAGGCCCACCTAGTAACTCGAGGTGAGGTTTAGGTATTAGTATAGGGGTTAGGGGCCACTTTGACATGCAGAGTGTGATGTACAAACAGAACAGTGCTCTCTTGTGAAGATTTGATGACCCTCGGAGTGAGGAAACTCACCCCAAGATGAGATTTGTTCTCTCAACCTAGCTTGATGGACTCTCTACCTGGGTAACATCAAGCTAGGTTGAGAGAACATTGCCCAAATCTCATCTTGGAGTGAGTTTCCTCACTCCAAAGGCCAGCAAATCTTCACAAGAGACCACTGTTCTGTTCGTAGGTGTCACGTAGAATGTCAAAGTGGCCCCTAACCCCCTACACTCATACCTAAACCCCACCTCGAGTTACTAGGTGGGCCTCTCTCTCTCTCTCCCCCCCCCCCAGTGGTTGAATGCAGGAAATACAGGTAATTAGCACAAATTGCAATAAAACATACCCCTTTTGCTATCGCATGCGGTACTTACCACATTTTGATAAATCCAGGCCTATGTTAGCTAAAGGTGCTTAGATATCCTTGAAAATGTGTAATGATTTTTTTGCCCCTGAGCATTTGTAGACCTTTATACTCAAGGAGGTTAACATCTTCTCCAGCTCCCTTTTAGAGTTAAAGATGGGATGTAATTTAAATTGTCAATGGATGGCCCGCACCATTTTTAAAGATGGTACCGGCCGTCCACTACTCCTACCATGTGACATGGATACCCTGTCATATGCTAAGGGCAAAGGGGCCATCAGCGCCATTTTTATTAGTAGCAGCCGACGGCCCGAGAGCGGTAGATTATCCCGGGACCACCACTGGACCACCAGGTAATTTAAAATGTTTTTGGGGGGGGGAGCTAAGGGAGCTGTTTTGAAGTGTCAGGGTGGGTTTTTTGTTTATCGGCTCGGGCGCAGCCGATAAAAAAAAACCTGATCGGGCTGCACGAAAAATAATTCACGATGTGAATTGGAACCAGAATCGGAACCGATTCCGGTTCCGATTCACATCTCTATTCTCAACTGCTCCAGGAGAAGGGTCCACCTCCAAGCACAATAAGTAGGTTGCATGATAAAGCCATTAATTCTGATTCTTTTTGCTTAAATGTATAATAAACCATAGAAGCACTGGTGCTTCTATGACCTCAGATTGTTTCTACCAGTGAAAAACATTTAGTTTGTTTTTCTTTCATTTCATTTAAAAAAATGGCACAAAACTTTTCCTATCTTGTTTCACATGATAGCACATCCCTAATCGGGCCCTACATTTCTATTTGCTTTGGGTCTTCAGAAAGTCAAAAACAGTTTTCATCAGATCAGTTTTCTTAAACATAATAAGAACAGTAAAACCCCTCTAGTCTGCCCAATTTATTTCCTGGTGTATGCAATAGACACCATTTGATCTCTGAATCTCTTGTTTTTTCCTTGATTTTTTTCACAACTGGGATCTTCAGTGCTTATCCCTTGCTTTCCTGAATTCCATTATCAGTAGACACCTTCTATCAGGTAGCAATCTTCCTGATTCCTGAATTTACTTACAACCATTGGAGGTAATTTTCAAAAGAATTTAGACATGCAACACTGGGTTTTTATGTGCGTAAATGGGCTTTCGAAAATTGCTTTTATTACATGCAAAACTCCTTTGAAAATTCTCTCCATAGTGCTGAATTGTGAAAAGGTTTTATGCATGTAAATGTAATTTTGAAAATTGCTACAATATATGATAACTTTACGTGGCTAACTCTTTGAAAATTACCTCTGTTTTGTCTACATGGGAAACAGAGCTTTTAGCATTTAACCTATGACAGATATACACCCACTGCATTATTTTGCTGACGATGTATGTGTTTCTGCCACAAACACTTCCTTGAAAAGAAATGGAAACTTTAAATTCAGCATGGTAAGAACTGTAAATCTGTCTTTCCCAAGGAATCCTACTACTTCTTCTAAAAGCTGAAGTAGCAAGAATCACCGATAAACCATTCAGTAAGGATACTACAGAGAATGTGAAACTCTAACATTTCATGGGCTGCATTTTGAAAAGTGTTTTACCACTGGCACAGCAATGAAATTACCATGATCATTAATCTTTCTAGTCTGCTGCTTTAAATATAATGAAAATAAATACAATGGCCACAGATCAGTTTTTGTGGTATCGCGTCACTTTCAATATGAGATGTAGAAGTCCAAAAATATGATACACATTGGGTTTTGTGGATATACTTAGGCAATTTCTGGATGACTGATGACCATCTGTGAGCAGTTCTGCATAAATAAATTGAGGTGCTTATGGGAGCCTATAAGCATCCAATTAATATAGAATGGCTTACTTTTCATTTGCCTGAGCAGTAACATAAAAGCTGCACTTACCTAATCACTAAGTACAATTTTAAGAAAAGCTTAATTATCATCATTCCAAATGTGTTTATATTTCTATTATATTATTAACCGTTGTGATCTATAAATAGAATGACGGTATATAAAATGTCTAAATAAATAAATATTTTTAATAAGAATTGAAAGTTTTTCCAATTATTATTATAGTCATTCTAGAACAGAATAGGCAACTCTGATCTTTGGGGTCGGCGCACGCAAGGGGGTGCACGCTGAGCCCTCAGGGAGACCAGCTGGCTTTCCCCGTTCCTTCTCCCCCACCTTCCCCTCCCTTCCCCTACCTGTCCCGCCCCCCAGCCTGAAACCCCCCTCGTACCTTTGTCTCAGAAGTTAAGTGCAGGCGTAACTTGTGCGCGCTGGGCGAGCGGCCTTGCAGAGGCCTCTGGCCACGCCCCCAAACTTCCCCGTCCCTGGACCACCCATTTTTTCAAGCCCCCGGGACTTACATGCATCCCGGGACTTTACGCGTGCCGCGGGGCCTTTTGAAAATAGGCCCGGCGTGCGTAACCCCCCTACGCTCATAGGGCTTTTAAAATCTGCCCCAGTGTGTTCTAAGACCTTCAAGTCAATTTTAAAGACCTTTCTATTTCAGCAGGCATTTTTGTAAATCTTTTATTATAGTTTCTGTTTCTTTGTGCTGTTTTATATTTTTATATTATGGGTTATATTTTATTGTTTTAATCCAGGTATTGATTACCTGCATTCAACTTGTAAGCCACTTAGCACCTTGGCAGTATGTGACAAAAATAAAAAAGAAACCATTCTGAAAATACTTCTGCGCATACTTGGCATCGCCAGTTTGCTAATACATCCACCGGTTCACCCAGTCCTTCTCCAGTTCACTTTGACCTTCTAGCACTTCACCCTGAATCCTTACCGGTTCACCCAGATCTCCCATTCAAAAACTGCATAACAAAAGACAAGTCTGATGTCAAACGTGTGAGTTTATTAGTAGGTGTAAAAGTGTTTGGATAAGTTCAGTAATAATGTATGCACCTATATCGCTTACAAAAAAGCAACTTGCCAGCAGACTTCTGAACCCATCCCAGAATGTCCCTTTTTTCCCTGTTAAAATATATGTTCCATATTGCAAGTATGTGTGTAATCCTGAGGTTCATAAAATAGCATATACGCATGTGCATGATTCTTTTGCCTGTATATTCTATTTTTACATGCAAAACAAAAAATTCACTCATAAATAAGAAAGGGGAAAATGCATAGAGTGCAAGCACAGGCTAATTTGAATGCATTAGACATATCTTAATTTTTTTTCTCTGGTATGTAAAATGTCCTCTGAAGCAAAAACAAAAAAACAAAAGCCCATTGTCCATTTTGGAAAAGAGAAATAGAAAGAGATATTTCTTTGACTTTATGCAGCATAGACTTGACCTTTTAAATATGCATCTAGAGATTATTTGGTTTATTTTATTTATGACAGGAGTCTGTCAGCAAACTAAAGCTGAGCCTGACAATCAGTGCTAAATAAAACTGAAAGCAGACTGGACTGGAAATTCACATTAGATATAAAGAAATGCCAGCTTTAAAGCATGTCTACTTTCATATTAGACTCTTGATAATAGCACAGGAGGCCCCAGAAGGAATCAGTTAAAAATATCATTTCTATCTAGTGATCCACATGCCACTTCCTACTCCTGCTGGCAGATTTGGTTATTATTCACCTACTGGAATTGACATGTGGATCAGGATCCGAGTTCCATAGAGAATCCTCCTTTAATGCTTCATGGTAGACTCTCCCATATATCAGCTTAGGTTAGCCATCAGGAGCAGAAATTCTGTGTGAATCATTAGATAAAATTAGAGCAAACTTCCAGCAGAGGGGATAGGAGCCAAAACAGTGACAGAACATGCATAAGACAGTCTCAACAGACATTAGTGATGGAGGTAGGGAAAGCACCATAGGTTAAGACCTGTGACAGCACAGTAGGCAGGCCTCCCTTGACTTGTACATACTCTGGCAGAGATCTGACCGATACTTCCACTATTGCAACCTTGTATTTTATTTCTATTTTAATTTTTACTGTATTTTAATTTATTGTCTGTTACTTACTTGTAACTTATTATGTGTGTTTTATTGTACCCCGCCCTGAACATAGGAAGGGTGGGTAATAAATGTTTTAAAATAAATAAATAAATAGGCACAAATGGGCACACTGGGGCAGATTTTAAAACCTACGCGCACGGCCTACATTTGGGCGCACTACCCGGCGTGCGCAAATATACGCATGATTTTATAACATGCGCGCGCAGCCGCGCACATGTTATAAATTCAGGGGTCGGCGCGCGCAAGGGGGTGCACACTAGTGCAACTTGCGCGCGCCGAGCCCTCAGGAAGACCAGCTGGCTTTCCCCGTTCCCTCCTCCCCCCCCCCCACCTTTCCCTTCCTGCCCCCCAGCCAAATAAAGAAAACCCCCCTACCTTTGTTGTAGAAGTTACGCTTGCCAGAGGTGATCCCCCAGCCCAGTGGCCCTGCAGAGGCCTCTGGCCACGCCCCCACCCCGCCCATTTTTCAAGCCCCGGGACTTATTTGCATCCCGGTACTTTATATGCGCCGCCGGGCCTTTTGAAAATAGGCCCAGCGTGCGTAACCCCCCCACACGCGTAAATCCACCTGGATTTATGCGCGTAAGTCTTTTAAAATCTGCCCCGCTGGTTGGACTAGTGGTCCTTATCTGCTGACATCTTTCATGTTTCTCTATAAAGGCTTTCCTGAAGAAGGAGTTCATAAAAACATAGGAACATAAGAAGTGCCATGCTGGGTCAGACCAAGAGTCCACTGAGCCCAGCATCCTGTCTACAGCAGTGGCTAATCCAGATCACTAGCATTTACCCAGGAGAACCCAAAAAAGCAGATCCATTTTTTTTGTTGCCCACTCACAGGGATAAGCAATTTCTTTCCTAATATGTACCTGACTAATAAATAATAATTATTTATGGACTTCTCTTCCAGAATCTGGTCAAAACCCTATTTAAACTCAACAATGCTGGATGTTTGGCCACATTATCCAGCAACAAATTTCCCAGTTAAAATAATTTCTCCAATTTGTTTGGAATCTACTACTACCAATTAATTCTTTAAAGTGTTCCCTAGTACTTGTGCTATTTGAAAGAGTAAACAACCATTACTTATTTATCTGTTCTACCCCATTCATAATTTTATAAACTATTATATCCTCTTTGAAAAGCCGTACATTGTTTAATCTTTCTTCTTAAGAAAATTGTTCCACCTTCATTATTATTTTTGTTGTCCTCTTCTGTACCTTTTCTAATTTCACTATAACTTTTTTTTTCAGACAGGGCATCCAGAACTGCAGGCAATACTCAAGGTGCAGTCAGAATACAGATCTATACAAAAGTAATAGTATTATGATGATCTCAGTTTTGTTCTCTGTTCCTTTCCAAATAATTCCAAGCATTCCATTTGCTCTTTTAACTGCTGCCACATACTGAGCTAAGGATTTCAATTTATTATTCACAAAAACTCCAAGAACCGTTTCCTGGGTGGTGACTCCTAGTATGGAATCCAGTATAGTGAACCTGTAGTTAGGATTATAAGTTCCTATGTTCATCACTTTACACTTGCCCATGTTAAATTTTATCTGATATTTAGATGCCTAGTTCTTGAGTCTGGTAGGATCCTTCCACAGTTTTTCACAGTCTACTTGTGTTTTAACTACTTTGAATATTTTCATGTAATCTGAAAATTTGAGCACCTTATCCATTGTTCCCTTTTCCAGATCATTAATTTATTTTATTTATTTATTTATTTGTGTTTTTCTATACCGGCATTCACGGGAGTACGTATCATGTCGGTTTACATAAAACAAGGGGTGATCAATACACGTGCACGGAAGAGAAAGTTACAATAAAACAGGGGTTATTCTAACTGGGATTAGAGTTAAAGGAAAGATAAACAAGTTTAACAAGAAGTAAAACATTGTAGTGATTGGTTTGTAGTGTCTGATTCAGTTAGAAGAGAATGTTCAATTAAATAATTGTTCTTTTAAATAAATATTTTATTTGATAGAAAATGTTCAGTATTGCTGTATTTGATTTTGCTGCAATTGATGGAAGTGAATCCTTAAGGGTCTGGAAATGCTTTCATGAACAGCCATGTTTTCAGTCTCTTTCTGAAGGTTAGGAGACATGGTTCCTGTCTTAATTCTAAGGGGATTGAGTTCCATAGTGGGGTATTCAACAATACCAGTCCCAGTGCAGATCCCTGAGTCATGTCACTTCTTTCCGTTGAGAAAAACAGATCATTTAGTCCTGCTCTTTGTTATCTATCTACAGTAAGACATCACTTCCTATCCCATGGCTTTTTAGATTCCTGAGGAATCTTTCATGAGGGACTTTATCAAAGACCTTCCAAAAATTCAAATACACTATGTTTACTGGCTCACCTTTGTCCACATGCTTCTTCAGACCTTCAAAGAATTCTAACAGATTGGTAGGGCACAACCTCCCTTTGCTAAATCTAAGCTCTCTTCTCCTTTAAACCACGTTTATTGATTGAAAGTGACTTCATTATTTACTCTCATGTATCATGATGGTGATGGTAGTTGATTCTGCAGAGTCAAGTTAATGTCTAAAAATGCTTAGGGATATATATCTAGCAATAAAACATGAACACATGTGACAACAGAATTTCAATATATTTAATGCATCATTCAAAATACTTTATTAATGCAATAGTACAAAGCATGCTTATAAATTATATTGTTAAACTAAATAGAAGAATATAAAATCTTAAATAATCTTTGGAAAATTTTAGTAAAGCAAAATATCCTAGAATCCTAGAGATGTGCAAGCAGGTGGTGTAATCCACTTTGTAAAAATCTAAAAGATTGCTGCTATGGACACAAACTTCTCAACAAAGATCTTGTAGTTTTGTGAGTAAAAATTCCTTTTTCTTTATAAACTTCTTTTCTTTATAAACTTCACAGAATTAAGACAGGAATTCACTAATTCCTAGCAAAATTCATCGAAAAAACAGTCAACAATCAACTCACAGACCACCTTGAAACCTTTAATGTTCTTCAGCCTGCACAACATGGTTTCAGAAAACTCTTCAGCACTGAAACCCTCCTCCTCTCCCTCACCGATACCATCCTCAAAGGCCGCGACAAAGGCAAATCGTTCCTCCTGATACTTCTTGATATATCAGCTGCCTTCGACACCATCAATCACAGAACACTCCTCACCAGACTTAAAGAAATTGGTCTCCAAGACACCACAATCAAGTGGTTCAAATCCTACCTCTCAAACAGATCTTACATCGTCAAGATGAACTCATCTGAATCCTCACAAGTGCCCCTCACTCATGGAGTCCCACAAGGTTCTTCCCTATCATCAACCCTCTTCAACATATATCTCATCCCACTATGCAAATACCTATCAGAGGCAAACCTCACCTACTTTGTCTATGCAGACGACATACAAATATTACTCCCCATAAACAACTCCATTCAACTCACTATGGAAAAATGGAACAAACTCAGCTCAAACTTATCCCATTTACTATCTCAATTATCACTATGTCTCAACCAAGCCAAAACAGAAATCATTCACATCCACGATGACCATCCCTCCTATCCACTCATGTGCACCCCCTCTGACCACCCAGGAAACTCAATCAACCCGGGAGTGCCACAAATCTCACAAACCTCACTCACGCCGTCCACAAGAAACCTAGGCGTAACAATTGACAGCCAACTCAACTTTAAACGACACATCTCCAATACAATCAAAGATGGATTCTTCAAACTGCAGACACTAAAAAAACTCAAACCCCTTCTCCAAGAGCACGATTTCAGAACAGTCCTCCAATCAATTATCTTGTCAAGACTCGACTACTGCAACTCCCTCCTCCTCGGACTACCAGAAATACACATCAAACCCCTCCAAGTTCTACAGAACGCTGCCGCCAGAATCATCTCTAACAACAAAAAATCCCCTCACATCACACCCACGCTCAAAGAACTCCACTGGCTACCCATTACACAAAGAATCCAGTATAAAACCCTCACCCTCATGCACAAAAAAATAAACAACAACAAAATGGACTGGCTAAACAACGGAATACAACCTTACCCCACTCAAAGAACTCTCAGATCCACCAACACTGGACTCCTAGCCGTCCCCAATCTCAAAGCTGCACACCTCAACGTCACCCGCAAACGAGCCATAACAATAGCGGGCCCCACCTTATGGAACACCCTCCCCACCTGTCTCAGAAACGAACCTTCACTGCAAGTCTTCAAAAAACACCTCAAAACATGGCTATTTTTAAAAGCTTTCCCACCCGACACATAACCCGCCCAATCGCACCATCCACTCCATGCCCCCTCCACAAGCATCTCGCCCCACACCTTTCCCTCCCTACACAAGCATCTCCCACCACCCTTTCCCTCCCTATCACTACCTTCCTCCCACACATCCCTTCCTCTCCCCTCCCCCCTCTACACTCCCTGCTCTCCTTACCATAATTTATCCTCATCAACAAGCCATTTATGTACATATGTTATATACTATAGTCTAATGTTCCATGTACTCCTGTTAGTTCTGTTACAACTTGTTATATTTATTACCATGTTATAATGTAAAATATTCTTGTTATATTTATTACCATGTTATAATGTAAAATATTCTTATATCTATTTAATACCATGTTATAATGTAAAATAGGGCTGTTACCACCCTATTCCTTTAGTTATCTGGAAACCGATGTGATATCTCGATCGAATGTCGGTATACAAAATAAATAAATAAATAAATAAATAAATAATTCTTCACTACCAAAATGGCTGCCATGTGATTGAAACACCTGCTTGCACATCTCTAGGATTCTAGGATATTTAGTTTTGCTAGAACTTTCCAAAGATTATTTTAGATTTTATCTTCTTTTTCTGTTAGTTTAAGAATATAGTTTATAAGCATGTTTTGCACTATTACATGAATAAAGTATTTTGCATGATGGATTAAATTTATTTAAATTTTGCTGTCACATGAGTGTTCATGTTTTGGTTTTAATTAGGAACGAACACGTAAGTATATATCTTGACTGCTCTATTGTTTTTTTTTTCTCTCTCTCTCTCCATATAGATAGATATCTGTCAAGAAATGGCTTATTTGGGTCTTGAAATATATTAATACTTACCTGTATTTTTCCTAATTCAATTCAGGTCTCATGTTTTTAAACTCATAATAGATCTGTTTTACTAGTTCCACATATCCTTTACTAGTCTAATTATTGTGTTTTTTCCTTTTACATGGAATTGTTATATTTTATGTTTGCTGATTTATTTATTTGTCTATTTATTTATTTTATTTATTTCGGCATTTTATATACCATCATTCTAGAATAAGATTCACAATGATTTACAAAATCAGCATTCATATTCTTGGTCAACAATCACATCCTGTGCCAGCATTCATAGTCTAGATCAACACCACAGTAGATCTATGTTCTAGTTCATATTCGTACATATTCTTGGTCAACATGACAGCAGATTTATAGACTTCATATTTGTACATTTTCAAATTCGACATTACACCAACTGCACATTCTAGTTCTACTAGCTATATACTTTACATCATTATACTTACATAGTGTATCAATAAAGTATTTTTAAATTTAAAACATGTTTATCCATAAGTTTAGTTATTTTGTTCTTAAAGTTCTAATAAGAAAAGTGCAGATCTAGTAGTTGTGTTAGTTGTGGAGAAAACTGGAGTCTTTGTAACTGGTATTATTTTTCAAACGTCCGATAAGAAGATAATGTAGGACATGAGCTTTTGAGACCACCCAGATTCCTTCTTCAGACATAAATAAAATGACACATGAAAAAAACCTGGGTGATCTCAAAATCTCATGTCTCACATTTTTGTTTTTTTTGGTTTGTTTGTTAAAAAGAATCACAAACTACTACAAATATAATAAGAAAAGTGAGTTTCTTTTAATAAATTATTTACTGTTAATTTAAAGAACATTAAATATGTACTTTGGTACATTACGAGGTAGGATATAAGAATTTTTCTAATGTTTAAAAACATTCATCTCATTTAGTCTATTACATTGCATAAAAACAATGTAATTGGCTATTAGTGTCAGAAGGAATAGCTATTGTTTATTCTGCAGAGATCACTATTAATTGCTATCTTCATATTACTGCTGCCATTAAAGCAATGCAGCCATTGTGTGCTATCATGGCTGGTTTGTTTTTTATTGTTGTTGTTTTGAAATGACTTAGAGTCAGACCTGGCTAATCCCTAATTGTTTTATCCAGCTGTCTGAGCATGATGACATCTAATTTGTAAAAAATCTTGAAATAAAATATCTTTATATAATACCATTTGATGTCTTGCTTTTTTATTTTAAATGTATACATTTATTGTTATGAACTGCGCTGCTCGTGGGCCTCCCCGCAAGCAGGCACTCACCATGCCGCTGTCGGGCCTCCTGCGTAGCTGGAGCCGTGGACTGTCGCTCCCCACGTGGCCCAGAGGCCGCCCTGGATGTCTTCCTTCTCCGCGGTCGGAACCGTGGCCTTCCTGCTTCTCCCCGCGGGGCTGGGACTGCCCCCGATGCCATGACCATCTTCGCGGCGCTAAGGCCGCATCCCCGGGCTGGTCTGGTGGCTGGAGCCGCCTCCGGGGCTCCTTGCAGTGGCTGGAGCCGCTGCCGACGTCAGGGCCTGCGTTCAGGCCAGCCCTACCTTCTCAGCGTCACTACGTCGGTGCAGGCCGCTGTCCGCGGTCCTGCACAACTTTCTGCTTGCTTCTAAGGCGCCGGCCCGCGCCTCTCTGCCTGATTTAAAGGGCCAGGCACAGGAAGTGTGCTGGCCCCACCTCTAAGTGGACTTCCTGCTTCAGCCCTATAAAGGGCTGCTCTGTCAGTCTGTTCGTGGCCTTGCATTGGAGTGTCATCCTTCTGGAGGCTCCTGCCTGCCAGAGCTCCATCAGGCCTTCTTGTCTTCTCCATGGAGTTCCTGTTCTCTCGCCTTGTCAAGTCTTGTCTTTGTGCCTGAGGTCCCTGTCCAGATGTCCCGTCCAGGTATCCTGATGTTCCTGCCTGAACTTCGTCCTGATGTCCTGCCATGATCGTCTACCTCCTGATGTTTCTGCCTTCCCGGATGTTCTTCCCCGCATTTTCGTATGTGCTACTAGCCTTCTGACCTGCTGGGCCTTGTAGTGGCCAACAGGTGGGATCCATCCCTGCGCTCTGGAGCTTCTGTTCCTGCCAGCCGTCAGAGCTTCAGATGTCATTGGTCCCGACATTGGAGTTCCTCCTCATCTGGATTTTCCCTGCGCATGTCCTGCTCTCCTTGTGGTCCGTGACCAGCCTTCGGGCTGTGTAGGGCGCGCAGTGGGACAGGGTGGTCCGCGACTCAGTCCCACGGGTGGGCTGAGTAGAGCGCCCTGAGAAACTGTGTAATTGTCCTTCTGCCCAAGTGTCTTCTGTGATGCCGTTGCATCCCCACCGGTTCCTGTTCCCGAGTCTTGCTACAGTTCCTGCCTGTTTCCAGTACCCGAGTCTTGCTACAGTTCCTGCCTGGTTCCAGTATCCGAGTCCTGCTACAGTTCCTTTCTACTGTTCTAGTCTTGTTCCAGTTTTCAGTCCAGCTTCTGCCCTCAACCTCAGGCCAGGCCTGCTGCCCCATGCTGTTCGCAGCAGGTCCGAAAGGGCTCAGAATGGTCGGAGGACCATTCAACTTCCAACATCCTTGGGTTTTGGCCTTGGGGGCTTGCAGGCCTGGCAGAGGGTCAGATTGCCAGTCACGCTGGAATACGCCGTCAACCCTCGGGTCGGCCCTGGGTGCGCCTGGGGTCGGGCTGAAGCCCAAGGGCACACTAAACCCATTCTACAACAGAATGCAAGGCCCCAAGGTGGCCGCAACAGAATGCAAGGCCTCGAGGTCGTAACATTTATAAATATATATATATAGAGAGAGAGAGAGAGAGAAATAGGTTGGAATGAGTTCTATGTATACTAATTTTATTGAAGCTTCGCAGCAATATTGTTTTTGGTTTCTCCAATTTAGCTAAGTTAATTTTCTATTAGAATCTGAAAGTCCTACCATCAGAGTTCAAATTGAAGGGAACATAGTTCCTTGTTTAAGAGGGCAAAGATGGAAGCTATGCTCCAGCAATAACTAAGGCCTGGATTTATCAAAATTCATTAAATATCGCATGTGATAGGAAAAGGGGTGTGTTTTATGGTAATAGGCAGTTTATGCTAATACCTATGCAAAGTGCTATCTTACTGCACATTGTGATAAGTGCCAGAATTAAAGGTGTTTTTTTGCATGCGAAAACGCCATATAGCACTTTGATAAATGAGCCCCTAAGTTTGGTTAGTCTTATCAGTGATTTTGAGCCATAGAAGACTCTGCGCTGAAGAGTTAACTTATGCTGCACAGAGCTGAGGAGGTAGCCAGAAGAGGAACTGGAAACAAGTGTTCATAATATACGTGCTAAATCTCTCCCCTCACCTCCCTTAATCCCTGCATTTCCAGAGCCAGAATACTAGCCTGTTGATGCTGCTTTAAAAAAAGACACACTGCAAGCTGCCTGGTCCTATAGCATACACGGAGCAGAAGGGCAGGGGGAAAACCTGAATCAGAGGACAGAAAAGAGCAAAAACACATTGGGAATGACATATAGGAAGGGAGGGAAGATAGAGGTAAGGAGTGAGGGGTGAGAGAAGAGCAGACACACATGGGGGAGAGGAAATGCTAAGACATACGGAGAGAAAATATATAGGAAGGGAGAGGTAAGAGCAGAAAAGACACAATGAGGGAGGGGAAAGAATAGCAGACACACAGGGGAGCAATTGGGGAGGGAAGACCAGAGACATTTGAAGGGAAAGAGAGAGTAGAGTGCAGAAAGAGACAGGGAAGAGTAGAAAGAGACAAGTAGAGATGGAGGGAGGGAAAGGGGATGTAAAGCAGAGGGAGGTGAGCGAGAAGAGCAGGGAAGAGATTCACAGGGGAGAGAAGGAGGAAAGGAACAGGGAAGAGAGAAGATTGAGAAAGGGTAGAGAATAGAAAAGAGACGGGGAGCGAGAGAGGGGAGAGACATTCAGGGAGAGTTAAAGTTAACAAAAATTTAAATTTAAAAATTTAGATGGAGGAGGAAAGATAGCGAGCTCCCGGAGCAGGCAGCAGTTGAAAGATGAGCAGTGGAGACTGGGATAAGGAGGGACCAGGAAGAGGAGGTAGTGGTAAGGCCCCGATGATGTCCTGTGGCTTTGTAAGGGGGATGAGCATGCAGGGGCGTACGCCTTACATATTTACAACTCAAGCACTGTGCAAAACCTGAGTATCCTGTGCATTTATCTGACTATTGTTTAGAGCTGTATTTGTGCCATAAGAATTTGAATAGAATGCGCTGAATCAAAATATGTTTCCAATATTAACTTTCTTACAAATATGGCTACTGAAAATACAAATTCAGTATAATTGCAATCATATATTTTATTAAACGGTTCTGAATCATAATCTTGCTACATTTTGCATCAATTAGTAACATTTTTCAGAAATATAGACTGCATGGAGCTATTTTTGCTGCATAGGATTATTGAATTATGACAGTCCTTAATTAGTATTGTGTATCTGACCAAGAAAAGTGGATTGTTTTAACCAAGAAAATTGTGTCCAATTCAAATCATTAGAGTTCTGCATTTATCTCTCTTTCTCGCTCGCTCTCTTTCTCTATATATATATTAGCAAAACGTGCCTGGTATTGCTTGGGTAATCTGGTCTATATTATAGCCTGTATGTATGTGTGTGTGTGTGTGTGCTTGTGTGAATGTGCCTATTTGTGTGTTGCTGCCTCTGCCTGTCTATGTGGCTGCCTCTGCCTGCATGTGTGTGTGTGTGTATTAGAGAGAGCCTATATATATATTTGTGCCTGTGCATGTGTGTGTGTGTGGGGAGGGGGGGGTGCCTGTGTAGGGGTGAAGCCTGTGTGTGTTTCTGCCTGTGCCTGTATGTGGGTGGCTGTGCCTGTGTATATGTCTGCCTATATATGTGTGTGTTTGACTGTGCCTGCCTGTGTATGTGTGTGTGAGAGTATATGCATGTGCAAGCCCACTGCATATGTGTATGTGTGTGTGTGTGTCAGCCTGTGCACATTTTTGCAAGCTTGTATATGCACATGCTTGTGTGTGCTTCTGTATGCTTGTGCAAGTTTGTGTGCACTTCTGTGTGTTTGCGCAAGCTTGTGCACGCTTCTGCGTGCTTGCATGCATGCTTGCTTTCACTTCTGTATGCTTGCAAGAGCTTGTGTATGCTTCTGCACAACCTTGTGTGTTCTCCTGTGAGCTTGTGTGCACACTAATGTGAGTTTTTGCATACTTGGGCAAGTTTATGTGTGCCTATATGTGCGTGCCTATGCCTGCCTGTCCTTGTATGTGGGAAAGTGAGAGTCAAAGCTTCACAGATGGAAGATATTAGCAAGCAATTCTGATCAATAATAGTGTGTGTGGGGAGGGTTATGTGTGTGCACATGTGCCTGTGGGTTGCTTTTCCATGGTCCTGCTGTCCCACTCCTCTTTGCAGCTTCCCTTTTCCACTGTCAGAGGCTCCCCAGGCCAGGTACTCCAGTCTCTATGGCCTATAATTTACCCTATTCCTTCCTGGGTGTCTCGGCTATTGGTTCAAATCCTCTCACCCCTGTTGGTGAGCTGGGCTTAAGCACACCTTGTCCCAGGTTATCCCAGTAGTTTAAAGTCTCTATAGCTTTATATTATAAAACCACATCAGACTCGAATTCATACGATAAGAAAGCAACTCTCACCTTAATCCTCCTGCATGCTGCATACAGTTGCTTCCTGCACAGCCTAAATTTGGCTGCACTCTATGGGCCTGTTTCTTAGGGAACCAGGCCCTACTGCCGTAGTCTGCAGATGGGGTTTGTGCTTCCACTTCCACTATGGCTGCAACTACGTCCACCTCATCTCTACTATCTCTTCATCTGATTCTAGTAGGACTACTTCCTGTTCCTGCCCGACCCCTCCATCAGACAAGCTCTCACCCTTCTCCCACCATGCCTGGGCTCTGTCATCTTCTCCATAGGGCAAAGCCTGGGAAGTTCCTCCCCCTCCAGAACCCCTATGCCTTCTGGGAGTTGGAATCCGCCTCTTATTCTGATTTCTTTTACATACTGGATTTCCTTCCCAGGTTTTCCTTACAGCCTGCCAAATTGTACATCAAGGGAATCTAATGTCCATTACAATATGAACCCTGGTGTCGTTGGTTCACAGCAAGTTACTTTAACTATTAGGCTACTCCTCTACAGCTTTAGTTGTCTTTTTCTTGCTTTCCTGTTTTAACCTAACTTAAGATTGTCAACTGGCTCCATATCATAGGAAACAAACTAATTCAGACCTGGCATTACCCCAGTGCATGCATGGATCTGCATTTGTGATGCTTTTATTTCCCTTAGGGAAATCAATGGGGAAATCAGAATTAAAAGTCCATGCATTCAACAGGGTAAAACCAGGACTGTTGTTCGTGGTCAACCTTCTCTCAGCACCTCCTGGAAAAGTGCATCATATGGCATATGGTTTCACCTTTATGACATCAATGATGATAGCCACATTTTGGAGGAAAACTAAAGCACACTCCTGATTTCTCAATAATGGTCTGCATAATTGCAGTACATACAAACACATTTATGCTATGCAGATTTGAATTTTAACTGAAGTTGGGTGAACTAGTTTGAATTACATCTGAACCCTTTCTGAAGCAGAATACAAAGGACTTTAGAAAGCCAATATACCGCCAGTACCACAAATTCTTTCCCTTTCTCATCATTGACAATTGTAAATGCTAAGATCTGCAAACAAGTTTATTCCTATAGCAAATGGCTCAATTTATGCCACATCCTCCCTTCCCCACATTTCTAACCCTTGACATAAACATGTTAGGAATATATCTGCAACTAAGCAAGAAATCAAACAAGAGACGCAATCGTCAAACTCCTGTAAGGAGCAGTAGTAGAGAAGTTGATCAGTAAACCTTTCCACTAAAACTCATGATGAGAACATTTAATTTCTGCTGCTCCATTTAAAGAGCCAGGGAGTTGTATTACCCATACCCATGCTGTGTGGGCCACTTTAAGCAATTCCATACGATGTTGTATTCCTGTGGAGGAAGTGTGCTTGTCATGGTCCCTTCAGATTACTCATAATCTGCAATTCCTCCAGAAACATCAATAAATAACGGTCCAGTTAAGGACATTTGCAGTGCAGAGTGCCAGAATCAATGGTCAGCCTGGCAAAAACTGGGTACTATTTACGTAATACCTTTTATTGATCCAACTGTAGAGTAAAAAGCTAGCTACGCTAAACAAGGATGTGCATAATTAAACCTGAGCCTGCAGCCATGCACAGACTGAACTAAAGGGCAAGCCTAAGCAACACAAAGATGATGTCTTTAACCATCTCATGATCTTGGCAACTTCATAAGGGACTGTGAAACACACAGTCAGAAGAAACTGCAATTGTTCTTCCCTATCAGACATCTGTCTGTATCTCATAATGTGCTAGAAAACCCTGGACAAATGAACTGTGAGCATGTCCTTGGTGAAAACCTTTTAGCAACTTTATATCTAGCCATGAGACCAGTTATGCAGCAGGTACTGTTCAGTAAAAGTCTGCAGATGAACCTCATTATCAAGAGTGAGAATATTCACATGCATCTGGACTCAGATGATGTCATCAACATCCCATCAATCCTGTGTCTATAGATGGTGGTGACATCCAATCAAGATCAGTGTTGGATCCTACGAAACTGAATATGCAATAAAGTTCCAAGCCGAGGAAAAGACTGAACTATATAGACTGTGCATTTTTCTTCCCCAGAACTTGGGCTATTATAGCTCAGACTAGCCTGCCCTGTTAATTTTGGAGCTGTCTTATCATAATTGCCAAATTTATTCCCTGAAAGAACTTTGGCAAGCCAAGTCCTTCTTTACCCTGTTCCTGCCAGCATACTTCACGAAGACATCTGTGAGACCTCTGGGTTCTATTTTGTGTGCCGGGGTTGCTGGATCCCTCTTGGTGCGCTGAGTGGCAGGTCCTGGATTTCTTCAGGTGTATGACCTGCTAATGGCTAAGGGTGAGACAAACTGGTTTAATTAATCTTTCAGCTGGATTAATTAGTTTGACATTAAGTATTTGTCAACTGCAAGTTGACTTGGAGAGAACACATGAGTTTATGCATATTTTTCATAACAGTGCTTTGCTCTGCAAAATTTAAAAACTTGAAAACAAAACTACATTTACCATATTAAATCTTATATGCTTATACTGCTTCAATGTCTTTATTTATTTAAACAATGTATATTCTGCAGATCTATAAATCTCAGTGAATTACAACTAACATACACAAAAATATTTAATGACTGCAAGAGTACATCATTAAACAGCAGTTGATTACAAAACAAATAGTGAGAAACAATAAAACAAAGTCATGAGCAGAAAGATAAATATTCATTAACCAGTGAATCTAAGCTATATCAGGAAAAGCAAGAGAGAAAAATACATTTATAGCTGCTTTCTGAACTGTAACAGGTCATTCTCTGCTCTGATCTCACCTGGGAGACTATTCCAAAGTATAGGGCCAGCTATAATGAAAATTTGTTTACAGGATACTGATAGATGAACTTGCTGATTGATTATCTCACAAAAGTGTAAGCAACTGCTCTCTTAAAACTATTGAATTCATATCATAAGGTTATCAGTTAAATCTGCTAATCACCTGTAGCCAAAATCTATCCTTTACAACATAATTTTCAAAAGATGTTACAACAAATGAGTTTCCCTTCTTGAAATGTCCCAAAACATCCGATACACTGTTCTATTCATTAACATTTATTTCTAATCTCCCTTTGGCGTGGTGTTTACAAATGGGTTTATCTTGCATTTAATTTCATTTCCAGTTATTAAAATGATATATTCTGCCTATAAAACATCAATTGTTTAACTGTTCTATGTAATGGCACTGCCAAAAAGTTCTATGTAATGACACTGCCAAAAAGTTTTAAGTTATCTGTAAACCGACACGATGTGCAAACGGTTGTCAGTATATAAAAACCTACAAATAAATAATAAAAATAAATAAAACATGTCATCTAGGTGGTATTACAATAAAAAGACACTCACAAATCAATAGCAATCAAAATAAAATATTAGCATAAACAGGATATTGTGAATGTTAACTACTTAGAAATTATGATTTGCGGTATATGTTTCAAATAAATAAATAAAAAGATACCCATGAAAGTACTTAATAATATAATAATAAAAACATCTACCAAGACAGGACTGAACCTCACTCTTAAATCAGGGTATGTTGGACATGAACTTATTCTCTCAAATTTACTGCTGATCTCTTATCAGCCTACTACATGGTTCTATTAATTGCCCAAAATAACTGAATTCACAGTGATTTCCTTCAAATAAGATAATTATTTAATCATGACAATTAAGTGGAATTTAATTGAAGCACTTCTCATAAGTGGTTCTTTCTTGCATTGCATTAACTGCCTCCTTTGGATTATCCCCTGCATTGTTCTCATCTATATATCGTGTGTTATGGAAGTAATCTCCATTCTGAATTAATGTGCTGTATTCAACTGTTAATAGCCAAGTACAGTAACTGATCAGTATATGTTAAACAACTCATACATTAAACACTAGCTTAGCTTGAAAAGAATTTTTAAAACCAAATCAAGTTCAAAATTACTAATAACGTTCTTAATTTCACAAATTTATTATTGGCCTAAAATATGTTTGGAAACTACTTATCTAAACAAAGCTGTTAGATATGGGTCAAAACCTCACTATTATGCAACATGATATATAATACTGTCCTGAACAGGATAAAGGATCCGAAAACACAGCCAAACAAATACAGACTGCATGTTTGTTGATGACTTTGTGAATATCCTAGGAGTAGCAGAGTTAATCCTGCATTACTTGTGCACTGCAGTATGTTAGCTATGCTAGAAGGAGATACTTCTCTGAGCTACAGTTCAGCCTTCTTTTCTTGGACCCACTGGAAGAGTGCCTCCTAGCTCCTCCGTTGGTCCCCCATGCACTGTATGTTAAAAGAAAACATTATCCAGTCAGCATCTCATCTGGGCCTCCATTCCCTCGGCCTGCTTTGTTTGGGGTAGATTGAGTTAAGTCATTCTAAGTTTTGAGAACAATCCAACTCATTCAAAATCTCTCTCCTCCACCACCACTTGTTAGGTGGTTTGTGCTTTAGCAGTGCAAAATCCCTAATTTTTCCCTCTAGTAGTGGTTTGGATGTAGTGTTAAATGAGATTAATGCAAGGGCTGAGAACTGGACCAGCAGGATCCCATCAACAACTGCTCATGCCTAGTACTGCAGCTGGATTATTCAGTCTTTTTTGCCAGCACATTTGAATTGTAGCTGGTGTGTAACCTTAATACTTGGGATGCAATACTTTTCTGATAGCACAAGCTATCTCATTTCAGGTAAAATCCCGTTGTTTTCATTGGACAGTGACATGAAATAATTTGTGCGGTACCTTGACTATATGAACTTCTCAGACCTCAAAAGCCATAACCCAGGTCTGGCTTTCAGGATACCTCAAGGAATATGCATGAGATAGATTAGCATGCATTGCCTCCAGTTCATGCAAATATATACCCCTGCTGTAAAACAACATTTATCCAAATATCCATTAACCAGAAACCTTCATTATTCTTTAAAAAAAAACTACAAAAATTGCAGTCCCAGGACTGTGACCTAATAATGCAAATAGATCTTGAATATCTAGAATTTAAGCACTACACAGATATCTTAAACTAGCATTTCTGCCTCATTGCCATCTGTGTGCAGCCAAATTTCTCATCTCCAATTGACAACATTTCTGGCAGTGGAGGGCCAAACAGAAAAGGAGCAAGAGGATTTGAATTTACTGCAAGCTTTTCCTATGCAGACACAACCACAGCAGTTCAGCATCCTTGTTCCAGTCTGTGTTTTGAGCAGTGGTGAGCCAGGCAGAAAAGGAACCAAATGACTCAAGCTCTGAGAGTAGAAAATCAAAGATAAATCCTAGAGTTAAAAGAAAGGGGTATATGCTATAGTGCATTCAGCACAAATTGCTGTTGCTTAAAAAACTTGATCATGGGACAAGCATTGCTAGTGAGAAGATTCTGAAGTTTTGTGCCGAGATTGACTCTGTAATCATCCTCAGAATTTACATTTGGAAAACATGTTGTATGAATAGTTCTAGCAAGCAGGTAGAGAGTGCATCAAGCTAGGGCGAGAGCACATTGTAGAAATCTCATCTTTGTGTATCTTTCCTCATTCCAAATCACATCAAAGCTTCACTGATGTGTACTGTGCTGTTCGTACATCTGACTTTGCATGTAAAACTGCCCCCCAAAACCTAGACCACCACCAAATCCTCACCTTTAGTTACTAGATGATCCTCCTATAGTGGTATAAATAGTTGACTAATATGAGAGCCTTCCAAAGAATATCTCTCTCTCCCTTCCTCTCTCTCTCTCTCAAAGTTTACCCTAGCCATACCCCTTTTTTTTATCACTGGCAAAATGATGAATCTAGGCCATAGTTTGAAAGGAATTCTCCTGATTTCATGCTGTAGCCCAGAGAACCCCAGTGGTTAAAGCTGCTAATGGTAGGGCCCAGATTAATTCTGGGCATGCTCTGAAGAATCAGAGAAAGAAGAGATCCTGAGAATTAAAGAGCAGGCACTATTTGAGAAGCGATATGAAGACCAAGGGAGCGTACTAAAGCAAGCAGTCAGGATAAAAAAGGGAACCCTATCCAGCTCCAATGCTGGGCCAATTAAAACCTTGGAATTTCCAGCCTTGAGGAAGCATGGAATCCCAGCCACAGAAATGTGAGTACCGTGGAAGATCCCTTTGGGAGCATTAAGAAAGGGAGAAGAAAGCAACCAAGTCAATAGCACTAGATGCACTACAGTAAAGGAAATCAGCTTTATTTATTTATTTATTTATTTATTTATTTACAATTTGATATCCTTCTTCATCCAGTCCACATAAAGTGGGTTCCAATTTATTATCGATCAATTAAAGGCAAATATCCACCTCTCCAATAAACCCAGAGGTTGATATTCAAAACCCATTTAGCTGGATAACTGAAAATGGCAAATCTGGCTAGAATTTAGCCAGATAAGTTGGGGACTTTCTGGGGAGAAACAGAGTTAGCAGATACATTATCTGGCTAACTCCACTATTCAGAGTTATCCAGATAATTTATCTGGCTAATGCTGGTTGTGCTGCTGACCTGTGCTAAAGTTAGCTGGGTAATCATATCTGGCTAATTTTAGGTAGCCGCGTATAAAGTGCTACTAATTGTCCAGAAGCCAGGACAGTGTTGACAAATCCAGGGCTGCCCAGAAGCAGCATAAAGCTAACCCAGCTAGTGCCAAGTCATTCCTCTGGAATTGCTTTTGGAGCCAGAGAGTACAGTGGAACTGGGTAGAGATGTGAATGAGAAGATTACATTTAAAAATATGTTGCCAAATAATTCAACCACTTTATCCTGAAACTGAGAACTGTTAAAACTCACTGCTTACTGTGAAAGATCAGTTAAACCAATTTCCTTTATAAATAAAATGCTTCTAGTATTGGAATTATGCCTGCCGAGTATGTCTGCAGTTATTTGGACTCAAGAACGGACTTTGCCTTTGTGATACAGAGAAGACAGCAGTATTTTACAATGAATAAGTTTCACCTGTTGTCCACTACACCATCTGATAGACAATTAAATAACCCTAAAACTAATTAAGAGCAAGCATTGCCCCCCTCCCCCACCACTCCGCCACACATACACACACGCACACACAAGTGACTGATTATCACTATGAACAGTAAAGCTATTTGAGCTTGCATTCACGGAATGTGTGACTATTAAATTGAAAAGCCATCATTGTAATATTGCCTTTGTACAATTTTTGAATTTGCACATTCTTATTTTATCTAATGAACTGCAAAAAAAAAAAGCTCATTTTTATTAGAAATTACAATCAGTTACAATTACTTTCCTTACCTGACAGCTTGGGATTCTAGGTTTATGATACAATCCAGCTGAATCCAATGATTCTTCTCCGCTTGAGGTTTACTGTCTTTCTTTCTTACTGTTGTTATTATTCTGAGAGGAAATTTTCAAACACTTTCAGGTGAATTTTAAAAGGAGTTAGATGGGTAAAAGTAACATACTATCGTAGCAATTTTTAAAAAGGCATTTGCCTGAGTAAAGTGTACTTATGTGAGTAAATCCTATGGACAATTCAATGGCATATATTGTAGCAATTTTCAAAAGCCTGTTTACTCAGGTAAACATGTATAAAACCCAATCTTAAGCAAGCACATGCTTTTTAAAATCAGGCCTTTTGCCTATGCTCTGTGTACCAATTTTCAAATGATAAGAGCTAGTGAATTTTGAAAATTGTCCCAGCATAAAGTAATCCCTAAGGGCCTGATTTTAAAAAGCATTTACTCGAGTGAATGCACTTTGCTCGAGTAAGTGGGCTTTTGAAAATTGCTACAATATATGCCATTGAATTGTCCACAGGATTTACTTACATAAGTGCACTTTACTTGAATAAATGGCTTTTGAAAATTGCTACGATAGTATGTCACATTTGCGCATGTAACTCCTTTGAAAATTCAACTGTAAGTGTGCAGTTTTTCTCCCATAACTTAACCCATCACAGACATGGCACCGCTACAATGTAGGTGAAAGTTTGCCGTTGTGAAATTGTGCATGTACTTGCCTACAGGGTGGCCAATTGTCAGGCAGTCACTTTATATGGGTAAAATGTTTTTTGCACACTTAGATCTCTTTTTTAAAATTGTCTTGCTAGCTCTCTTCTTTCTAATGTGTTTTTTGGGGCTAAGGGGGAAACATTTTTGTCATTGCCTAATGCCTATTGTGTATTTTTAAATACAGAGGCACTTTTTGTTGTTGGCATTAATAAAAATATTAAAGAGTATTTCCATTTTTTTAACTTTTTATTACAAATATTGCCACAATTCTTTAAATAACTTTAAAACCTACAGGTCAAATAACAGTACTAGAGAATAACCTGCCGCAGTGCGCTCTGGGTAGATATTGTAGTAGTCATTGGAACCCTTATTTAACTTTTGTTTTATAGAGAGAGGTGAGCCCTTATAACATAACCATGCTTCAGACTCATTATTATTACTTTTAATTCCTCTTTCCATGATTATCATAACAGTAGATATATAGTTTCCTAAATACATCAATTTTTCTTCAATATTAGATGTAATTTTATTTTTGAAAGATGAGGGAGGTAAAACACATTTGACATTCAAGAAGATGAAGTGCCACAGATAGTTTAATTAGCAATATATTGAGAGTTAAATATCAAGCACATGAGTTTTACCCATGGGTGCTCCCAATTTACCTATTATAAACAGTTCTTTTATAAATGTGATATGATGAAGAATAATGTAGTAAAATAAAAAATTCTGTGTTTGCCTTTATTTTTTAATTCCAACTTACCTTCCTATTGAGTTAGCCATTTTTAGGTCTATTTTGTCTTTAATTCTAGCAGTATCTTGAGCAAAGTACTGTGGTTTTCATATTTTTCCACTTGAAATTCTAGAACTAAGGATACCTTTTTATTGGTCTAACTCAATGCAACTGTGACTAGCTTTTGAGAGTTGTGCTTCCTTCATCAAGTCAATATCTTGAGAGTTTTAATGTTATTATTGTTATTCCAAGAAAAATCTATTATCTTTGGGCATATAGGGTGTCCATTCACCCATACACAAGAGATCCATTACTGTATCATTTACCCTCAATCCCCAGTGGTCATGCCATAATAAAGGGAGTTTTGTCTTTACACATCCATTCCTGCCATCTTCTTGGAAAGATCAACTGGTATATGTCTCTAGCATTCTGATTTACCATATGCTGTATTCTCCTTTCTTCTATGTGTGCATCTTTTACACAATGATCGCTTTTGCATTATGACCCTCTCTGTTTTGTCTTTGCATGTGCTGTGGCATTATTTCCTGTCTGTGTTTTGTGCATAATCTTCTGTTATTTTTTTTCTTTTTTAATTGTGCATCACATTGATTTTCATGTAAGAAATGTGATCAATCAAACATAATAAACTAACTAAGGGCCTCATTTTCCACGCCGCTCGCACGCGAAAAGTCCCTTATCACATGCGATACCAGGATGGGGGTGGAGTCGGGGGCGGAGTGGGCCCCGGAAGAGGAGGAGTCGGCACATCACCGGGGCCGACTCTGCACCGATGCCGCGGACAGCGAAAAGGTAAGTGCCTTTTCGCGGCAGTTGCTCCCAATAGCTACACCTCCTATGGTGGCGCTATTGGGTGCGAAACCGGCAGCGATCACAACGCGACGGTGCGATCACTGCCGGCTAGCGCAGGCCCTCCCCCCATTTCGGCCCCTCATCTTCTAAAGTATCACAGGCCTGCGATACTTTAGAAAATGAGGCCCTAACTAACTTGAGCCCTACTGGATCTCTGCTGAGAAGAGGAGAAGTATACCAAGTGGATTCTGTCTCTACCATGTGTGCTGCTGTGTTGGTTGCTTCCTGTTCCTATAAATGGGGAAAATATATAGAGAGGGTGCACATTTTTATTTCAACTTTTCAGGAGGCAGGATAGTGCTATTCTTGTTCCTTTTTTCTTTACTTTTATATTTTGGGGAAGAAGATCCTTGGGCTTTATCGTTTAAGGCTTAGTTTAGAAAGAGTAATAAAGATGCTCTTCCCTTTTTCATTAAAAACTTATTTTTGTAATGTTCTTTTGAAGGATGTTCTATCCATCTTTAGGCTTTGGGTTTTTTGAGGCCAGCTTTATTTTTGTTGTCATCTAAATTCCCCTTGCCAGAGGAATTTAGATTCCTTCAACTACAGGAGGTTCAAAGAGTCTGGAAGGAAGAAAGGAGAACTGTGGAATACATCAAGTGTTAACTACTTGAAATATCATCCAGATATTTATATCATCTAGCCTAAACCAAGTATTATATACACCATTTTGGGAGGAAACCGCTTCTGAAATTGGGATGGGATATGGACAGAAAGAACAGATAGTACCATTTTTACCGAGTCACGGATTTATTGGAGGAGAATTATGGAATGGACTGTGTTGAATAAGGACTTATACATTGTCATTCACTTCAATTTTAAATCAGTTATCAGTAAAATTATGTTGGAACCTCGTCCAGAGTCCAGCATGCGTATTACTGTGGGTATTAAAGATTGCTAGAACAATGCTCAGAGCCTTGGAGAGAAATCTCTCCACCCCCACGCCCTACCAACAAGGAATCCTGGAAAGAGAGTGGGCACATGGAAAGTATGAGAGGTGAGGATATTCTAAGCCTATGAAAATAAGGAGTGCCCTTGGAATCTGAATTGAGCCCATGGGTTACAGATGCAATGTAAAGGCACATAAGTTTTTGTATTCCCTGAGTTGTATCAGTAATGTTGCTTGTCTTTATCTTTCTTGGTTACATTGTATATACTCTTTCTCCTGTACATCGTCCTGCCTTGTGTAAGGAGATGAGCAACAAGCTCCTATCCCGGCAGGACAGTAAGCGGGTCCAAACTAAACAGTTGTCTAACTATCCCAAGGAGAAACAGCAGGGGGCGTTGAGACAACTTGTACGGACTACAATACCCAGAGTTCCAGAGCGGCAGTGGAAGGCTTGTGACCAGAAGGAGGCTGAGGTGGCTGCTGAAGGTGATCTGGGGGAATTAGATTCAGCTGAGTCCATGCTGTGGGAAGGAGAGGGTGTGTCCCTGAGTGAGGAGGAAAAGGAAGAGAGCAGTTGCTCTGAGGAGATGGATTGGGAGATACCCACAGAGGATTCATCTGTGTCCGGCATGGAGATAGAGTAAGTGGGGAAGAATTGTAAAGCTGAACGGAGAAAAGACTAAAAACCTGCAGGGAAGCAGTGTCTGTCTCACCTGGTTTCCCAACAGGCCTTAACTAAGGACCAGGCTGATTGCTTTGGGTGGTAGAGGTGAAGCATTGCTTATAGCACAACTATAGGGGAGAAGGGGTGAGTTGTGCTGGATCCCCAAACAGGGCTGTCATGGCTAGGATGGCAGCCTGACTGCAGACATTTGGTGTTTTCAGTGAAGAGGTATTAATAGTACGAATTTCTGCACAACCCTAAGAAAGGGGGAATAGACTGAGCTTATAATAAACTGTTCTATGTTTTTGTTTTTTTGAATCCTTGCTTGGAGGGGGAGGGGAAGAACTGCTAGTTTCCCTAACTGTGGGAGCTTTGGAAAAGGGCCTGGCTAGGGGGACTAGCCAGAGCCAATATTGGAACCCGGCTCAAAAGGTTTGCCAATAACTGTTTTGAAGAGTTGCCAGAGTGTCTGAGATTGCAGCAGAGACCAGCGGTTTCAGCAGTGCTATGGTGCCTGGAGGGTTTGCAGAGATCTAAGAGAAGAAATTACGCCATCCGGGGAGATAGCTGGAGGAACCCACGACACTTGTCACACTTCCTATATGTTTCTTAGTATAATACTATCCCCTTGCATCAGAGTTTCTATCCACTTCTTTTATTTTCCACTGATTACCCAGAGTTTTCTGCAGCTCCTCCAAAGAGTAAGTATCCTCCAGACCAGACATGACAGCAATTGATGCATGTATTCCCTAGGGCAGTGGTTCCCAATCCTGTCCTGGGGACACCCCAGCCAGTCGGGTTCTCAGGATAGCAAATGTTCTCTCATGCATATTCATTGTGGAAATCCTTAAACCCGACTGGCTGGGGGGTGGGGGGTCACCAGGACATGGCTGGTAACCACTGCCCTGGGGTTTCCTCTGTGGATAAAGAGATGCCCCCTATTGGAAGAGGAGTTGCATTGCTGCTTTTCCTGCTCTGAATCTGCTGCTTTCTTATTTTGTCTGTGAGGCATTCTGCGTGAGTGTCCTTTCTCTTTCAGTTTTGCCCAGGAGGACCCTCACATCACTATCTCTACCTCCTGAGAAGGAGAAACATATAAAAAAAATGGTTATAAAAATATTTTAAAAATTACTATTTTTGTACATGAAGCAGACTTTGTAAAATTTAGCTACTTAGTACATTGGCCACTTTGTTAAAAAGTTTAATCTCAAAAGGGATGTCGGTAGGTAAACAGGCAGATGAGTGATGCAGAAGGGATTAAATCAGAGGATAAAAAAGTTATATTAACATTGTATAGGGCCTTTCATTAGGGCAATCATGGGAGTTTTAATTCCTTCTACACACTTGAAAATGGATATCAATAAATAGAAATGATCCAGAGAAGCATAGCTAAACTAATTAAAGGGTAAGGATGATGTCATATGAGGAGAAACATATCAGACTTTTCCTTAGCAAAGAGAAGCTTGAGAAGGTGATCTGATTATTTTGTACAAATACAGTGGTGATCATTTCCAGAGCCATTTATGTGCATAAACCCTTGTTTTATTCATGAAAATGTATTTTCTAAAATTGACCCCCGCTCAGTGATCATAAAAGTATAAATGTAACCAGGTAGTAAATGCACTTTTATGCACTCTGACGAGAGCCATCCTGGGAGCAGAGTCCGCACTTCCCTGCATACTTTTTGATTTTAAAAAGTAATTATGCACATGCATTACACCATCTGAAGATGAAGTGTATATTTATGCAAATAATTTCTGTGCACATTCGGTCCAGTGCCCAAGTTTTTTCAAAGTGAATTTATATGCATAAGTTCACCTTGAAAATACTCAGTAACATCTGTGTGTACACATGACGTACATTCCAATTTTTACCACTGTGAGGGTTGTGTGAAAATTACCTTCCCAGAGAATAATGTAATACCTCTGGGCATAGTAGTAAAGTCTACGCATGCTTGTTACATGCAGACTTTACAACTAATTTTCAAAGCGATTTTCAATTATTAGAAACCGCTTTGAAAATGCTGGGGTAAAATCTCTTAGCAGTGCAGAACTTGTGTTTATATTTACAATTAGGCATTTTAAAATTTAAAAATTGGCAAGTAAGTCCAGTCCCCATTCCAACTCACCTCCCCACTTCTCTGAATGGCTAATGGAGTGCACATAAAAGTATATATATAATCTGGTTTCTGCTGGACCCACTTACGAACATAAAACTGGGTTTTATGCATGCAAGTGGCTTTGGAAATTACCCCCTTAAGGGTTAAACAGCATTCTTTGTGATTAGCGAGGCTTCACTGCCGCCAAAGGAAGACGTTTTCTGTTCTAAGGAATAAAACCTGTGGAGTGTACTTCTATGGAAGCCATCATGGCCACCCCTGTGGCATCAGAATGAGATAAATGTGCAGAGGCTATTACCACCGCACCCAAAATTATAAAAGGTATTTGGCATCAAAATTAGTCAATGTCTCATTTGTCAGGTATTTTCCTGGTATACCAGATGGAAATGGAAAATATGTGCATTCATCAATAAATGACTAACATTTAAATGATTCTTTAAACACAACTTGACACATTCATCAATATGTGGTAACCATTTTTGACAACCAAATTTGAAGGCTGAGCAAAAAAATTATTTTCAATATTTCTCTATCAAACAGTTCAGCTTTTTCAGAAGATAGTGCTATGGAGTTTCAACAATAGCCTGCAGGTTTGTAAACATAATGACATCTGTCTTAAAGAAAAAAAAATTTTTCTCAAGCAATTGGCCAACTTTCACACTTACTTTTGCAGCTTATGCCCTCACCTGCTGCAAAGTGTGCGTTTTCTAAATCCAGACAGGCACATAACTTTGATAAACGTGTGCACCTTTCCAAATCATGAGTGTCAAACTCTGAAATAAGCCTGAAATCCTCCAAATGATAAAAGCCCTTTGGTTTCTTTGTAAAAATTAATTCATCTGTATGATTACATGCTTAATTCAGGAAAAGCTGTTTGATCATGAGGCAAAAAGGATTAAAAGTAACACAAACAAAAAAAAACAAAACCCTTTCCTGGGATACTGCTGCTGATTTTCTGCAGGGACTGTATTATAATTGACTCACTAATGTGATTCAGAATGAGAGACTGATATGAAAAGATTTTATTTTCATCAAATGATCTTTTCAGGTTGCACTAGGTAAACAATTCAAATGAAAGAAGTTATTCCCAAGAACATCATTGACTGGCATTGTTGTGATTCACTGGAGACCTGGCTATTCATTGAGCCACAAATAGGGATTGTGATCTCAAACTGATAGGGATTGTGATCTCAAAAAAAAAAAAAAAAAAAGATAAACTACAGCTTTAACCCTACTGTAGATATGTGTACTTGAATTTTAAAATATCTTTTGGCACAACCAATTGTTTTATATAGAGAGATATATAATTTCATTTTTTGTTTCTTTTTGAAATAAATAATTCAACAATGCTTGAGTGCTCAACACAAAAGATACTACAATTTAACATGTTCTCAAAGCAATACTTAGTTCAAAAGTTGCTTCATCTGCCATAAGGCTATAGTACTGCATACCCTAGGAGCTAATTATATTATTAAAAATTGACAGCACATATCATGTAACTGGATTATTGGGAACCAATTCCTGTACCACCCCTCTCCAGCTCTCCCAGAGCACCAAATGACCTACCATCCTTGAGGTGAAAAACTGACAAAAGTCTAGTTCAGATTAGCATAATTTGCTGCAGCTTTATTAAATGATTAACATGAATCTAACATAGGTATGTAAGTCAAGCTTCTGTATCTATCTCCTGCTCCTTCCCTGTCCCTCTCTCCACTTTTATCCGAAAGATGCTTCTTGGAGTCAGCACATATTCACAAAATATTGAAGCAAGGGCCATAGATAGCAATGTGCCCTATCATAGCTGCCCAATCAGCACTCTCCCCAGGCCCTACCTCTAGCATCATGGCCTGGTCCAACCCAGAGGCTGCATTTCAGGTGCTCACGATATATCTCAAGGCCTTACTCAGGATCTGCCTGAGCAGAGTGATGCCCTGGCTCTTGATCCCAGGCCACTACCTGAGCAGCAGTTTGCCATATGCTAGCCCATCAGACTATGCCCTCCTATACCTTCCTATGTCATTCATACCCTCATGTACCATGACAGTTGGCTCCTCCCCAGCACTCTCTAACATCTTACCTAGGCGGCGTGGAAAGGTTGACTATCTTCGTACCAGGCAGGTACATTACCAAGCAACCCTCATGCCCATCAGCTGCCCAGCTATCTACATTACACTGGTAGGCCATTTCAGGCAGTGTTTTCCACTTTGAACCTTGCAAATCCTATACTTTATTCATTACCTAGGTCCATGTCCATGTCTTACCACCAAGCTTCATAATTATCAAAACAACAACAACCAGACTAGCGAGGCTGTTTTCAGAACATCAAGCCACCCCATTCTTGATGATGTTTAAGTTATAACCCTCGCTGCACCATGTAGCCAAGCCTTCTTGCAGCCTAATGTAGCCATGCCATTGTGGTAGTGTCACCATGAGTGTCAAAAAAAATGCTAAAAATATACGCATTAGATCATATGAAAATAATAGTTATATTTTAACAGTGCATCTGATGACTGTGACAAAAAAAAATGAACAGAAAAAAAAGAATCACATATGAGATCTATTGTGTGGTTAATTTAACACCAACACGTTTCAAGTGTTTCAGTCATCTACTAACTTATTCCACAAAAGAAAAGCTAAATCTAAATAAAAATAATGAATTGACTCATTATCATGAGTGAAAATACTGGTCTACAGTCAAAATGCTTCTGAAATGAAAGTAGTCAAATTTTACTAAATCTGGGTTACTAAGAATGAAAATGATGCTTAAAATTGTTGATTGGCTTCAATTTTCAAGATATGCTACTGGGTCAGTATAAATGACCTTTGACTTGGGAGTTGTGGAGGATACATGAGCTAAGAAGGGAAAGAATCTCAAATTAAACCAGAAATGGCTAACATACATCAATTGACTTGAATCTATGAATAAATCTATGATTGGGTTTGACAGTACTTGCGTTTTGGGCACAGCGATGAGTGATGCAATCTGAAGCTTGTACTGAGTCATACATTATTGCATTATGTTACTCCTAGAAATCATGAATGATGCAATTATAACTTGGTTTACATCACTCTGCTGAACAAAGTGCCTTAGAACAACTCTAGAAATCATGCAATGTCCACCAAACTGCAGAACTGTGAGCGATGAGTTTGACAAATGATTTCACCAGGACATTGCAACAATGGAAAAATGCTATCAAGGCAAATGGAGCCCGTCAATGCTTGCTGGACAGTGACAAGAAATGTTCCATTTAATGAATACAAGAGACAAGCCAAGAAGAGCCAAATAACCACTGATTAAGGCCCAAACTATGTACACATATATATATACATAATGGGCCAGATATTAAAAAGGTTATGAATGTAAATCCCAGCGAAGAGCGTAAAGCCCCGGTACGCGTGTAAGTCCCGGGGCTGCAAAAAGGGGCGGGGAAGAGGAGGGGCATGGGCAGTCCCCAGGGCTAAAGTACATTTGGAAACAACAAAAAGAAAACAAAAAAGGTAGGGGGGAAAGGGCAAGGGAGGTAAGGGAAGGGAAGGTGGGGGTGAGTGGTGAGGGAATGGGGAAGGCAGTGAGGCTTGGCGTGCGCCGACCCTGGATTTTATAACATATTTGCGCGCGCATGTTATAAAATTGGGTGTACATGTGTGCGGAATGACGCGGCATTTCGGGGGTGGGCCCGGGGGCATGGCACCGGCCCGGGGGGGTGGTCAAGGCCTCCGGACAGCTCCCGGGTCGGGTGATGGCACGCCAGCAGTCCGCTGGCGCGCGCAGATTTACGTCTGCTTTCAGCAGACGTAAATCTGCCAACCAAGGTAAGGGGGGGGGGTTTAGATAGGGCCGGGGGGGGGGGGGGGGGGTTAGGTAGGGGAAGGGAGAGGAAGGTGAGGGGAGGGCGAAGGAATGGCCTCAGAGGGAACAGGCAGCGCGCGCTGGGCTTGGCGTGCGCAGGTTGCACAAATGTGCACCCCCTTGCGAGCGCCGACCCCGTATCTTATAAAATCCAGCGTACTTTTGCTCACGCTCGCGCAAAATTATAAAATCTACCCCAATTTTGATTGATTCATTATGAACTATTATCAAACTTTAAATATGCCATGTGAATCAAAAACATCAGTGAGATGACTGGCCCAAGGATATTCCATCACATAAATCACCAGTCCAAGACAGAGTTAAGACTGTCAAAAATGACTAATATGACTCACATGGCAAAATATGACCAATTCTAATGATGGAATGTAAGAAGGCATTTGCTTATAGAAGAATCATCAAATGAGATATCATTTTCAGGTCATCATCTTATTGTTAAAATATATATCATTTGATCTATTCAATAAATGTCAATAACATTATCACCATAGTAATATGGGCTTGCTGCAAAATGCATGCAGTAAATCCAGCAAAAATAGCAAATATAGGGGGTTATTTTTAAAGGCTTTTCGCGTGCGATAAAGGCTTATCGCACGTGAAAAGTCCCTGGGGGTGGAGCCGGGGCGGCAAGGGGAGGAGTCGGGGCGGCGAGAGGGCGGACTCGGCGATGTCGTCGCTGGCGGCAATAAGGTTAGTAACCTTATCATCGCCAGTAACACGCCGAATAGCACCACCTTTCACGATGGTGCTATTTGGTGCGAAAGCCGGCAGCGAAGACACCGCAGTAGTGCGAAGGCTGCTGGCTTTCGCGGGCCCCGCCCCCCCCTTCGCCCCCTCACCCCCCATTTTCACAGAATTTATCATTCTGTGATAAGGGTGAATCCAGGCCTAATTCATGCAAAAACCCCAATGATATTGAAAATAATATGCACAATCGTAATTTTTCATTATATTAATAAAGATTTTATCATACAAGATATAAATTGCATGTTAATGGAAAAATAGACACAAAAGGGGTCCTTCAGGTCTTGAACTGAAGGGCACATTTTGTGTCTACTGTATATATTGTTTATAGTCTTTTGTTTTTTTTGCCTCTGTATCATAAGAACATAACATGTGCTATGCTGAGTCACACCATCGAGCCCATCCTCCTGTCTTTGACGGTGCCCTCAATGCAATTATTGCAAGATATTTGCTACATTTTATTACCTTAATTAATGGCCTCTCAAAGGGTATGCAAATTAAAAAAAAAGTTAAGATTATATATATATATACTGCATACATATATTTATATATACTATTCCTGAATAACTCATTTTATTTAGTTAGTTGATATGCTATTAGTTTTTTTTAGCATAATCTAAATGTTTCCATCATCACACGATTTAGGGTCTGATATACTAAGCTTTTTTTTCACCATAGAAACCTCATTGGAAAAAAGCTTTAGTAAAGCACCCCATAGCTTTTTCTTTTATGCTCACTTTATTTACAATCACACAAAAATCAAGAAAGATGGTCACAACAAGAAAGTTTTCAATCTGACAGCAGCTTTGTATCAGGGATCAAGTCATAGTCATAGTCAAGCCATAGTGATCTAATAGGAAGAAGTGCACATTAAATGTATTCCAAACAATGGGATACACTACTACACATATTCAAGTTCTATCCAAAAAACATTACAAAAATTTGTGTTGGTGCAGAAATTAAAAAAACTCTTGCCTCAAGCTTCTGGCAAATTAATACCTTCCCATCTAAAAAGCTGATTTCTGCCTCATCATCATTTTGTCTATAATATTCCAGGGTATGTTTGGCTGATGAGGTTGTTGAGATTCCTGAAAAAATGAATGGAAAATAAATCATATGATTAAAGTAATTTATGAAAGTTCTGTTGATCGGAAATGCAGAAGGGTTATCAAAGGAAATTATAAATGCTACAAGGAACAAAGTTCACTGTTGTCCAGCAATGACATTTGAAAGTTTATCGCAGAGATTCAAAGATAAGTAAAGAAACCTGAAAACGTGCTAAAATTTCCTGTTCAATTTCTGAATGTACAAACATCTCTGGAATGCCACCACATGACCTAAAGTTGAAAACCGGAGCATTTGTTATGTTGATGTAAATTTGATTCTTAAATGAGGAGTGTGTAATAGAAATGGGATGATTTGTTAAAGGATGATATCTTGACTCTTATCAGTGCTGACTGCTGAGATGTTAACTGGATGAAACAAGGGTGAATGAGAATTTGTTTCCTGGATTGATCTGCTATTGTCAGGTTCCAAGCAGATTTTATTTAAAACAACAATTTATTTTCAATTTCTAAATAAGGCATCTTATTTCAAATGACAGAATTAACAGATAACAGACATACAGATTACAGTTTCCTTCACCACAGGGATTCAAGACTTAAATATATAACTCCATGAGGGCATGGAGCCAGGATCATTGTCATTCTCTCTAGAACAGAACTGACCCTACTGGCAGTCTAGCCAACAGCAGGAGTTACACAGACAAATAACAAGCCCGTTTCAGTTGAAAGCACTCGCTTGCAGGTCAAGTAGTTTATGTCAGTGCATATATTCAGAGGTCAGATATGGTGGGATGAAGCTAGGTATCTTTTGAGGTATTGACTAACTTTTGTGGTACAGTACCATGGGAGTAAGCAGTCTTCAAATTACTGTGTAATCTATGTGATGCAGAAGCATGGAGTTATGTAGCCTGGTAGTACTGTAGTATAGGGTTAGGTGTGAGGTGTCACTACTGTGGGTCTTGTGGTGGGGTCGACCACATCCTAAGGGTACATGGCAAGTGCTATTTTAAAGTTGAACAGAGAATACCAAGTGGGTACTCCTGCTGCTATGTTGCGCATGGCATGTGCAACGTGAAATATGGTCAAGCTCAATACCAAGCGGGTATCTCCTGCCACTGTGCTGCATGGATGAGTGAGTCTTTGGCTGTGATGGCCAGTATTGGCCTGAACAGCCCCCAGAACTCCTGCTGCATCCTGAGCAAACGAGTCCTGCTCCTGCTATGGACCAGGACATCGTCAAAGGGGCAAGGCTATGAAAGCCCTGTGACCCCAGGACCAAAATATTGCATTAGCATGATCTGTAATGACCCTTTATGAAATACACTTCAGGTGTTTAGCTCCTGGGGGCCTTAACAATGAAATAGAATGGCATCATTTTATTTAACGGGGTTTCTGTATATGTTGCGATGCTATTTGACTATGATTGGTGGATGCGTTTTGTGCTGGTTTTGTCTGATTGTTGCAGCTTTTCGCGCCAAAATCCTCCCTTTAAATTCCTGTTCTAGTCGGTACTGACCGCTCTCCCTCATTTCAGATATGGACGATTAGCTAAGGTGTGTGTCCCGGTGTCAAGAAGAATTTTGCCTCTATTTACAGTCTGTATGTAAGTATTGACGAATTTCATTTTTGTTTCCATTTTAGTGGTTGAAATTATACACGCAGCTTTGGGTGAAACACAGGTTTGTGTCGGGGGACCTTGTTGAAGACAGTTTCATATTGTAATGAGCTTGGGATGAGCCGCTTTGAACTCACAGAACAATAAAAGAAAAAAATTATTTTATTATTATAACCAAGTCTTTTGGACGGTATATCTATTCTGTATCTCCCCTTTCTATTGTGCGCATAATTTTTGGAGTGCTGATTTCGTCTCCTGCATGTTTAGTGGTTAGAAGGTAAACACTTTACACAAATTTGAATCAAAATAACTTACTCAAACACTTACATAGAAAATCATATTCATCTACCTTTTTAATAAATACAGAGAAGAGTCAAATCACACCAGGTTAATCAGAATGCACTTTTGAACCATAACTCAAGTATCCACATTTCATTTTTAAATACTGAAAATGCAAAAGGCTTTCTACACCTTGAGTGAGTGAGAGCAAATCTTTCAAATGATTTGCAAATTATGAACTGTAACGTATGAATCGCAAACTATGATTCTTTAAATAGGAATCAGGATTGGGGAAGCACAGAGACTTTAGAAAGTCAAAAGGCTCGCAGATTGCTATTAGAGAGGTTTACCAATCACATTGCATAATCACACAGAGTGTTTTTATTTTGCAGTCTTCTGAACCTGACAGTGGTATCCTGCTAGCGTTGGTAGCTGAGGAAGCACAGCAGTTTCGGGGGATTTTCAGATGAAAATCCCTGAAAACTGTTAGCAAGCTAGCGCTTCTGCCATGTCCACTTGTCTAAAGGGTAGCTCCCATTTTCAGTGAAGTGGTTTAGTTTCTGAGAGAAACTTTAACTGCTGTTGCCATTCTTTTAAGGAGATCAAAAAATATACTCCCCATACTAAATAAACATTTTAATTTCACCAAGATGGCAAAAAAACACAAATTCATATAACATAGAAGAGTTATTTTCTCTGTAGAAGAAATTTTGTTCTTCAGAACTCCGGAGTTTTCTTCCTTAGTCTAAACATTCAAGTGATATAACCTACCAGTAGTAATACCCTTGATACCAGAGGATTAGATTGTTGACATTGAAACATCCATCTTTAAAACAGCTTTAGAAATGACTCTGGGAATTACAGACCAGAAAGTATAGCTTTTGTTCAAGGCAAATTGGTAAAGACTATAATAAAGCAAATTAAATCATTATATATTCACATAGGTAAATATGACACATTGGGGAGGAATCCGCATTTCTTTGGTCAAAGGAAGCCGTGAGTGACTAGGCTGTTGGTTGGTGTTCTTTGAGGGTGTCTGCAACCATGCAGATAAGGGCAGATCTAGTTGATATAATACACTTGGATTTTCTGAAAGGGTCTGATAAGATCCCTTGCCAAAGGCTTTTAAGGAAACGAAGTTATGATGGTATAAGAGGATAAATCTTTCATGGATGAAAAACTGAAAGATAACAAAGGGAAGAATTAAATGGCAATTTTTCATTAAAAGAGGAAGGTAAACAGTGGTCGCCCACAAAGATCTATACTGGGGACATTTAATTCATGGGGAAATTTTTAAACAAAGTGCTTTACTTGCACACATGGGACGGCAAGTGAATTTTCAAAGGGAAAATCTTCACCGGCTTTCCATTTGAACTTTTGAGGTACCATGGAGAACACATGGACTTGTGTATCTGTATACTTTGCAGTGCATGGTACATTGGGTAAAGGACCCGTGGGCTTTGCTTGGCATCAACCTTATTTAGTGCATTTAAAAGCCTTCCAGAGTGCATACTTTTAGACATATTTCTGGGGAACAATTTTCATATGGAGTTGATGCTCCTTCTCTGGGACAGATTCAAATCCCACATAAAAACTCACCTTCTCCAGCAGGGGCGGCTTGTCCTATCGGGGCTTCGGGCATACCGGTGGGCCAGTCCGGTCAGTCACGTGACTGGTGTCGATCGCAGCGGGCCCCCATGCCTTCAGAGCTGCTGCGATAACTATCAGACACGCAGCAGTTCATTTAGCAGAATGGAAGCCTCTCCTGAGGCTCTCTGCTCACTTCTTTACATTTGCTTTTTGTGCAGCTGGAGCTGTGTCTCCACCTTTGTCTCCCCTCCCTGCAGCCGTGGCTACAGGGGCCTGCCTTTGTTATGCAATTGACCTCCCTCCTTCCCTCATCAATGTGGCGGCAGGAAACACCCTCTCTCTTCACATCTCAGCTGCAGGAAGCCTCTCCTTAATCTCTGCCCGGGAGCCTCTCTTTGCCCAGGTATTTTCAACATTAGACCCCCAGAGCTTACTTCTAACTCTTAAGATGCTTTTTTGCTCAAAGCCCCTTTCTTGAATCTGAGCAGCCAAAACAACAGCAGATTTCAGCCTAGAAGTGTCTGCCAAAAGGATTTTCTTTCTTCCATAGTTCCACTGAAGCAATTGGAGACAAAGCCACAAACGGTGTGACTTGCTTTACAAGTACAAGGTGCTATTCTTTGTCATTTTGCTTGCATCAGAAAGAGGAATGCACTGCATTAAAAAAAAAAATCCCCAAGAAAGCCCTGTGACCTGTAACTTACCCATTACAATAAAAATCAGATGTTAGAATAACTCACTGCTGTTTATATTTTCAAATAGCCCCTTAAAAAATATATCAAAATAAGAATTATGTCTGCTCTGACATAGTCCAAACATGAACTATTCCCCTGGGATGAGACATTCCTGGAAATGTTTGTGGTGCAGTTGTCCTGCAGGGAGGAGAAACTCTGACCTCTATAAAACAAACAGATGCTTACTGTCCTGCTCTTGTGACAATGCTAAAATGGAGTAATAATAATTATAAGAACATAAGAAATTGCCATGCTGGGTCAGACCAAGGGTCCATCAAGCCCAGCATCTTGTTTCCAACAGAGGCCAAACCAGGCCAGAGGAATGTGGCAATTACCCAAACACTAAGAAGATCCCATGCTACTGATGCAATTAATAGCAGTGGCTATTCCCTAAGTCAACTTGATTAATTGCCGTTAATGGACTTCTCCTCCAAGAACTTATCCAAATCTTTTTTGAACCCAGCTACACTAACTGTACTAACCACATCTTCTGGCAACAAATTCCAGAATGCTAAGCAGAGCTTCTGCTGCCTAGAAATTGTACCAGCTGTGGATTTTTGCCAAGCTAGAGGCAGCTGGATATCAGGATATAACGATATAAGCTTATAGCATGATTTAGGTAAGATCGGGTTCATCCCTTATGGGTACCTTCCAAACTGATTCTTTTGGGCAAATCAACTCAGTGTATTCATTGTAACATAGTAATGGTGGCAGAAAAAGACCAAAATGGTCCATCTAGTCTGCCCAGAAAGCTTCCCAAGGTAGTAACTACCGCTCCATGCAGGTTACCCCCAAGCTTTTTTATTTATTCCCATCCCAGGGGTGGATTGGCCTTTTGGGGATTGGGCTTCCCCCGGTGGGCTGGTCTAGCTGGTCACGTGGTCTCGACTCCGCGCTGGCGCCGAGTGGCTGTTAGTGCAGGCTGCAAGAGACCACTATCTTCCTCAGCCCTGCCTGCCCTCCATCAAGATAGGTAGCGAGGCTGCAAAAAAGTAGGGAAGAGGCCCAGAAGCAGTATTTTCAGTACTCCCCCCTGGAAGTGAGGCCCCACCAGTGAAGAAAAGTGCTGGGACTCGAGGCCGCTGCAAGAAAGTGCTGCTGAGTGGAACGCCAGGCCCCCAACAAGAAAAAAGAGTGCCAGGACTCAGGCCACTGCAAGGAAGAGCCTCTGGGGGGGAAGGCCAGGCCCCGCTGCCCCAACAAGGAAGAAAAGTGCAGGGATTGGAGGCCGCTGCAAGGAAGAGCTGCTGGGGGGAAGGCCAGGCCCCGACAAGAAAAAAGAATGCTGGGACTCAGGCCGCTCCAAGGAAAAGCCGCTGGTAAGAAGGCCAGGCTCCGCCACCCCAACGAGGAAGAAGAGTGCGAGGACTTGAGGCCGTTGCAAAGAAGAGCTGCTGGGGGGAAGGCCAGGCCCCAACAAGAAAAAAGAGTGCCGGGACTCGGGCCGCTGCAAAGAAAAGTCACTGGTAAGAAGGCCAGGCCCCAGTCGTCCCCCCCAGCGAAAGGCTGAGTTAAGGAAGAAGAGAAGAGACAGGATGAGAGAGGAAGCGAGGTGAAGGGAGTGAGAAGGTTGAGAGAATGAGTGGAGTGAATGAGAAAGGGAAAAGAAGGCAGAAGGTATGGAATATGAGGCTTAAATGAAGAGAGGGAGAGATGAGAGGGAAAGGTGGGAAGGAAGTGAATGTGTAGGAGGGAATATGAGAGGTGAGTGGAGGGAGAGAACATACAGAAGATGGGTGCTAGCAAGGCTCTCTCCTCCCCCCAGCAGAAATACAATCTAAGAAGAGGAAGAATATTGGATGAGTGGGGGGGGGGGGGGGGGAGGAAAGGGAAAGAAGGTGTGTGGGTGGGTAGGGAGGACAGAATTAGGCCTGGCATGAAAGAGAGGGCCATCAGAGCCAAAGAAAGAAGGGGCGGGGGAGAGAAGGAGGGCTGGTAGCCAAATAAATAAATCCCATCTAGCTAGTAGCAGAAGGAAGGTGAGAGAGAGATAACCCTGGTGACGCAACATGTGTGTGTGTCTGTGTGTGTATAAGAGAGGAGGGAGTGCATGAGAGAGTGCAGGAGAGAAAGGGTGATAGTGCTTGAGGGAGAGCATGTACGTGAATAGGAGGGAGTGCATAAGAGAGAGAGAGAGCATGTGTGTGATTAGGACAGGGAGGGCGTGCATAAGAGAGAGCATGCATGTAAGAGTGAGAGAGGTGCATATATGACAGAGAACAAGTCCATGTTAGAGTGTAGAGATGTGAATCGTGTGCCAGATCGTCTTAACGATCAGGTTCGGCTGGGGGGGGGGGGGAATCTGATCGTTAAAATATGTGAATTGGAATCGTTTCCGATTCCAATTCACATCGCTAATTTTTTTTTAGGGAGGCCCGCACCGCTAAAAAAAACAACCCACCCGACCCTTTAAATCGACCCTCCTTAGCCTCCCCCACCCTCCCGACCCCCCCAAAACCTTTTAACATTACCTGGTGGTCCAGGGGGGCCTTGGGGGACGATTTCCCGTTCCCAGGCATCAGCTGCGCTAAAAAAAAATGGTGCCGATGCCCCTTTGCCCTTACCATGTGACAGGGTATCCGTGCCATTGGCCGGCCCCTGTCACATGGCAGAAGCACTGGATGGCCAGCGCCATCTTTAAAGATGGCGCCGGCCATTTTTACTCATCAGCCCCTATTATACAGCCCCTATTATACAATAGGGGCTGATGAGTAAGATGGCCGGCCATCCAGTGCTCCTGCCATGTGACAGGGGCTGGCCAATGGCACGGATACCCTGTCACATGGTAAGGGCAAAGGGGCATCGGCACCATTTTTTTTTAGCGCAGCTGATGCCTGGGAACGGGAAATCGTCCCCCGAGGCCCCCCTGGACCACCAGGTAATGTTAAAAGGTTTTGGGGGGGTCGGGAGGGTGGGGGAGGCTAAGGAGGGTCGATTTAAAGGGTCGGGTGGGTTTTTTTTTTTAGCGGGCCATCGTCGCCATTTTAATTAGTGGCAGCCAAAATGGCGCCGATGGCCCGAGAGCGGGAGATCGCGCCGGGACCCCCCCCCCATTGGACCACAAGGTAATTTAACATTTTGGGGGGGTTCGGGAGGGTGGGGGAGGGTAAGGAATTGGTTTTAAAGGGTCGGGGTGGGTTTAGGGGTTGTTTTGGTGTGCTGGTTTTCCCGCCCTCCCCCAAATAATTCCCGTGCCCTATTTAACGATTTAGGACGATTTATGACGATAAATCGGGGGCATTTGTATTGTATCGTGCACTCTGACGATTTAGGACGATTTTAAAATTATCTGACGATTTTTCCCACAATCCACCCCTGTTCTCCAGGCTGCATTTCAGTCTTAAACCCTGACTCTCTCCTTGCTAATTTTTTTTAACTATTCTTATATATATATGTATCTTAACTAGTTTGTAAGTGACATTGAGCAGGGAATGCCTCTTATATGTTACTGTATAGGCTGAATGCATGATTGCCCTATCTATATATTCATAAACAATCTGGAAAAAGAAGTAAAAAGTTAAAAAAATAATGTTTTCTCATATATTATTATTGAATCTAGATTTTTCATCACAATTTTGGTAAAAGATCTTGAAATCTCTGTATAGTTCTCTAAAAATAATTGACAAAATGTGCAGTAACAGTCACAACTACTAAGATTTACAAACAAACTAAAAAATATTTTGTCATTATAGAAGTCCATAGTGTACTCTCATCTTGAATAATGTGTGTGGTTCTGGTCTCCCCAGCTGGAAGATTTTTTTTTCTTTTGTTTGTTCTCCTGTGGTGTTTTTATTTATATTGTTGGCTCTACAAATTAATTGTACACTGCTTTGGGTGATTTTATTGATTGAGCAAGCAGTAAAGAAATGTTTTTAAATAAATAAAGAAGATTAGAGGAATGGAGCAACTTGTATATGATGAGGCACTCAAACAAATTAAAGATTTTCAGCTTTGAAAAAAAAAGAGTAATGGGATATATGATAGCAATATATAAAGTAATGAAAAATGTAAAAAAAAGAAAATAGAAAACTTTTATTCATTATGGACATGATTTAGTCTTTCATATAACTTAGTAAAATTTATAGCCAAAAGATACCTGCTGCATTTATTCATATCATCTGTTTGAAAAACGTTACCAAATGGTCTCATGTATCTTGAAAATGCCAAATAAATCCCTTATAGTCAGGATTTTATAATATGCATGAATGTCATTATTCCTTTATAGACATGGAAAGTCATGATGTGGAATTTAACATTATTTAGAATATGGTGAATGAAGCTGAAAAAACATGCCCATAACATAATATTGTTATGATAACGTGTGTTTTGTGGATCTTTGGGTGCTGTGGAGATGACCACACCCATGGGGAGGAGCCCCGTGAGGAGCCACAGCACTAGGCTAGACTCGTACACACAAAACACAGGAAAGTTCTTTATTAGACAGCTTGAAGATCTCCACCAGAGGTGGCAGTAGTGAAGCAGTGTGGTTGTAGTCTCAGGGACCTCAGCAGAGGGAGCCCTTCTCTCCTAGATGACGTCAGGAGGTTCTGCAGCAAGTCTCCCAGCGAGGAGATTCTGTGGATGAGATAGGCTGAGAGTTAGAGTACTCACTAGGTGTTAGCTGTTGGTATGCGATTCCACCAGGTCTTGTTGTAGAAGGTACAGGCACTGAGGCAGGGAGAGCAGACCCTCGAGGAGCGAGTACCTATTCCCTGAAAGGCCCCTGAGGAGCAGGTACCCAGGTTAGTATATACCCCGAAGGACAGAGAGAGAGAGAGCTTCCTGCGGCAGCATGGAAGCAGCAGAGTAGCGTAGACAGGAACGGATTTGAGTCCTTGCTAACTCGGAGAGCTAGCAAATCTGTGAAGGTAATATACCCGGATGGCGTGATGTCAGCAGGAGGGAATTTCCTCGATGTTCTCGCCAAGGGTGGTACAAAGACGTGGGTGGCGCGCGCGCATGCACCCTAGTAGGTACCTGGGAGGAGCAATGGTGGGAGGCTGCACCATAGCCGTTCTGGGGATGCCAGAGAGGTTGGCTTGTCGATGCTGAGGTAACCATCTTTCCCAGGTAAGCGGGAGCAGCCATGAATAAGGTGAGGCAAACAGATTGAAGCCGTCGAGGACCGACGGATGCAACAAATATAAGTACAAACTAAGGCCAGAATTCATCATTCTTCGCAGAATGATGAATCCTGTGAAAACGGGGGCGGGGGGCGAAGGGGGGGGGGCGGGCCTGGCCCGCAGCCTTTGCACCACGGCAGTGCGCTGGCTGATGGCTTTCGCACCGAATAGCGAAGACACCGCTGACTCCACCCCCTGCCCACCCCGACTCCTCCCCTCCCCCTAATTTCCATGATATTGCATGCAAAAAGGCCCTTTTCGCATGCAATAGAGGCTTATCACACTCGATATGGCTGTATCGCGTGCGATAAGCCTTGGATAAATGACCCCTTAAGGCCAAAAACCCCCCAAAAATCTCACCATCACTTCATCTCTGAAACACTTATGGGTTCTTACTCCACAGGAAAAATGAGGGAATGTTCAGTTTGAAGAAGGCCATAGAGTAAAGTGATACAGACATATCAATTGATTTTTATCAGGTAGATTATTATAAACATAAAGAAAGAATAAAAACCCCCCCCTGAAATATGAAGAAAAGCAGCTTGTTGGTCTAAATGCCATCCCCAAAGTGGGAAAGCAATAAAATTAGGGATGTGCGAAGCCCAAAATTTCCCGAAATTCGGGTCTCTCCGAATTTTAAAGGCCTGAACTGCAGGAGATATGAGATTTTCTGCTGCGGGCCGAAAACCTTCCCGAGCAGCATGAGCCCAGCCGGAAGGTGCTCAGTGCACCTTGAACGTGCCGAGCCCTCAGGGAGACCAGCTGGCTTTCCCCATTCCCCATCAGAGCAGCCTCGGAGAGAACTTTCCTTTCCTCCCCCCCCCCCCCCCCCACCTTCCCCTCCCTTCCCCTACCTGTCCCGCCCCCAGCCCAAAAAAACAAACAAACCTTTGTTGTGGAAGTTACGCCTGTCAAGTGCTGGTGCGTGATCCCCTGGCCCAGCGGCTGTACGGAGGCCTCTAGCCCTGCCCCGCCCTAGACCGCCCCGCCCCGGACCGCCCAGGACTTACACGCGTCCCGAGGCTTTACACGCACCGCCGGGCCTTTTGAACATAGGCCCGGCACGTGTAACCCCCTACGCGTGTAAATCCTCCTGGGTTTACGTGCGTAGGGCTTTGAAAATCTGCCCCTTAGGTTTCTGCCTGTGTAGTCACATAATGCAGACATCCACAAACTGACATCATATAAGGCATAACCAAGTACCTTGTTAGGCTGGAGACCCAAGCACACTGACTCTAGCCTTCTTTTCTTACTGATTCCAGCTTTATTATAACACCAGCATTTACAACATGCCAACTGCTTACCTCCAGCAGTATACTCACAGGGTTCACTTAGAACTGAGATGTGTCAGGGGCTGCATTCTCCTGGAGACACTGGGTCCATCTGATTCTAGCTGGGCTCACATTCTTATTCCTTCTCCCAGGGGAAACTCCCACAGAACTCTTTCTCTATGGCTCTAAACTGGACCAGGCTAAATGCCTGGTCCCACACAGGTTAAAGAGAGGTTGTAGAGCCACTCCTTTACATGAGGCTTATGTTTTTCACCTTTTTTTCTTTTTTTAGTAGTTGTGCATCTTCAGTGAAGAGCCATGTGTGTACTAAAAAGCTATATCAATGTGAATACAGAAACGTTTTTTGTCTATATGGAAAAATCTTTTGACTGGTATGGTCAATATAATTCCTGGTTATCAAGGATGGATTGAGCGGCGGGTTGTATCTTCAGATGGTTTTTCATGTTTGGTAGATATGTGAAGGTGGGAGCACTGAAAGGAGAGGATCACCTTCCTGGTGGCTGAAGAAAATTGGTAAGTAAGTATTGCTTGGGGAAATTTTAGAACCTAAAAGTTTTGGTGAAAGATAAACTATTGGGGTATATTCTTTAGTGTGTTTGTGTGTCTATATTAAATAGCTAATCAGAAGGCTGGCAAAATGACTAGGAGTTTTGTGTGTATGTATTAAACAGCTAGTCAGAGGGCAAATAAAAACCAGGAGTTTGTGTGTTTTGCATTAAATAGCTAGTCAGAGAGTAGGCAAAAACCAGGAGCTTGTGCGTTTTGAATTAAAAAGCTGTTAAGTGCATACTCACTTCCTCCTTCAATGCCATATGATATCTCCAAACCTACCCTCCCATCTTCCATTCCTCCCCCCTCCACAAATTCCAGTTACTTTTCTGTGCATGGAGCTCTCTGGCACAACATTATTGGCAAAAGAAGATCTTTATTGGATGAATATGGTCGCTGCATAGGTCAAATCACACTACTAAATTCAACCATTAATTAAACCCTAACCATTATGACGGTTCTACCAAATACCGGTTGAAGACTGTTTCATATTGTAATGAGCTTGGGATGAACCGCTTTGAACTCACAGAAAAATAAAAGAAAAAATTACTTTATTATTAACCAAGTCTTTTGGACTGTATATCTAGTCTGCATCTCCCCTTTCTATTGTGTGTATACCTTCTACCACTAAAATGTTTATTTCCTGCTCTTTGGGTAGTTATACCTTTTTATTTTGTCATTTGACTTGTATGGCATGATAATATAATAGCCTTGAAACTATTTTTTGTTTACAGTTCTCACAGACTCTACTTTTCAAAAAGTGATTTATTTATTTTTAGTATACAATGGAATAAAAAAAAAATGTCTTGGTTGCTCTCCAGCTAGGTTATCATCATTGATTTGGTTGCTAAAGATTTGTCTTACTTCACAATTTGCACTGATTGTATGAGTGATACCTTGCTTACAGGAGCAGGAAGAATCACAATTACCATCATCTAATTAAGTTACAATCCTAAAGAATATCACAAAAAAATCACTCATTAGTGAATCAATACACTGAGAGGTACATCATGCCTATTTGTTAAAATTGAATGTTTAGATTTGGTTTTGACTATTTCTAAAAAAAAAAAAAAGAACATAAGAACATAAAAAAAATGATACACTAAAACAGGACCAATAATTCAAACATCCTTATCCCACAGTAGCTAATCTGAGTTGCTTGGAAGAAGAACTCAATATTTCCTAATGGGGAGATCCATTCTCTAGTCACATCCAGCTCCTGGCAGTAAGAAACTGTGCTTCCTAAGTCTACCCAGCAAGTAGCTGTTAAAAGACCTGTCCTCCAGAAACTTGTCCTAACCTTTATTAAACCCATCACCTATTGGCCTTGACCACATCTTCTGATAACCAACTCCACAACTTCTCTGTGCACTTACTGAAATAAATGACTTGTCTTAAATTTGTTTTAAATCCACTTCTAGTAAGTTTTATGGATAGTTCTATCCTCCAAGCATTATTTGAAAGAATAAATAGCCATTCACACTACTCATGATTTTATAAACTTCTGTTACTCATAGCTTTTTCAGGTTGAAGAGCTTTATCATGTCAAGCTCTTGTTTATATAGAAGCCATTCCATACCCTTTATCATTTTTTTTTTACCTTCTCTGTACCTTTTATAGTTCCACTATTTCTTTTTTGAGATGGGGTAACCAGAGCTGCACACAATAGGCAAGGTGGGGCCGCACCATCCTTCTGTACAGAGGAATTATGATATGTTCAATTTTATTTTCTATCCCTTTCTGGTTAATTTCTAACATCCTATTTGCTTTATTGACTGCTGCTGTACATTAAACAGAGGATTCTAATGTATTACAAGCATAGAAGCAAAGAATATGATGGCAGATAAAGATCATTAGGCTCATCTAAGTCACAATCACTCCAAGGTCCTTTTCCTGAGTGGCAAGGCCTAATGTGAAACACAGCATTTTGTATGTATAGGTGGGATTATTTTTATTATGTACATTACTTTATACTTATCCACATAAAAACTCCTCTGCCATTTAGATGCCCACATTCACAGTCTCCCAAGATCCTCCCGTAATTCCTCACAATCTGCTCATGTTTTAATAGGGATGAGCATGCCACAATTTGTTTCATTTAATTTTCTTCTTTCATTTCTTTTTAAAATTTCATTTCAATTCTTTTTTTTATTTTGTTTTTTGCTTTAGCATGTAAATGCAGTAGTGTGTGTTATTTGCAAATAGCATGCATTAACATAGTATGGACAATTTGTAAATAGGAGCATTTTTACTTTTCAAATAACACAACATTTTTATTTTTCAAATTACACAATTATATAAGAAATAACATTGATTTTTATGTTTTTTTTCAACTTTTTATTCGTCTTGCAACAGTACAAATGTAAACAGATACATTACACTGACATCAATTTTATATTTTCTTATGTTGTTTTAAATAACAGTATATTCCTATTTTTCAACAACTTTGAACAACTTTGTATCATCTCCAGATATGATCACATCACACTTTATCCCATTTTCTAGATCATTAATAAATAAGTAAAACACAGGGGGGTAGATTTTTAAAAACTGCGCGATCGCGTACTTTTGTTTGCGCAGCAGGCGCAAACAAAAGTACGCTGGATTTTATAAGATACGCGCATAGCCGCACGTATCCTCTAAAGTCCTGGATCGGCACGCGCAAGGCTGCCAATTTTGGGCAGCCGGCGCGCGCCGAGCCGTGCAGCCTGCCTCCGTTCCCTCCGAGGCCGCTCCGAAATCGGAGCGGCCTCGGAGGGAACTCTCTTTCGCCCTCCCCTCACCTTCCCCTCCCTTCCTCTACCTAACCCACCCCCCCGGGCCTATCTAACCCCCCCCCCCTACCTTTATCCATGGATTTACGCCTCCCGGAGGGAGACGTAAATCCACACGCGCCAGCGGGCTGCTGGCGCGCCGAGACTCGACCTGGGGGCGGTTCCGGAGAGTGCGGCCACGCCCCCGAAATGCCCTGGGCCGAAACCACACCCCGGTCCCTGCCCCTGAAATGCCACGCCCCGCCCCCGAAACGCCACGTCATCGGGTCCCACCCCCTCGACATGCCCCCGGCACGCCCCCTTCCAAAAACCCCGGGACCTACGCGCGTCCCGGGGCTCTGCGCGTGCCGGCAGCCTATGGAAAATAGGCGCGCCGGCGCGCAAGGCCCTGCTCGCATAAATCCGGGCGGATTTACGCGAGCAGGGCTTTTAAAATCCACCCGAGGAAGCATTAGAGATCCCTAGGGCATTCCGGTATTCACCTCTCTCTATTGGATAAAATGATGATATAGTCTTATTCTTGACTTCTAATGCTTTAACAAATTACCAATCCACAGCAGGACATCACCTCCTATCCCATGGAGTCATCATGAGGGATTTTATCAAATGCTTTCTCAAAATCTAGATGTATATATATCAAATAGCTCGCCCTTAACCACATGCTTAATTACATCTTTAAAGAGTTCTAACAATGTGATAAGATAAAACTTCCCTTTTCTAAATCCATTTTGCTTCTTCCTCATTAAGCCATGTTTATCCATATGCCTGGTAATTCTCTTCTTGACAATCATTTCTACTATTTTGCCTCACATTGATATTAGGTTCACTTGTCTGCAGTTTGCTTTCCAGAATCACCCCCTTTTTTTTAAATGGCATTATTTTGTCTATCTTCTGGTCATCAGGTACAGTGGCAGATTTTAATGATAAGTTACAGATTACCAGTAGCAGGCATTCAATTCTTTAGTTTAATTCCTTTATAACTCTGGGGTGAATAACCATATGATTTCAGTGATTTGAGTCTGTTAATTTGCTCTAGCACATCTTTCAGCTTTATTTTGATTTGTTTCAGTTCCTCCAAGTCATTACCAACAAAGAATGGTTCCAATAACTCCCCAATATCCTGTGCAGTGAAGACTGAAGCAAATAATTCATTTAGTTTAAACTAGACCATGGAGAAAGCTGACAGTCACTCAGAAGCACATGATTCAGAGAGATGTATCATCGAAAGATAATTGCAAAACAAGAAAGTTAGAATATCCATGTAGAGAGGTTGTGTTTAAGGCTGAAGTAAGAGAGAGTGAGAGAGAGAGAGAGGAAGCGCCTAGCTATAAGGCCCTTATAGTAGGTAGGTATTTATACCTCTAGTTGAGGCCCACCTAGTTACTTGAGGTGAGGTTTAGGTAGTAGTGTAGAGGTTAGGGGCCACTTTGACATTCAGAGTGAGACATATGAACAGAACAGTACACTCTTGTGAAGATTTGATGTCCTTCAGAGTGAGGAAACTCACACAAATATGAGATTTGCACAATGTTCTCTTAACCTAGCTTGATGGACTCTCTACCTGTGAAAAGATCGCAAAATGCGATAGAGCCATATCACACAGCTTAACGCAAATGAAAAAGGTGTAGTTATTACCGACGTTAAAACTGTGTGAGATGGCTTCGCAAACTGGGAAGCCAGCCCACTTGGACAGAAATACCATTCCTCCCCTTCTTCCAAATTAGCATCGCACCATGAATTATGGTGCTTTTTGCATGTGTTAAGGTATTTTTCGCATGCAAAAATACCTTAATGCATGCAAAATTGCATTTACCCAGCTTGGAAAATAACCCCCTAAGATTGGTGAGAGAGACTGTATGGCATTATACAAAGATATGGACATTATAGGCATTACAGAGATGTGGCAGAAGGAGGATAACCAATGGCTACCGGTGCCATTGGTTGGCCCCTGTCAAATGCTACCACATGCTACCATGTGACAGGGGCCAACCAATGGCACCAGTAGCCCCTGTGACATAGTAAGGGCAAAGGCTATTGGCGCCATTTTGAATAACGGCAGCTGACGGCCTGAGTGCAGGAGATCGCTCCAGGACTCCTGCTGGACGACCAGGGACTTTTGGCAAGTCTTGGGGGGTTGTAGTTAATTAAATTTAAAGGGTTGGGATTGGGGGTTTTTTTTTTTGTTTTTCCAACTTTAATGGAAAATGAATACCAAATGTAACTAATGGATGAATCGGGTTTCCCCGAAAACGGATGCAACGGATTTGGGTCCCGGCACAATGAATACCAAATAGCAACAAATTTTTTCCTTCTGCACATTCCTAATTTGATTTACTTTTTGATATCTTCCAAGAACTTGTTACCTGCATTGGCCACTGTCGGAGACAGAATGCTGGGCTTGATGGACCTTGCTCTGAGTCAGTGTAACAATTCTTGTTTTCTTATGTTGTGCAATAACCTTATCCTTCTTGAGTAACCCTTTTACCATCTGGTCATCTAATGGTCTGGCTGACTCCCTCACTGGCTTCTTGCTTTTGATGTACTTGAGGTAAATCTTATTTAGTTTCTCTGGTAAGTCTTTCCTCAAATTCTTTCTTGGCTTATATTATTAATGGTTTGCATCAAATTTGTAGTGCTTATGTTCTTTCCTATTTTCTTCATTATGACCTGTTTTTCAATTTTTAAAGGATTACTTTACGTTTTAATATATTTTTCCACTCCCCATTTAGTTATGCTGTCAGATATTTGGTATTTTTTCAACGTTTAACTTGTGATATTCAATTTATGGGGAATATTCAAACTGCTCACACTGGGCAAAGCCCTCAGACTTTGCACCTTTTTTGAAAGAGAAAGGTTATTTCTTTTTTCTCTTTCAAACACATGGACATTTGCACCTGCTTTTTTTTGTAGGTACTTGTTCTATAGAAAACAACTCACATAGAAATGAAAATTCACGTTAGGTCGGAATAGGCCACACCAGTCCTGGAGTGCCACAAACAGGTCTGGCTTCCAGGACATCCACCATGAATATGCACGAGATATATTTGCATACAATGGAGGCCTTGTATGCAAATGTGCCTCTTGCACTCTAGGACTGGAATTGCCTATCCCTGACCTAGGTTCATTATTTTCCTTCCCAGGCTGAACATGTCCTTGGGAATGCCTCATCTGAACACGGCTAAAGGTATGCGCGTTGTAGAAATGGAGGGCAATTTCCAGACAACCAACTTAGGTGTGAAAATTGCATTTACCCATGCGAATGTCTTTATTTGAGCTTCCAAAAAGGTATTTTTAAAATCTCTACACACCATGCAGACTGTTAGTCCTCATAACTGCTCCTTTTACTTTTCTTAATAAGTTCCTCAATGTATCACAGTTTTTCTTTTTTAAAGTTAAATGTTACTGTGATATTTTTAATCATTCTCCCTCCAGTAACTGTTAGATTTGATTGCACTGTGGTCGCTACTATCAAGCTGCACAGAACTTTCTCTTGGGATCAGTTTAGGATTCAATATCCATGCTGCTACTCTAGGACTAAACTGAGAGAACAAGAAACTGTAGTCTATTGCTCCCAATGTAAAACTAAGAAGGAATTTTTCTTTTATGGTCAAATGTCAAGTGAGTTTGCTTATGCAACCTCAGAGAACACTGAGTGATCTGTGAGACAAGAAGTTTTGCAGTAGATAGCAGTTCAGAACTCAAGAACACTGTTGCAAAATTAATTTAGTGTGGCCCTCTAGAGATCAGGAGAAAGGGAAGGCACGTGAGGTTGAAGTCCTTTGGCTGAGCCGATTCCCTCAGAACACAGGCCAAGCTTACTCTTCTGGTTTTCTTCTGCATCATCATGGAATCAAATTCTATAAGACTCGGAGTGGGAGGGGGGAACGCATTACATTGTTCAGTCTAATTCCATGGTTTAAACTCTAGGATGTCTGATGATAATGCCTTTGCATACCCCAGAGTTCACCTTCCTCAAGTAACCGCGCACAATCTCTGACTTTAGTTATTTGGTTCGCAGTGAGGCCTTGCTCTGCACTCCTGCAGCTGTTCCAGTTCTGCCTCTCTGTGGATGTGAGGTCGACAACCCATTAGCACAGACCCGAGTCTCCCTTCAACCCTACCATACTGCTTCTTTGCAATATGATCTACCTGTTAAAATACACTATGGTGGGATATAAGCCTCAAACTATTGTATCTACAGATGTGTTTATATTCATCTACCATTGTGTATCCAATCTTAGAAAACAATTTTTTAAGAATTTTCTATTTCATATAAAATGATTATTTCATATGCCAAAAATAAACATTTTTGCAGTGTTGCCTTTTCAGAAATAGGGTTCCTGTTTGAGTGCTGGCAGCCAGTTAGTACTATTTTGGTATGGGAAGTTTACTATATTGCTATTGCTATTGTCATTCAGTTTACTCAAGGCTGTCCGAGGGCTAGATCCACACCTATCATGCATTACAATAGGCCTAATACCTTATGGGCTCCAAGTCTTTTTATGCAGGGTTTTCTGAGTGCCAGTGCCAGTCTGGTGCTGGCTATAGAGCCCAGCCGGTGCCATTTTTAGGTACCAGTAGGTGTGGGGCATGAGCACCTGGGGATTATTTCTGCACAATTTAGGGATTTTGAAGCTGCGGATATGGAAAGATAGGGAATGTGTCAATTTGGAAAATTTGGATTACCAGAGGGAGAAGGACATTTTTCGGCAGGGAAAGGGGGCCAGAGATACAGCGTGAGACTAACAATTTCTACTGTGTGTTGGTTATTGAGAAAATATCAAAAATGTTGTGTTAAAAAAAAAAAAAACCAGAATGGGGCAAACAGCAATTGTTCACACAGGGCAACAAACATGCTAGCACCTGCGCTGCTCCTCCATTTCCTTTGCACTGGTGGTCTTTTCTCTTCCTTTCCTGAGTGCCATTCCTGGACCTTCTTTAGCTTACTTGGCGCTACCAATGTGACCTCTTCTTCACAAGGAGATTAGTTCTCCAACTTTAAGTATTACATCTAAATTGGAAGGGTTGGCAATAATGGAAGGGTTATCTGCTAATTCTGGTCTTCTAAACTGAGTCACAGTGGGGCGGATTTTAAAACCCCTGCGCGCGTAGATCCGGCCGGATTTACGCGCGCAAAGCCCTCCCGTGCCGGCGCGCCTATTTTGCATAGGCCGCCGGCGCGCGCAGAGCCCCGGGACTCGCGTACGTCCCAGGGATTTCGAAAAGAGGCGTGTCGGGGGCGCGTCTAGAATGACGTGCCATTTCGGGGTCGTGACACGGCGTTTGGGGGGCGGGCCCGGGGGTGTGGCGCCGGCCCGGGGGCGTGGTCGAGGCCTCCGGACCAGCCCCCGGGTCGGATGATGGCGCGCCAGCAGTCCGCTGGCGCGCGTTGATTTACATCTGCTTTGGGCAGGCGTAAATCACGAAATAAAGGTAGGGGGGGGGTTTAGATAGGGCCGGGGGGGGGGGGGGGGGTTAGGCAGGGGAAGGGAGGGGAAGGGGAGGGCAGGCGAAAAGAAAGTTCCCTCCGAGGCCGGCTGTGCGGCTCGGCGCGCGCAGGCTGCCCAAAATCAGCAGCTTTGCGAGCGCCGATCCCGGATTTTATAGGATACGCGTGGCTACACGCGTATCTTATAAAATCCAGCGTACTTTTGTTTGCGCCTGGTGCGCCAACAAAAGTACGCGATCGCATATGTTTTAAAGATCTACCTCAGTGTGAATGAATGGTTATTGCCAATAGTTATTTTACTACTGCTTGTACTGTGAATGCTTGTGAAGGTTTTCAGTGCCTCTCTGCCTCAGTCCTGTGAATACCTTCTATGAGTACCGGCACAGTTGTCCCCTCTGTATGTGTCAATGCCTGCCTATCTACATGATAGTCCTTACTAGGCACATTTTCCTGCTATGTTTGTTTTCTGTGTGTACCTTTCTGAGTGTCTGTCTTCAGTCCTTTTTCTATAGGAGTGTTTGCTTCCTCAGTGTTTGTTTTTCTAGCTTTCAGAGTTCCTGTCCTCTTGTTAAAGTCTGAATGCCTAAGCGGAAAAAGTCTGCCTGAGGAGCTGCAAGCCTCCCAAAGTGTACACATTAGCATGTATATTTGAAATCATTATCTTGGCTCTAGATAGGGTGTCTACCTGAGTGAGTTTGATGCTCTGGTGAGGCTGGGTGAACATGTATATTGTTGCAGGGCATATTGGAAATCAGAAGAAAGAAACCCCCACAAAAAAAAAAAGAACTGAAAAAGAAATTGTGAAAAAAAAAACAATGACTGCAAAAAGGTATCTGAGGTAAAACTAAGTTGAAGAATTGATAAAAGACAACTTTGAGGAAAAATTGGAATCAAAAGTAGATAAAATAGATAAAGTAGATAAAACTCCTTGCTCAGGAAGCAAGGAGTTTTATGATATAAAGAAGAAACTTTCCATTCCCCCTCACCCCCAGCCTACAAAAAAAAAAAAAGTTGAATTTCATACAGTATATGACAAATATGGACTACCAGGGAGGTGATTAGTAAAAAAAAAAAATTAATGAGTGACTCACAGTACTTTAAATTATCTGAAGTTCAAAACCCAGAAAAATTTTGCCTGGAAGGTCACTGTTTGCTCAGACTGTCCCTAGGGGCTAATATTTTTATATCATTTAAGGAAACTTACCTGCATTTTTTCCATACACTCTATATTAGATACAGGGCCAGTGGAAGTGTTAGGCAGGGTAGGCGGTGGCTTAGGGCACTGGAAGTGGGCGGGGCGGCAGAGTAGCCGTTAAGGGCGGTAGTCTTGAAAGGATGAGCGAGATGAGAAGTGGCGCAGTTGAGGCACAGAGCTGGAGGGTGTTTTATGTTTTTTGGGTATGTACTTCTCTGAGGAACTGAGGTCGTCTGTCGTGTGCGATTTGAGTGAGAGAGAGAGATCATGTGACGATATCACTACCTAGGGCAGCTGGTTACCCTTCCACCAGCACTTATTAGATAGATTTTATACAAAGGGCTAACATTGCAATTTTGTGGGCAAAAATGGAGGTTCCGTGGGTGCAGGAAAGCAAGAAAAATTAGGCAATGTTTTAAACTGAAATGCCTCTACTAATTGGATCATTTTGCCTGACCAAACTGGGGCAGAAATAGGGAGGGCTTCTGTGGTAATGAGATTTTTTAGTAAGAAAAAAAAGATGTGTTAGTACTGTTTTGTATACATTCACAAATTCAAATTTTGACATTCATTTGCTCTTTTTGTATAAATAGGGAATTTACATTGAATAACCAGTAACTTAGGGAGGCAAGAAGCTGCCCTTGGCTCCATCTTGTCCCTCTCACAATAAACACAATACAACTTTTGGCTTTACAAAAAGACCACAGTTTATTCCTAACTCGAGCCCTCACAAATGCAGGGAACTGTAACAATTAACAGTATCACCCCCTCCCTTCTTTGTTCTGCACCTCGTCCCAGTGATGAGGCGTACCATCACTCCCCCGCCTCCTTACCCCGCCTCGTCCCAGCGAGGGTAAGCTGCGGCCTTGAGCTTTAGCCCCCTAGCTCATTGGCCATCTCGTGTAGCAGCCCCCCCAACTACACGAGATCCCCCCCCCCCAATGTTATTTCCTACAATGCAGTATTACAATTACAACTTGGGCTCGGGTTTCCGCCACAAAACAAGGATGACCCAAAACATCCTTGTTCCCCCACTGCGGCCCTTTCTTACGCTTAAATCACCCTTTCTAATCCTTCCTGCAAGGCATTATTAAACAAATCCATCCCAATCTTGGACAGATGCACTCCATCTCCCCTAAACAACCCTTCAGTCAGGTCCCACACCCACTCATGCCGAATCCAAAACCCCCCTTGTTGAACCACCCACCTTCCAATCTGCCTGTTCAATTTCTTTACTCCCCATTTCCATATGGTCTCATCATTACATTGTAGTCGCACTATTAGGTCCGACCAACCCACTATAACGCTGGGCCATAACACCATAACTCTCACTAAATCTTTCCGAATCATGGCAACTAGGTCCCTGCACGAGTAACGCCCCACATCATTGCCCCCCCAATGTATCGCTATAATGCATGGTATTCCCTCTTGCAGGAAGGATATCAATTCTGCCCATCGCATTCCCCTCTTGCCAAACCATATTATCTTCCAAAACCACTTGTCCAATTGCAGGTTTGTTCTGTATGGTCTTTGCGCTGCCTGCCTCTGCACCCAATGTATGAAGGAATGGCCCATCCCGGCACTGTAAGTACTCCATTTATCTCTGTAATAGAAGAAATACCAGTTAAAAAAACTCTGTACCCCCGCACACCACCTTACGCTTCCTGCTTATTTCCTGCCGATCACTTTAATCGCAGCTTCTGACATGCTGCTTTCCGCCGCTGTCGTAGCCACCCCAATCTGAAATGAATGTGAACTGTAACATTCTGTGTCCCATCCAAGCCCTCCCACCACAGCTTTCAAAACTTGTGTGAACTGAAAGTTCGTGAGCGGCACCCCATCTCTATGTACCAAGAAGGACCTGCCACTCTGGGGCGTACTGCCAGGTATGCCTGCGTCGCCCGCACAGGGCACACTAAAGCGTTCCTGGCCGGGATCAATCTGATGTAGTGGCCTTTTCCCTTCTGATCCATCTTGGACATCCTCATGCAAACTGTCACCATACCTCCCTGAACTTGCACTTGATCAACCATTAACCCCTGTCCCACTACGTTATTTTTTGATCTCGCTACCAATTCACTAATCCTTGTCGCCCCAAAGAATGCCAATGAAAAGGCAACCCGAAATAATAAAAACATCATAACCTGACCAACATATAGAGGCCAACCGTTCTGCAATGCAAATTAAAACTAAATATCTGATCAGCCACCTCTTATCCCCTACTCCCTCCTGATCTTTCTGCCATCCCCCGAGCTCTCACTTGACCACACAGCTCACCGCCGGGTTGCCCCATCCTCCAGCTTTTGGAAGAATGAAAACCCTGCTACGTGTCCCTTGACCGAAGACAAGGAGTAGCCATTGCTCCTTGCCCACAGTATAAATTGCACTATCCTCTCTTCTCCAACTCGGTCCCCTCTCCATCCAATCGATTAGAGGAAGCGTGCTATGATGCCTCTTCCTGTAACATAGGCTGCCCAAGTGGCGGGCACCATGGATTTTCATATCAATCTCCATTCTTCCTCCGACCGAGCTGCCACAAATGTTCTGGAAAATGCTCCGCCATCTCGCAAGCATGCGGTGCCAACTCCCTGAAGAGACTCCACTTGAAATGAGAGGGAGCATTCGCGATCACATTATGAATGCCTGGAACATGCCTCACTCTCAGATTAATATTCCACTGCAAACATAGACCTTGCAGGTATCGGCCCGTAGCAGGGCCGATACCTGCAAGGTCTATGTTTGCAGTGGAAACATAGACCACCCAGATCACCAAGGCTACCACTATAGGAAATAATTCTAGGAAAGTAATATTTTTTTGTGATGCCCCTGACGACCAATTCTCCGGCCACGGCTCTGCGCACCACCACCCTTGAAAGTAGACTCCAAAACCGGATGCACCCACTGCGTCCGAGTATAATTCCATATTGAAATTGGATGTCTCACTGCCTGGTATCAACCTCACCCCATTAAACAACTCCAGGAACACCTCCCATACCCCCAGTTCCTCTTTGACCTTCCGAGTCACCTTAATAAAATGGTGACCCGTCAAATGCCTACCATGGAAGCCGATAACCTCCTGATGAATGTCCGACCCATGGGGATGACCTGACATGTAAAATTGAGTGACCTGATCAAGGACTGTATCCTCCGCAGCGTCACTTTAGTCGCCCCTCTCACTTCCTGCACCAACTCCCTCAGCTTTAGCACCTTTTCCATTGGCAATCTAGACATCATTGCCACAGAGTCCAATTCAATAACCAAAAAGGTCAACTGTGTGCACGGACCCTCCATCTTATCCTGTGCAATTGGGACTCCCAACCTGCCAGCCACTGTCATAAAACCATCCACTGCTCCCAACACTGGTTGGATGTGCTGGGCCCTACAAAAAGGAAGTCATCCAAGTAATGCAACATACTGTTACAATGTATATGTTGCTCTGTTAACCAGTGCAAAAAGGTACTAAAGGCCTCAAAGAATGAGCACGATACTGCGCACCCCATGGGGAGACACCAATCTAAAAAATACTTTCCCTCGAATGAAAATCCCAAAAGAGGGAGGCTGCTCGGATGTATGGGTAACAACCGAAAAGCCGACTCAATATCCGCCTTTGCCATTAGGGCACCCTGCCCTGCCTTGTGCACTAGATCTAATGCTGCCTCGCACTAAACATGCGCTTTTAGGGATAAAATCATTCATGGACTCCTCTGCCAGATATGAAAGGTTAAGAATCAATCTATACTTACCCGGTGCTTTCTTCGGAATGACCGCTAATGGCGAGAAATGCATCCGCTGAAACGGGGGGGGGTCATCAAACAGCCCGACGATGTGCCCCGTACTGAGCATGGCCTCTAGTTTTTCCTGGGCAATGCCCGCCCACCTCCCTACCGATCTGACATTTTTTGGTAAACCTCCCCCCCCCCCCCGGCCCGAGTAAGGAATTATGAAGCCCTCCCTAAAACCATCATATAACAAAACTGCCATTTTTTTGTCAGGGTAACTAGATAAACCAGAATGTAACGCCTCAACCACAACAGGGGGAAATGCCTTTTTAAAAGGAATTTCATTGCTTTCCCCCTTTGCGGACTGCCCCTCCCTGGCTATTGGTGTACTTAGTGGCTGGATTGGCTCCACCACATGACCCGCCTTGTTAAACCACCAGCATACATCTGCCCCACTAACTGCCACCTTGCTCCCAGTCCGTGCCCTACTGATGCTGCCTCCAGCACGAAAGGAACTAGAAACTCCTCCCCCGCTTGCTACAGTCGCCATCCCTTTCAAACCACTCCCACCCCCCACTGCCCCTCTTGTGCTTAGAGCACCCTTGTTAGTCATCTGCGTAAGCCACAGGTTGATATCCTGTGTACCCCATGTCATATGATGATTACCTGCCATTTTGTCCCGGAACTTTTCATCATAGTTGAGCCATGCCCAACTTTCAATATCCCGAAAAACTCCTAAAATGCTGTCAGCATAGGCCAACAATGACCCATACTGTACCGGCTCAAAGTGTCCAACTACACTAGCAAAGCGTAAGAAACCTCTAACCCAGTTTAAAATATTCTTTGCCACCTTGGGCACCCCTGACCTGTCCTTCCCTTTTTTCTTATTCTTCTTCTTATCCTTCCTTCCTCCCCATCTACCCTCCAATAATTTGAAAATATTCACATACTTCCGCTTCCTAATGTGCTTCCGCATCTTTCATGGGACTTCTTCCCACAGTTCTGTCAAGGATGATAATGCTGGATGGCCCATATCTTGCCATGCACCCACCTCTGCTCCAGCACGTCAACCCGCCCCTGAGTCGCTGGAGGTGGAAGACACTGACGAAGTCGAGCTGGAGTCAGACGTAGAACTCGAATGCCTAACCCTTTTCATCTTTTTGCCCTTGCCCTTCTTCTTATACTCCCTTGCACTTTCATACTCACCTGTCCCTGGGCCCAGTAAACTCCCTCCGAATGCCTCCAATGCTCCGGACTTCGCCATTGCGACTCTCTACTCCCATCCTTCAATGGGATACATAACCGCCCGGTCCCTCCAGGCTTCCTGCTGGGATGTGCCCGGAAATGCTGCATCCACTGCACCTGTCGGCAAAGAAACACAGGCCACAAGACTGCCCATGGACCCGCATGCCACGCATCCCCCAATGCCCCATCCTCAGGAACCTGAAGAAAAACCACCTTCTGTAACCCCATCTCGTGTGTCCTCCCCAGTCCCCCATTCCTTACCCACTTCTACTGGCCTGTCCCTGCCCACTTTAGCTGATTCCCTGTGCCCCATAGGCCAGCCTCCAAAACCTCCTTAACCCCTCAGCCCCTCACCCATTGGTGGGAAATGGGGGGTGCCTCCCCTACATCTGCCTGGAAGACCGTGAGGATACTTCTCAGGTGGCACCCGATGCCCGTCCAACCCTTCCAATGCAACGCTTCCAGAGGCGTTTCTATCCCTACCCCTTTCCTTATGGGATCCCCTAACTGGATCCAGACCTGTATGGCTCCATAAGTTACCCTCTGCCACCCTTGTATTTGTTGTACTTTTTCCCGCTGCTCTGCGAACCTTGCTTCCCACCTGCGGAGCACAATTCCACGCAACCAACTCCCCTGGCAAGAACTCATAATCCTGCCCCATCAATGCAGCCCCCACCCACCCTCTACCAGATGCCTTTAAAGCTGGAGACTTTCATTTTCCCTGGCCTTGAAATGAGACTGGCTCGAAGGCGCCTGCCTTACCCTTCGGAATAAACAACGCTGGGGGCTGGTGGAGGCTGTGTGGGAGCCCACGGGGATACCTGGACTGTATCATCTAACACTGTACCCGAAGCATTAAGAGAAACATCTGGGGCAGAAACAACATCTGGGCTGGGGTAGCTCCCATGGAAAGGGGAGGCCTCCACTTCAGAGCCACTCTCCCCGGAGGCAGGCAAGCAGGGGGAGGTAAGGCAGGGGAAGGAGAAGGAGGGCCAGGAGGGGGGTTGCCAGACGCCCGCAGGGAGCTGGCATTCTACACCTCCTCTGAGAGGCTTGTGATCTGCTTGTCTCCTCCGGCTGGGTCTCACAGCAGCGCCAACGACGATGCATCTCTGCCTAACCCCTAGACTTCAGACAATATGAATACAAAACGTAAAGACAATTATGTAGTCTTAATACTGCTATGGATTGCAAATAACAGTAATTTTAGCGGAGGATGGTAGGATGGTACTCTGAATTATATATTTTTTGTTTATTTTCAATTTTTTTTGGGGGGGGGAGGGGTGCACCACGCAGTGGGGGGGGGGGCGCAGAACTGAGTAACCATCCCTGAGAAGGCAGAAAACCCTCACAGAAGGAAAGCCTAGGGAAGAAAATTAACAATAGGATTTTTTTTTTTTTTATAAACGACTTGCCTGCGCATGGACAATCTGCCAGCGCTCCCTCCTCCGCAGCTCACCGGGTTCGTCTGGCAGGGGATCTGCCACGACATCGACCGGCTGCTATGGCAGCGGCCAATGGCTTTGCAGCAATTCAAATCGCTGCAGCCATCAGCCATTGCCCCCCCCCCCCGACGCTCTCCCGCGCTACTCCCCGCCACCCCCTCCCCCCTGCCCGACCGCTGGCGCGCTTGCGCCTTAGTTAGCCTCGGTGGTGCAGGACTAGCCTGCGCCGCCTTACATGTAGATCTGTGTAAATTTCATATTGATATCTTTAACTCTAACTCTATCTATATACACACAGACATAGACACACACACACACACATGTTTGTGGGTGTGGAGGGGAGAGAGAGAGATTAGTAGCTGTAAATTTCTTCTTTTGGAATTTTTCAAAGTTGCTTAGTATGAAAGTACCATAAGACTCTGCATCAAGGAAGCAGAAAATGACATTCAAAAATCCAAAGCAAATTATCTGAATCTGAAACATGAATATCGGTGATTTCAGGCTATGGCAGCTTCACGAGGACGCTGGAGATGGGGAAGCTGCTCTAAAATAGTGAGAAGGACACTCATTTTATTTACACAGCTTAAAGAATGCCCTGTGTATTTTGGTCAAAATGTTGATTAAAGAAACCATGCCCGCAGTTTAAGGGCAGAGGTAATGCACGGTGCTCCAGAACTGACAGATGCCGTGTATCTAGCATGGAGGTGAATGAAGGCAAAGCTTGCGAGAAATCGGCTTGCCGATCGCATTGAACCAAATTTCAAAGATGGCATCGCCGTACAATCAATGCATTGAAAAGTGTGTGTGTGTGTGTGTGTCTGTGTGTCTGTGTGCGCGCGCGCTGTATTTCAGTTGTTGCAATACAGCCCTGCGTTCTGTGCTCCATCACCAGTCACCGAGACCGGTTGCTAAGGAAACGGCTGCATGGCAACAGGATCAGAGCCCGGGGGCCGTCTGCTGCTGCTGCTCGGCTTGCTCTCATTTTGCTGCACGCTCCCTCACTAGATGGTGTGCGCGCCACCCGAGAATACAGCGCCTCAGCTTCTCCACCGCGGGGGGGGGGGAACTCGCTCAAGAATCCCTGTCAGCCGCAGGTTGCGGGCAAGACTTGCTGGAGGTTCTTGCTCTCCCCCGGCTGCGAGCTGAACGGGCAGCCCCAGCAGTAATGGACATGATGATGCTGGTGCAGGGTGCTTGTTGCTCGAACCAGTGGCTTGCGGCTGTCATTCTTAGCCTCTGCTGCTTGTTGCCCTCCTGCCTCCCTGCAGGACAAAGTCTGGACTTTCCCTGGCCAGCTGTGGACAACCTAATGGTCAGACAAGGGGACACGGCAGTGCTTAGGTAGGAAAAAAACAAAAACGTTTTCTTCTCGGTGCCAGTGACCAGAGTAAAACAAAATCAGCAAACAGTATTTTTTTTTTCTATTCTAGATATGTGTACAGAAGAAAAGACTTGGGGTTATAAAACATGCAAACCGGGACGTTTCTAACACTGTCAGGCTACATAAACGCAGAAATTGGCTGCAAATAAATCGACAGCCTGCATTTAGTAATGGGGGAAATGCGATGTATCGGTGGGGACGACACTTTGAAACTACGGCAGAGTTCGGGAAGTCTCTTCTTCCTGTGACTTTTCTAGCGGGGCTGGGGGTGGCTTGGAGTTGTTTTCTTTTTATCTCCCCATCAGACCAGACACTAAACACACACAAAAAAAAAAAAGAAAGTTTGCCTCTCTTCACAGACCTGCTAGAAGTAGAAGCTTGAGGAAGGGTTCATTATCACTGAGCAGCTAGCAATGTTTCTAAGAGCCAGGAGAACTGCAGAGGATGTGCATGCACTGTAAATATTTCCTGTCATCTAACATGGTTTGGCATCCATAGAAACTCTGTAGCAATCCGTATTCCTCGGCAAATTCAAGTACATTTCAGAGGTGCCAGCCTCTTTAGTGTAAGGGGTGTAAGGTGAAGATGACTATTACAGATGGGGGGGGGGTGGAAGTAGGGGGGGGGTGCTGTCAAATATAGATTATAGAAAGTGAGTGCACATGTAGCATGTGATGATGCTTTGTGCATGCCATACAGGATGCATAGCTTACACTGAAATGTTACAGACCCATCCCATGTTTACTGCAGAAATTGAATGTGCAATTTGAAAGAATGGGTGTGGTGGATTTTGTGTATAATACAAATCTCAATATATTTTTATCTGAGCTAAAATGTATTGCAGTTAGAATTAGAACTCTGTTTTAGCATTATAACCTGTGTAATACCGATCAGCACTTCAACCCTGTTGTCTAATAAACATTCAGTTATTCTTTAGATGTTCGGATTTGATTGGGTATGTCAATGGCACTTTATTGCATAGACAATAGGGGAAGGTTTGTCTTTCATTGAGGCACAATTGTCATGTATTTGCATTTTTTTACACTGTGCATTTACCCAACTTTTGTGTAAGGAAGCTTGACAATCGGTGTTATTCAATTAAAAAAATATTGCTAAGGATTGCATAGGTCTAAACTTAAGATGACAGTGTAAATACTGCCTCCTATGTGCTATTCAGATATAATTTGTTTAGAGAAATACATACACAGTATCATGTATATATATACTGCATAGGGGATTTTCAATGTGTTGGTTTTTTTTTTTGTTTGTTTCTAACCAGGTGAGGCAAAAAGGGTGATTTAGTAAATTGAATATCTAATCCTGCATTGTGTTATTAGGCAGTGAAGATTATATGCTTACCCCCAGCTCTACCTCCTTTTATGAAGCCAAATATTCTATATGGTATCCGTATGTTTACAAGTCAAATAGGAAGTGTTAATGTGTACAAATAAAGTAGTACAACGCTCCTGCTCCGTGTGTTTCCATTATCTATGTGCTTATTACTCTTCTATTTAAAATGCATTTTTTTTTAAATTGTATTTGTTCAGAAAATGAAAAGATGCAAAGGACTTTTTGCTATATGTGCTCTTCTCACCAGTTTGAATCTGATTACCAAATGACTGAAACTTCTTGGACTTTGATCTGCAGTAGTGTTTGCCACAAGCAATTTTTGTTACAAACCATTCTCCTTCCTTTGGAGAGCAGATGATGTTTCCAGGATTTACAAGTGCCTTAATTAAACACATTTCCAGTAGATTTATTAAAGGGTTTGCAAACCAATCCAGAGAGACACTTTTCTTGATTTTTTTTTTCCTGCAGAAACCAAGCCAGAGCATTAGTTGAATAATTTATTTCTCTTTACAAACTGAATCAGTTGGTATCACTTTCCCATTTTTGATGCAGGAGTAATTCTTTGCTCAAAAACAAGCCAGACAGAGAATTTTGATAAAGCTTACAATATGCATGTCATGCAATGAATACAAATTGTACTCCTGCAGTATACTTCAGTTCCACTTCCTTGTGGGCCTCTTTAAATCTGAGTTTCAACCGGTTTCACATTTTAGGTAGACAGGACAAAGAAATTTACTAGTAAAAGGCATTGTGTTCTCTCAGCTTCCTGGTTTGGCTGCTTTGAGTGAAAAGGTGATGCAATTTACTTCTTTCTTCAAGTTGATATGTGAAAACTATAGACTGTACACTAGCCTTGTGAAGACGTGATTGTGCTTAATAATTAAATCAGTTTTTGTACCTTCCAAAGATTACACATTTGATCACTTTTGGCAATCGTGTGCTAAGATGTATTTTTCGTACTGATATTTTTTAAGGCCTAAAAACATGTGGCAATGCCCATCCACAGTGGTTGGTCTCAGTTCAGAGATGAGACATGGAAACAGAGATATTTTATGAGATCAAATAGAATAATTTTACTGTAAGTGAAAAGCATCTTATTTTTAAGAAGAATGGTAATGGTGACCAGCTGAACTGTCTTCACATCATCATTTCTGAAATAAAGGTGAAGTGCAAATTATAATATTGAGGAAAAAAAGCAAATGTGCCATCTGAATGAAATACAGTGATCACCAAAACTGAACCTGCAGCACAGATCCTGTATGCTCCACTAAAGAACTTGATATGGTATATGGTTTATATTGGGGGGGGGGGGGGTTGTATAATACATAATTTTTAATGCATTTTCCATAATCTTAATATTCTTTTATGTCTATGAAATAATTTAGGAACTTCTGATGGATTTTCATATTTAGAATCCTTTCTAAAAATAGATACATGTTTTATATGGTTTTATATGGTTCTCAGGAGGAACTGCACACATAAAAAAAAAATAAAATAAATATATATTTTTAGAAAGTAGGTATGCTATGAACACCTTAAACTCATTAGTAATAAACAATACAGCTTTTTCTTGCTAGTATTCATTAATATATTGAAGTTTTAATACAATATCATTGGTGAAAGCATATCATCCCCCATATGATTCAGCTTAAATAAAACATTGATGTGTGCATGGGGAAGTTGCTTCCTCTTGCATTTTGCTTCCTCTCCTTTTTTTTTTTTTCACTTAAATGCCTTTCCTAGCACAAAGAGCAGTGTCGTAGCTAGAGAATTTAGTGCCCTGTCCGGAAGCGGTGAGAAGCATGGGTCCCCTACCCTCGCTCTCCACACCCCCCCCCCCTTCCTTTCACCAGCTGGGCAGAAATAACTTCTTCCTCCAGATGCCATCTCTGGCACCTCAGTTTATGCCACTCACAGAGATATGCCCTATACCATCACACCATCCACCCCCTCCTAGCCACTGCCCTGATCTAGACCCTGCTATTCTAGGTCTACACTGCTGTCTGCTGATGCTGTGGTGTACAATGTACGTGTGCTGAGTATTCAGGCTGCTAAACTGATTGCATACATTCGCAGGTATTTTCCCTTTTCCAGGGATGGGTTTTCAAAAGAGTTAACACCTTTTCTTAACATGTAAAATTAGAAAATGTGCAATTTTTAGGTTTGAAATATCCTAGCAAGGTAAATAGTGTCCACCATGCTGAAAGTAATTGAATCTAAAAGATAGTCAACAGCATTTTTATTTTAGTGACAGCAACAAAGTTATGCTAATTTGTTTGGTTTACAGATACCTTAATTATCTAATAGCTTTAACATTTTAAATAATTTGCTGGTTAATAAACTTGTATGATACCTTTCTAGTCAGATTTTGAAGCCGTCATCATTTTCACACGAAGCATTGAACTTTATAAGCTAAAATAAGTAGATGGGTTCTACCCATTCTGAAGAACCTTTCCTGGACCATGTGCAATATTTAATGTAGCACATGGAAATAAAGTTACATGTGTAGTATGTGTTCTAAACTACTTTAGCAATTTATTGAGTTATTTACTTATTTGAACCATTTTTATATTTTTATGATAAGTATGGATCTGATTTCCTTTTTGATCTCAGCAGTTTCCTCCAGTTCATTTGGACTTTCAGCAAAATATTTCACAAGAAATAAGCCTTTTTTCAATGCAAAAGAAATTCTAAAACTAGAGGCTCCCAGGTGAAGCTCCAAGGAGGTAGACTCGCAAGTAACAGAAAATATTTCTTCATGAAAAAGGTGGTGGATTAATGGAGCAACTTCCCAGGAGAGGTGTTAGAGACACATAAGTAATGGAATTCAAGAAAGCAGAGGATAAGCTTGGAGAAGAGATGGCTGAGGGGGGATATGATAGAGGTGTTTAAAATCATGAGAGGTCTAGAATGGGTAGATGTGAATTGGTTATTTACGCTTTCGGATAATAGAAAGACTAGGGGGCACTCCATGAAGTTAGCATGTGGCACTTTTAAAACTAATCGGAGAAAGTTCTTCTTCACTCAACGCACAAACTCTGGAATTTGTTGCCAGAGGATGTGGTTAGTGCAGTTAGTATAGCTGTGTTTAAAATAGGATTGGATAAGTTCTTGGAGGAGAAGTCCATTACCTGCTATTAATTAAGTTGACTTAGAAATCAGCCACTGCTATTACCAGCAACAGTGCATGGAATAGACTTAGTTTTTGGGTACTTGCCAGGTTCTTATGGCCTGGATTGGCCACTGTTGGAAACAGGATGCTGGGCTTGATGGACCCTTGGTCTGACCCAGTATGGCATGTTCTTATGTTCTTAAGCATAGAGACATGAAGGGAAAAACCAGAGAACATCCAAAGTATTTCACCAGGAAGTTAATTGGGCACACTCTATAGGCCTATGGTCTTTATCTGTTGGCATATGCTATATGTCTATGTTTCAACAGGATCAAAACTTGTCACAAAGAGATTTGCAGAGCAATAAGCCTTAATTCACTGCCACCTAGGATTTTACTCCCATTTGTGTTCTCTCTTCTTCTTTTCACTCTAAGTCAGTCTTGCAGGGCGCTGCAGACAATGGCTCCCTTTAGAGCCTGCTACACATGCATCCTGCATCACATTCCACCCCTAGGTGTTACTTTTGTGCGATGGTAGGAATTCCCTCTCCACAGAGAGAGCAATGAATGTTGTCTCACAAATTCCCCACCCCCATCAAATTCAGGAATCTAGCCCATCCCAGTGCACAGCATTTCCACTAAGCCAGCAGACAGGTTCCACATACCAAAACTTCAACGATGAAATGGCTGGAAAAAAAAAGTGTGCACCTTGGCCAGACTTCATGCTTGTTTTCCTTGCCTTTATAGACAGAATCTTTTGTCATTTTAGCACTAAGAAAACTTTTGGAATGGCACTACAAATCAGCTTTATGTCAATAACTCTGTAGAGGTGCTTCTTAATGAGAGCTGAATGATTACATGGCACTGCACCAAGCAAGAAAATTATTGTACCAACCATAGCACAAGCATGTTGTTCTTAAATAAGTGCCAGCTTTTCTAGCCATTAAAGAGTGCCTCAAAAGAAAGAAAACTTCATCTAAGACAAACATGCAATTAAAAATGAATATCAACATTTTAGTTAATATACTTTGAAACTGGAATGTTGAATTTACATAAAAGGAATCTCCCCAACACACATTTCTATGACGAAATATGTCCTTATGTTACCCAGAATTCTACCTTCTTTCAGCCTCATTCCATGACCCCTTACTCAAGAATTTTCTGCTGAAAAATGATGCATGCATTTCTATTATCCCTCATCCTATTCTCCCTCAGTATATATAAAAAGTTTGTAAGTTTCACCTCAAAGGACTTATGGTGCTGCCTCTGAACAATTTTGGTATCTCTTCTCTAGACTTCCACTTTCTTATACTTTTTGGAAATGAAGCCTACAGAATTAGATTCAATACACCAAATGGGGCATCAGCAATAATTTGTACAGAAGCATTAAGTAATCCATTTTTCTGCTGGTTATAACTCTCTTATGCTTTGATTGTTGCACTAGTTTTACTTTGTGATCAACAGTTCAGCAAGATGAAACCGAATGTATAGCTAGAGAACATCGTGAGGTGGGAGTTTCCCACATCTCTAGTCATATATGAAGAAGAAACCTATGTGGTCTCAAATGCTCAATTAATACATCTTTTTTGAGACTGACGTTGGCACCAAGGAAAATGGTATCAGCTCTTCTGAAGAAAAATAAATTACTAGCCATCTAGATATACATAGACTGATGGGGCAAAGCCAACATGGATTTAGCAAAGGGATACCTTGCCTTAGACATTTGTTAGATTTTTTTGGGAAGGGGTTAATAAACATGTGGACAAGGGTGAGTGGGTTGATATAGAATATCTAGATTTTGAGAAGATGTTTGACAAAGTCCCCCATGAGATACTCATTAGGAAATTAAAAATTCATGGCCGACGCATAAGACGTGTCGAGGGGTCGCTCCGTTCTTTGGTCCAGAAAAATTGCCTTTTTTGACTATTAATTCCTTAAAATAATATACCATGCCTCATACGAAGCGTAAAGCTCGACTTAAGGAAAATATTTCCATTAAGGACGAAGAAATGCAGCAACCAAAGATCGACAGATTCTTCGACCTTACCCCGAAGACGCCGGAGGCGAGGGCCGCGGGGACAGTGGTGCAGGAGCTCGGCATGCTGTCCATGGCCGACGAGATCTCGCTCAGCCCGGGGGCACCCGAGACGCCGACGCAACCGAGAGCTTGTCCGGAGGAGGTAAGCAGCGAAACATCGCGAGACTCAATGGAGAGGAGAGAGTCTCTGCACGCTGAACCGGATGGACAAGCCGAGGTATTGTCGCCCGGAGAGGTTGGAGGTGCGGCGGGATTTACTGCAGCCTCCACACCGGACCCCCAAAGGGCTCGTCTGGCAAAGAACATCGAAGGATCTAATGGGCTTCAAGACTTGGTAAAAATACAACCTCAAATGGTTTTTTCCTTACAGAAACCGCCTTTAGTAACTCTGGACTCATTGTGGAATGCTATGACCTCTATCGAATCCGCTGTTACAACTTTAACTCAGGCATTTTTGGATTTGAATAAGAGAGGGTTGAAGGTAGAGAAAGTTGCAAATGAAAACCAGGAGAAAATAGGAAAATTGGAGGAAAAAATTGAGACGATGGAAAAGATCCAGGGTAACTTGGTAAAAGCAGACAATATAACAGAAAGGAGATTAGAAAATATTGAAAATTCGTTACGATTTTTAAATCTGCGGATAGTCAGTTTTCCTATCTTGAAGAAAATGATGCCTTTGGATATGCTAAAAGAATATATGGAAATTTGTTTAAAAATTCCTAAAGAAATTACCCCGGTAATTACCAAAGCCTTCTTTGTTTCAAGAAAATCTTTGCAACCTGAATCAACGGAGATACCTGATCAATCTTCTATGAACCTGTCTCAAATGCTTGAGTTATCTATTACCTCTGAAGTTAAGTCTAGAGGAACTCTATTGGCGTCCTTCGCTTTTGAACAGGACAGAAATATGGTATTAAAGTTTTTCTTTAGAAATAGGTCTGTTCAATATTATGGACAAAATGTTTGGATTTATCCGGACATGGTTCGTAGTACTCAAGAGAGAAGGAAAAAATTTATCTTGATGAGAGATGAAGTGATAAATAGAGGTGCTAGTATGACACTAAGGTATCCATGCAAGTGTCTGCTGAAATATCAGGAGGCTAAATATATATTTATGGAACCAGAGCAACTAAGGGATTTCTTAGATGGAAAGTCTTGATTCACAATAATCAATTAAGGGAAAAAAGTCTTATGTTGTACGGTGTATTTTTCCTTAGTATATATGATTATTTAAGAGCTCTGAAAATTCTTATCTTGGTCCCATATTACCTGAATAATTAGAGATCCATTGAAATATGGAAATTGATTGTGCTTTTTCTTTTTCTTTTTTGTTAATGCCTTGGATCTTTATTACTTTATTGATATATGAATGTAATATATCTAAAACTGCATAAATAAAAATAAAAAAAAAAAAATTCATGGATAAGAAGCAATGCTCTATTGTGGATTTGTAACTAGCTAAAAGATAGGAAACAAAGAGTGGTCATTTCTCGCAAAACAGGCAGGTAAATAGTGGAGTGGCCCAAAGTTCCGTACTGGTACAAGAACTTTTTAATATATTTATTCATGATCGGAAAACAAGGAATGTACTATAGTTACATGATGTTAGGTTCCATATTAGGTAAAGATGGCGCCGGCCGTCCATTACTCTTACCATGTGACAGGGGCCGGCCAATGGCACGGATATCCTGTCACATGGTAAGGGCAAAGGGCTATCGGCACCATTTTTATTAGTGGCAGCCGACGGCCCGAGAGTGGGAGATCGCTCCCGGGACTCCCACTGGACCACCAGGTACTTGTAAAAAGTTTTTGGGGGGGGTCGGGAGGGTGGGGGAAGCTAAGGGATCCATTTTAAAGGGTCGGGGTGGGTTTAGGGGTTGTTTTTGTTTGCCATTTTTCCCGCCCTCCCCAAAACGATAAAAGAACCCCACGAACAATTTTGTGGGGTTCTCCTATTGGTTTCGGGGAACCCCTGATTTCTGACGACTTTGAAAATATCGTCAGAAGCACGATTCACATCCCTAATATTAGGAGTCACCACTCAGAATAGAGATCTTAGTGTTATTGTGGACAATATGTTGAAATCCACGGCTCAATGCATGATGACGGTCAAACTCAAATTGAAAGATAGGAGTTATTGGGAAAGGAATGGAGATTTGAATGGAGAATATTATAATAATACCTCTTTATCATTCCTTGATGATACCATACCTCTGAGCAAATCTGGTCACTACAAAAAAGATATAGCAAAACTAGAAAAGGTACAGAAAAGGGTGACCAAACAATAAAGGGGATGGAATGACTTCCCTATGAGGAAAGGCCAAAGAGTTAGGGTTCTTCATCTTAGAGATGGCTGAGAGAAGATATAATAGCAGTATGGAATGAAAAAGTGCAAATTAGTTGTTTTCAGTTTCAAAAATAAAAGAAGCTGCTAAGTAGCACATTTAAAACAAATTGAAGAAAATATTTTTTCACTCAACACACACTTAGGCTCTAGGATTCATTGCAAGAGGATGTGGTAAATGCAGTTTGAGTAGCTGTGTTTAAAAAAGTTTTGAACAAGTTCCTGAAGGAAAAGTTCATAAACTGTTATTAACCATTTAGGCTTGTGAATAACCACTGCCTAACCCTGGGTGTAAGCAGCATGGAATTTATCTACTATTTGGGATCCTACCAGTTACTTTTGATGTGGATTGGCTACTCTTGGAAACAGGATACTGGGTAGGATTCTCTGACCCAATATGGTAGTTCTTATGCTCTTATGAGTGATGAGTAAAGTGATCAAATTTGCAGATGATAGAAGACTATTCAAAGTTTTTAGATAGCAAGCCAATAGTAAAAAATTGAAAGAAGGCCTTGCGAGACTGGAGGTTTGGGTGTCTAAATGGAAGATGAAATTTAATGTAGATAAATACAAAGTGATGCATATAGGAAAGAATAATCCAAACTGTAGGAACACAATACTGGGTTCCATATTAGGCATCACCATTAGGCATTATTTGACAGGAATGTAAATTAAACAAATTATATTATAATGCCTTGTCTAGATCCATGATGCAACCAAAACTTGAGTATTTTGTGCATTTCTTGTGGCCTTACCTAAAAAATGATATAGTGGAACTAGAAAATGTACAGAGAAGTTCAACCAAAATGAAAAAGGTAATAGAAAGGCTTGCCTATGAGTAAAGACTAAATTGATTAGGGCTCTATAACTTGGAGAAGAGACTACTGAGAGGAGATGTTGTACTAGAGGTCTATACAATCTTAACTGGGGTGAAATAGGTAAAAAGGGAACATTTATTCAACATTCATAGAGTACTAAGACTAGGAGACAATCCTCATAATTAATAGGCAGCACATTTTAAACAAATTGGAGAAATTATTTTTTCAGCCAACATACAATTAAACTGTGGACTTTATTGCTAGATGATATGGAGAAAGCAGTTAGCAAATCTGGGTTCAATAAGGAATTAGACATTTTCCTGAAAGAAAGGTCCATAAACCATTATTAGCTATGTAGACTTGGGAAAGCAACTGTTTATCCCTGGTTATGAGCAGTAAGGATTTATTTTATTCTTTGGGATCCTGCTGGCTATTTGTGATCTGGATTGGACATGGTCAGAACAGGATGTTGGTCTTGATGGACATTTGATTCAACCCAGTATAGCATTTATGTTTATTTGTTCTTATGACAGTCCAATAAAAGGTTTCATAAACAAGTTATCATAACTAACAGTCCCCCTCATTTATCAAAATGTGCTAAGGCATTTTCGCATGCGTTAAGGGCTTATCGCATGCGAAAAGCCCCGTTAACGCTTGCTATAGGCCCTTACCGCATGCGAACACGTCTTTAACGCATGCGATAGCACCACATCATATGGTGCAATGCAAATTTGAAAAACAGGAGGAGTTAGAGGTGGGGAGTGGGCTGTGTTAGCCAGTCTGCGAAGGGCTATTGCACAGACTTAATGTCGATTTTAACTACACCTTGTACCTGATTTATTCCTTTGAGGTATTTACATTTCTCTCCTCTATCTTTCTTTTCCTCTGGGATTATACATATTTAGGTTCTGCATATTTGGCACCTTGAAAATCTGGTGCCCTAGACAGTTGCCTATCTTGCCTATGCCTAAATCCAGGCCCGTCCACCACCTTTTCGGGGAAGAGAAATTTTCATATGTTTCTCCTACATCTACATCATGACCTTGTCTTTGAGAGCATTCTTTTCTTTGAAAAAGATTTATTCCTTGTACCTGATTTATTCCTTTGAGGTATTTACATTTCTCTCCTCTACCTCTATTTTTCCTCTGGGATTATACATATTTAGGTCTCTAAGTCTCAAGCCTTGTGGTTTATGTTGCAGACCACACACCATTTTGATATTCTTTCTCTGGACTGCCTCCAGTCTGTCTATATCCTTTCAGAGCAGCCTCCAGAACTGAACACAGTATTCTAGTCAAGGTCTCACAGAGGCAATGTCAACACCTTTTTCTACTAATTATACCAAGGGATGCACTGTCATTTGTTTCATGTAGTGTCGTGTATGCAAATCTTTTTAGTGTTTTATAAAATAACCAATGTGTAGTGAAGCAACTTTGTGCATTTTAAATATTGTTAATGCAACTAAATAAGTTTAAATGCACACAAATTGCATATGAAATGAAACAAAAAAGAGCCAAACAAAAAAATAAAACAAAAATTCTTTGTCTGCATACCCTTGAGATCATCAGACATCATCATGAAGTCTCTCTCTAGCTTTCCCTTTCTTACTGCCCCCTCACCCTCCATTGTGTACCACCATTCCCTTTGGTTTGAGGACCTCAAATGCATGGCAGTATTGTTTTGCATTGAGTCTTGACTGCCAAGCATTCGATCACTTCTCAAGCTATTTTAGATCACTTCTTGTTAGTTGTACTCCCTCAGGGGCGCCTAATCTGTTGCAGATCTGTAGTGCCATCTACAGAAAGACAAAGGTTTTCTTCTAATCTCTCTGCAACATCACTCACTAAGATGTTGAACAGAACTGGCCCCAGGACTGATCCCCTGAAGCTCTTTACTAATCACCTTGCTTTCCTCAGAATTAATTTCATTTACCTCGACCTTCTGTTGTCTATCACTCAACTAGTTTATAATACAGTTCACTGCCTTCAACCCACCCCAGACTGCTCAATTTATTTACAAAGCCTCTTATGTGGGACAATATCAAAAGCCGTGCTGAAATCAAGGTAAACCACATCTAGTGCATACCCTTGATCTAATTTTGAAGTAACCCAATCAAAAAATCACACAGAATTTGTTGACACAATCTCCCACGGCAAAACCATGCTACCTTGGATCTTTCAAAAAATATTCTTAACAAATTAGTACTAAGTTTGCAGAAAGTCTAACTGAAACTCTGCCAAGATCTGCAATTCCTCAATTTATTTTTTATGAAATTCCCTGTCAAATATATCACAGATACAAGGCATTATTGCCTTTATCTTGGATAGAAATCAAAACTTTTTTTTTCTGCTGCTTCCTCTTTCTTCCCAGATTAATTGGTGACTTTAAACCCTATTTAGTGCATCCTAGTAATATACATATATATATATAATACACATTTATAGCCATATATTTTTTCAGGGTTTCCACTTTTTAGTTCATATTTCTTTGCTTTGCTTATTTGTTTATCACCTGCTTTGAGATATTTTTCAGTCCTGACATTTTTCTTTCTTAAAACATCTTTTGCTGGTATTACTCTGTGTATATGAAGCAGGTTTACATTAATCCAAATAATATTGTCAAAAATGTTACGAACAGGACAGTGGACCCTTGGGCCAGCCTGGTGGAGTGTGTAGCAAGGAATGAAAGGCCCCGCGGTGGTGGATAGGCCGGGAGGCGGAACCACGGCAGAAGCACAGGTGTAGTCTTCACCCTGGAGATCCGAGATCCCCCTGGGAAGAGCCCATGAAGATCCGGACTGCTGGGACTTAGGTGACGGCAGCGAGACTCGTAGAGAAGATGAAGTCTTCACCCTGGAAGCCCGAGATCCCCCCAAGAGGAGCCCGTGAGGACCTGGACCGCTATCTCCAGGATGGATGTGAACTAAATTATAAGCTTCCTGCAGATCGAGCTTGGTAAAGATCTTTGCTCCCTGCAATCTGTCCAAGAGTTCTGGAATCAAAGGAAGAGGGTAGCGATCTCACTTAGTAATGACGTTCAAGCCTCTGTAATCAATACATGGTCTGAGTGTACCATCCTTTTTCTTCATAGAGAAGATGGAGTCTTCACCCTGGAAGCCCAAGATCCCCCCAAGAGGAGCCCGTGAGGACCCGGACCGCTGGGTCTTAGGAGATGGCAGTGAGATGAGATAAGCAGACAATCCAGAAGTCAAGACGGGTGACAGACACGGAGAATCGGAAGCAGAGCCGGAGTCAGGAACCAAAGAAACAAACCAAGGGGATCCGGAACAGGGACCGCAGGAACAGAATCAGGAACAGTGAGACCAGGAACAGCAAGAGCAGGATCAGGAACGGCTGGAGCAGGATCAGGAACAGCAGGAGCAGAATCAGGAACCACAGCAACCAACACAGGATCAGCAGGAATACAACTAGACACTCTAAGCAGAGGAACCTCGTTGCAAGGTGATTTCTTCTTGGCAGACACCGGCCTTAAGTACCCTGCCGGCGTCTGACGTCATCCAGGGGGCTGTCCGCTGCTTCTGGTTGCTGGACATTTAAAAGGTCCTTCTTCGCGCGCGCGTGCCCCTTGAGGGGCGGAGCTAGGATCAGGCCTCGGCGGAGTCTCCCTCGTGGAGACGCCGCCACAGAGCGGGCCGCTAGGCCCAGAAAACACCGAGCCCCGACGCGGCTTCCAGTTGGTAGAAGGAGGTAAGGACCCGGTCGCTAGACTAGCGACCGGGACCACAACAAAAAATCATTAAATTGTGTTCAGATTTAACATAATTATTATTTCTGATAGTTCATATATTATGCAAATACTAACAAATGCATTTGAAGATGGGAAAGTTAGAGTGTATTCCACTGAATAAAGAGCTGGACTTAATTGGCATTTCAAAGATCTGGAAAAGAGAATAACCAGTGGGACAGTGCTCTACCAGGGTACAAATGATACCATAATGATAGAATGGGTCAACTTGGATGCGGGGTGGCACTTTATGTTCGAGATGGCATAGAGTACAACAGGATAAAGATCTTGCAGTAGAATAAATGTACAGTAGAATCTTTATGGGTAGATATCCCATCTGTGTTTTGAAAGAGTATACAGATAGGAGTGTGCTACTACCCTTTTGGCCAAAATGATAAGACGAATGATGAAATGCTAATAGAAATAAATGAAGCTAACCAATTTGGCAATGCATTAATAATGGGAGATTTCAATTATCTCAATGTTGACTGCGTAAATCTAACATCAGAACATGCTAGAGAGGTAAAGTTCCTGGATGGAATAAATGAATGCTTCCTGGAGCAATTCATTCAGGAACCATTCGGAGAGTGAGCTATTTTAGATCTAATTCTTAGTGGAATGCTGGATTTGGTGAGAGCGATAATGGTGGTGGGACCACTTGACAATAGTGATCATAACATTATCCAATTTGAATTAGCAGTAAACTTTCAAAAAGGAGACTTTGATAAAATGATGAAGACAGACAAAAAAATGAAAAGTGCAGCTACAAGGGTTGAGTATATAACAGGCGTGTACAATTTAAAAAATACCATCTTAGACATGCAGTCCAGATGTATTCCACGTATTAAGAAAGGTGGAAGGAAGGCCAATTGCCAGTTTGGTTAAAAGATGAAGTGAAAGAGGCTATTTTAGACAAAAGAAAACTTACTTCAAAACTTGGAAGAAGGATCCATCTGAAGGAAATAGGAAAATCATAAGCATTAGCACGTTAAATGTAAAACACTGATAGACAGGCTAAGAGAGAATTATAAAAGAAGTTGGCTGTAAAGACAAAACCTCATAATAAATACTTTAAAAATATATTTGAAGTAGAAAGCCTGAGAGGGAGTTGGTTGGATTGATAGATGATAAGAGGCATTAAAGGGGCACTTAGGGAAGATAAGACCATCACAGAAAGACTAAATACATTATTTGCTTCAGTGTTTACTAATGAAAATGTTGGAGAGATATCCGTTCCGCAGATGATTTTTAAGGTTGATGATTCAGATGAACTGAACCAAATCACGGTGAACACGGAAAATGTAGTAGGTCAGATTAACAAACTGAAGAGTAGCAAATTGCCTGGACCAGATGATATACTCCCCAGGGTTCTGAAAGAACTAAAAATTGAAATTTCAGATCTTTTACTAGTAATTTGTAACCTCATTAAAATCATCCATTGTTCCTGAAGACTGGAAGCTGGCCAATGTAACCCTAATATTTAAAAAAGGCTCCAGGGGTGATCAGGGAAACTATAGACCAGTGAGCCTAATTTCAGTGCTGGGAAAAATCATGACAACTATTCTAAAACACAAAATCACAGAACATATAGATAGACATGGTTTCATGGGACATAGCCAACATGAATTTACCCAAAGGAAGTCTTGCCTCACAAATCTACTACAGTTTTTTTGAAGGGGTTGATAAGCGTGGATAAATAATAGGTGGATGTGGTGTATTTGGATTTTAAGTGAGCATTTGACAAAGTCCCCCATGAGAGACATCTAAGAAAATGGGATAGGAGATAAAGTAGTTTTGTGAATTGCAAACTTGTTAAAAGACAGGAAACAGAGTAGGATTAAATGGTAAGTTTTCTCAGTGAAGAGAAGTAAACAGTGGAGTGCCTCAGGGATCTGTACTTGGACAGGAACTTATTAATGTATTTATAAATGATCTGGAAAGAACAAAAAGTGAGGTGATCAAATTTGCAGATAATACAAAATTATTCAGAGTAGTTAAATCGCAAGTGGATTGTGATAAATTGCAGGGGGATCTTGTGAGACTGGAAGATTGGGTATCCAAATGGCAGATGAAATTTAATGTGGACAAGTGCAAGGTGATGCATATAGGGAAAAATAACCCATGCTGTAGTTATATTGTGTTAGGTTTCATATTAGGAGCTACCACCCAGGAAAAAGATCTAGGCATTAGGGATGTGCAGAGCAAAAGTTTATGTTCATAAGTCCATAAGTCGAAAGGGGGTCCCATTTGCGGTCAATATGGACATATGGAGAATTCCATAAGTTGAGTCTATGTCCATATGTGCAAATAAAAATTTAAACCCCTCACCCTCCTTAATCCCCCCCCCCCCCAAGACTTACCAAAACTCCCTGGTGGTACAGCAGGGAGTCAGGACGCCATTTCTGAACTCCTTTGCGAGGAGCACGTGACGTCGGCGTCACATGATTCCCCGCGCGATCGCTCCGGGGGACCCTCGTTGCACCCAAAAGGAACTTTTGGCCAGCTTGGGGGGGCTCCTCGCAAAGGATTTCAGAAATGGCGTCCTGACTCCCTGCTGTACCACCAGGGAGTTTTTGGTAAGTCTTGGGGGGGGATTAAGGAGGGTGAGGGGTTTAAATTTTTATTTAGGATCAACAATCGCGATTTCCAACTTATTCAACATAGCTATGTTGAATAAGTTGGAAATCCGATCGTTTTCGCCTCATCACTTTTTTAAGTTAAAAAAAATAAATAAGTTGCGTTTTACATTTAAGTTCAAAACGAATGCACACCCCTACTAGGCATCATAGTGGATAATACTTTGAAATTACTAGCTTAGGGCCTTATTTTCTAAGGCTATCGCAGGCTTGCGCTAACAGCTAACAGCACAAGCCTGCGAAAGCTAGTGAAGGTAGCGCAAGCCTGCGCTACCTACATCGGGGCAGAGTAGGCCCCGGAAGAGGAGGAGTTGGGGCGTCACCGGGGCCGACAGTGCGAGGACGGTGCAGACAGTGAAAAGGTAAGGAGCCTTTTTGATGCCTATTTTGCGCCCAATAACTACACCTTTTATGGTGTAGTTATTCGGCGTGACGCCAGCAGCGATCGCACTGCGGCGGTGCGATCGCTGCCAGCTAGCGCAGAATTGCCCCCCCCCCATGTTTCGCCCCCTGTGACCACCGGATTTTCTAAGTTCTGCGAACTTAGAAAATCCAGCCCTTAGTGTGCTGTGGCAGATAAAGTACACAGAATGTTAGGAATTATTAGGAAGAGAAGGGTGAATAAAATGGAGAATGCCATGATGCCTCTTTATCGCTCCTTGGTGAGACCACACTGAGTACTGTGTTCAGTTCTGGTCACTGCATCTTAAAAAAGATATTGATGAACTGTAAGGAGAAAGGCAACCAAAATGATAAAGGGGATGGAATGGCTCCCCTATGAGGAAAGACTAAAGAGGTTAGAGCTATTCGGCTTGGAGAAGAGTCAGTTGACAGGGGGATATGATGGAGGGCTACAAAATCATGAGAATGGGTTCATGTGAATCGATTGTTTACTCTTTCAGATAATACAAGGACTAAGTGACACACCATGAAGTTAGCAAGCAGCACATTTAAAGCAAATTGAAGAAAATTATGTTTCACTCAACACATAATTAAGCTCTGGAATTTGTTGCCAGAGGATGTGGTTAAGGCAGTTAGCTTATTTGGATTTAAAAAATGTGTGAACATGTTTCTGAAAGAGAAGTCCATAAACCGCTATTAGTTATGTTGACTTAGGAAATAGCTACTGCTTATTACTGGCATTAGTAGCATGGGTTTTATTTAATGTTGGGTACTTGCCAGGTACTTGAATCCTGGATTGGCCACTGTTTGAAACAGGATACTGCATTTGATGGGCCCTCGGTCTGACTCATTATGACCTGAACTTCTTATGTTCTTATGTTCTTATTTGCAATTGCATACATCTACACATTCCTATTATGTGTAATATTTTGCACAGAACTTTTACAGTTTGACTGTGTCATGCAAATTGATTGGAATTTGTATTTTTGTCACAAAATATTTAATCAGGTGAGTGTCTACCTTCAAGTAGGTTGATAGGACAAGAGGAAGAAAACAAAAGTCAGCAAGCAAAATAAATGAAGGTGTCCATTACTACTGAAAACATAGAACAAGGATGGATCAACATTTACAATAATCATTTCAAAGTTCCCTCAGAAGACTCTACATAAGTGTTGAAGTCCACATCTATATGTAGAACTCCATCCTGAGAATCACACCCTTACCACACATGCACTCATACATGGGGCTCTGCCTTAATATATGGTCATTGTAACAGGACTTAGGGAATTTGCCCATCATATCTATTACCTCATATTCCGTGAGTGGTGTAAAGATGTGTGAATTTGTATTTATTTATTTGAGTTATATTCTGCTTTTTCAGGTACTTTAAAGCAGATTACATTCAGATATTGAACGTATTTCTCTGTCCCCAGAGGGCTCACAATTTAAGGGCCTAATTTATTAAGCTTTTTTTTTCCCCATGAACCTTAAATAAATTGGGCCCTAAGTTTGAATTATATTCATTAGTTTTTTTAAAATAGAAAAATGACTCTATGTACCATCCAACTAGTACTATAAATAACCACTGTGTAGGGTTCTGTTTGCCAGTGTAACAGTATAATATACCAGCACTGTAGTGTTTCAAACAGTGCCAACTATGAATCATCATGGAGATGCACTTTTAAGACATAGATTGTCATGAGAGGGGTTAGTTTTGCCCTACTGATGATGTATTGCAATAGCTTTCCAACAGAAGGCAGCAATAATTTGAATTTTAGGGATGTGCAATCGTTTTTTGATGATTAGGAAATACGTACGATATTTCTTAAATCATGGATTGGGAAACCGATAAAACGATTGCACTTTCCCCGAATTTTCATAAATTGTTTTCGGCTTAGTGCGCGCTAACAAAAAACCGTTAGTTTTTGTTACTTTTTGTTAGTTTTGGTTAGTGTGTGCTAATGGGAGTTAGCGCGCACTAAGCCGAAAAACGATTTTTCATGAAAAAAAAAATGACGATCCGCGGGAATACGAGATTTTCCCGCGGCCACACAAACTAGAAAGTGGAAACGGTCGGGTACCCGATGCACATCTCATTTATGGAGGTTTTTGATCTGTGTTTTAAAAGCCATGAAATTATTCATTTGATCAGTATTGGTATCAGTTCCACTCAGCCATAGCATCATCAGAATAACTTAAGTAAACTAGTGTTTTTTTTATAAAAAGGCATGTAGTATGCATTATCATAGGACCAAAAATGTGCAGAATTGCATACCTGTGGCCTCTATATGAAGAGTAAGAGTAGAGGTGATGGCTCATTGTAGAGCAGATATATTAGACAAAGCCGTATTGCTTCTGGAGAAAAGTGAAATCATAATGGGTTGTGAGATTTTGTTGGGCTAACGTGAAAAGAAGTTCATGATCATAGTAGACCACATAGTGACTGATATACAAAAGCACATTAACACTGGCCATGTAGTGTTTATCATGCTTATTAACAACCAATGTTAAGGAGATGCAAATGAGGTGTTACTGCAGATGATAAACTACATGCAAACTTAGACAGTATTATAAACAACTACACCCTTCTAAAGTGTAGTTAAGATTTTTCATTGTGTCGGTGAAGCATTTTGTGCATTTCAATGCACGTACTTTTTCACTGCACCAATAGATATTCTATTAGCTATCACAGAACCCACCAGGCTGTTTTGCAGAAATTATGACATTAACAAGAACAGTAAGTGATTGGATGAAACAAAACTGATTCTGAGATATCAATATACAGAGAAAAAGATGATACCTTTGGAAGAAAAAAAAATAATGAATTTAGTTATTTTAAAAGATTTTCTCTTGCCAACAACAGAAAATCTGGTCATCATATAGACAAATAGTCATCATTAGTCGCATATATCTAAGACAAAGCATATCTAACAGAAACTGTTTCACTGGAGGATAATGGAATTAATATATAATATTATTCATATAAACTCCAATGATGTAGTTTTCAATAAAAATACAGAACCAGCACCTAGAAAGATAAGGCTTATGAATTGCCTGTTTTTCTGTGTCTTCCTCCTTATCCCAATACATTTTTTGTTTGGTGTCCTATCCACACCAAATTTTCAGGACATGTCAGGAAGTCAGAAAGAGTCCTGAGAAGGGTAATTTTCTTGGGATCCATTGACATGTGTGAAGGAGTGTGTGTGCACAATCCAGAAAAAGAGAGTTAGTTTGTGTGGAATTTCTTATTGGGTTATAAGATGTCTGCTTTTGTTGACATGAAACAGAAGTACTAGACTGGATTTTGCATTTTAGCATAACATAGTCAATTAAATACAGATGATTGCTTTGTCTATTCCAACACAATGGAGGCCAATGTATCAAGACTTGCCCTAGTGCTGTTTAGATTACGAGTCATGTAGGGGAGCAATTCAGTTTTTATTGTCTTGTTTTTGTTTAATTTTTTCGATAATTACATTGCTCTCTGACTTGAGCCCTTGGATTAGGGTAGACTATAAGTTTAAAAAAATATATTTAGTTGTGTGTTGTACTGTGTTCATTTTTTAACACTGGATGGATGTTATTCAGTGTTACAATATAAGGTTCTGCTTATTGAAGAGCATTTCAGCTTAGAGATCTGCACTGTAAATAATGCCAGAGATGCAGTAAACTCTCAGGAAAGTAATATGGTACTAAAAGACTAGGGATGTGAATCGTTTTCCATATCGTCTTAACGATAGAAATCGTGTGGCAGGGCAAGAAAATCGTCTTAGGCACGATTTTTTAGTTTTTTAGTTAAAAAATCGTTAAAAATCGTTTTTTCCGATTAGTGCGCACTAACCAGGCCACCACCTCAGCACTCACTCCTAAGCTTCTCATTTTACTCACCAGCCTCCTGTGCGGGACCGTATCAAAAGCTTTGCCGAAATCCAAGTAGATGACATCGAGTGCTCTTCCTCTATCCAATTCCCTAGTCACTCAGTCAAAAAAAGTCAATCAGATTTGTCTGACAGGATCTTCCCCTGGTGAATCCATGCTGCCTCTGGTCCAGCAATTCTCCCGACTATTCTTTCTTTCAGCAGCGATTCCATTACTTTTCCCACCACCAAGGTGAGGCTAACCAGTCTGTAGTTACCAGCCTTCTCTCTGCTCCCACTCTTGTGAAGTGGGACCACCACCGCTCTTCTCCAATCTCTTGGCAGCACTCCCATTTCCAGGGATCTATTGAACAGGTCACTCAGCGGAGCCTCCAGCACATCTCTGAGCTCTTTCAGTATCCTGGGATGAACCTCATCAGGCCCCATGGCTTTTTCCTCTTTCAGTTTCCCCAGCTCTTCCCATACATTCTCTACTGTAAATGGAGTTACATCTACTCCACTCCCCTCCGGTTTCTTGTTAACTAGTGACAGTCCTTCTCCAGGGTCCTCTTTAGCGAACGCTGAACTGAAGTATTTGTTTAATATTTCTGCTATTTCTTCGTCTCTCTCCACACATTGATCTTTTCCACCTTTCAATTTCACTATACCACTTTGGACTTTTCTCCTTTCTCTGATGTATCTGAAAAATGTTTTGTCACCTCTCTTTATCTCTTTGGCAGTCCTTTCTTCTGCTTGACATTTTGCCATCTTGATTACTTTCTTCATCTCCCTTAGTTCCACCAGATATTCTTCTTTGTGCTCCTCCCTTTGGGATCCTTTATATTTCTTGAACGCTGTTCTTTTAGCCTTTATTTTGTCAGTCACCTCCTTTGAGAACCAGATAGGTTTCATTTTTCTTTTCTTTACTTTTCTAACATATAGATTAGTTGCTATTCCAGCATTATTTGTTGGCTGCACTAAATGCTATAATCGGCTGCTTGTGTCATTCTTGCATTGCTCTACATTTTAACACTGGTATTATAGGGCCCAGAACCTCAATGTTGGTAATGTTTGATATATTGGCTCCATTGTATACAATAATTTATGTTCATGTAGCAACAAATTAACTTTTCCTTGGGCCCTAGTTGGTACCTTGGCAATGGGCTGCTGTACCTCCATTACCCTTACCTTTAATCTGACCCTGTAGGGGCTCCCCTTCAGGCATGGGCTCCTCTCTACATTTGGGCTCTAGGTGACTGCCCCATCCATAGTTGTATAGTAGCATAATGAATAATGGCAGAGAAAGACCAAAATGGCTCATCTTGTCTTCCCATTTGATTTTTTTGTGCACTTGGGGATATGTGCATATGAGTTTCCACATGCAACTTAACATTAACTCCCTTACCCCTCATTTTTTAACTGACCTCCCTCCCCTTTTTGTACCATTCCATATCCTCCCAAGTATGCTCAAAATCTTTTACATCTTCGCCCTTTTCATGTTAAAATCCACCTCCACATGCTCATTAAAGTTTGGGTTTAGCCATGGTTTCTCCATGCTGGTGCCCCAGTCCTTCTGAAGGCCCAATTCATTTATACCAAGGCTGTTTAGAATTATAAACACTGCTTCATGCAGATTGCCTGAATGCTTTCTATAAAGCACAAGGCATTGCCAATGCTGCTTTTGGGCTGTATCTGCCACTCCTGCAGGTTGTCCTCATGCTTTCTTGGAAGCACAATGTTGTTGTAGGCTATATCAACTGCTGTATGCAGGTTGCCCACTACTTCTATCCTGCTGTTTTACCACAAGGGATCTTATGTGTATATCCCATGCTCTTTAATCTGTCACTGTTTTCATGAGAGAAGTCATTGCACTATACTTTTTAACAGACCTATGCATTATGATGAAAGAGTACAGTGGTTAATCACACTGCTAAGTAGATTAACAGAACCTTGCTTAATTTAAGCAGAATAAATTTGGACATGTTTCTTAGTTGAGTAAATTTTAATAGAGCAGTAGTTCTCATTAATCTCCCTGGTCTGGTTTTAGACACAATCAATACATTATTTTACTGATTATATAATAGCACAAACATAATCACAAAATAAGTATTTACAGTATAATCATATACAATAGGAACAATAAGTAACCAGTTCTTAGCTGATTTAAAGTAGTATTGGTTTTGGAGAATTGAGTGGTACATTTTAGTAAACTGAATATGATAAAGAAATTATATACAAAGAATTGAAATAGTTTTAATAACTATATTACTTTTGAATTTTTAACTTTGTAGGTAATTAGCAGGACTATTGGGCTTAACTACTTAATGACCTAAGGTTGAAGTATTCTGGATTTCCTAGCTTGGCTTTAACCATAGTTACCTTGATCAAACACGGTAAGTAATAGAGGGTATACTAAACACCACTACTAATTATCTAAGTATAAAAAGATATGTGTTGAAATAAATCCCAATAATATAAATCACATAAATTATATAAGAAAGAAAGGAAGATAGGAGGTTAGACATTCATATTACATACTGTTAATGCAGAAAGGAATCCCTTGATGATTCTTAGTGTCCTTTAGCCTATCACTGTATCTCCATCCTTCTTACCTCTGGACCATTAATTTAATTTTTATTTTTTTATTTATAACATGTGTTAATAAAATGTTAAAATATTGAACTTATGGAATAACATTATAATATTCCTACTTGTATTTATAGCCTGTTTTATCCCATAATCATGAATACATCATACTATATAATCCCATATTGTGTAATCCCAACAAGGGCCCTTTGTTTCACCTATAAGGCTTCTTTTAGGGGCTGTCAACATTTTCACAATCCAAACCAATTATTTACCTACTTATATCCTATGAGACATCTTTCATGCACAGAAAATAAATGTATCACCCTGATTACCCTATGCTACATTGCTGTATTCATTAAAGCTTGCATTTCAGTTTTGCTAGAATTTGTAGAAATCACCCCCTTGTGTTTTATTTTTATAAATATTCATCTGGAAAGTTCAACTAAATAGTGATTATAGGTCCAAGTTTAATCCAGACAAATGTATGAAATAATGCATACAAAAAACTATAGAGCATTTTGAAATTTGAATAACACAGGTTTCTACTCATACAAATTTTGCTTTTATTGACAAATACTGGTGATAGTAATAGTTGTCAAATATTGAATTTCCTGGATATTATTTTTTCAACAGTAATATACATAATGCCATGAGGTTTTCTGACCTTTAAGGGGTCTTTTCAGTGATCCTACTCTGTGTGATGTGCTCTGAAGAAAGATTTAACATGCACTAATTCTGCATAAGCATTCTGTTAATAAAAGTAATCAGATTGACTAGAATAGGTCAGTTCTTGGGTTGTGTTTTACAGAACAAGCAACAAGACTGCTTGTATACTCTATTCACTACCTAGATGTGTCAATAGAATTAATGAGCTGTGGTATTCAAAAGTTCCTCCAATGTAGAGTAGACAGTTTGAGCTACCATTGAAAATCAAATTGAGGATATTTTTAAGCTTGGAGAGGTTGATGTTCAAAGACTTTGCCTGGGTAACTTTTCAAGTTACTTGGACAAAACCCAAGATTTAATATTTTCCCCCATTCCCTGGCTAAAGTTTTTCCATGCAGTTCATTGCCCAGACAAAATTTAGCCAGATAAAAAGAGGCACAGATGTGGGTGCTCTTGGGGCAAGGCTAAACTTTAGTCAGTGAGTGCTGATTTTCAGCATTATCTGGCCAAAGATAATCGAGTACATCTGGTCAGCAAAATAACTGTCCGAAAGATACCTAGGTAACTTTACTCTGATAACTTCACTTGGTCATGATCGGCACACACTTATCTCGCTGTGTTCTGCTGAATGTTCAGATATGGTTACTCAAGTAATATTCCTGCTCACTGGCTTGCTGAATATTGACCTCAGTGTGTATGGTCAACCCTAGGCAAATTTAATGACAAAACATGAATATTCAAAAGAGAGCAAAGTGAAATTGCAAATAATCAACTTGTTTGCACTCTCTCAGTTGCTTATCCTTTAAGTGTTGCTAAGTGCACAGTTTTATTAGTGCGCATACCTGTTGCAATGCAGAGCTTATGCATGTAAAATATAAGACATATAAGACAGTAACTTTTAAACAGGTGCGCAGGTGCACATATGCATGCATTCATTGGCCCGCACCCAGGGATGTGGCCATTTTATAACATACACACATATATGCATGCATGTAGTAAAGCAGCCTTACTGCACACGTGTGTGCACAATTTTATGTGGATGTGGGCCTATGGGTGCAAATGCTGCTTCTACTATGTAAGTGGGAAGATTTTAATAGTCACGCATGCTGACGCCATTACCACTTTATCCAGTTCACCCAGGTAAGGAATAGGACTTCCAAACCCCCTAGTTTAATAGCCTCGATTCTTCCCTGTTAGCCCCAACCCCAACAATCTATTTGTCTGTCCTCCATAGCAGAAGTAAAATTATGCAGCAGGGGACCCTGGTGTGCCTTTGCCCACACGTATTTACATGCACATTTGAAGTTGAAATCCAGTAATGCCCAATCACTGCCCAGACCACGCCAATTCCCTGCCCATTTTTTGGAACTTTTTATTTGTATCCAAGTAGCTTTTAAAATCCGCTCGGTGTGCACTGGCCCAACATATTCACATATCTACTGGTTATGGTGCATGCCAGCCTTTTAAAATTCATCTTTATGTGAATAAAGCAAGTGGATGAAATAACACAAGTCAAAAGATTGCACAGTCATTTCTTTTTGCCTATAATAATCAATTTAGTTCCAAGTTGAATGCACTTTTAGGTAAGTTGATGAGAAGTCAGACAGCAATTTTAAAAGGATAATAATTAGTTTTGTTATAGTTGTTTTTTAATGAAACAACTCACTTCTGGCACTGATACTATTCTTCATTTCAGACATTCTAAAAGACATACAGTATGTACTGCTGCTCTCCCTATGGAGCTCATGATCTAGTCCAGACAGAGATAAGACAAAGCAGAAAATAAATTTATTAAAGTGAGCACGGCTAAAATCAGAGAGGCTGTGATCAAGAAGGGCAGGGTTCAATGTTTAAAAGCAACTTAAAAAAAAGTGGGTGCTTAGGTACATCTTGAATCTTATTTATTTATTTATTATTTATTTAAAAGTTTTTTCTATGCTGCCTATTCAAGCTACAGCAGATCTAAGCGGATTACAAATTGAAATGTACACAGTCAATAAAACATTAAAACATAATAATAAAACATATTACTAATAAATTGAGAAGAAAAAAAAGTTACACTGCACAGGAGAAATAGGAGAAGTTTATGTCTTAGAGTCAGGAAAAGCTATTGAGAATAGGTAGGTTTTGATAGCTTTTTTAAAGTCATTTTTTGTGGTTACGTTGTCGAATGAAGTTGGGTAAGGAGTTCCACATAGTGGGACCTGCTACAGAAAAGGCACGTTTCCGGGTCTGGCAGTTTTGATATTTGGTACTTGTAGGTAATTTTGTCAATTTTGTCAATTGAGTGTAGTGACGTGGAGGTTGAATCAGGCGGAAAGATGAACACAACCAAATGGATGATGCACTATGTATTAAACTGTGAATAACAGTCAACATTTTGTACTGAATACGTTGATGAATTGAGAGCCAGTGTACTTGTTTCGGGACTGGAGTGATATGTTCTTTGCAATGCGTATTAGTGATTAGTCGCACCACACAGTTTTGAATTAATTGAAGAGGATGTAAGGTATAGTCAGGGAGCCCTAAGTAAAGTGAATTACAGTAATCTAAGGGGTTAGTATTAGAGCCTGAAGCACAAAACAGAAATCATGTGGGAAAAGAAGTGGTTTTAGTTTTTTAAATAGGCAAATGTTGTAGAAGGAGGTTTTGGTGATGGGTGAAATATTGTTTGTCGTGGTTAGTTTGGAGTCTAGAGTGACAGAGAAGGGACATGACTGACTCTTCCTCTCAAGAACTTGTTCCAGACCCATAGGGCAACCAGGTGGAAAACATGGAGCCAAGAGTTGGTGATATAGGAAAATGACACAGATAAAAGCAGCTTGCCTGATGAACAAAGATAATGAAGGCAGGTATGTGGGTGATAAGAGAAGAAAGATAATGGGAACCTCCAGAGGGAATGCACTTGTAGGTTAATAGGAAAAGCTCAAACAATATAGGAGCCAAATGGAGATTGTGTTAAACAAATCTGATCAATTTATTTAGGTGACCAAAGCATTAGATCTAAGGTGTACACTAGATGTGATATACTTAGATTTCAGCAAAAATTGTGATATGGCCCCATATAGATGGTTCATAAATAAAATAAGTAACCTGGGGCTGGGCCACAAGGTGGTGAACTGGTTTAGAAAATGGTTGAGTGGTGGACAACACAAAATAAATAGAGTTTTATTCTGAGTCAAAAAAGGGTGATTAGTATAGTGCTTCAGGTGTCTGTTCTTGGTAGGTTCTCTTCAATATCTTTGTAAGTGATATTGCAAGTGGCTAATGTTTGCCTTTTTACAAATGACACAAAGAACTGCCACCGATTGGACACTTCTGAGGGAGTATTTATTTATTTAGTTTGATGATTGTTCCTCCACTTGATAGGTCCATGACCCTGTCAGCAAGATAGAACATAAAAGCATCACATCTCAAACAAGCAGTAGTAACATACAATTAAACAACTATTCATTAATTTATAACATCCTAAAATTAATCATTGCAGAAATAAATAACACATCTCTTAAAACAGCTTATCTATCTATATCTATATATCTATATATATCTATATCTATCTATCTATCTATCTATATATAGATAGATATATATATTCAATCAATTACAGAAGGCCTGATAGAAGAGCCATGTTTTTCTGCACTTCTGAAAATCTGAATAATCCATGCAATGTCTAGCTTCCAAGGGAATATTATTCCAAATAGTTGGGGCAACAACATGCATGGTTGAGTTTGGGTTGCTATAACCTGGACAACCCGTAATGACAAAAAGCATAACAAGGCAGACAGAGAAGAGTGTAACATAAACATTGGCTGATAATAGGATAAATATTTACTTTCTCTACCTATTTTACAAACATACATGTGTATATTTTAGGTGCGTAAAATTTCTGTCTATGACATGTCCATCTAATAACTCTGACAAATGCAGAAGCAGGTATTACATACAGTATGCACATACACCATTCCAGATATTATTGCACACTTTGTTCCTTCTCCTGTTCACCTAGACCTTCTAAACTGTTGCCCTGAATCCATACCAGTTCACCAAGACTTCCCTCCTAAAAACTGCAGATAAAGTGAAGTCCAGTTTCAGCTGTGCAAGTCCATTAGCAGGTGTAAAAATGTTTGGATAAGTTTGGTAATGTGTGTGTATATACTAGAGATGTGAATCGTGTGCCCGATTGTCTTAACGATCGGGTTCGGCTGGAGGGAGAAAAAAATCTGATCGCTGGAGATGTGAATTGGAATCGGTTCCGATTCACATCGTTAATTTTTTTTTAGTGAGGCCCGACCCTTTAAAATTTACCCCTTACCTTGCCTAAAACAGGGAACAATTTCTATCTAATCCTTGAGCTGAGCTGGATTGATTTAACCACACAATGAGAACTGAACTGGATTGATTTAACTACACAGATGAGAACTGAATTGAACAGCTGAAGATATATTGTTGTGAAATCAAAGCAATTGAGGAGACACTATTATTCTTTATAGTGCTCCAACCTATATTACTTTTTTGGAGTTTTCTTTAATGCAACGTTTGTGAGTACATATGCCATTTATTTTATAATTTATCTTGCATATTGTTTGGCTTTATGAAGCATCAACAATGCTTATATTGTTCAAGGAAATGAAAAAAATAAACTAACCAAAAACAAACCTCAGAGAGCTTAACCTAAAGTGACACAGCAAACTGCAACTAAATTACTATGCAGCAGGAAAGGTACATCAGAACAGGAGGCAGCTTTATTTGAAACTAGAAACTATAATATAATAGCTTTCAGAGTTAAATATAATAGTCAGAGTTCTAATGAAGATGCTGGTAGGGCAGAAGAATGTGAGGAAGATTAAAGAGAATGATAAAAGAGCATAGAAGGCTGCAAAGCAATAAAGAAAAATATTGGAGACTGAAAAATCAGGAAAAAGATAAAGAGCTTTTGGGAATTAGAGAAAAGCAATACAGAATTCAACAACTACCCTTAGCTACCACTTGCTTTGTAACTAACATAATTATAAAATGCTACTGCTTTAGGGACAAGTAAGCAACATAATTAAATGATGTAGTCTGGCTTGTACGGTATGTGGGAAATTTTCTAACATTGTGAATCTTAGCTGGCAAATACTTGCATAAGTTATGCCAGTTTTCAAAATAGACTTTACCACATAAGTTTGATTTGAAAATAATCCAGGCAAAATTACATAGACATAATTACACCTGTTATTTGGTGTGCACAGTTTCACCATGAGAATTTACACAGTTACATGTGAATTTTCAAAAGAGTTTCACATGTAAATGTAACATACTATTGCAGCAATATTCAAAAGCCATTTACCCATGTTAAGTGCACTTAGGGGTAGATGTCATAAACTTGCGCAAACGCGTACTTTTGTTCGCGCACCAGGTGTGAACAAGAGTACGCGGGATTTCAATAGGTGAAATCGGAGCAGCCTCAGAGAGAACTTTCCTTCCAACTCCCCCCACCTTCCCCTACCTAACCCACCCCTCCGGCCCTATCTAACTCCCCCCACCTCTGTCGCGAAAGTTACGCCTGCTCGAGGCAGGCGTAACTTTGCGCGCGCCAGGCCGGCTGCTGCGCGCCGTGTTCCAGTAACATACTATTGCAGCAATTTTCAAAAGCCATTTACCCATGTTAAGTGCACTTAGGGGTAGATGTCATAAACTTGCGCAAACGTGTACTTTTGTTCGCGCACCAGGTGCGAACAAGAGTACGCGGGATTTCAATAGGTGAAATCGGAGCGGCCTCAGAGGGAACTTTCCTTCCGTCTTCCCCGCCCTTTCCCTACCTAACCCACCCCTCCGGCCCTATCTAAACCCCCCCTACCTCTGTCGCGAAAGTTACGCCTGCTCGAGGCAGGCGTAACTTTGCGCGTGCCGGGCCGGCTGCCGTGCACCGTGTTACAGTCTGGGGGCTGGTCCGGAAGCCGCGACCACGCCCCCGGAATGCCCCCGGGCCAAAACCATGTCCGCGGTGCCACCCCCGGATGATGCACCGGCCGCATCACGCCTCCTGTCATGCCCCCGATGACGCGCAGATCGCGACACGTCCTCCGTCATGCCCCCCAGGAAAGCCCCGGGACTTACCAGCGTCCCAGGGCTTTGCACGCGCTGGAAGCCTATGCAACATATCCCAAATCCTAGTGGATAACAACAATACATACATAATCAAAGCAAACAAGAATCTCAGTGACAAAACATATTAGACATTAGAACAATAAAATAATTGAAATGCAAACCATAGATCATACATGTCTTAACAGAGAGAGAGATCGCTCAAACAATATCTGTTAGTCATCAAAAGATGCCGACGCCTTCCCAACAGGTCACTTGTGGAAAAATTAAGAAGGAAATTCCAAGGCAAAGAAATAAGCTTTAAGGATTTTCTAAAGCTTAGGAGAATCTTCTCTACCTTGATTTCTTTAGGTAAGTTATATGTTATCAGTCTTGCAATTTTTCAAAGGACCATTTCTATGGACTAAGCTTCTGCAAAGTCCCTTTGAAAATTGCTCACTCTTTTGGTAATTATACTCTCATTTGATAGATGTCTGACCAGTGACCACATTACTCCTTTGTTAAAGAGCCTACACTGGCTACCAGTTAGTAACCAGATCACATTCAAAGCTTTGTGTATTGTGTTCATGGTATTGCACAAAGAGGAACCAGTATATTTAGCTGAGGTGTTGCCCGATTACATCCCTACCACTTTGTTCATCCCAACAAGTCTTGCTGTCATTTGCCAGACCTTGCAGGGGTGAGGCTTATCTCCACTAAAAAGCATGCGTTTAGCTATTATGGTCCTCATTTTCCAATAAATTACCATAGGATCTGTGAGTGGAGTTTAATTTTTTTCACATTTAGAAAAAACTGAAGACATGGTTTTTCTCCAAAGAGTTTAATATAACATAGGGAAGACGTAGAAAAGAATTGTGAGGAAAAAGGTTAGAGTTGAGAGGAAAAAAGAGAGAAGAGTTGACAGGGAAAGGAAGAGGGTTGAGGAGGTTGGGAGGAAAATAAAGTTTGACCTGGTTAGAAGGGTGTTTAGTTGTGTTTAATGTTGTTTGAGAGATGAAGGCTGTTGATTTCATATTGGTTTTTATGTCTATAATTATGTTGAGTGCTTATTCTGGATGTTACTGGATGTAATTCACTCTGAAGCCGTGGCAGTACAGTGAGTAAGAAAATTAAACTAGCTAAATACATATTCTAATATAATGTGATATATAACCATAAGAATTGTGTTACTAAGCAATAATCTAATCCTGATGGATTAGATTACTCATTTGAAACCCTCTGTTTCTGACATACTGATTGTAATCTCACAAAATGTGGGCAGTGACCTCATAAGCTTTAGTTGTTCTTCAAAGTCCTGTTTTTGTATATGATGGATACAGTGTAAAACTGTTTCTGTCAAGAACATTGATAAACTATAGCTGATAACCTGATATTTCTGCATTCACCTAGTTTAATATAATTTCAAATCAATAACCTATCTGGAAATAAAAATCTTACATTAACCTCTAATATAAAAAAAAATATAATAAAATACAATGCGTCATGCTGTTTACAAGGACCAAAATAATTACTAAGATATGTATACAGAAGCCATTACAATGTTTGGTCTTTTCAAATGATACATAAGAAAAGATCTAAATTTAAAATGGATTGATTTGCAATGTAGAATAATTCAACAGGATGCTGTTGCTTTCTCAACAAATAAGCAAATAGCTCTATTAAATTGTAAAATGTTTAGAATCTTGGAAGCTCTTATATTAAAGTGTGACTATTTCTATGCACCTTCTAGGGTTTTTTGTGCAGCATTTTTCTATCTCTACGAATGAGCCTGGTAGAAAGTTTTGCTAAACAAATACCTATAGCTCATTGAGGCATATTTATTTATTTGTTATTATGAAAAATGTTTTTGAAGTAAATTTTGTGTGTTTGGTCTCCAAGCTAATACATAATGAGATGCTTTGTATGAATTTGCATTGGCAGCAGCGCATTACCATTGATTTAAATAACATTTTGCGTGCATAAAATATGTATGAAATGTTATTATCTGCAAACAAAATTTTGCAAAGTCCGCTTTACATGCTAAAAGGGGAAATAGTGAGTGCTACTGCAAATAACGCTTACTATTTGCCAGTTTAGTGCACAAAGTGGACTTTGTGAAAGATTTTTAAACTTTAGTACACGAATTTCCTGGTCAAGGCCAGGAACTGTTCAGCTTGAAAAAAGGAAAAGATACTTTCAAAATCACAATGAAACCTGCATTATCAGTCTGTGCTAAGAAAAGGAGATTTTGGAAGCATGCCTTACATTTTATAGGAGTATATTTTTTGTGCCCCTTCATTTATATTCTTGAATTAAATTGAAAGATACATGATAAACACGATAAACATTTTTACCATTGAGCAGAACTCGATATGTTATGCTAAATGAGTTTAGAAGGTATAATTCCATCTCTAAAACTGTTTGGCTGTTGGAGTTCAACAAATAGAAAATTAGGCATTGAAATTGCCTGGATATCTTCATTTGTTTTTTCTGAGAAGTAAACACAAAATATATAGAAAAATTGGTCTAGTAAGACTTTTCATCTTTACATTTGACAGATGACAAACACAATTCAATAAAGGAAATAAAACTACACTAAACATAATAAAACAGTTTCAAAAAGAAAAATGTGTTTCCTTGGAGCAATTCAACAAGCCACCATTACATTTAAAAAATACAATATTCAATACCAAAAGGATTATGAAACAAATAATAGTTTAACCCAATACTTTTGTTTACTTTCAATAATGCAATGACTAGACTTCAGTTACAAAGACAGGACTTTTTTGATGTTTTCATTTCATGGAAGTTTGCAATTAGATATGTTAAAAGCTGGGAAGGCAAAGTCCTGGACTACAGTCATTAACATGATGGTGGGCTTAGGCTCCTCTCCCACACAGCCCTTGAGGTTTGAGGGATGGATCCTCTGGTTAGGGGGCAGGGGGAAGGGAGAGCATTGCCTGGATTCTTGGTGGTGACCTCCTTCTCCTCTCCTCTGTCCTGTCTGTTGCCTGGGAATCCTTAGGGTTTGATTTCAACAGGGGCCTCAGTGACCTCTGGGTGGATGTCACCCACAGGAATTGCTGGATGGGGCCAGGGTTTTCCCTGCATTCTTAAGCCGTGGAGTCAATCCTCTCCCTGCCTTTTCTCCAATCCACTTGGGCTCTTGTCCTTTTTTTTTTTTTTCCACCTTCCCTCCCTTGTTTTCTTGTACTATTACTAAGTTTGCAATTATGGTATTGCTGCAGTTGGTGGGTAACCCGATCCCAGGTTAATTAAAAAATATAAAACTATTAAGTTTATGGATTTCTGTGAATGGAATTGTAATGCGAAGTGTAGCTAGGTGTGGCTACATAAAGCAGCAATCAGAGAGTGAGGTCACTGACAGAGCTGCATGTCCTGGCATGTAGTGGAGAACTGCAGAAATGGTGTTGGAAGCCTTGGTGGGCTGTAGGCAGAGTACAGCTGAGATGTGACAGTATATTGCCCTGAGGCCAGGGGAGAGGCCTATGGGGTGTGTTGAGACAGTATATGGGCTTGGGTTGTTTAATGTTGTTGATAATAAACTCAGCCTTTATGAATTTATTCTTTTTTTTATATAATCTTAATTCTAAATATGCACAATACACTTGAAGTGTATTAATATACCCAACATATATAATATAACACACATCAAGAAGTGTCAACAGGAAACACTGAAATGCCTTTTGTAGGCAAATGTTATACCGGACAATATGCACATTGAGAATAAATGTATTCTATGTGTCATTGTGCATTATTGGAAGGGGGGAGGGGGAGGGAGATGGGTGCCGAGAAGATCTCACCTGCCTGTGTTATGTGAAATGTTGTCACTTATTCATGGTCTCTTCTGCCAGATAGCATTTTCTATATAGATGACTCTCATTTTGTTTTGATTGTAGTGAGCCTTTAATTATTTAAATATTGTAATCTTTGTGGTCACTTATTTAAGTGTTTTTCAGCAACAGGAGGCAGATGCACTGACAGAAGCTGCAGAAACTTTTAGAGGAGCTTTTCTACAAGTAGGGGGAATTTCTGTTTAGATGTGGAGACTTTCTATGCAGATGCCAAACATTTTTCACATAAAATTTCTAGCATGCAGAAAGATCTTGATAAAAATCCCGTGGGAGAATTAATAAAATTAGTATGTAAGGAAACCAAGGTCCTTATCAGATGCTTTTCATCCAGTTGATTGTAGGGACATAGAATTACTGCTTGCAAATCTGAAACCATCTGCTTGTCTTGTTGACTTCTGTCCATCATGGATAATAAAGACATCCAAAGTCAGTTTGTGGAGCAGCTTAATTTGATTGTTAATGCTTCATTTAAAAAAAGGGTCATAAGCCTTCTTCACTAAAAAACAAACTGGGGTCTGTCTTATCCTAAGAAACCCACATTCGATGGGATAGACAGCCAGTTATAGGCTGGTTTCTAATATTTCCTTTTCAGGGAAAATTATCGAGAAAGTTGAGGCTTATAGTTTATTTAAGAAGAAAATGTGTTAGATCCCTTATAATCTGGTTTCAGGAAAGGTTTCAGTACTGAGACCTATTTTAGCCATGATGGATGATATACACACTAACTTGGATAATGGCCTGGTATCTGTGCTGATCTTACTTGATCTATCTGCAGCTTTCAATATAATTTACCATGGCATATTTGTACCCTCTAGACTGATAGGCCCGGCTAGGGTCCCAGGAACCACATCTCAAACACAGTCTTCAAAATAAAGTTCTCCCATGATGTAAATTTTATCTAACTGTCCAGGATTCCCTGGGTTGGGGGAAGAATGATCTTCTAGGCCCTGTGCATTGTTTTAAGTTAAATCCCATTTTATAGTTCATTGTATACAGCACTGATGATATCTTAATTGTAAGCAGCAGCAATGATCATGCTGGAGACTATTATGGTTTCCAACATAACATTTACTGTTGAATTATGTAGTTGATGGAAGCGTTCTTTACAGCTTTAGTTATTCCAGAACAAGATGTACAAGTTCCAATGTGTTCTTTTAATAAGTTTGTGACCCATTTCTTTACTTCAGTGGTTTTCTGATGCTCATTGAAAGTCAATGATCCAATTTAGTTATTCTCCATTCTAATCAGGTGGTAAGAGTGGTTCTATCCCAATTGATGGGAAAAATCTTTTTAGGCAATCCCAATTTTCCTACCTCTCTTGTAGTTCTTCTTGCTTTTCAATTATACTACTGGTGGTACCTGAGTGGTACCGGTCTTTTTTGTCTTCTCCCATTATCTCTTCAAGATGGCATTGAACCTCAGAGTGGGTCCACAAAGTCTCCTTCTTTTCCATTTTACTCCTTCTCCCTATGGATGACTTCTATGCCATCCTTCTTGGAGGATGGTAGTGATCCTAATGCTGTTGCTCAGTGAAAGGCACTCTTCATCTGGAAGTAGAACAGAAAGGAAAATATCTGAGCCCCTGGATCCTGAGGAACTCAGAAAAAAATGAAAAGGGACACTCTATACTAAATTAAGGATACCAAGGAACTGAGGTGGAAAGGGTAGAAAATGTTCCACCTCAGGCAAAGAAAAAGGTCTGCAAACCCATGGTACTCAAATGAGTAAAGGTATTCTGTCTCCACAGAGACGCCAAAGCCCTTTCTCAGCAAAAATAAAATAAAAAATAGGGAACAGCAATGAATATTCTGTCCCCAGTATGGTCAATTCAGGCTTCCACATCTTAAAATGATGGCAGGAGATTATATGTACTGGGAACTCACCAGCTTAGGGTCACACATGGGGGAGCTATCCCTCTACATTTACTAATTCTATCCCTTCCTGATTTAGGAGAAATACCTTTAGGCTTCTCAACATAATATTGAGTTGTCTATTTAATTTGGTATTAAAGAGTTTGCATTACACTGGTTGTAATCCTTCTTAGAAGACAGAAATTGAATGGTCTCCTTTAAAGTTTGTAATACGTTTGAGGTTTGTCATCTTGTTGTGGCATTATTTATATTATTAGCTATTTTATATCATACTTGCATATATATGCCTTGTTATAAAATAGTCTGAACATGGCACATGTGCGTGCAATTTTAAGTGGACCTGCACCTATATGATTGTGCACAAATGCCGCTTCTACTGCATAAGTGAGTGAATTTTAAAAGACGCGCGTTGACGACATTACTAGTTTGTTCCCAGTTCACCCAGGTAAGGAATAGAACTTCCAACCCCCTTCCTGGTTTAATAGCCTCCCTTCTCCCCTGTTAGCAAAGACCATTAAACCCTGCCGATGGGTTTAGTTTTCTTTGTTTTACTACTTACACACAGGAACTTCCGGTATATAAAAACCAAAAATAAATAAATAAATAAATCCATAGCAGATGTACAGTTACACGGTAGGGGACCCCGGTGCGCATCTGGGCACATAATTATTTACGTGCAAATTTCATGGTGACATCCAGGCCCCATCCAGACCATGCCCATTCCCTGCCCTTTTTCAGAACTTTTCATTTGTGTGTAGCAGGAGATAAGCGCGGCGTACACCGGCAGCTTTTAAAATCCACTTGGTGCAAGCTGGCCCAAAATGTGCACATATCTCCCAGTTTTGGAATGTGCCAGGCTTTTAAAATTCAGCTTTTAATATATAATAGTAAGCGTTTTGATAGGATTCCCCTCCTTTTTAAAGGATCTCCCTTGGCTCCCTATTAGATTAATATTGTTTTTTTAAATTTAAACAATAGGGATCTACAAATGTAAAATTTTTATTTTGGTTCGCTTTTACTTTTTGGGGTAGTTTTTTCAATTTATTAAATGTTTATGTTTTTGGTTTGGTTTCTTTCTTTAAAAAGAAAACAAAACATTCTCAGCCCACAAAAACAGCACTGGGGCCTTTGCCTACCCAGCTGGCCTGAGCTACACCCTGCTGGGGCCTCTCTAGGCTCCTATGACTTCCATTCCAGCCCATAAAAGTATAGCTTGGGGCATGGGCCTACCAGGCTGGGCTGAGCTGGACCCAGGCAGGGCCTCCTCGGGCTTCTCTGAACCCCCACCCATAAAAATGTTCTGGAAGCAGGGATCTCCCCGGCCCCTATTTACTCCATCTGTGGGCTCTGGAATGGTCCAAGAGGCAGGAGCGAAAAGCACTCACTCCTGCCCCTATGATCTGTTCTTTAAAAATGAATCCAGCAACCCACAGTTTGATGCCAAAGTGAAGACATTTTAACATCTGACAGGAATGGAGGCACCCATTTTCTTGTATGGCTCCTAGAACAGGACTGAAACCAACAACTCATTTCACAGAGGCCATGTTTTTAAGGTTCCTTCTGACCTAAGCTAGACTTGAACTGGTGAAGTCGTGGTGAAAAGTCTGTAACACTGTAATGATTCCCTTGAATTAGTCAGTCCCCATGGCTCATTGGTTATGTATACCTGTGAAATCTTTCGGTTTCTATATCACTTGCTGAGTTTCTGGAGAAACACTGGAAACCTCTGGGTGATTTGCAACAGGAATCACCCTGCATGGGCCAGAAGAAGAGAGCTGGCATCATGTAGGTCCATGTGAGTCAGAAGGAGGATGAGAACGAGACATATCATCCCATGAAAACCAAAAAAGGAGAAGCCAGGATCACATCAACCCATATAGGTCAGAAGAAAGAGAAGCCAGCATCGTGCAGGCCTGCATAGACTGGAAGAAGAAGGAAGCAGCTGCAGCTGAACAGGTAGGTGAGTTTGATGTTGCTAGAGTTTTGGCTCGAGGCAAGGAAAAGGACAGTGCTAGGTTGGGTGGACAAAAAATTGAGAGCATGGGTATAAATTTGTGTGTGTGTGTGTGTATACATAGGTGTGTGTTTGTGAGAAAGAGTCTGGAGGGGAAGAGTTTGTGATAGAAAGTTCTCAACCCATTCTTCCCAGAAAATCTGCATCTGGGGAGATGAAGTTGTCCCCCGCACATACACATACACACAAATCCATGCCAATCAGAGGGGTGTTCATACTCAGTTCTCCCCACCTCCATTAATTCACACCAATTTCAGGGTAACCATAACTCAAAAGTTCCAGATATGGCAGTATGGAACAATTTGATGGAAAGCTCTGCAGTAGTCTACCGGTGCTTGCAAGAGTTAACAGATTATCCACTGAAATCTGCAGCTTTTTAGTGGTGTTCATGAACAAAGAAGTAGCAGGTAGTAATGGCAAGGAACCCTGATTCAGGACATATCAATATTTGAACAATGACACAAATTAATTTTCTAAATCCAGAGTACTTTTGGACAATAATATTGGAATTGTAAAACAGTGATGTGCTTGAATTTGAAATGATATAGAGAATGTCAACGACATTGGGTCTGGTTTGTTTCATGTTATTTTTAAAATGAAATGATGGATGAAAAGCACAAGTGTATTTTATTTTCAATCATTTTTAGTGTGCACTATTTCTGAATAGCACACGTTAAAATGAATTTTAAAAGCCTGACATGAGCATTAGTGAGGGGATGCACGAATATATCAGGCTAATGCGCAGAACAGATTTTAAAAGCTACTGAGATGCATGCGTATAAGCTGTAGCATACACATTTCGTAAGTTTTTAAAAAAGGGCAGGCCATGTGCACAGTCTGGATGGGGCATGGGCATTTAGAGACATGAAGCTGAGATGTGCGGGTAAATACTTATGTGCTCCGCCCCCTGCTGCATAACTTCTGCTATGAATGCCATGTAAGTTATAAAATAAAGATGAATAGGCAGATCAGCGGGGTTTTAAGGGCCAGGGATAACCGGGGGGAGTGAAGGCTATTAAAGCAGGGTGATTTGGAAGACATATCTCTTAATTGAGTAAACTGGGGATGAACTGGTAAAACTGGAAATGGTATCGGCACCCACCCCTTTTAAAATCCCTCAGTTTGCATAGTAGATGAGGCATTTGAATGCCCTTGGGTACGCCCCCTTAAAATTTGGCACACAGGTGCATGCAGTCAGGGTATTTTATAACATGCGCATATATCAAGTGAGAGTTATAAAATAGCTGTATAACTGGGCGTGGACTGATGAAGGCACGCAAATGTGCGCCCACACGCCGGTTTGAAAGTTACCATCATTATTTGTAAATAATGCCCACCATTTCTGGATTTTGCACACTATTTTTGTAAATAAATGTTCAGGTAGCAAAGATGTTTACATCTATTTGCTTGGTTGTTTTGATCAGTGGACACTTTTATTAGAATATGTGCTTAGAAATTACATATTTGGCAAACAATGTGTGTGCAAACTGCCAAAATAGGTTTTCAATCAAGCCTATTGCTCAACCATTTACTCATTAAACCAAAAGTGTAAATCCCATTGCAATTGCTTCAGATGGAGTGGTAGTGGCACATTTGAGAGAAAAACCTTGAAGAGCGACTGCTTTTAAGGTCAGGAAAGACATTTTTCAAGACTATAAAAGTGACTCCTGGGATACACTTTGCATCACTCTGTGATGCTTATTGCAATGGACATGGACACATCTACATTGTTTGAAATCCTTCAGTAAATTATCTGACAGAGCAGCCTTGTCATGCTGACCTTCCATGATAACTTTCATATAGTCCTACATTATTACTCAAATCTATTTAGTGGCTTTCTCATAATAGCTCTCTACTGAAAACCTGCATGTCAGGAAGAGCCCTAAGCTATTCTAGTTAATTCATTTGACATTAGATCAGATTCAGAAAGGGTTTTCACATTGTATACACCTATGGGTAAATGTTTAGTAAATCTATCCTACTGCGCCACCCCTTATATTTTTTTTTTCATCAGTTATTATTTTCCAAAGATGCAATACTGTGAGATTGTTTTGATCAGTAGTTTTATGGAAAACATATTAGTGTGTGAAGCAATTAACAGTCTGATTTAATATAATATATTTAAGTTGCCTTATTATCTTTGATCAACATGGCTTTAATTAAAGAAGTTATATCAGTAGTTATGACTGTCACCTAAATCCATAATGAATATGAGGATTTCAGGTTACTGATGGTGTTTAGTTGTGCTGATTAATTGAAACTGCTTCATTTGTTGTGGACTAGCTAGACAGTGGACCCTTAGGCCGGCCTGCGGGAGACCTGGGGTAGTTGGACTATGGTCTCGGGGCAGCAGGCCGGTAGGCAGACCAGGCTGATGCAGGCAGTAGGCTTCACCCGGAAGCTGGTACTCCCCCGGGAGGAGCCCTTGGGAGTCCAGCCGCTTGGGACTCAGGAGGTTCACCCTGGAAGCCGGCGTCCTCCCGGGAGGAGCCCGTGGGGACCCGGCCGCTGGGACTTAGGCGATCTCTGGTCCGGTTCTTGAGTAGACTGGTGTTGAAGCGGATGAAAGAGACCTGGCAGGAGCTGCGGCGGGCCGAAGTCAAGCAGCGAGAAACCAGGCGAGTACTGCAGCGAGCTGTAGGCAGGCAGAGCGGAACCAGGCAGGACCTGCAGCAAGCTAAAGGCAGGCAGAGCGAAACCAGGCAGGAACCTGGACAGGTAGTAAAGCAGGCAAGAACCAAAGGTTAGTAGTGCGAGCAAGTCACGAAGTAAACCAAGCAGGCAGGCAGGAACGGCGTGCAAGGGAGTCACACGCTGGGGCTCTGGGCAACAGGGCACCGCAAGGGACCCGGTTGCAAGGCATCGTAGCGGGGTCCGCGGGGAGTTTAAGTAGGACTGGGTGTCTGACGTCAGGAACGGGGGTGGAGCGCGCTCTGGAGGGAAACGGGCTATATCAGCACGGTGACTGCGCGCCTAAGGCGCCCAGGGTAATGGCGTCTCCCCCGCGGAGACGTTCTGGTTCGGGCATCGAGTGGCCCAGCTGGAACCTTGAGGTAAGGGCCGGGACGTGAGGGTCGCGGATCGGACCGCAACATCATTGGCAATAATTAGGAAGGGTAGACAAAGAATCAATAGAGCAAACTGATATTTTTCATCTGTGAGATTTTATCCTTTGAGAATTTTCTGTACTGTGTAACAGACCTCCCATTTTGCTTAGGTATTAACGACCCCTTCATTTGAATGGCTAAAATATTCAGTGATATTTTTAATGAACATACCTAATATTGTATCAATCAACAATTTTTTAATTTATTAAATTGTATAAAAGTTTTAAGTCTTTCATTTTGGCAGATAAGCTAACAGAGTTCTGACCTTGTATCATTATTATGCATTATAATGTTTTCCTGCTGTAAATGTTTAGCAATTATATGCTTCAGTTGCTGTTTAGTGTTATAATTACTGTGCAGGTGATTATATGTCTGCATTTTCTGTTTTAAAGGATAAGCAGTCCCATGAAGTAAAGCAAGTACCTTCCTGTTGAGTAAACTTGTGACAGGAATATCAATTCTCAGGTTTGTTCAACGCCAGTAATTTGAAGCAGCACCAACAGTATTACAAAGCTGGAAAAAAAATATCCGAAGAGATAAAAATTTTACTGCTCTATTGCCTGTAAAATTTATCAGTTTCGAAGTGTTGATCAAGGAAGACTACTATATTATTTCATTTAGCATCTACAGAACCTACCCATGGTGCAGAAAATAAAATACTATGCATTTTTTTATCCAGCATTGGAACAGTGATTATTTTATAAGTTGTTCTCCCTTTTTAGGTTTCTGGGGAAATCATTATTTAAATGAGCTCCATGGCACATTTGACATTCTTTGAGAAACCTTTGCGAGTATCCACTAAAAATTACTTAAATGGCCTTGGTTAGAAAGTACAAAGTGTGAAAAATCTTTTTGGAAACAGTCTACGTTGGTATCCTGTCTAACTGAAACAAGCTGTTAGAATTTTTCTGAGAACATTAACAAATTAATTTGACAGCAGTAAATTGAAAGTGTCTCTCCAGTACATACGATCAATTAGGGCTATCAAACAGCCTACAAAAATCATATGTATAGCAGCTTTAAGGCAAATAGTATGAAATAATATGATGAAAACGTTTTCCAAATTCGAATAACACCCACTTTCTAGTGATAGGTTTCTAACACATATAAAGTTTATTGTTTCTAACACGCATAAATACAAGCTTATTGTAGGTTTTATTAGGCTTTAAAATGAATTAACCAATGGTGTTTTCTAAATATATTTATATTAACGCTAGCAGCCGCCACTTACTCTGCTGTCTCCAGCACTAAAAAGATTTTTTTTCCTTTGCCCGGCCCTTTAAAGGGCCGCCAACGTCATCGGTTGGCGCTGCTGTCGCCTGCCGTGATGCGAGGGCGCACGTGCTCCTCTCTCTGCTCCTCCCCTTTACCTCCCTCCCACTATCAGGCCGCCGTCCCCCCTCGGTGGGGCGGCGCGTCCGTTTTGGGGTGGGCTCTGGCCAGTAGGCTCAGGCCCACCGATGACTACATAGTCAAATCTGTCAGTGAAAAGCATTATTAGCATAAACTATCCATTGTAGTTTGGTCCTCTGCATTCAACATCTAGCTATCCAAAAATAAGGAAGTCTTTAGTTATCTGGACAGTTTTTGGTCAAGTCGTCAGCACTTAAGAGTTTGAGAATTCTCCTTCCATTTTGAAATATCAGGAGCAGTAAATCATTTTCTGAAATCAGGAACTTAGGGGGGGTCATTTATCAAAGGCTTATCGCATGCAATACGGCCGTATCGCATGCAATAAGCATCTATTGCATGCGAAAAGGGCCTATTCACATGCGAAAGAATGCAAATTAGGGTGAGGGGAGGAGTCGGGGCGGAGAGGGGCTGAGCTGGCGGTATCTTTGCTGCCGGCGATAATGTTTCTAACATTATCGTCAGCAGTAGTGCGCCGAATAGCAACACCTTTCACGGTGGCACTGTTCGGTGCAAAAGCCAGCAGCCGGCGCACCGCTGTGGTGCGAAGGCTGCGGGCTTTCGCAGGCCCGCTCCCCCTTCGCCCCCCGTTTTTACAGGATTCATCATTCTGCAAGGAATGATGAATCCAGGCCTTAGCTTGTTATTGTTAAAATTCCTAAGCTTATTTTGTGACCAATATGTATTGAGAAAACTATAAATCTTAAGAATTATATTATTATAATCTATATAAATGTAATGTTTTGTTGTTGCCATCGTAAGATTGCTCTATAAAAATAAATTTTAAAAATCATTGAGATAAAATCCATGCATGTATTTTATGTCTTTTTCTTTCAATAGATGTTGTAATTGTATTTTTATGGGTTAGAGTAATTAGGAGGATGGAGGAATTGAGGAGGTGATTTTATGTTTTGTATTTCTATATTTAATATCATAATCCATTTTGCTGTTTCCATGAGGTGATGTAAAGTGAAATATAAATTAAATTAAATTCTGTTATGTACCTGTGACTGCAATGTATTTATTGATGATATTTTTGCATAGCACTCTGTCTAGAAATAGAAGTATTAGTTTTAATAATGAATGCATACTCGAAAACAGAAAACTCACTCAGTCAGGTGTTGTAATCCACTTATGGGTAGATTCATTCAAACACAGAATTTAGAAAAATGTATGGAAAAAAATAATAATCACATTCTTTGGTTAAAAAGGTGACTCAGAAAATGTGTGAATCTAAACAAAAAGCCAAATGAATCCCATTCATGTACCTTGTTAGGATGATTCCCATTCAGATTTGTGTATTATATTTCAGTTTCATTACAATGAATATTGGCCTTCTTATCTAATTTTGTATATGCAGAGTTGCTTCCTAATGTCACTTGCATCTGTAATTAGGCATAAGAAGCACACAGTGCACACTCCCAATATGTTATTTCATTGAATGAAGGACAAGAATTGAAAAGCACTTGGCCACAATTCAATCAACATACTATCTTATCTTAAGATAATGCCCAATATATATAATACAAGCTATTTTTTTTAATTGCTTTCTAAACAACCTGCCTTATCTTAAAATTGTAGCCTAAGCTTACCTACTAACCTGGCAAGATCTTCCAGTTAGCAGCAAGTCTGAAGGGAGACAAAGATAGACATGAGAACAAGCAGCATTCTGGTAGCTCTTGGGTCAAGCAAGAGATGGCTTTGGCCACAATAGAAAGCAGGTCTGTCATCCTGCATGGGACCCAGGAAGAAGTAGTGACCTCAGGCATCTAAAAGACTGAGGAGGAGGCAACTTCAACAAAAGAAGGAGCAGCTCTGCCAGCCCAACCGAACCCAAGGTTGAAGCTCAAACTGAGGGGGTACACAGTTCCACTTGTTAAGAGAAAGAAAGAATCGTTTTCATTGTTAAGGAGGATAAGGATGGAGCCTCTATTCCACCTATAATTATTAAGATGGTTCAGCTTCAATAATGTTTTTTTAAGGTATAGAAGGAGTTGTATTGAAAAGCCTACTTAAGTGTAGCTGGGAAGCTAGACAGAGAAGATCTGCAAGGGAAAGTCTACAGTTTACCTGCTTAGTTTCCCCCCGTTCCTCTTTTCCCTTCTGTGCCTGAATTTCCAGAGTCAGAATGCTTGCCTGTCTTGGCTTTGGGTTGTTTGCTTCCTGCACACAGAGTAGGAAAGCAAGTGGAAAGTCTAAGAGGGAGATAGAAGCAGAGATGCAACAAGAGGGAGAGTAGAAAGAAGAAAAAGAGATTCACAGGAGAGAGGGGAGGGGGGGGGGGGAGAACAGAGACACAAGGGAAGAGGGGAAAGACACACAAGTAGGGAGAGGAAAGAAAAGCAGAGACACAAGAGATATGCAGGAAGGAAGGAGACAGAGAAGAGCAGAAACATACAGGGAAGGATGACAGAGACACAGCAGAAAGATATACAGGGATGAAGGAGAGACAGAAGATTAGAGACACAAGGGGTGGGAGAGGGAGAAGAGCAGAGAGAGATACAAAGAAGAGGGAGAGAGAGAGAGAGGGCAGTGATAGAAAAAGGAGAGAGAAGAGTAGACATACAGGGAAGGCTGATAAGAATGGAGAGGGATACACGGAGGAGAAGGGATAAAAGATAGAGGGGAAATAGAAGAGCAGAGATCCATGGGGAGGAGACAGAGAAGAATAGAAACATACAGGAAAGAAGAAGAGAGAGAAAAGAAGGGGAGTGAGAAAAGACATAGATGTATGGATTAAGACAGGGGAGATGGTAGGGAGAAGAACTGGGAAACACATGGCTAAGGTACACAGAGAGGGGGGAGAGAAGAGCAGCGAAACTTAAGAAAGTGGGGAGAGACATGCCAAGAGGGTTAAAGGTCACAAATAATAAAAAAAAAAAATTCAAAAGATGCTCTTTTTATTTAACAAAATTGCTAGAAGTGAAATGAAATAAAATCAGGTCCTAGTCATCATTCTGTGCAGAGCAGGCAACAGCGGGAGGCAGCAGACAACATCTCATGTAATGGCCCACCTAAGGCCAGCAAAAGAGCAGAGGAGCACTGAAGTGACAGGGGCCTAATGAGGATCAGTCCTGGAGCAAAGCCTTTGGGGGGAAGGCAGATGAGGATCAAGGCCCTGAGGTATGGATGGAGAATTTGTGTAAAACGTTTAAGCTGTTATTGTTGTTTTTTTTTGTTTTGTTAACTTTTTGCAACTTGAGCACTGGAAATAGTTCAGTGGCCCTGGAAAAAAGTAGAAGGCAGTCATCTGGTGGCTGGGGAAGTCAGCTGTGGTGTGCATGAGCTGGGAAGACAGCAGCTGGCAGCAGATGATCAATGAGAGTGAGCAAAGAAGCAAAGGAAATGAAAAAAAAGTGAAAGGGAGAATGAAAATGAGGGAAGGAGAAGAGACATAGGAAAAGATACTGAGATGATAAGAAAGAAAGAAGAAAAGGAGAGGAGGGAATAGGGAAAGAAGGTAATGTTATTTACTGGTATCCTCACATTTTTCTTATTTGCCTCCGCTGAAATAGGGGATCACCTTATATTTTTAAATTGTTGTTTTGTTTTTTTAATATATTGCACATACCAAACTTACAAAGCAGATCTTTTCGGTTCAGAACTGGTCAAAACATACAAGCAATTTCAACATTAAGAACCATTAAAACCCACAACCCTCCCTTAACAGATATATGATGCCGACCCTCCCCCACTATTCTCCCATACCCTAAAATATATAACTGATGGCAAACCTTTGCCTGTAAGTTATCTTTCGACTACTTCTTACTACACTCTTGAACCAACAACTAAAGAGTCATTACTGCCCGAAAAGCCATGTTTTTACCTTTTCTCTGAATGACAGACAATCCTTCTCCAGCTTCATCTCCCTTGGTGCCGAATTCCACACCCATTACTGAAAACATTCTCTTATGACTTCTCACCTTGCATCCTTTTCTCCAATTTGGAATTTGCAGGAGACTAACATTTTCAGACCTGAGGTTTCGAGATGGAACATAAGGTTTCAACATTTGCTGCAGGTATCACTCCCCCTTTCCCCTTACTGCCTTAAAAGCCAGAAGCATCCCTTTAAATTTCAATCACATTCTTACTGGCAGCCAATTTGGAAGTCAAATGTTCTTACGCAGGCCTACTCCATGCTATACAATAAAGAGAAAGGAAAAAGGAAACGAAAATTGAAATCTATTATTCCTAGTGAAAAAAACCCCCTATTATAATTAGAAAGAAGTTTTATTGTGCTATACAGGAGCTCAAAAAGGCTCATATTTATGCAGTAAAAAGTGATACTTTGAAATCCTTGGCCTAGTATGTAGCGGAGGTCATAAATGCAAACAGAATGTTAGGTATTATTAGGAGATGCAGGGAAAGTAAAATAGAGGATATCATAATGGCTCTCTGTTTATCCATTGTGCGATCTCACCTTGAGTACTGTGGGAAGTTCTGATCTCCCTGTCTCAAAAAGATATTGCAGAGCTAGAAAAGTATTCAGAATAGGGCACCCAAAATGATAAAGGAGATGGAACGGCTCCCCTATAAGTAAAGGCTGAATAGGTTAGGGCCCTTCAGCTTGGAGAAGAGACGGCTGAGAAGAGATATAATAGAGGTCTACAAAATCTTGAGTGGGTTGAAACGGGTAAACAGGGAACAGTTATTTACGCTTTCAAATAGTCCTAGGACGAGAAGACAATTCATTTAAAGGTAAATTTTAAAATGGATGCCCGGACGTCCATGTGCATGCAGTTCCCGGTGCGCATACATGGACGTGCCGATTTTATAACATGCGCGCGTCGCCGTGCGCATGTTATAAAATCAGCTACCTGTGCACACTGGACTGGGAGGAAACTTCTCTATCCCCAAAACTAACCTTCCTCCCTTTTCCCCTGTCTACCTCGACCCCTAAACCCACCCTAACTATGCTATTAATCTTTTGTTTTAGAACTTACCTGCTCCTCCGAGGAGGAGTAAATTCATCGCGTCAGCTGGCTGCTGGAGCGTGATTCACCGGGACAGCACAAAATGGTGCTGTCCCAGCCAGTCCCTGCCCTGCCCCGCCCCCACTCCACCCAGCCCCCGCTCCAGCCCACCCTTTTTTAAATGCCTGGCACTTCCGCGTGTACTGAGAGATACGCGTGTGGCTGGGCTGTTTTGAAAATGTGCTCGGCACGCGTGCGGCCCGGCCACGCACGTATCTCCTGGGCTTTCCATGCGCTGGGGAATTAAAATCCGCCCCTAAGGAAAGTATGCATCTAAAAATCATAGGGAAAATGCTGCGGGAGCAGGTTCTGGTTCATTTAAGGATAGTGATAGGAAACAAGATAATAAAAATGTGTATCTCTTACAATTTTCACATATAGAGCCCTGCATTGAGAAGACTATTAAAAAAAAATTGGCATATTATTTAAGGAATTAGATTCTTTGAGAATGTAGATTTTATGGTCTCATTAAAAGAGGATGTATTCTTAAAGATAAATTAGTTTCCTCAACTTTGGACTCTGATAGGGATGTATGAGTTCAGCACTCATTACAAATGCGGCAATTATTCCCTGTGCCCTCATATGATGCAAATTAGTAAATTTGTCCATCCAGTCATCACTAAGTGATATTTCTTGAATCAATTAAAACTCAAACACCTCCTGTCCTTGTTACCTCCTGTATGTTGGAAAGACTGAAAGAAAACTGAGAGTTAGAATCCTGGAACATAAAAATTGTATTAAAAGGAAAATGCTTGATGCACTGTTGGTAGGGCACTATCAAATATACAATCATGCTTTTGAAGAGCTGAAGTTTTGTGTTTTCAAGTCTTAAAGCTGACATGGAGCTTCAGACTTGGCACTCTTGAAAGAAAAATAGAGATCTATTTTTTGAGTTTAAGTTAGTCACTTTTGCAGGTCTTAATATGGAATTAGATTTGTCTGAGATTCTTTGGTTTTAATATGTATTTTATTTGATTGTATCTGCATTATTTTTATTATATATATGTATATAATATTTCATTTTATGCTTTTAATTTGTGTGTATTTATTTGAAGGTGTTTATTTTTATGATATTGAGAGATTGTTATTGATGTTAAACTTTTATTTGCTGTTCCTATTTATTTACTTTTTGGACTAGTTTCATTTTAAGTGAGAGGTTTCTGTTTTATTATTCACTTTGGATCTGTACAGTAGTTTTGGGTATTTGTGTGTCACTTTCATTTTCTCTTGGATTAGATTTGTAGCAGAAGTGGGGATTGACCTCAGCTGTGCCTGGGGAAACCCAGCGGGTCAGATCTAGACACCAGGTTAAATTATAGAAAGGGTAAGGGTGCTTCTTGTGCTCAGGGAGGCCCTTTTGTTTTAAACTGTTAATCATTTTTGTTTGTTTGTTTTTTTGTTTTTTTTGGGGAGGGGGGGGAGGTTGCAGTTCCATTGTATGCAAATGTATCTCATGCATATTCATTGTGGATGACCTAAAAAACAGACCTCTTTGTGGTACTCCAGGACTGGAGTTGCTTACCCCTGTTTTAGTACATCTGGCTCATTATCTGTTGCAGAGGTAATTCTTAACACTCACACATCCTTATTTATGGGGATCTCCGGATTGGTGAATCCATCATAAGAAGCTGGCAAAAGACTGGCACCCCGCAGTCCCATATAGAAGTACAACAGGGTGGTTCATTGACCCCCCCCCCCCCTCAAGCTTTCTACTACCTCTGAGCCTCCCAGCTCACCAGATCTAGGGGAAACCAGTCGAGCTCGCCTGTTCTTCTTTCTAGGCATTCAGCTGCAGCATGTCCCTCATCACTATGATGTCTTCTTTGTCCTGCCCACATGGAGCTTGATCATATGGCCAGGCAGTCATTTCCTGGTTTTTCCCATCAGGCAGTGTAGCTCTTTAAGCCCATGCCTCAAGGGATTGCTGGCAGCAGGCACTAATGTGACATACATGTAAGGGGGGGGGGGGGGGGTGCTTGATTTAAAAGGGGAAACAACTTCCCATTCTCCCATTTTTTACCTGCAGCTTTTTGTTAAGCGTCTTCTCTGACCTGTTACCCACCCCTTTTCTTTTCTTTTCTTTTTTTCCTTTTCTGGATTTGTTCAGTTTGAATTTATACTTTGTCTGAATAAATGTTACATGAGTATGATTATTTTCCGACGCAACTTTTTAATGTTATGTACATCACAATGTGCAACCCAATACTACCGGCAGGGCAGGTTGGTATTGGGTTGCACAAGAAGTGTTCCAGCAATCCCCACTGCTGGTAAATTTACATTGGTTGTCAGTTGCACAGAGGTGTGTTTTAAAAAAAATATTTTGCTGGCTTTTAAAATGCCACATGGTTTGGGACCGACACAATTAATAGGCCGAATTCAGGGGTGTATCAGTGGGAGGGAACAAAGATCTATTCCAAAATCACAGCTGCAGTTACCACCAGTAACAGCTTTTAGAAAAATGTGATTACAAAAAAAGATCGTTTACTACAGCAATTCCGAAGTTGTGGATTGAGCTTCCTAGGGGGCTAAGAGAAGGAAGAGATCTGAGATTTTGAAGAGGGCTGAAAATGTGGTTGATGAGCAGCAGCCATAATTAAAGTGTATGGAAGGGGGCTATAAGGTTGAGCAGTAGCAGTAAATAAAATATATTGAAGGGATTGAGCTGGGGGTTAGGCAAGGTGCGCAGCAGATATACTTTCAACATTTTAATTATTTTAAGTATTTTAATTATGTGAACAGATTTTTGTTCTGTTATGTTTTAGTTTTATTTTAGCGATTTCATAAATGTATCTTACATGCCCTTTGGGGTACATTTTAAAAAACAGCGCGCGCGTACTTTTGTTCGCGCACGAGGCGCAAACAAAAGTACGCCGGATTTTATAAGATACACGTGTAGCCGCGCGTATCTTATAAAATCCGGGTTGGCACATGCAAGGGGGTGCACATTTGTGCAACTTGCACCCGCCGTGCCCTGCGCGCGCTGCCCGTTCCCTCCGAGGCTGCTCTGAAATTGGAGTGGCTTTGGAGGGAACTTTCCTTCCACTCCCCCACACCTTCCCCTCCCTTCCCCTACCTAACCCCCCCCCCCCCCCCGGCCCTATCTAACCCCCCCCCTTTACCATTGTTGTAAAAGTTACGCCTGCCTCTGGTGATGTCCTTTTGTGGATTACAAACTGGTTAAAACACAGGAAACAGAGAGTAGAATTAAATGGAGTGGAGTGCCTCAGGGATCTGTACTTGGACCGGTGCTTTTCAATATGTATATAAATGATCTGGAAAGGAATACGACGAGTGAGGTTATCAAATTTGCGGATGATACAAAATTATTCAGAGTAATTAAATCACAAGCAGACTGTGATACATTACAGGAGGACCTTGCAAGACTGGAAGATTGGGCATCCAAATGGCAGATGAAATTTAATGTGGACAAGTGCAAGGTGTTGCATATAGGGAAAAATAACCCTTGCTGTAGTTACACAATGTTAGGTTCCATATTAGGAGCTATCACTCAGGAAAAAGATCTAGGCATCATAGTGGATAATACTTTAAAATCGTCGGCTCAGTGTGCTGCAGCAGTCAAAAAAGCAAACAAAATGTTAGGAATTATTAGGAAGGGAATGGTTAATAAATCAGAAAATGTCATAATGCCTCTATATCGCTCCATGGTGAGACCACACCTTGAATACTGTGTATAATTCTGGTCGCCGCATCTCAAAAAAGATATAGTTGTGATGGAGAAGGTACAGAAAAGGGCAACCAAAATGATGAAGGGGATGGAACAGCTCCCCTATGAGGAAAGGCTGAAGAGGTTAGGGCTGTTCAGCTTGGAGAAGAGATGGCTGAGGGAGGATATGATAGAGGTGTTTAAAATCATGAGAGGTCTTGAACGAGTAGATGTGAATCGGTTATTTACACTTTCGAATAATAGAAGGACTAGGAGGCATTCCATGAAGTTAGCAAGTAGCACATTTAAGACTAATCGGAGAAAATTCTTTTTCACTCAGCGCACAATAAAGCTCTGGAATTTGTTGCCAGAGGATGTGGTTAGTGCAGTTAGTGTAGCTGGGTTCAAAAAAGGTTTGGATAAGTTCTTGGAGGAGAAGTCCATTAATGGCTATTAATCAATTATACTTAGGGAATAGCCACTGCTATTAATTTCATCAGTAGCATGGGATCTTCTTAGTGTTTGGGTAATTGCAAGGTTCTTGTGGCCTGGTTTTGGCCTCTGTTGGAAACAGGATGCTGGGCTTGATGGACCCTTGGTCTGACCCAGCATGGCAATTTCTTATGTTCTTATGTTCTTAGGAAAGGTACATTATTGGAGGTGAAACTCTTCTAACTACAAAGTAAGAGCAGGATCTGGGGGTAATTGTACTTGATGATCTAAAGTTGGCCAAACAGGTAGATAAAGCACTGATCAAAGCCAGAATGATGTTTGGCTGCAAAAGGAAATGAATGGTCAGCAGAAAAATGGAGGTAATATTGCCCTTGTATAGGTTTCTGGTAAGACCTAACTTAGAATACTTTGTATAATTCTGGAGACAGCAGCTTCAAAAAGATTTAAACAGGATGGAGTCAGTTCAGAGGGTGGCTATTAATATGGTTAGTGGTCTTTCTAAAGCATATCAGGATAGACTTAAATATCTAAACATGTTGACCCTGAAGGAAAAACGAGATAGGGCGGATATGATAGAAATGTTCAAATATCTCAAAGAGATACGCACAAGAGGTGAGCCTCTTTCAAAGAAAGTAGACTCTAGAACAAGGGGTCATATGATGAGGTTGAAAGGGAATAGACTCAGGAGTAATCTTATGAAATATTTCTTTACAGAGAGGATGGTGGATGTGTGGAATGGCTTCCCAGAGGAGATGGTGAAGGCAAAAACAGAATCAGAATTCAAGAAAGCATGGGATAAATACAGGGGATCTCTGAAGGCGTGATAGGAATTGTAAGCTAAATTAGTTGGACGGATGAGCAGAGTAGTATATAGGCCATATGGCCATTTTCTGCTGTCATGTTTCTATGTTAAAAATGGCTTGCCATGGCCTAGTGGTCTGAGCCTGATCCTCTACCACTGGTGACCTAAATCATGCCCTTGGGACTCATGTTTCATAGTTGGGTGTGGGGCCAGTTTGGGCTCATGATATCCAGTGCAGTATAATGATAATTAACTTTGTTATTGTTACTACTGCTATTCTGTCATTCCAAACTGCAATGTGTGTACATTGCATAACCTTTATGATGAAAACAAGATTGGCTGCATTTAAGATTCTGGTCATTGTTTTGGACTGTATAGCATTCCTGAAGGAGAAATCCAAATTGCAGAGAGACAGAAAACGTGAGAATTTCAATTTGATTAGCTATTTAAAGTACTGGGCAGGTACCTAAACAGCAAAAAAACAAAAAAAACAAACAAACAAAACCCAAACAAAACCCCCAAACCATATTTATTTCACTTCTTAGCAGTGGAATGTATTTAAAATCTAAATAATGAACTATTTACCTCTTTCACCCTACAGATTTATAGCTCTGATCTATTCAGACTAGCACCTTTTTAACACCTCTCTTCAAACAGAAGATAGTGGAACAGGAAAGAAGAACAAAGTTACAAGAGCCGTCTCCAGAACAATTTTACTGAGGGCAGTTTTCAAGCAGACTCTGAAAGAAATAGGGGAGGGGACCACTGGAGTTCTGTGGGGACTGGGAACTTTGATCCTTTCTTTGAATGGATGAGGAGGAGGACTTAAACCACAGAGCTGAGAATGACAAATGTTTCACATTCCTATAGTAGTTCTGTGAAATGAGAACACGTGTGCACTAGGGATATAATCATTTCACTTGAAATCTATTAGGACACCAGATTTCTGATCACATCTGAAACATTCTTCTAATTTCAGGGTTTCATTTTGCAAACAAATTGCAAATTGTACTAATGGCATGGAAATATTCAGAAAATTATAATAGTGAGTGTCTCTTTGATCAAAAGGTCATTTTCTGCAAGTACTTTGATGGTGAGAAGGTGTGAGAGAAAATTAACGTAGTTGGAAGAGGCTGATTAAACAGGACAATTGCAATTGGATCTCTTGTTCCGAATTAGATAAATAGAAAGACTTTAGGGGCCTCTATTCTAGAAGGAGCTAGACTGGTAACTTCAAGGGTTTCACTACAAAGTGTGGGGAATTTTTGTTTATTCTGGGGTGTTTTCTTTTTAGAGGAGTTCAGTTAGACTGTAGGGTAAATCTGTTTGGCGGCTTGTTGCTTGTGGGGGCTTGAGTGTAAGTTTTGAAAGTAAATTCTGATTTGCTTGTAGGAACTGCTTGTATTGTTTAAATCTTGTTAGCTGGCAGAGGGCTTGTTTGCAAGTTTTTAAAGTCCCTCCCTACCTCTTCCTTCCATTCTAATTGTATACTAGACTAACCCACTGCTACTTTTCAGGAAAGTATGCCCCTAGGACCACTGTCAGATTGGCCCAGCCTAGTTTGTATGCACATGGACTCAGCCCCCAACAGGCAGCTGCTGATGTATTGCAGATTATGGGTTAGGATGGCCAGCGTCCAGGCAGAGATGTAAGACAGACCGAGGTGAGGGCTGGCAGAGTTCAGGCTGAGACAAGAAGCAGGCAAAGGTCAGGGCAGGCAGCAAGTGAAGTAATGTCAAAGGGTCAGGCTGGATCAGAAAAACAAAGTCAGTCCAGAGGTGAAGGAAGAGCAAGGCAAGCAGGAACCAGGACAGGTGAGAGGTCAGGAGAAGAGCATGGCAGGTAAAAGCAAGGACTAGAGTAGAGGCAGGAGCAGGCAAGTAGACAAGCAGAGACTGGAGACAGGATCAGGACCGATGACAACAGAGGAATCCCAGAAGGACCTGCTGCTGAGGTGCTAGCTAGGTGCACTGAGCTTCCTTATATCTTCAGGCAATTATGATGTCATCAGCCAGTGCCATAGAAAGTCCCAGATGCAGGGCCTATAATGGCTGAGGAATTGCAAACTTCCTCCTAGTCAAAGTTACTGGATGCAGCACAGTGCAGGGAGCTATGTTGGAGGAGCCTGTGGCCAGAGGCCACTTCTGGGAAGGTATGTGGCTTTTTCACCTACTAATTATGGAGCTGGACTACATAAGATAACCTGATACTGATTGGTGGAGAAACATAAGAAAGTAATTTAGAAAAGTTTTAGTTGTTAGTGAGAACAGAATACTTAAGTTCAAGGAGAGCTCAATTAATAACAGCATACTAATTTACATTTAGTTGATCTGAATTTTAGTAGCCAAGGCTTCAGGATTCTTTATAGAATACAAACCTAATAGATATCTATCTGAATTCATGAAAGCATGGCATAAACACAAGTGATCTCTGAGGGAGTGGTAGGGATTGTAAAGCTGAATTAGTTGGTTTGGATTTACTGATTGGATGAGCCACATTTTTTTTTCTGCCATCACGGTTCTATGTTTAGTTGATTGTAGTTGGAATCAGATTTTATGGAAAACTTTTTATTAGTGGAAACAACAAAAGTGCACATTAAGGGGTAGATTTTTAAAGTTGCGCGAGCACATCCATGTGCGCACGCTACCCGGCACGCACACATGGACACGCAATTTTATAACATGCGTGCGCCCTTCCCCTTCCCCCCTACCTTTTTCCTTTTTTGGCTTTTGTTCTAAAACTTACTTCAGCCCTGGGGCTGAAGTAATTTGCATGTGCCTGCCGACTGCCGACGCGCGATCCCCGGCACAGCGGCAAATGGCCACTGTGCCAGGAGCCTCTGACCCCTCCCCGCCCCTGATCCACCCTGCCCCGCTCCCTCCCCGCCCCTTTTTGCAAGCCCCGGGACTTACACGCGTCCCGAGGTTCTACACGCGTCGCCAGGCCTTTTGAAAATAGGCTCGGCGCGCGTATGACTGGTTACGCACGTAACCTTTTGAAAATCCGGCCCTAAGAGCAGAATCCTCAAGAGAAGCAGTCTAGAAGAGTTTATTTTCATGTCTCATATAAAAATCACATTTATTGCAGTCAACATTTGTGCTTACTATTTTCGATTTTCCACAACAGCAGATTAAAGGCAATGATTTTAACAGCCAATAGCAGGGGCAGTCAATAATGAGGCAGGGTGAGGTGGTCGCTTCAGGAGGCAGAATTTTGAGGCAGCGAAAAATGCCTCTCTCAGAAAACCGCTTTGGCGTCCGCACTCACACTGCCTGCCCCTGCTGCAGCTGCCGACTGCCTCACACTCAGTTGCCCTCTGTGTTCATAAACTGGCACCCATCTAATGATCTAAAAAAAAAAAAAGAAGAAAGGTGCGGTGTCCCATGTCATGTGGCCAGGCTCAGCATTTTCTGCTTCCTCCCTTGTGCTTCGGTGCCTGCTTGAGCAAGGTCCTACTCTTCGGCGGTGCTTATGCACAGCTCAGCTGCTTTGTTTGGTGGCGTTTCTTTCCCACTTGTGTTGATGCCTGCCTCCAAAATAAAGTATGTAAAAAAAAGGAAAAATGACGGCAATGCCAGCAAGCAATACTGAGCCTCGATTCCCATACCTGTGACCCCCTTTTCTGCTGCCTGCTTAGCCACTTGTCTCAGCCGCCCATGGGAGGGTAGGAGGCCAGGCAGGGACTCATGTTGTGGGGGGAAAAAAAGCTGAGTCTGCCGAGGGTCCGGGATGTCGGGGAGGGGGGCCGCGAGGCAGAACGGGACGGCTTCAGCCTGCAGCAGGAGATGATTTTAAGGCAGCAGCAGGCCGGAGCTCATACACACTATGGAGTTTGACTGGGACAGGGTAGGGCGGCTGCTGGGGTGAGGAGCAGAGCAGAAGACCTAGATGGCATTGAATAGGCAGGCTCCAGGCCCCAGTCCAGTAGCAGCACTGCCTGCAGTGATACTCCTGCTGGAACATACTGAATATCCTGGAGAGAGAGAGAGAGAAACACTGGTCGTGAGGTGAGTGGGGTAAGACAGAAAATGAAAGAGACAGTCATAGTGACTGCTGAGAGAGTGACTGCTTTAGGAGAAGGGGGTGACAGTGACTGGAGAGAGACAGAGACTGTTCTGGGGTGACAGTGACCTATGAGAGAGAGAGACTGCTCTTGGAGGTGGGTGACAGTGACAAGAGAGATACTGGTCTGGGGAGAGTTGATAGTGATGAGAGATACTGGTCTGGGGAGGGTTGATATGATGGGGGAGGGGTGCCTGGGCACCACCAGCATCACCTATCCTGTTGTGACCCAAAGAGAGGCCTGGTGGGGCCACAGCAGACCCCCATCCCGCTGTGGCTTGAAGAGACAGGGATGCCTTGAGAGTGTGAGTGTGTGCGAGAGAGTATTAGCTTGTGAGCTTGTGTGTGAATGTGTGTGTGCATGTATGCGTGCAAGAGAGTGATCCTGTGTACGTATGTGTGCTGGAGAATGAGATCCTGTGTACGTGTGTATGTGTGTACGAGAGAGTGAGAGCCTGGGTGTGTGCATGGGTGTGTGGGTACAAGACAGCCTGTGAGTATGTGGGTGTCTGAGAAAGAGAACCCATATGCATGTGTACATGGTGGTGTGCCTGAGAACCTGTGTGCATGTGTGAGCATGGTGGTGTGCTTGAGAGCCTGTGTGTGTGAGAGGAGGGAGAGAAAGCCTCTGCATGTGAGAGGTCATGGGTATGTTTGTGTGCTCCTCCTCCCACAATCCACAACAAATTTAGGGTAACTGGAAATCAAAAGATATCAGGTATGGAGAGTGGGGAATTTTGTTTATTCTTATTAGATTCAACTGATGAATGTTATTTGATGTGACTGTTGTTTTGAAATATTTTATTGTTTTTTGAGAACATTAAAAAAAAAAAGTGATGTCCTGTTCATCAGCCATTTTGAAATATTTATTCCATTAGTATAGTTTTACTATTATGATTAATGTTACATTTCTGAATTTGATTATTGTTTTAAGAGGAATAATGGTGTTTCTGTTTTTCCATTGTTGCACTGCATAAAGATCTGGCTTCATGCAGTTTCCAGTTTAGTTTTTGCCTGCACATTTCTGTTTATATTTTATTCTATATTTGGTGTCAATCCATCTGGGTTCGACATGTGTGATCGAAGTGACGTATTCTGTTGGCATATAGTTTCTGTGTAGGGATCTAGCAGACTGGCTTGTTCCTAATAGCAGGTGTATTAGTGTTTTGGAACCTGGTGCAATATTTGTAGTGTTGTCTTTTCAAAGGTAGGGATGTTACTGTTTGAGTGCTGGCATTTAGTGCTGTTTTAGTATGAAAGATTTATTTATTTATTTATTTATTTATTTAAAATATTTCTAGACCGCTTATAGCAAATAATTGTACTAAGCAGATTACATTGTAAATATAAAATCCATCATAATAGGTTTACTATATTATCATTGTTATTCAGTTTACTCATGGATTTCTGAGGGCCAAGCCCACATCAAATGTATTTTACAATAGGCCTAATAACAAATATCCTTTTTGCAAGGTTTTCTGGTTGGCACCAGTGCAGTGCATGGAAAAATAATATTCATGTTGCTGTGATATTTTTACCTTGGAAGACTATGAATATCTTTTTCATGTACAATCTGTTATTATAAATGCACATTTTTTAATTGTGTGTGGTGAGGGTCCGTGTGTAAGGTTTGCCTAGTGCATCAGATATCCTTGCACTGACCTGGAGCGAGTGTGCCACACACGACCCCCCCACCATCCACCCATTTCCCACTTCTCCAGGGGGCAAATGCTGTGGAAATGTGGGAAGCAGCCTGTAGTGTTCCTGGGAGTGTGGCAGGATTGCCAGCGTTCAAGAAATATCATCAGTGATGCACCGTCTGCCATTTCTTTGGGAATTCTGACCCTTGCTTCCCTCTTCTGTAGCATTTGAAATCTCCGGAAGGGCCAGACTCCAAGGGGACCCTCTGTCCACCCATGACCTTCTCGATGATTTGAACTGTGCTGTGCCTTTGGGGGGGGGGGTGTATGGGGTGGGGGATCTCATCCCTCTTCTCAGGCAGCAGACAGCCTTGAGCCGCCATTGGCCAGCAGTAATTGTTTGATATACGCAGTGCAAAGAAAATGGACCCACTTTAAAGCATTTGCAGCTATTGTTTTTATGAGACAAAGAGCTAGATTCAATCAATTGAAAAAAAACGGGGCTTCTCATTTTGCTGGGCATGCAAATTAAGGGGGTCAGTTACTGAAGGTTTTCTCCTATTTTGTGTCTATGGCAAAATGCTAAGGACCAGATTTTAAAAACTACGCGCGCGCATAGATTTGTGCTTGCAACCCGGCGGGCACAAATCTAAGCTCGATTTTATAACATGCGCACGCAGCTGCTCTCATGCTATAAAATCCAGGGTTGGCGCGCACAAGGCGGTGCACAATTGTGCAACTTGCGTGCGCCGAGCCGCGCAGCCTTCCTCCGTTCCCCCACCTTCCCCTACCTAACCCCGCCCCCCAGCCCTACCTAAAACCTCCCCTTTACCTTTAATTTTTAAGTCACGCCTGCCTCCGGGCAGGCGTAGGTTGCGCGCACCAGCAACGGCCGGCCCGCGATCCTGGGCACAGCGGCAAATGGCCGCTGTGCCTGGAGGCTCTGTCCCCGCCTCCAGCCCGCCCACTCCCCGCCCATTTTTTCAAGCCCTGGGACATACGCGCGTCCCGGGGCTTGCACACGTCGCCGAGCCTATGAAAATAGGCTCGGCGCGCGCAGGAGGCTTTTAAAAGGGTTAGGCCCCCTTACTGAATAGGGCCCTAAAGTAGGTAGTTCCTGAGCGAAGAGATTGGGGTGTATTGTGCTTTCTCAGTGTGTGCAAAATAAGAAGAAAGCTTGGAAGATAAAATTCTAATAAAAAGGGCTACATTAATGGCAGCTACCAAAAGTCTGAGTTAATCAATTGGGAATGTGTGCATCTCCTGCATAGATCTGATTTTTTTTTTTTTGTTTGCACTTGGTGAAAGCTAAATTGGCCACTGTACTTTTCTTTGTTTATGTCATACAAAACATCTCTTTGAATGGTTCTCACTGACTGCAAGAGTTTAATTGGGCCTGAAATGCTAATGTTCTGCTTTCCCAGAGTTATATCACCTATCAGTAGAATTTTAAATCATTTGTATGCACCCAGAGATTGTTTTAGTTTTAACTTCCTCCTATAGCAGGAATTTATGGAGAATATCACCCCACAGTTCCACAAGAGACGATATGCCTGGGTGGCACGACCCTCTCAGTGCTTCAGACCATGTTTACGGTACCGATTTGACAATTTTTTCTTAATTATCCTTTTTAGGCTATCTCTGGACACCCCTCCCCTTCTCCCTCGCTCCCTGTTATAAAACAGTGAGGAAGCATTGAGTCGGGCCTACTTCTGTAAGAATTCTGAAGACAGGGAAAGTGAATCAGTTTGAACTTTCCCATATACCCTTTATATCCCACAGTGCTTAACAAACACAAAAAAAGGAAAGGAAAACTAAACATGAAGTCACCTTTGGGAAAGAATTAAGCTGCAGTTCTTTCCTGTTCTAGAAGATAGAATTATGGATACATTTTTTTTTAAAAGGTACAGAAACAGAATAAACTTTAGCGTCTTGATCAATATTGCACAAAAGTAAAATGACAGTAGGGAAATAAAAATGTGTGCCTGATTCTCATTTTCCACTAGATTGTACTCTAAATACAAGACTATCCTGCCTGTCACAAGTCAGAGCATCAGTAAATAATAATATCAGCAATGCATAAGAGAAGCACAGATGGAGCTTCATGCATGGCAGTCAAGCAAGTCAGGACTCAGTCTAGTTGGAGAATGAGAGGGATAGCATTGTACGATCCTACACAGGCATTTCTCCACAGATGAACAAGAAGTTCCAAGCAGAACTAATAGAGCCTTATTTTCAGGCTGCAGATGCACACATCCATGCATATATGTGTGGGGAAAAATACCCTTGCCAGAATCCTAAGGGACTACCTGACCATGTTCTGCAAAGTTGGTATGGCTAGGGCATCAAACATAAAAATTATTAGGGGGACACACATACACACATATATAAACATGGGGATGGCATAAACCTTATTTCTTTCAGAAAGTAGGCTAAATACTTGAAGGCTAATGGATGAAAGGATCAATTTGTGCTGGAAAAATTAAGAGAGAGAATTTCACTTATGAAAGAAATATGGTGATGGAAGAACAAATTTGCCAGCTGATTTAAATGGAATGCCAAGATGTGAGGAGGAGATATATTACCTTATGAACCTGCAACCAAATAGAGAAAAGTTATAATAACCAGGGGTGGCAAGATGAGGTAGTTGCCATAGGCAGCAAATTTGGGGGGGCAGCAGTAAGAAAGAAAACCCATGCAGAAGTGTGATAAGAAGACCCAGGCAGAGACACAGTAAGTGACATGCTAGTGGGGTTGCCGTCTCCAGCTAGCAGAAGAATAGTGGTGCAGTGAGGAAAGAGAGTGAGAAGCATAGGTGTAGTTTTGGTGTGTGCGTGTGGGGGGTACATATGGAAGCAATTCTCTCTCAAATGCTTTGGGCTAGTGCTGAGTCAGATCTCCTCTCCCTCCCAATATGACCTCCCTAGTTCTTTTGCTCCCACCCCCCCCCAAAAAAAAAAAACTAAACAGAAAAACTTCCCCTATAATGAGAGGAGTTCATTTTTTATTTCTTTCATAACTCTGGGGTGTATACCATCTGGCCCCGGTGATTTGTTACTCTTTAATTTGTCAATTTACTATATTACCTCTTCCTGGTTCATTGTGATTTGATTCAGTTCCACTAAAACATCATCCTCAAAGAGTGTTTCTGGTATGAATATCTCTCCGCCATACTACCCCGAGGATGCTGAAGAATTTTCATTCAGTATTTTCACCCTTAAGGTCACTTTTAATCATTGATCCAAAAATAAAGTATATTTTTAGAATTTTTAAATGCTTATAATAAAAATACTTCTCCTTCAACAGGTGACATGCCTAAGTTTGTATGATGCTTGAATTGTGGTATCATACATAAGATATATGATCTCCCCTCCAGACAAGAATAAAATTGGGAGCCTCTGAGGCAGCTGTTACGAAACATGATATCATGTCGAGCTCTGTTGAAGGTCCAATCAACTACCTCACAGGCTTCTTTCTTCAAATATACTTAAAAACTTTTTTATTTTGAATTTTTGCCACTCCAGCAAATTTCAGGTTCTCTTTTAGTCAGCCTTATTAATACTTTACATCTAATATGCACATAAATAAAGGTTAATAAATAAAGGAGCCTATTTATTAAAGATTTTTTCCCATTTGGGCAGATTTTCAAAGGCTACGCGGGTAACATACACATGTAACCTAAGGAAATCTGCCCCTGCGCGCGCCGAGCCTATTTTGCATAGGCTTGGTGGTGCCCGCAAGCCCCGGGACGTGTGTGAGTCCCGGGGCTTGCAAAAAGGTGCGGTTTGGGGGTGTGGCCAGGGGGGCGTGGTGTCGGCTCGGGGGCATGTTCGGGGGTGTGGTGGCGGTTCAGGGCGGTCCGGGGGCTTGGCCGAGTGCCCCGACATAGCGGCCTGTATAGGGGCCTGCCATGCCAGCAAACATTCGGCGCACGCAAGTTATGACTGCAAATTACGACTGCCCGGAGGCAGGCGTAACTTCCTGGACAAAGGTTAGGAGGGGGATTTAGATAGGGCTGGGGGGTGGGTTAGATAGGGGAAGGGAGGGGAAGGTGGGGGGAGGCGGATGGAAAGTTCCCTCTGATGCATTTCGGAGCGGCCTCGGAGGGAACAGGCAGCGCGCGCCGCGCTCGGTGTCTGCAAGGTGCACAAATGTGCACCTCCTTGCCCGCGCCGACCCCGGATTTTAAAAGATACGCGTGGCTACGCGCGTACCTATTGAAATCCGGCATACGTTTGTTTGCGCCGGGTGAGTGAACAAAAGTACGCTCTCATGCTTTTTTTTTAAATGTACCCCATTGTGTTTCAAAGGGAAAAATGCTTAGTAAATAGGGACCAAAATTTGTTAACCATTATTTCTGTGCATTCAAGTGGAGTAACACTGCAATCACATTACATCTAACTTTTTAGTGTTTATTCCTTGTTCTTATTGTCTTCCTTTGGATTCACATTCCAGTTTTTGAAAGATATCCTTTTGTCTTTAATAGCCTCTTTCACCTCACCATTTAACCATGCTGGGTTTTATTTGGTTTTCTTTCTTTCTTTAATACATGAAATGCAACTAGTCTGGCCTTCCAAAATGGTGTTTTTAAGCAACATTCACACCACAAGCAAACTTTTAATCTTTGCAATTGCTTTATTTAGTTGTTTTTTTCTCATGTCCTCATTTTATAATAATCTTCCTTTTTAAATTAAAATGATACCCCAGTAGTTTTCCTTACTTCTTCCTATGAGTGATTATATTAAATATTATTACGTTATGATCACTATTGCCAAGTGGCTCCATCACTGTTATCTCTCGCAGCAGATCCTGCATTAAAGTGAAGATTTGATCTATGGTATTTCCCCCTCTCATTGGTTCCAGGACCAGTTTCTATATGAAGCAGTTATTTATGGCATCTAGAAACTTTATCTCCCTAGCATGCCCTGATGAGAAATTTATCTAATTGACATTGAAATAATTGAAATCGCCCATTATTTCTGTGTTGCCTAATTTGTTAGCTTTTCTAATTTCTGTTAGCATTGCACTGTCCTTCATCCTGGCCAGGCGGATGGTAAAATACCCCCATTGCTATACTCTTCCCCATCATACATGGAATTTCTACCCAGAGAGATTATGCAGCACATTTTGTCTTCTGCAGGGCTTTTACCCTGTTTGACTCTATGGGGGTCATTTTAAATTTTGTATTCAGGGGGCGGAGCATATGTAAAGTAGGAAAGAGTTATTGTGTGCGGTGAAACAGCCACAGTGTTAGCGTGGCTCCTAACGTGGCCAATAGCTACAACCCTTTCATTTGTAGTACGTTGTGTGCTAGAGGCCGGTAAAGGTTTATCGCAGTTCACAATGTTTCCGGACAGCCTGTTTCTCTCTCTCTCTCTCTCAACAGGCTGTTCGTGAACTGCAATATATACTCGCAATGTAGCCCAAATTGGGTTAATAGTACAACTTGCGCTAAGAGCGTGTTGCAAGCTGTTATCGCAATGTGTGATATGCATGCTTATTAGCATAAGGTAACACCCCTTTTTGGTATCGCATGCGATATTGGAAAATGAGGCCCTATGTCTATGCCATCCTTAACATACATGTATAGCGTCATTCCTCCACCAATTTAACTTGGCCTCTCATTTCAGTATTATCTGTACCCTGGTATCACAGTGTCCCATTGGTTGTCCTCTTTTACCAGATCTCTGAGATGTCTATTCTGTTTAAATCTTCATTCACTGCCATATATTCCAAATCTCCAGCCTTATTTTTTAGACTTCTTACACTCACATACAGACAAGTCAATTGTCTGACAATTCAATTTTTTTGTTCTTTTTCTTAATTAGCTTTCCAATTAATTACAACAATCTATACTTGAGTAGAAAATAGGAGACACTAATAAATGAAACAAAAATCAATAAATTCAAAACAATAAATGAAAAGAAAAATCACATTTGTGGTGACCAGAAAATAAAGTTCACATTTCAGGACTGGAGAAGTGCTATGAATCTCAGAAGTCATGTGAAATTGGATTTTTATGTGACCGTAAAATCTAGCTCCTGCTATTGGCACAAAATATATTACTATCCTCATTTCACCCTCTCCTTCTCTCATTATTCCCTTGTGCATATGCATTCCTCTTTTAATTACTTCATGCATGTGTGGAATAGGAGAGAAAGCAAGAAGCTGAGTATGCCCTATTGCAGATGTAATAATGGATGAAAAAGATGACGTGACTATCTCTAGTTGAACAAAGAAAACACAAGATGCATTTTTTCTTATTTTATGCTTGATTCTCAGCAAGGTCTTTCAGTTTGTCCAACAAATGTATAATCACGTCTTTCACCAGAAAAGTTTTCTAAAAGTCAATATACTCACATATCAATGCTCTAAGAGCTATGGATAATTATTTTTAAGTAATATCTCTGTTTGAATGTAATGCTTTGTAGTGTCACTGTCCAATGCATTCTCTTGGGTACCCTCCTCCAGCTATAAATCTGTTTTACATGACATCCATATTCAAAAGCATTTGAACCCTGATATTCAGACTTAGCAGGATGACTTAACCGGTTAAGTCTAGTCAGGCCAAAAAGCCTACCTAAAGTTAGGAAGCTATAGTTAGCCGGCTAACTTTAAGAAAGCCAGCTATATTCAATATGCGGTTTCACTATAGATATACTTCCAAAGTTAACCGGATACGTTTATCTGGCTAAATTTCCTAGCCAGACTGTGTCTAATTATGGACCTCCATATCTTCAGCTTGTAACAAATATTCCTCATCCGTAGTGCACAACCTTCACAATCTCAAAAATCTCTATTTTGTTGGCTTTGGAAATGTAGTAACTTTTTATTAACATTACCGCACCATTAGAATCTACTAGGACTGGGAAGCTCCCTCCCCAGTCCCTACTTACCCTTTTCTCACATCCACCTGGAAGCAGGTGCTAAAGTGATGTCACTTTGATGCCATCCTCCTGGCAGATATTGCCATTTTTTACCTCAAGTGAGGGCATTAGCAAGTGGGCTTTGTTTCTGTCTCTAAGGATTTTGTCAGGACCATGGGAAGGGTAAATGGGAACCATGGAGGGAGCTTCCCTGTCCCAACAGATTTTAAGAGGAATAGTGACTTAGGGCCTTATATTCCAAGCCTGCGATAGCTAGCGAAGGTAGCACACGCCTGCGCTATCTACATCGGGGCGGAGTCGGCCCCGGAAGAGGAGGAGTCGGGGTGTCACCGGGGCTGACTCTGCGAGGATGGTACGCACAGCAAAAAGGCAAGGGCCTTTTCGCTGCCTATTTCGCGCCCAATAACTACACCTTCTATGGTGTAGTTATTGGGCGTGATGCTGGCAGCGATCGCACCGCGGACGTGCTCAGGCCTGGGTTAGGCCTGGACTTCAGGTTGGGTTAGAGTTGTGGCAGGAGTGCCTGAGTATTGAGGTCAGATGGGCACTGAAAAGCCCTGGTAAGGGTTGTGGAGGGCTAGACAGTTAGGCCAGGCCCCAGGTTAAATTGAGGTAGGACAGGAGGGTGATTCCTGAGTCACAGGAGGCCCATTGTTTTCTTTAATTTTTTTATAACAAATACAAAAATTTTTGTAAGAGGCCATTTTCAGTCCATTCCATTGGAACAAACCAAAAATGGTCTCAGTCATATTTTATGCATTCATTCTAAATGAATAATATATAGCAACACAGTAAATGCCAGTAAATAAAGACCATTTGGCTTATCACATTTTCCTAGTTCTTCTGGCCTTCACTCCTAAGGATATATCTCAGCTGCCAGCTGTAGAAGATTTTCTGCTTTTAGGATATTGCTCCTTATCCAAGTTAGTGTTTGTTGTCTTCCCTTCCTAGGTAGATGAGTATATATGTTCCCTTACTTAATCCAACATCCAAGACCTTCTTAGCTTTGAAATAATGTAATCAGCTACTAAAGCTAATGAGGTTGTTGCCTGATCATCCAGTCAACTATGTCTCTGAGACAGAGCTGCATGGCAGCTAAATAAGAACCTCCTCATGCCTCCCACAAGCTTTCTGCTGCTTTGCACAAAGGAAAATGGTATAGAGTCCTTCTGATAATTGTCAATGTACTCAAAAACTGTACTTGCAGAAGAGTTTCTCTTCTTCCATAGATCACAAAACCGGAACTCCTGGAGAAGCACAACTCCTTGTGGTACCTCCTGGCTCCCAGCAAGATGCCTGCAAAATTTCTCCCACTGTCTCATGGAAAGCACTTTTATATCACTACCCAACCCATCTCCTTTGGGGGAAGAACTCTTCTGTCATTCATCTCCAGCATGAACTCACTCTGAACCTCCTATTGCTAGAAAGTTCCTCATAATAAATGATAGCGCCATTCAGTGAACCCCTGAAGTGGGGTCACATTTATATCACCCCCTACCTTCCCTACTTTCTTCCAGTGAGTACATTTTGAGTGCCTTAAACATCTTTGTGTTACAGGCCTGAATCATTTTAATGGGCATTTTCTGGACCACTTCCATTCTCTCACTGTCCTTATGTTACAGCCTCCAGAAATGAACACAGTGCTCAAGGTGGAGTCTCACTAGTAACCTTCACAAAGGAAATATTGCCTCTATGTTCCTGCTGATAATATTTCTGCTTAGGCAACCAAGCACATTATTTATTTTCCTAGTTACATTATTACATTGACTGACTACCTTGACGTCACCAAAGATGATTACTCCTTGCTCCTTTTCTTGTTCGACAACTTACAGTTCTTGTCCTTTTAATTGAAATATGGCTAATGAAATTTTTCATGTTAAATGCATTACTTTATTGGCTCTTTCACATTCTCTTTCATTTTTTTTTCACCCCCACAGGAATGTCTACTCTGATACAGATTTTTGAATCATCTACAAACTAGCATATTTTCCCCTCAAGTTCCTACCAATGCTGCTAATAAAGATATTTCAAAAGAACCAATTCCGTTACTGAGCCCTGGGGTGCTTCACTGGTCACTTTGTCTTCAACAAAATGAACTCCATTTATCAGCACTCTGGGTCCTACAGCTGAACCATTTCCTCATCCAATTTATAATGTTCTAGCCTACTCCCATACTATGAAGCTTGTCTATCAGCCTTCTGAATAGAACAATATTAGGTGCCTTGCTCAAGTCCAGAAAGTCAATATGCACTGCACCTCCCTGACCAGCCACTTTTGTCAGCTCATTAATGAACTCAATCAAGTTTGTTTGTTTGGAATCTTCTCTTTATGAAACTCTTATCTTCTGTCCTGTAATCTACTTTTTTCAAAGTGCTGCACTATCAGTTACTTAGCAGTGTTTCCATAGTTTTGCTCATTTTGCATGGCAGGACTACTTTCACTCTTTCAGTCTCTCAGAACCTCTCCTGTCTTCCAGAACAATTTGAAAAAAAATGAGAAGTGTGTGGTCAGCACATACTTGGGCTTTTTTACTATTGTAGGATCCTGGCTGAAAAACATCCGGTCCCATGGCATATCCCACTCTCATTTGTGCAAGTGCTTTCAGCCCAAAAGTTCATTAGTCTTAAGAAGCTGAAATCAGATTTTGCTTAAGGCCAACCTTACCACGGATGAGGAAGCAGCATTATATAATATTCAGCACCAAGATCCTTTCTTAGATATTTTAAATATGGTGATATCTTAGAGTCTGCTACTACCTCCATATCCTCCTGCATCACAATTTATTTGAGTTTTGGCAGCAGGATATATTCATTATTCTCTCTCATCTATCTATCTATTTATCTATCTATCTATCTATCCAAGTCCAATAATAAACAAGGATAATTTAATATGCTTCTGGCAGGCAAATAACTAATGCCCTTGTTCCAGTCCAAAAGGCACTGATTAGGCAATATATCTTGAGACAATGATTTTAATCTCATTCAATAAGATATAGCTTTCCATAAGAGAACAGTTGAGATATTTACCAATGCCAGTCTTGGTTTCAAGAATACTGCTAGGATAAAATTAGGCACCAATGAAAACAGCCTCAAAAATAAAAATAGGAACTTGCACAGTCTAATAACCACTTCTTGATTAATTCCCCAGATTTCAACACTATAGGGTTAACTGATACAATGTTTTAGCTTGAAATACCTTACTCACTATAGGGACGGGGGATGGCCCTGAGTTGACTACTATGGAATCATAAAATATTATTTACAGGTTGGTTTGTTTTTTTTGCTTCATAACATACTTCCATACGAACAATCCAGCTGAACTTATTCAATTTATTTATTTGTCTTCATTTATTTATTTAGCTCACACCTTTCCATTGTTCGCTCTAGGTGTGATCATCAAGTTTTGGTAATGCTTGATTATCTCAGTTTTTGTTTTAGTAATCAACAAAAGTTTAATTGTTTTTACCTGAAGGTCAAAACTTTTAGCCCACATACATTACAGTCATTTTTCATAAGGAAACAAAGCACATTATCCCTTTTGGAAAATTAACAGCCACAAATTCTGTGCGTTAAAAGTGACCATCCTATTTGTGTGGCTGGAGAGGGAAGGGGGACCTGCAAAACAGCACATACAATTTTGAAAATGGCAAGCATGCATGCTATTTTGCTCTCCCAGCCTTAGTATACCCAGAAGGCCCCTTTTCAGTGTGGCTAAAAGTGTGAATATTGTAAAACCCGTGTGTACATTTTAGCCTCTTTTAGGTGATCGATTTCCAGACATGCCAATTTATAGGGATGCATGGGGTAAAGATTTTGTTTCATTTTTTAATTTCATTATTGAGGTGGGGTTTTTTTTGATGAATTTCATCCAGCCTGGAGCAAAAGCCCCAACACCTGGACTTGTGCTTAGGCAAGGCCCGGGCCCAGGCCCAATACCAGGGCCAGGTCAGCAGGCCAGATTCCGATGCCAGGGCCTCAGCCCAGGGCCAGCCCTGACACTGGAGCCTCTGCCTTGGCCCCAGACCAGGCTTCGATTGCGATGACCTCTTCTTTACAATGATGACATCTGCTTGGGATGCACCAGAGCTATTTAACTCTGATGCCTGCTTCCTCAATGGAGGCCACCATTTTGTTATACAGCAGTTTAAATTGAACTACTGTACAGCAAAATAGTGGCCTCCACTGTATTTATAAAGATCAAAGAAAGAGGACATCGTGTTTGAGGCCTGGACCGAGACCAAGGCCCTGACGTGTCAGGAGATCGCCCCCGGACCCCCGGTGGACCCCCAGGGACTTTTGGCCAGCTTGGGGGGGGGGCCTCCTGACCCCCACAAGACTTGCCAAAAGTCCAGCAGGGGTCCGGGAGCGACCTCCTGCACGCGGGCCGTATGGCCAATCTTCAAAATGGCACCGGCGCTACCTTTGCCCTCACTATGTCATACAGGCGACGGTCGCTACCTTTGCCCTCACTATGTCATACAGGCGACGGTCGCTACCTTTGCCCTCACTATGTCATACAGGCGACGGTCGCTACCTTTGCCCTCACTATGTCATACGGGTGACGGACTGACTACAAAACGTCCCTGCTCATCCCCTCCGCCAAGGCCACGCTCCACCCCTCACTAAGAAAAGATGCCTTCTCCACCGCTGGACCTACTTACTGGAACGTTTTACCCCCAGAGCTTCACCAGGAACAATGCCCGCTCACCTTTAGAAAGAAATTGAAGACCTGGTTATTCAGACAAGCCTTCCCTTAACATCACTAACTCGGACTCCTGATGCAAATAACGCGCAATTCTTGTTGTTACTACGTCGAATTTTCTTTCCCTTCATGACCCTTTGGCCTCTCCATCCCCCCTATCCCCCCCCCCTTTCTACCCTGTCTCTATTCAAGATCCGTACTATGTGCAGAGATAGTCTGTAATAGGGATGTGAATCGTTTTTGAACGATTAAAGTTATCGTCAGATAATTTTAAAATCGTCCAAAATCGTTAGAGTGCACGATTCAATACAAATGCCCCCGATTTATCGTCAGGGGCATTTGTATTGTATCGTTAAATAGGGCGCGGGAAAACCGGCACACCAAAAACACCCTAAAACCCACCCTGAACCTTTAAAAAAAAAAATCCCCCACCCTCCCGAACCACCCCAAAATGTTTTAAATTACCTGGGGTCCAGTGGGGGGGTCCTGACGCGATCTCCCTCTCTCTGGCCATGGCTGCGTTGAGAGAAATGGCGCCGGTGGCCCTTTGCCTTTATCATGTGACAGGGCAAAGGTAGCACCGGCGCCATTTTGGTTCCTGGTTCCCGACGTCACAAGCCTTCCCTTAACATCACTAACGTCGGGAACCAGGAACCAAAATGGCGCCGGCGCTACCTTTGCCCTGTCACATGATAAGGGCAAAGGGCCACCGGCGCCATTTCTCTCAACGCAGCCATGGCCAGAGAGAGGGAGATCGCGTCAGGACCCCCCCACTGGACCCCAGGTAATTTAAAACATTTTGGGGTGGTTCGGGAGGGTGGGGGATTTTTTTTTTTAAAGGTTCAGGGTGGGTTTTAGGGTGTTTTTGGTGTGCCGGTTTTCCCGCAAAGGTGCCAAACGTTCCAGTAAGTAGGTCCAGCGGTGGAGAAGGCATCTTTTCTTAGTGAGGGGTGGAGCGTGGCCTTGGCGGAGGGGGTGAGCAGGGACGTTTCGTAGGCAGTTATAATCGGTCTGGAAGAGGTGTGAATATGGAATGGTATGTTTAGCTGTAGGGAGGACTGATTGTGGATAGTTTTATATATGAAAGGGACTCCAAGCCCAATGCCCCTCAACCCCTTGTATCTTTGGGGGCACTTCAAGTCCCCACATCCCTCTTGCCTATTCAAAGGGCTGAAAGGGGCTGGTGTAGTCAGGAGCGATCCCCATGCATTTCTGCCCCGCTTGCTTTGAACAATCTAATCTAGTGACACTGCCTGACCTGATACTCTCCATGTGCAAGGCAGAGGAGAGTCAGGTCAGGCAAGATCATTTGATGCCTCACAGTGAAAACAGGAGGAAATGAGGAGCATTTTTCCCTTTTCCTGCCCCTTTCACTACTTAGGATGATGGAAGAGAATATATATATATATATATATATATATATATATATATATATATATATGTATATATAATTTTTATTTTTTGGCGTGTCAGGGAATTCAGGGTTCAAGCTCTCAGGAAGAGAAGGAAGGTGGACATCAGGGCTTGAAACACCTTGACACCTCTGAGGGAGGGTCTCCAGCTGTGAGATCTTGTTGGGATGGTTACTTCAGACTGCAATTAGCTCTTCATGAGGCATGGGGTGAGGGTCCGGAGCTGAAGCCATCAGCAAGCACACTGGCTGCCAATCCTCTCAATTTACTCAAATTGTTTGGCTTAATGCGATTTTGTCAAACCATTTTAATGTTAATGAGCTTATGTGCATGTGATGCAGCTCATTAATATTTTTATGGGCATTTTTCTATTTATAATGCAAAGGTGTGTGTTACTGTTAATGCTGTTTTAACATGTTAAGGTGTTAATTCACTTTAGCAAATATATCCCTAAGTGAAGGAATTTTGCAAATTCAACGTAAGACTTACAAGCAATGTTAATAAATGTAAATTGTGTTTTGACACTAGATCCAGTTTCTAACTCTGTAAAGAATGGAAATGTTAAGAAAAGGCTTTGCTTTCTGCAGCTCATGGTTCCTGACACTCTAAAATTCTCTACAAATATAAAAATGTAATAAAATGTGCAGCAATTTACAAAAAAGACATTTGGTCTTAGAGTTATTCTGGTATAGTCCTACTGTGATTTTCACACCTCGAAATTTTGCAGAATAGAGATAATAGGTTGAAAGAAGAGCAGAGGTCCAACATTCTAATTGACTGAAAGCTCTATCTAGACAACAATCCAGAGGAGAGTGGAAAATATCATCTACCTGTAGTCATTTTTTGAAGAATAATGACAAAATGGGTAATCCAGTACCAAATGTCGCGTTTCGGAGTTTTGTAACCATGACTGTTTCTAATTGATAAAATAGTTGCATAATTTTACAAGATTGCCTGCCAGATTGCATGGGGGCTCATTGATATACCTGTACAGTATAATTAAATCAATCCTCTTTTGTTTCTATACTTAAAAATATGTTCTAGTTTGCCCAGTCTGTCAGCATATGTAATCCCTTGAAATTATTTTAATTAGTTCAATGACCATGAACATTTAACCACATACTCTGGTTGTGCCCTGAAAAATACTTTATAGACTGAATAGATATGATCTTTATTCCTAGCTTGAGAACCTTTTTGTCAGGTTTGGCTACTGATGTTGAACTTAGCACATTCATTCCTAGTAAATTATCCAATAAACCCAATTATTTTTCCTGGTTAATCCTAACTAGGGATGTGAATCGTTTTAGGACGATTAAAATTATCGTCCGATAATTTTAATATCGTCTTAAACCGTTATGGAACACAATACAATACAGATTCTAACGATTTATCGTTATAAATCGTTAGAATCGTGAGCCGGCACACTAAAACCCCCTAAAACCCACCCCCGACCCTTTAAATTAAATCCCCCACCCTCCCGAACCCCCCCCCCCCAATAACTTAAATAACCTGCGGGTCCAGCGGCGGTCCGGAACGGCAGCGGTCCGGAACGGGCTCCTGCTCCTGAATCTTGTCGTCTTCAGCCGGCGCCATTTTCCAAAATGGCGCCGAAAAATGGCGGCGGTCATAGACGAAAAAGATTGGACGGCAGGAGGTCCTTCCGGACCCCCGCTGGACTTTTGGCAAGTCTCGTGGGGGTCAGGAGGCCCCCCACAAGCTGGCCAAAAGTTCCTGGAGGTCCAGCGGGGGTCAGGGAGCGATTTCCCACCGCGAATCGTTTTCGTACGGAAAATGGCGCCGGCAGGAGATCGACTGCAGGAGGTCGTTCAGCGAGGGTTCCGGCGCCTCGCTGAACGAGCTCCTGCAGTCGATCTCCTGCCGGCGCCATTTTCCGTACGAAAACGATTCGCGGCGGGAAATCGCTCCCTGACCCCCACTGGACCTCCAGGAACTTTTGGCCAGCTTGTGGGGGGCCTCCTGACCCCCACGAGACTTGCCAAAAGTCCAGCGGGGGTCCGGAAGGACCTCCTGCCGTCCAATCTTTTTCGTCTATGGCCGCCGCCATTTTTCGGCGCCATTTTGGAAAATGGCGCCGGCTGAAGACGACAAGATTCAGGAGCAGGAGCCCGTTCCGGACCGCTGCCGTTCCGGACCGCCGCTGGACCCGCAGGTTATTTAAGTTATTTGGGGGGGGGGGGTTCGGGAGGGTGGAGGATTTAATTTAAAGGGTCGGGGGTGGGTTTTAGGGGGTTTTAATGTGCCGATTTTTCGATTTTTCACGATTTTTAACGATTTTTCACGATATTTTACCCCCCCAAATGGCAACAATACGATTCCCTCCCCCTCCCAGCCGAAATCGATCGTTAAGACGATCGAGGACACGATTCACATCCCTAATCCTAACAAATACCTCCTAATTCAATCTGTAATATACTAGTCTAATCTAGTGCAAGTGCATATATTAAATCTCATTTGCCAGTTTTGTGTCCATGTGCCTGGGGTAGTTATATTCTTCTGTAAAATTGGTGAACCTTGCAATATAGTTACAAAGAAACATAGAAACATAGAAATGATGGCAGAAAAGGGCCAGTGGTCCATTCAGTCTGCCCAGCAAGCTTCCTATGGTAGTATCTACAATGCCATGCAGGATACTCCCATGTATCAGTCAGTGCTGCTTGACGTGCTTTGCTTATGGACTTGGCCGTAGATGCAGTCCTGTATTTTTTGTCCTTAATGTCTTCATATCAGTACTCCAGACTGTAAAAAAAGTCATGGCTCATGTTGGTTGTCTCTGATTCCAAATTCCTCTTTCCCTCCATCCCCCACCCCCCTCCTTTGAAACAGAGAGCAATGTTGCAGTTGCATCAAAATCATCAAGGCTGATTGGTTAGGGTAGTAATCCATGCCTTCTGTTAAGGGTAGTAACTGCTGTCTGTGCAGTTTACCCCCATTCTTATCAGTTCTCCAGACTGTAGACATTGGTTGCTGTCTAATCGTATAAATACAGATATAACAAATCCAAGCAATAGCTGAGAATTACTAAATATCAAAAAATAGAAAAGATCCAGCTCAACAAAGGGAATGTTTGTGAAAACTCTGGGGAAACTTCATATAGGGCCACTATGGGCTACAAGCTTATATACACAGCTCTAGAAGGCGCTAGGGCTTTGTAATCATTGGAATCCCAGAGTTGATGATTCTTTGAAGAGCTATCAAATGCATAGGAGTAAAAGTCCACTTAGGACCTTTTAAATTTTATATTACCAGTTCTGTAGTTTTCAAATCAAATTATGCTGGTGTATTTTGTATAGAACATCTTATGCGACCTGCGTGCAATCCGACATTGCAGTGTTTCGGAAGATCCTTCTTCAGGGAAACCGGCTTTGCTAAATGCCGGCAGATGAGACTGGTGAGCAACCTTAGAGCAATAATAATAACAAACAGTCCTTTAAAAGATGTGTGACATCTTGACCGATGACAGGAATAGTTATGTATGAGGACACCTACTTGATGTTATGCTGGGCGGTCAGTGCGTCAGTATAAAAGAGCCTTTAAACATGCTGAAGAGATACAAGCATCAAAAAGGTAAACATTTATACAAAATGAAAAGCATTTTTTAGGAACTCTAGAGTCCAAGACTTACATGCACAGTGAAATCCTACTGCATACACTGGATCTGTCATTGACAGCGATCTGCTGCTAAACGCTGACATTTAAAGCAAAAAAGTGCCCGACAATTTGTGTGATTGACAGGCGGATATGACGTCAATGTGTCCAAAAAAGGACATGTGCGTCATATGGCGGCCATTTTGAAAAGGCTGGGGAAGCCTATCTTTCCTTAAATGGATATTTACGTCATCAAGGAGCCATTTTTCCCGCTGGTTGAGATGATTGGCAGACAGTGGTGATGTCAATGTGTCCAAAAAAGGACATATGCGTCATTCGGTGGCTATTTTGAACCGGCAGTGGAAGCCAAACTTCCCTTAAATGGATGTTTGCGTCATCGGGGGGCCATATTGCAGAAACAGAGGATACAGCATCATATTAAATTAAAGAAAACCATTCAATTTTCTCATTCAAGCCTGCCGGTTCCATACATTGAAGTCGGAAGATCCACAAATTCTCCTTAAAATTAAGAATCAATTGTCTGTCCCCACCCCACCATGGGTGGGGGACATGCTCAAGAATGAACCACCTAAAATCCTCAAAAGAATGGTTGAAAGTGATGCAGTGTTGTACTGTGGGCGCTTTAATGTCCTTATTATTGATCCGGCTTTTATGTTCACTTAATCGAGAACGGATCATTCAATTTTCTCATTCAAACCTGCCGGTTCTATACATCCGGATCCATCCCTGCTGCACATCCCTACTGTCTAAATCCAATTCCCCTTTTCCCTTGCCATTAAAGCAGAGAGAAATGTTGGAGCTGCATCAAAAGTACCAAGGCTTATTGGTTAAGAGTAGTAACCACTGCACCAACAAGTTACCCCGATGCACAATTCTTCTCTTCCTTTAGGACTTGGCCGTAGAAGCAGTCCTGTGCTTTTTTCCTTATGTCTGCATATCAGTATCCCATACCATGGAAGATAGGGCTCTCGGTCAACATCTGAATCCACTTGTTTTTTTCCCCCTGTTGTCTAAGCAGGAAGGAATATTGCAGTTGCATTAAAAGCATCAAGGCATATTGGTTAAGGGTAGTAATCTCCATGCCTTCCACTAAAGGTAGTAACCGCTGTATCAGCAAGTTACCCCCCTGCATGCTTATCTCATTTCCATCCTCTCACCTTTAGAGCTTCACAGTGTTTATCTCATGCTCCTGTTGCAAATCTTAGTATCATCAATAGAGAGGAGGAATCGCCTAATGGTTAGAGCAGTGGGCTATGAACCAAAAGACCAGGGTTTGAGTCCTGCTGTCACTCCTTGTGACCTTGAGCAAATCACTTTACCCTCTATTGCCTCAGGTATAAAACTTAGATTGTAAGCTCTCTGGGGAAAGAGAAATACCTGCAGTACCTGAATGTAAACCAATGTGATATCTCAGAACAAATGTTGGTATATAAAAAAAATAGAGATACTAACCCTTCCACAATGTCAAAAAAGATATTGAAAAGCACCAATCCCTATGGCACTCCACTTAACAAGGCTCTTTCTTCAGAGTAGATTCTATTTACTATTACATGCTGTCTCCTATCAGTCAACCAGTTTGTAATCCATGCCACCACCTTGGCACTCATTCCCTGCTTCTCATTTTATTCACAAGCCTCCTATGCGGGACCATATCAAAAGCTTTGCTGAAATCCAAGTAGATCACATTAAGTGTTCTTCCTCGATCTAACTCTCCAGTCACCCAATCAAAAAAACAATCAGATTTGACTGATAGGACCTTCCCCTGGTGAATCCATGCTGCCTCGGGTCCAGCAACCCACCAGATTGTAGATAGTTCACTTCCTTTCCCTTAGCAGCAACTTCATTCATTTTTCCACCACCGATGTGAGGCTAACCGGCTTGTAGTTTTTAGCCTCCTCTCTACTACCACTTTTGTGAAGTGAGACCACCACCACTCTTCTTCTGTTGTGTGGCACCATTCCAGTTTCCAGGGTTCTATCGAACAGGTCCTTCAGTGGACCTGCCAGAACATCTCTGAGCTCCCTCAGTATCCTGGGATATACCTCATCCAGCCCCATGGCCTTGTCCACTTTCAGTTTGCCTAGCTCTTCTCAAATATTTTGTTCTGTAAATGGAATTGTGTCTATCCCATCCCCATCTACAATCTTGTCTACCAACAACTGCCCTTCTCCAGAATCTTCTTTAGTGAACACTGAAGTATTTGTTTAATATTTCTGCCATTTCTTCAGCTCTTTTCACACATTATTCCTTGTCATCTTTCAATTTCACTATACCACTTTGGACCTTTCTTCTTTCTATGATATATCTGAAAAATGTTTTGTTACCTCGCTTAACTTCTTTGGCAATTCTTTCTTTCACTTGCCATTTCGCTTTTCTGATTTCTTTCTTAGTATCCCTCTGTTTCACCTTGTGTTTATCCCTGTGTTCCTCATTTTGGGATCCTTTAGATTTCTTGAATGCTGTTCTTGTTTGTTTTATTTTTTCAGCTACTTCCTTTAAGAACCAGATCGGTTTCTTTTTTCACTCACTATTGTTTAGTTTTCTAACATATAGATTAATTGTCTTTGAAATAGCTCCTTTCAGTTTGGCCCACTGTTATTCCACCTCACCCATTTTCTCCCAGTCTTCCAGTTCTTCCTCTAGGAACATTCCTATTTTGACAAAGTTTGAATTTGTGAAATTCAAAATCGGATCTTTGTGTGTCTTCTCTGTATGCTGTTTGTGATATCAGACCATACCATCTAATGATCACTGGTATTCAGGTGGGCACCTTCTTGGACATTTGAGACATTATCCCCATTTTTGAGCACCGTCAATTATCACACCCTCTCTCATGGGTTTCATTACCATTTGTTTGAACAGAGCCCCTTGAAAATCATCCACTATCTCTATACTTCTTGTAGATTCCGCAGAAGGGATTACTCCAATCCACATCGCAGATTAAAATTTCCAACTAGTAATACTTCTCCCTTCTTTCCCACCTTTTGGATGCCTTCGACCAGATCTCTGACCAGTTCTTCTGTTTGAGTCAGAGGCCTGTAGACCACACAAATGTGACATTATTTGGTGCTGTTTTCGAAATGGAAAATATTGTTTTTCCTAGATTATTGATAAATGATATTTGTCTAAATACAGGCCTTTGGATCTCCCTTATCACATTATTCTAATTGACCCATTTGCGCCATTGTCAAGAAAACATGTTATCTCTAAAATTCATCTTCCAGTATATGAAAATCAGTATTTCATGTGAATCATTTTAAAAACTTTAGCAAAATGCAAATCAACTATATTTCTCATATCAAGGTTACTATTCGCATTCTCCATGGAGGCCAGTTGTGTTCATTTAGAAATTATACACTCAGCTAAACTGTTGTTTTATTCTTCCTCCCATTGGTCTTCACATGTGGATACTGCTGCCTGCAGCCTTGCTTGGAGTATAGGGCAGTTGATAGGGTGGCTAAATTGGAGTATATATATCTTGTAGTTTGTTTAGTCTGTCTAGCAGACTATCATCTATAATATGCTATTAATTACTTCTGATGCCACTCAACTGACAAAATCTGAATTTGAGTTGCAATTTTTTTTCACCTCTTCCTACTTAGGCAGCTGTCAGGACCAATGCCTAAGCACTCCTGAGTGATGTCATTAACCCTGGCTATAAGATCTATGCTGGCTGGAATGGAGAGTTACCTCTGAAGGGACAATTAAAAGGGGAGGTCTGTTCTTTGGGAGCTGCCTTTTGGGCTACTCAGGTGTACTGTTATTATTTGTGATAATTGTGGGTGGATCCTTGGGCCGGTGGCAGATGACCACGCCCACAGGGGAAGATCCCGAGAGGGACCACCGGTCAGGCTCAGTGTTGGGAGATAGACACACACTAGTTCTTTTATTAAACTGTTTTAGAGAACCACCAGAGGTGGCAGTAGAGAGCTGGAAGAGCCCGGCTGGGCTGTAGTCCCTCAGGCACTGGAACAGCGATCCCAGGATGGCTGAGCTGTAGAGAAACTGAGATAGTGAGTAGGCAGAGTATGCAGAGTTCAGGAACAGAACCTTGATGGTAACACTCACACAATAGTCTCTTGGAACAGCCCAGGAGCTGGAATGAAGTAGGCCCTCGAGGAGCGAGTACCTGGTTCCAGGGAAAGCTCTAAGAGAGAGATGGTAACTCACTGGTGTTGTAGGCAGCGGTGACTTCCTGGCAGAAGTTTTATTCAGTAGCAGGTCCGGGAAAGTGGGCCCTCGAGGAGCGAGTACCGGTTCCAGACTGCGACCTGAAAAGCAAAAGAGAGAACGAGGCCCCCGAGGAGCGAGTACCCCTGGTAAAGTCCGAGGAGGCAGAGTAGCAAGGTAAGCGGAGAGCGAATCCCATCCGCAGTGATCCCTGGAGGCAGCTAGGTAGGAAACCCTTTGCTAACTCGATTAGCTAGCAAAACAAGAGACCTTAAATATCTGGCGATGATGACATCATCTCAGGGGGACGCCCCTGAGGTTCACGCCACAGCTGGTACTTGAGTCGGGGCCGCACCGCGCGCGCACCCTTAGACCTCAGGAGAACATGGCGGAAGGCAGCGTCTAGCCGGTCCGGGGACACTGGAGGAGGTTGGCAAAATGATGCCGCGGCAGCCAAACTTCCATCAACCAAAGAGGGAATTGCCAAAGAGGTAAGGTGGGCGGAGTGGAGACGTCGGGCAGCGACGGTCGCAACATGTACTAGCAGATTTTTGGCTTTTGGAAGGTCTATGGTTTGTTTTTTGTTTGTAGGTGTTTTGGGTAAGATGTGCTTAGCAAAGATGGATTTAGCAAAGATGGGTCATTTGCTGAGGAAGTTTGGATGTGTATTGTAGGATTGTTAGAATTTTTGTATTAGGTAATATATTATGATGCTATAATGTATTAATTGATCTTGTTTATGGGATGTGGATTAGAATTATTGTACTTTTTTTGGTTTATCCTTTCATTAGAAAAAAGAGCATTTTATGTTTTTTTTCTGTTTTAGTTTCAGGATGGCATAATATTATGCCTTTTTTGATTGTAAGGGAAGTAGCTGCCTTTAATCCCTAGTGAATCTGGATGCTGAAATTGGGGGACTTATTTAAGTTTGTTATATTTATTTTTAACTTTATAAGTCATTTTTGGTATATGATTACTACATTGAAAACTATTTTGGATCTTTTTCTGAATGAGGCAGTATATAATATAAAAACATATATTATTTTATCCTTAGGTAGTGCAAATCATTTGAACTTCACACCTTAAATAAGGAATATTCTTTCAGAGTTTTCTTCATAGATTATTTTCTGAAAAAAAAATGGATATGGTGTATTGCTTTTGGTTTTCTTTACTGAGTCAAAATGTGTCAATTAAAAATTCATTTTATTTTTCCAGTTCAAAGGTTTGTATTCTATGACAGGTGTCAAGGTTTAATTTAATATTAAAAGACAAGTGAATGGTAAGGAAAAATCTACAAAATCGTCTAAGCTTTAGATTCTCAGTTTTGGGCCTTTTATTGGCTGTAAAATATGAATTGCTACTCGGCAAATCATTGCAGGATTCAGAGCAGTGATGCGAAAAGAACAAGACGACACAGCTGACAGACCCAAATATTTTAGTTACCATCTGAACAAATAAATAACTTCCAAAAAAACCAAAAAACCAATGTCATTACTTAGGGAACTTAGCTTTATATTTGGTGCCAGTATTTTAAAATGATTAATTATGATTTTTGCATGTCTCATTATTCTGCAAGTATAAACATTTGATATTGTGCTCCTAAAGGACTGGGTATCCTGCCTTCTCTATGTAGCTGTGTGCCTTTAGTTGAGGGATCTTATTGTTTTTGTTTAATATAAGGGATAAAGAATGTAGTTATAGAAAGGAAAGGGCATAAAGGAAAATGGGAAGGGTAGTTGGAGTAATAATATTGGTTTAATAGGGTTTTGGTGCCTGGGCTAGGGGAATTGGGATTGGGTGTTGGGATGTTGATTTGGAACGTTGGGAAGGGGATGGTCCTAGAGTGAGAGTAAGGTGGTTGCAGGAAATTTTTATCTGTCTTTTTCTCTCCTCAGCAGTCGCTGTTACGCGTGCCGTCCGCGGCAGACCCAAGGCATGGCCCCCTCACCTTTCTATAGTGACTCCAGCCTCTGGTTCCTCCTCACTGGCGGAGGTGGGCCGTCAGCTCCGTCCTCAGGCCTCCCCCGGTGCCTCTGGCTCTGCCACAGTCCCCGGCGTTCTCGGTCCTGCTACCACTTCTCGTCGGGCCTTTCTGTGTGACCCACGGAGAGATGCTGCTACTTGAGCCACGCCCCTCCCTAGACGTGCACACTATTAATTCTTAAGTAGGGATCGCGGCAGGAACCTAGCCACGGCCCCGGATGATGACGTCAACTTAACTACAGTATTTAAGCTCAAGCTCTGCTCCCTAGCATTGCCTTTACAACAGGTCTCCTTGCTGGTCGAGTACTCGTTGCCTCCTAGAGATTCGTCTCATCCCTGCCTTCCTGTTCCTCATTGTTCCTGGTTCCTGTCTCTTCGTTCCTACACTGCTTCATTCTTCGGATTGACTACACGGACTTTGACTTTGCTTTGTCTGACTTTGCCATTGATTCTCTCGAAGCCAGGACCTCCGCTTCGCCTGACTACACTACGGCCTATCTCCAAACCCAGACCTCTGCTTCACTTGACTATGCTACTGCCTATCTCCAGTCCCAGACCTCTGCTTCACCTGACTACACTACTGTGTGCAGTGCAATGTGCTGCGTCAGTCAAAAAAGCAAACAGAATGTTGGGAATTATTAGAAAAGGAATGGTGAATAAAACGGAAAATGTCATAATGCCTCTGTATCGCTCCATGGTGAGACCACACCTTGAATACTGTGTACAATTCTGGTCGCCGCATCTCAAAAAAGATATAATTGCGATGGAGAAGGTACAGAGAAGGGCTACCAAAATGATAAGGGAAATGGAACAACTCCCCTATGAGGAAAGACTAAAGAGGTTAGGACTTTTCAGCTTGGAGAAGAGACGACTGAGGGGGGGATATGATAGAGGTGTTTAAAATCATGAGAGGTCTAGAACGGGTAGATGTGAATCGGTTATTTACTCTTTCGGATAGTAGAAAGACTAGGGGGCACTCCATGAAGTTAGCATGGGGCACATTTTAAACTAATCGGAGAAAGTTCTTTTTTACTCAACGCACAATTAAACTCTGGAATTTGTTGCCAGCGAATGTGGTTAGTGCAGTTAGTATAGCTGTGTTTAAAAAAGGATTGGATAAGTTCTTGGAGGAGAAGTCCATTACCTGCTATTAAGTTCACTTAGAGAATAGCCACTGCCATTAGCAATGGTTACATGGAATAGACTTAGTTTTTGGGTACTTGCCAGGTTCTTATGGCCTGGATTGGCCACTGTTGGAAACAGGATGCTGGGCTCGATGGACCCTTGGTCTGACCCAGTATGGCATTTTCTTATGTTCTTATGTTCTTATGCCTATCTCCAGACCCAGACCTCTGCTTCATCCGACTACACTATTGCTTATCTCCAGACCCAGATCTCTGCTTCGTCTGACTACGCTATTGCCTATTTCCAGACCCAGACCTCTGCTTTGCCTGACTATGCTTTTGACCATCTCCGTGATCAGACCTCTGCTTGCTTGACTATGCTCTTGACTATCTTCGTGATCAGACCTCAGCCTTGCTTGCCACTGCCTTCGGATTGCCACCAGCTCTGACTCAAGCCTGCCCTTGGATGCCTCTCCAGCTTACTCCCTGGACGTGGTTTCTTCAGGCTTTGGCCTGCTCTTGCTCGAGCGCCCACTGTCTGCCTCCATTCCATTGGCGCCCGAGTTTCCAGGACATTACCCAGTCTAGAGTAAGACTGTACCATCTCTCTCCTGCTGTCTCTGGGCTGAACCAACTCCTACTGCAACTACTCACGGAGGCCCACCTAAGTCCTGCCGGCCCCAGCACCCAAAGGCTTAACCCGCGGGGAACAAGGGCTGGTATAGGTGAAGCTCTAGCGGCTTCTATCTATCAGCCCACTCCACCTGCTGATGGGTTACGCCAACCCCACCTTGGCCCAAGGGTCCACCTCCGACTCAACAGTCGCGGCAGGTTTCAAATTAAGGAGGGTGTTTATGATTTGAGAGATATCTGTTAAAAGGTTTATTTAAAAATAAAATGGTGAGTACTCTGAAGGTAGGCTGGCATGGTGGTACTTCTAGTGCTGCAGTGAGATCAGCAGTGGGCAGTCGTGGGAGGGATGGATGAATGATGGCAAGGGCTGAGGAAGGCAGTGGTCTTTGTAGTGAGGCATTGGGAGAAAAGTCTGGGGCAGCGGCGAGTGATGTGGGCCTTGCGGGTTATTGTGTGAGGCAGCAGGTTAGATTGAGAGGGACTCGAGGGAGTAGAGTGTCATTGAAAGGAAATTGGAGTCCTAATGGGTCAATTTCTGAGGTGGCGAGAAGGGTATCTTCAGTGTGGATGAGTAGTCATTGGGTTCACGTGCTCGTTCGCAGCTTGTGAGGAGAGCAGGTGTTGCACGAGCAGTAAGTGAGTCCAGAGAGGGAGCATTAGTTGTACCGAGGCAGATGAGGGCTGGGCCATTGGAGAGTGCTTTGAAAGGAAGGTTAGGGGTTTGATTGGCAGGGCAGCTATGGTGGTGACAGGTGTGATTGCATAAAGAAATGGGAGGGGTTCAATGCAATAGGGAGTGAGCAGAGCTCATGTAGACTTGGGCAGCACTTCTATTACTACTGAATGTGGAACAATTATCTCTGAAGTTTTTACTGGTGAAGGGAGTAGCTCCTTACAGCAGTTGTACAGTGCCTATCACAGATGGGTGAGTATTTGGATCAGGATATCAGGGTTGGAGTTAATAAAAAGGTGCTTATGAGAGGAGGAGGAAGACAATTCGGTAGTAGAAGAATTGGGCAGTCAAAAATATTTGTGGGTAATGGGAGTAGAGGAAGTTTTAGTGTTGGGTTTAACCGAGGAATGAGCAATATTGAAAGTCAGTTTGTGAAGTTGGTAGGGCAGTATGAAGTCAGAGTAAAACAAGAAGGATAAGTCGGGGTGGGATGGGTAGGGTTGATAATAGAAATAGAGAATTTGGTGTGGTGGAGGGTGGTGTTGTCAGAGAGGGTGTTCTAAATATGGGTGAGCAGTTAGTATTGGAGGTAGGAGATGTTTCTGAGAGAAGGATAGGTAAACACGGGGCTGTGGATGGTGTACCTTGTTTACAGCTGGAGCAGATACCTGAGGATGGATTGGAGGTAAATCCTTATGAGTGCAGGATAATTGAAGGATAAGCAGCTGCAAGTTCTGCTGGTGGTCATCAAAGGGGTGTTTCATTGACGCAAAGTGTATGCTTGTGTCACATGACCGTGGTACCAGTGGTTTCAGGTATGAGTTCTAAGGGTGTGCAGGTAGAGAGTGAAGGAGAAGTGATTCAAAAGGGTAGTGGATATAAAAATGAAAAAAGAGAAAACAAAGATAGACAAATAGGTCAGAATCATCATATAGTTCAGATTTAAGTACTTCTTCAAGTGGTGAGGAATCAGTTGTGGGCCAGTTCAGAAGTTGCTGGTAGGGGCCCACCAGCTTTAGTTACTTTGACTAAATTATGGAGTCTGTGCCGAGATCATTGAGAAAAAAGATTAGGAAGAAGTACATACATATATTTAAGTTCCTTGAAGCGCATAGGAAAAAAGGTTAAGCTAAGAAAAGAAAGAAGTAAGAGGAGGAGTTAGGAAAAGGGAGAAGAATAGCAAGAAATATTATTTGGGTGAGAGCTTTTTTAAGGTCAGCAAATATATATGGTAGGTTTGACTCAGCTCAATATGGCTCTATGCGATGCTGATTTTATTTTAGAGGCTTAACAGAAATGTGAAGGTTGGACTTGGCTAAACTATGAGAAGAAGTTTAGGGATAAAATAGAAGAAAACAAATATATGTCTTGGGCTTAAACAAGATGTAAATTTATGGCTCTTGCATATGATGCAGCATAATCAGTTTTCATTGGGAGAACTTGGGGGAAGAGTGCATTGAATAGTAGGGCAGATTATAGACAGTGCTGGGGAGGAGCCAGCTGTTGTAGTACATGTGGACACCAGTGACATAGGAAAATGTGGGAGAGAGGTTCTGGAAGCCAAATTTAGGATTTTAGGTAAAAAGCTGAAATCCAGAACCTCCAGGGTAGCATTCTCTGAAATGCTCCCTGTTCCACATGCAGGTCCCCAGTGGCAGGCAGAGCTCTGGAGTCTCAATGCGAGGATTAGTCGATGGTGCAGGGAAGAGGGATTGAGTTTTGAAAGGAACTGGGAACCTTTAGGGGAAGGGGGAGACTTTTCTGAAAGGACAGGCTCCTCCTTAACCAGAGTGGAATCAGGCTGCTGGTGCTAACTTTTACAAAGGAGATAGATCAGCTTTTAAACTAGAATAAGAGGGAAAGCTGACAGTCACTCAGCAGTGCCTGGTTCAGAGGAATGTATCTTTGAAGGATATTAATGAAACAGGAGAGTTAGGGCATCCCAACAGAGAGGTTCCGATAAAAGCAAACGTAGACCATGTGCCTATAAGTAAAGAATTACCTGAGCTAAAGAATTGCAAATTATCCTTTATCAACTGAAAAGCAGGTTGTTAATAAAAAAAAAAAAGTACTTTGAAATGTCTGTATGCCAATGCCAGAAGTCTAAGAAGTAAGTTGTGAGAGTTAGAGTTATAGCAGTAAATGATGAGATAGATATAATTGGCATCTCAGAGACCTAGAGGAAGGAGGATAACCAATGGGACAGTATTATAGCAGGTTACAAATTATATCACAATGATAGGGAGGATCAGCTTGGTGGGGTATGGCACTTTATATCCGGAAGGGTAGAAACCCCATATGTGCTGAGTAAGAGTATACTACTGAGTAGGAGTATACTACTGTCCACCTGGCCAAAATGGTCAGACAGATGATGAAATGCTAAGAGAAATCAGGGAAGTTAATCAGTTTGGTAGTGCAGTAATAATGGGAGATTTCAATTACCGTCAGTATTAAAGTGGAGCCAAATCAATTACCCCAATATTGACTGGGTAAATGTAACATCATAACATGCTAGAGACATAAAGTTCCTGGATGGAATAAATGACTGTTTCATAGAGCAATTGGTCAGGAACTGAGAGTGGAACGCAGGATTTGGTGACAGGGGTAACGGTAGTGGGTCCATTTGGCAACAGTGATTATATCATGATCAAATTTGAACTAATGACTAGAAGGGGGAAATTATGTAAATCTATAGCTCTAACACTAAATTTTCAAAAAGGAAACTTTGATAAAATGAGGAAAATAGAAAAAACTGAAAGAAGCAGCTGCAAAGGTTAAAAGTATACAACAGACGTGGACATTGTTTAAAAATACAATCTTAGAAGTGCAGTCCATATGTATTCCACGCGTTAAGAGAGGTAGAAGGAAGCAAAATGATTACCGGCATGGTTAAAAGGTGAGGTGAAAGAGGCTATTTTAGCCAAAAACAAAATTCTTCAAAAACTGGAAGAAGGATCCATCTGAAGAAAATAGGAAAAAGCACATGTATTCTCAAGTTAAGTGTAAAACATTGATAAGGCAGGCTAAGAGAGAATTTGAAATGAAGTTGGCCGTAGAAGCAAAAACTCATAATAAAATATTTAAAAAATATATCCGAAGCAAGAAACCTATTAGGGAGTCAGTTGGACCGATAGATGACTGAGGGGTTAAATGGGCTCTTAGGGAAGAAAAGGCCTTTGCAGAAAGACTAAATTAAGTCTTTGCTTCTGTGTTTACTAATGAGGATGTTAGGGAGATACCAGTTCCGGAGATGGTTTTCAAGTTTGATGAGTCTGATGAACTGAACCAAATCTCTGTGAACCTGGAAGATGTAGTAGGCCAGATTGACAAACTAAAGAGCAGCAAATCACCTGGACCAGATGGTATGCATCCCAGGGTTCTGAAGGAACTAAAAAATTGTAGGAGCAATGGACGGCCGGTGCCATCTATTGCTCCTACTATGTGACAGGGGCTGACCAATGGCTAACCAATGGCACCGGTAGCCCCTGTGACATAGTAAGGGCAAAGGATATCAGCGCCATTTTGAAAACTGGAAACCGACGGCTCGAGTGAAGGAGATCGCTCCAGGACCCCCGCTGGACCACCAAGGACTTCTGGCAAGTCTTGTGGAGGTCAGGAGTTCCCCCCCCAAGACTTGGCAAAAGTCCCTGGTGGTCCAGCAGGGTTCCTGGAGCGATCTCCTGCACTCGGGCCGTCGGCTGCCAGTATTCAAAATGGCGCCGATAGCCTTTGCCCTTACTATGTTAAAGGGACCGACCAATGGCACCGGTAGCCCCTGTGACATAGTAAGGGCAAAGGCTATCAGCGCCATTTTGAATACTGGCAGCCGACAGCCCGAGTGAGTCCCCCCCCAAGACTTGCCAAAAGTCCCTGGTGGTCCAGCGGGGGTCCCGGCCTGATTGTAGGAGATCGCTCCAGGACCCCCGCTGGACCACCAGGGACTTTTGGCAAGTCTTTGGGGGGTTCAGGAGGGTGGGGATTTATTCATTAGTGATACGTTGTATTCATGGGGGTTTGCCATACGTTTCGTGACCCTCACGTATACAACGAATATGGCATATACGTTGAGGATTGCCAATACGTTGCAAACGAATGCACACCCCTAGCATCTGAGTACTGTGTACAATTCTGGTCACCAAATCTCAAAAAAGATATAGTTGCAGTGGAGAAGGTACAGAGAAGGGTGACCAAAATTATAAAGGGGATAGAACAGCTCCCCTATGAGGAAAAGCTAAAGAAGTTAGGGCTGTTCAGCTTAGAGAAGAGACGGCTGAGGTGGGTTATGATAGAAGTCTTTAAAATCATGTGAAGTCTAGAACAGGTAGATGTGATTTGGTTATTTACTTTTTCGGATAATAGAAGGATTAGGGGGCACTCCATGAAGTTAGCAAGTAGCATATTTGAAACTAATCAGAGAAAATTATTTTTCAGTCAACGCACAATTAAGCTCTGTAAATTGTTGCCAGAAGATGTGGTTAATGCAGTTAGTGTAGCTGGGTTTAAAAAAGGTTTGGATAGGTTCTTGGAGAAGAGGTCCATTGACTGCTATTGATTAGGTTGACTTGAGGAATAGCCACAACTATTGCTGGCAGGAGTAGCATGAGATATACTTAGTGTTTGGGAACTTGCCAGGTACTTGTAGCCTGGATTGGCCACTGTTGGAAACAGGTTTCTGGGCATGATGGTCCCTTGGTCTGACCCAGTATGGCAATTTGTTATGTTCTTATGTTCTAAGAGGACTGGGAATTCTTTTCAGGCTGGGCCTGCATCAATCACTGTTGTGCATAAACCTGCTTGGAGAGGGGGGGGGGGGGCATGAGGTCTGTTGAAAATTTAACAGATCAATATGCCCATTTTTGTGTGTGACCTGTTTTGCCAACCACCCTACCTTTAAGTGTGGAAAGAAAGGAAGGATATAGATTTTTTCAGCAGGCACCCACAGTGGTTCAGATTGAGAAGATGAAGTCGTAGTTGAGAAAATATAATAAAAAACAAGATGTTCAGTTATTAGAGGAAAGTTTTGAGTTTGGTTTTGTGATTATTTTTGTTAGGAGTATTTTCAATAACCAGGTAGCTAATTCAACATCAGTGCTATCCATGGAACATGCTGTAATGACGAAGTTAGAAGGAGAGATAGCATTGGGAAGAATTGCAGGTCCTTTTCAAGCTGGACCTTTCAGAATTTGTTTTTATGTCCACTGGCAGTTATTCCTAAAAAAGAGCCAGGTCAATTTCTATTGATACATAATTTGTCTTACCCTTTTGGCAAATCTATTAACAATTTTCTTCCTAGAGAATTTTACATGGTGCAATATGCATCTCTTGTCTCTGTGACTGCACTTGTGCGGCAGTGTGGTGTTTTATCTTGGATGGCTAAAGTTGATATTGAAGCAGCTTTTCGATTGCTGCGAATATACCCATCATGTTTCCCTTTGTTTGCTTTTCAATTTCAGGGATTGCATTATTTTGGTAAGTGTTTACCTATGGTCTGTTCGATATCCTGTTCCTTATTTGAAACTTTTAGTTCATTTATTCATTGGCTTACAAGCCAGGTATCGGGTCTTTAGAATGTGGTTCATTATTTAGACAAATTTGTATTTGTTGGTCCAGATGTTACAGATACTTGTGAACAATTGCTTCTGAGTTTTATGAAGGTGGCTAAGGATTCTGGTATCCCCTTAACTCATGAGTGATCGGTTCAAATTTTAACTTTTCGAGGTATAGAGATTGATACTGTACAGATGACTTTTCTTTTAGCAGAGGTTAAGGTGCAGAAGCTATGTGAGTTGATTGATGAGACATATAAATTGAAGAAGGTAATGTTGAACAAGATGCAGTCATTAGTTGGCAAAGTCATACCTATGGGAAGGACATTTTAAGGAGATTATCAACATCTATGGCAGGAGTTTTAAGAAAACATTTTATTAGAAACACAGCAGGAATGAAGGAGGATTTGTTTGTATAGAGAGCATTCTTGCAAGATTTTAATGGAGTGTCGAACTGGCAAGCAGAGGCAGTAACCTGTAATGATTTAGAATTGCATTATGATGCGGCAGGTGGTGGTGGTTTTGGTGTATATTGTAGTGGGACATGGTGTGCGGCACCATGGCCTGATTCATGGAAGAAATCAGGAATCACGCGGAATATCACCTTTTTAGAATTTTTCCCAATTGTGGTAGTGTTAGCGATTTCACCTGTTTTTAAAAGATACAAAGGTGATATTTTGGTGTGATAACAGGGCTGCAGTAGATATCAAAATCGGCATTCTGCTAAGAGTCTTATGGTGTCAGTATTAATGAGAGAATTAGTTTTGTGTTGTTTGTTTCTATGCGAGCAAAGCATGTTCCTGGTTATAAAAGTAAGTTTGATGATTATCTCCTTTTAAGTAGGATGAATTCAGGAAGTTAGCTCCTGGAGCAGATTTGGAGGGTGCATCAATTCCAGAATATTTATGGAGCCTTGGCAGCCAGTGATGTGGGAATTTCTCCATAGATCAGTGGCCCTGGCAACTTGGGTGGTATATAGCGGAGGAGGCAAAAAATTACTGCATTTCTAAGGAGTTTAGGATGGTAATCGGAACCTGTACCAGAGGAATGGATGAGTGGGGTTACTCCAAATGGGTGGTTTGAGTCATGTTGCAGAATTCTCATTTTTCAGTAAAGCATATTAGTGGAGTAACCAAGGATATAATTTATTGCTAAAGAAAATATTGCAAGGTTGGGAAAAATCCAATGAGTTGCCCTTGGATTGGAAATAGCCTGTTACACATGATATATACGAAGGTTTATGTCATGTATTGGGGAAAGTATGTAATTCAGATTTTGAAATGTGTTTATTTTGTGTGGCATTTTCCTTAGCATTTTTTGGGCGCTTTCAGGATTGGGGAATTGGCGGCATCTTCTAAACATGATGTTAATAAAAAAGGTTTATTGTTGGGTGATGTTTCTATTTATGAGGACCAGGTAAGTGTATGGGTGCAATGTTCTAAGTCTCATCAGGCATGTAGGGATGAGAAATTAATTTTGAATAGAATTTTGGGAGTGGTGACGTGTCCTGTCATAAACACTTGGCAGTATTTGAAGTTGTGATCATTCTGTGAGGGTTATTTTTTGCAGCACTTTGATGGTACACTTTTGTCATATTACTAGTTTATGGCGATTTTGCATAGATTGCTTTTGGAGTTGAGTTTAGACACGGCTCAGTTTGAGAGTCATTCTTTTCATATAGGAGTGGCCACATGGACTTCTAGGTTGAGATTACCTGGATCAACAACAATGCATATGGGGTGATGGCGATCATGTTCATTAAATGTTAAGTATATTTTTCTTACAGAGTCAAGGAAATACAGATGAACTTATTGGTCATTCATTTGTACACTGGGCTGGGTGGAGAACAGTTCATCGCCCGCTTGGCATTTGCCTGGGATTGGCTGCAAATGGAATTTCATTGCAATGGCTTGATAATTGAGGGATGGACTAGTTTTAATTATTGCCAGTTTTAAGATATCATCCAAATATATTAATTGTACATCTCGGTAGTAATGATTTAGGTCAATGGACTTGTAAGCAGTTAATTAGAGCAGTTGAAAAGGATATTAAAGTTATTTTGAAATCACTTCCAAAGTTGCTGCTCTGTTGATCTGATGTAATTCCTAGACTTTGCTTTAAAGATCAAAAAGGATGGACCAGAGGACTGATTAAGGTTAATAGGCAAATTGAGAAATAAGTGGAATTGATGACGGGCAGGCAGATTCGGCACGAGTGGATTGATATGGGTGTGTTGGTTTATATCAGAGTGATGACATGCATTTCTCAGATATTGGCATTGATCTGTTTTTGAATGACATTCAAGAAACATTGGAACATACAATTGCATTTTAAATGTTGTGCAGGCCGCAGCTTTAGGGGAGGTGGCACAGGGTAGACGTGACTTCCTGTTCCTGTAGTGGATACCTGAGCCTTGCAACGTGCATTTGTAATATTTTATTCCTCCTCCTTATACAATCTGCCTGATTGGCAGAGTAAGGTCGAGGGTAGCAAAGTATTGCAAGGGAGTTTATATGGAAGTCATAATGTGAGCTTCCCCAGCTAGTGGTATAGTGGGGGTGGGAGGAGCTTATGGTTTTTTAACGATATTGGCGGAGTTTTATTGGCTTGTTGACTGAATATAGCTGCTTTGCTAGTAATATGGCAAGTGGTTAGAGTCTGTTGGTTGTAGTTAAGAGAAAAATTAATGTTTTGTTTTAATAAAGCTACAGACTAAATTATTCCAACAACTGGTGTCATGTGTACTTATTTATGGTAAATGGTAAGGGACCAAATTATTGGCATTCTCCTGGTTACACATGTTATATATAATTCATGAAAGAAATTTGCCAAATACATGCTCATGAAAAATTATACTTGGCAAAGAAAATATGTAGTCTGGTGCTTTAGTATAGTTTAACAAAACAATGTTGTTTTTAGAAAAATAGTAGTTATTTATTTTCTTATTTTTTGAAATGTTATTGCCCACTTTTCCCCACATACATCAAAGTTGAGTTACAATTTAAAAAATCCCAGCATATAATACAACATATATCAAACATATCACACATTTAATTTTAGAGATGAGAAATTTGGTATATGTATTTTTTATTTAGTTTGATTTATGTCTTTATTAGACGGTAGGACACAATTGTCAGAACAATCTAAATACATTTATAGTAATGTAAATACGTTTCAAATATATTCCAAAATAATATTTTCAAATATGTGTAGTCAATGCAAAAGACAGCTTCAGCCTATTTCAGTAGATTAAGTGCTATAGAAGATAATCAGATAGTAAAGGTTTTTAATTTAATCTTAGTACTGCAGTCTTTGTATTTTTCTTTTTTTTTTTTTTCCTAATAAGGGGAGAGAGAAATAAAGAAGAGGAAGTCTCATGTCTTAATATTTACAGGACCTTCTACTTTGTAGCTTCATTTTTCTCATGATAATAAGTGATCAGTTAGAAAGTTGTCCCAGTTTCCTTCTATCTGATATGGCTAAGGAATCTTGATTTTATTTAATGATGCATATATCTCCTACCTTTCTTACAAACAGTATCTTTTAAGTTGCCAGTTACAAAATACAAAATGTATGCACCTTAGCTGTAAAGACAATGATCCCCAAATACATTTGCTATCCTAAAAACTAAATGGAAAAGTGGCTATTGGTAAACTGCTTGTTAATTGTTTTACAAAGCTGCACTCTTATCCTAAGTACTAAAAGAATTCAAGCTTTAACATAAAGTAATTTTGATTAGGTTTAGAGGTCAATTTTCAGAAGGCCACTGTGAAGGAGCAAGGGAATCTGGGGGCCTGTCATTGCAAATATACACATTTCTAGAACGATATGTTAGAAGTCATGTTTTCACCTGGAATCTTATCTGTTGCCAAAGTCTCTGTATTCACCCAGAAACAACAATATCCTTTTGTCTTGTCACCTCCAGACCCAGAACACTAGTCAGGTCTCCTACTCTGAGCCCTCATAGTAGGTGATAGTTAGCTTAAGTCATGATCTGCTCTATTATGTTCACCCTTTTTACAGTCCAGGGCTGCATGCAGTGGATTCAGACTCCAAATCTGGAGGGAATTCCCTGGCATGGATGCCCTACGAGTAGCACCTCTGTGCTCACTGCTCCATGTCTATTTGGACCCTCCCTTCTATATACCTAGAAACCTTATTTCCAACTCTGCTCAGAGCCTTCTCATAGAAGATACCGTCCCTATGCAGCCACCCAGTAAAGATACCCCACCTAGTGGAGGAGTGCTGCACATCCATGGCATACTGCCACAATGCTGACAGCCAACAGGCTACACATGAAGAAACCTATGTCTCACTGAGGACACTTATACCTGCAATTGGCACATATAGGCTTTTTGTAAGGGGGTCAGGATATAAATCAATGGACACATATGTTTCCTCTCTTATATAGACATACGTTTCAGGTTAGATATATGGCATGTTGCACTAATCCGATTGGGCGAGCAAGGAAAGTAAGGAAGCCATAGTGGCTGTATATATTGTGGACAGCTAGATATTGTTCTGGTATTACCCACTGCATGCCGGAACAAGTATTCTGTCAGGAAAAGGCATGGGTATTTTAGAACTGCTCTTTCCAGATCGCTATAGGATAAATTAAGGACTGCATCTACCAGTTCAGAAAATATTGATTCTGTTGGCAACCTTAATCCAGGCCCTTTTACCAGGGGACCAGCCAGCTGAGGAATTAGATGGACCGGGACCAAGTGGCCTCCGACAGGCAAGGCAGCAATCTCAAATGCTTCCTCCCAGCCCTAAACAGAATGGTGAGGAGGACAAAGGACCCACAGAGGAACACCAAGCACCTAGGCATCATCTGCCTATGAGGGAGGAAGAGGAGGAGGAGAAGGAGGCAGCTGAGACCTACGTGATAGATACTCAGTCCCACATGCTAGATCTCCAGCAGTTTGCAGGTGTTCAGGATGATAGCAGAAATTCAAGTAAGACAAGCAGAATCTGTAAAGCACTTAGAACACCTTTAATAGTGTGCAGAAAAAGATGGAGACAGAACAACTTCCTGCTTCTTGTACAGAGCACAGAGGAAGAGGCCCCCTTTTATAAAAACTTTAAGTAGCATAACACTGACAAACACAGGGGATGATTTTCAAAGCCTTATACACGTAGGGGGGGGGGGGGAGGGTTACGCGCGCCGGGCCTATTTTATAAAGGCCCGGCGACTCGCATAAAGCCCTGGGATGCATCTAAGTCCCAGGGCTTTACAAAAGGGGCGGTCTGGGGGCGGGGCCAGAGGCCTCCAGCACAGTGACCATTTGCCGCTGTGTCAGAGGATCGTGTGCCGGCAGCTTGCTCCTGCCTCCAGGCAGGCGCAAAAGGTAAAATTAAAAATTGGGGGGGGGGGGGCGGTTAGGATAGCGCTGGGGGGGGATAGGTTAGGGGAAGGGGTGGGAAGGTCAGATTAGGGAGAAGGGAACTGATGAAGCCTGCGGGCGTTGGCATGCACTGGGTGCACAATTGTGTACCCCCGATTTTATAACATGCGCACACATGTACGCCCGCGTGTATTTTTGAAAATCTGCTCCACAGTTTCTATACGACACCAGTACACAGCTGAGAACGGTTGTTGTAATAACAAACTGGATTCAAAATATATGGCCTAATAGCCCTACTCAGCAACTGTTTCTCAGATAAGTCCCAGCTTAGACCTGATACTGTCAAACTTTGGCCTTGGAATTGGCTTAGTCATAATATCTGCTAGCATATTGTCAGACTCGCAATCTTGAAGCACAATCACATCTTGTTCCACTAAATCTCAAAGATAATGATGTTTGACATCGACCTGCTTGGTTCTGGCATTTATTTTCTCACTGTTTGCAAGCTTTATACATCCTTGATTGTCTTCAAATAAGATTGTTGTTTGAGCAACTGACTGCCCAGTAGGAGGGGAGCAACTAACTCCCCAAAATCTTGTGGTAGCTGATGCAGCCAAACAACTTCTTAACCAGTACAGGCCGCTGAGATGTATTCAGCTTCTGCTGATGATAATGCAACTGACTTCTGCTTTTTTTTTTAACTTTTTATTTATGCCATTCTCTTTTTACAATTTCTAAGAATAAAAAAAAAAATCTGAATAAAATAAAAAAAAAATCTGGCAGTCCTTGCTGAACCTTCCTGGGCAAAAAAAAACCAGTCCTGGCTTGTCTCAGTCTTAGTGCCAAGGCCTAAGCATGTCCCTAAAGCCTGGTCTCGGCACAAAGGCCCAGCCCTGAGGTATAGTCCTGGCATGAAGGCCTAGGTCCAACAATGGGAATTGACCTGGAGGCTTGGTCTCAGCACTGAGGCCTGGCCTCAATGTAGAGGTCCTACCCCGAGGCCTGATCCCAGTGTGGAGGCTTAGACCTATCCCTGAGGCTTAGACCTATCCCTGAGACTTGATCCCTGTGCTGAGGCCTGTCCAGCCCTGAGGCATGGTTATCTTGCTGAGGCCAAACCCTGATAGCTGGTCCCATTGGTGAGGCCCACCCCTTAGACCTGATCATGATGCTGATGTCAAAGCCCAATGCCAGGGCCATTTCTTGAGGTCTGTCCAATTGCTGAGGCCTAAGTCCAGCACCAGGACCTGACCCTGAGAGCTGATCCTGGACCTGAGGCCTGGACCCAACATTGAGACTGAACTCCAAGGTTCCCAGTGCTTGAAAAATGATACTGTCCACTTGGAGGATAGCAGTGGACAGGGGTGGATTCCCGATGAAGACCGGCCCAGAGATTCGCCGCCCAGGCCGGCCCAGGAGATACCATGTGGTCTGCCGAGCATGGCTTTATCACAGCCGCGCTCGGCAGACCACGTGACTAGAGCGACCGGCCCACTGGGGGATGCCCGATCCCCCGATAGGGCAATCCGCCCCTGGCAGTGGAGTGATGTTATTGCAGTGCCATCACTGGAGATGATGGCATCAATTTGATGTATAGCTGTACTGGGTACCATTAATATCTTTAAGGTGTAGCATCCACTATTATTTTTGTCCTGTTTCAGCATCTAAGGGTTTTACATTTTTGGGGTCCTTCTCTACTATCTTCCCACCTTTTTGTGGGCAGTGGCTCAGAGATAAAAGTTCTCCCTGAGGGTCATTGTCTCTCCCTAAGAGGATTTGTCCAGAGGAGTCTGTCTGCTTCCCTGGTAGATGTTACCTAAGAAGAGTAAAAGTTTTGAGAGTGGAGTGTCAGAGATTGAAATTCTGGAAGATTTTTTTGAAGTTTGGGATTTTGAACAAGTTTTCTGAGAGAAGAACAAACCCCCGGTATCTTGAAGGGCTGGGTTCTGGATCTTTGCGACTAGTTACAACAGAGGTTGGATTTGTGAAGTTTCTTGAGACTTTGAGAATGTTGTAGATACTGTTGGAGCTATCTATTTTAGAAGATCTCTTTTTGAACAGGAAATTGTCATCTTTCCAGCCCCTGTATCATGCTGGAACTTGAAAGAGGTTATCCTACCCTCCAAGGGGAAGAGATTCTAGAGTTGAACACGTTCAGTTGGGAGAAGAACATCTAGGGAGTATACCATGGACAAAGAGACTATTGCTTTTTTGATCACGATTTTCTTGATGTTATTTTTAATTCTCTCCATACTCTCCTGAATCTTAATTTTGAATCTTAGGATTAATTTTGCTTTGAACACCATTCCTGGACTCTGTGATTCTTTGCCATCTCAATCCCCAATGGACATACTTCCCCATTGGAAAATACCATTGAACAGTGACCAGGAAGAGTGGGGTGAGTGTGATTTTGATGACTGCATCCATGACTGCACCAGGGACCCAAGAGATTACATGAGGATGAGCCCTGGTTTCTGCAGGAGCTCTTGTGAAGCATGTGTGAGAAAAGGAGAGGTCTGAGATATAGAGGGCAGCCTGGGGAACTTCGTGACCCCCTAAATTTGTTTCAGCCCTGTGAAGGGGGGAGGGGCTACAAAAGTATGTAAATGCCTTTATCCCTCTGTCTAACCTCTGCTTTAGGGTATTTAGGGTCCTTCATTCTTATCTCATAGGTTTTTTGGTGCAGTCCCTATTGCAGTTTGGTTGTCTTTCTCTGAATCACCTCTAGCCTCTCTCTGTTCTGAGATATGGCCTCCGAAACTAAATATTACATTCCAGGTGAGTCCTCACCAACAATCTATACAGAGGCATTATCACCTCCTATTTTGTGCTGCTCATGCCTATCCCTAGGCATTCAAGCATTATCCTAGCTCTGGCCACTACCTTATCACACTGTGTTTTGCTACCTTGAGATAATCAGACACTATCACTCTGAGGTCTTTCTTCTGGCAAGTGCCTCTTAGCTCTTTACTTCCCAACATGTATCACCCACTCAGATTTCTGCATCTCAAATCCATAATTCTGCACACTTTTTCTCAGTGAATCATAACTACCTACCCTATGCTGAGTTTGTTGTGGTTTCAGCACCTTCATCTGCTGAGCCCTTCTGCTCCCTTTCAGCCTCCAGCTTCAGCTCCAGCTCAGACTAAAATCCGCTGCAACTGCTTCATTCAGCATGCTGCCGACAGCAGACAATAGAAGTGGCTGAAATCCTGTGTGGGCATAGCTATGGTGATGCTGCCATTAGTGCATGCTGGGCTGGTTTACTGTGCTGAAATGCAGCAGTAGTAACATGCGTTAAAGAGACAAGAATCAGTTAAGTACACCTTTGGAGGAGTGCCATTAAAAAACTGCATTAGCATTAATGCACATTCATTTTCTATGCATTCATTTTAAATGTGGTCATTTGCATACATTTCAACCCTCTTCCTGCCTCTTCCCTCATTATCATGGCATTCGGTGCTGTTAACTTAGTATGCATTTTAATACACAGTAATGTCAAATATTGCACATTAAGTGGAAAAATAGACACAGTGTTTTTTATATCATGCACTATTTGCCATGCTAATGTGGGACCCTATGTTATGAGGACCCTATGTTATTTGAGGATTATTTGTCATTTCCTCTTACTTATACAACAGCGCATTCCCAGAATGGGAAAATTGATATATCACTTTCGTTAAAGTGAGTTATTTGTTGAAGATTGAATGGATTTTGCCATTGGAGCACAGTGGCCATCACACATAATGAGATTCTCATTAAACAAAATCTGTAGGACCACATTATTCTAATTAGCTTTCTCCCCTGGAGTTGTACTTACAAGCTATCTTTGCTTGCAAAAATTCTGTTATTATTTCTTCCCTATTGCTGAAAAACCATGGAGTCAGTGGAATGCAATACATTGAAGTTATCAGTGTGAGTCTCTAAAGCAAAATATGACAGAGGTAAATGTTTACATTGGGCTCAATATTCAAAAGATTTATGTGATTAAAATTGGCTTTTAACTGCATGTATCTAACTGGTGATAAATTCCATCCCCACCCACTCCAACTAAAATCTGTCTGCACAAAATTGCTCTGCTCACAGATTTAGGCAGACAGAAAAGGGGCCAGTCTGAGGAATACTTTTGAGCATGATTGTCTGCCTAGTGCTGCTGCACAAATGCTGTCTTAAATCTAACCTCACAAGTTCTATGCATTTAGATTTTACAGGTTATTTAACTGCAACTTGAACATGTTAGCTGCGGCTGAATATCCGGACAAAGTTAACTGGCTGAAATTAACTTAACTGCTTAGCAGCTCTTTGGATAGCTACTCCAACCTGTTTAGTTTACTGAGAACTATAGAACAGTAGTTCTCAACCTTTTTTCTGTCGGGACACACCTGATAGATAGTTCCCACATGCATGACACACTGAACACATGACAATCATAAGGCTAACCCCACCCCCGACCCTCAGTAATGGGTATAAAGCAGAACTAGAACATTCCCCATACAACTCACCATACAAAAAAGATATTCTGGTGTTATCTCAATAAGAGTAATGCAAACTGTTGCGTTCATGGCTGCTCTTCGCCCTCGCTCCACCCTCTCTACTTCTGTGGCTTGCTGCTGCAGCGTCTCCATGCCGCTTCTCCCTGGCGTCCCCGGGCCGACTCGACGCTGCGGATCCGCCATGTTCCTGATGACGTAAAGCGCGCGCGCTCCGAAGTATGTACCAGCAAGGGAGTGAACCTCAGGGGCAACCCCTGCATTGACGTCATCCACTTCCAACATAAAAGGTCTTCACTTACGCTTGTGATTTGAGTTAGCAAGGACTCGGACTTGGGTTCGGACTCGGACAAGGATACGAATTCGCCCAAGCTACTCTGCCTCCTCGGACTTACCAGAGGTACCCGCTCCTCGGGGGCCTCACTCTCTTTTCTCTATTTCAGATTACAGATAGGAATCAGTACTCGCTCCTCGAGGGTCCATGTTCCTAAACCCTCTGAAGATTCTCTATTGCCTGGAAGCGATCACAGATACGGACATTGTGAATTACTATTTCAGATTACAAATAGGAACCAGTACTCGCTCCTCGATGGCCCATGTTCCTGAATACTCTGAAGATTCTCTACTGCCTAGAACCTATTATAGATACAGACAATTGTGAGTTACCATTGCTCTCTCAGAGCTGTCCCTGGAACCAGGCACTCGCTCCTCGAGGGCCTAACCCTTTTCAGCTACTGAGCTTTCTCAAGACCTTATGTGAGTTATCATCTAAGTACTGGCTATGTACACAGCATACCCTGTCTATTCACTATCTACAGTCTCTTTACAGCTCAGCAACCCTGAGGGACTTCAGCCCTGCCAGGCATATCAGCTCACTACTGCCACCTCTGGTGGTTCTACTAACCTGTCTAATAAAAGAACTATTTGTGTCTGTCTCCATACTCAAGCCTAGCCGGTAGTCCCTCTCAGGATATCCTCCTGGGGGCGCTGTTATCTGCCATCGGCCCAAGGATTCACCTATTTACATTCCTTTCCAGCCGAGTACCCTCTCTAGCACTCCACTGGTACAGATTGCCAACTCAGCAGGCTATATCATAACAGATTGCTCCTCCCATCTGCTTGCTCCTCCCAACAGCATAGCAGATCCTAACAGATTGTTAACTCCTCCCTTCTGGAGGAGTAGATTCACAACACAAACTCTCTCTACTGCCAGGTGCAATAGCCCTACTTATAAAAAGACAGCAGTTCACCATCAATGCATGTCCTATTGAGAAAACACAACAAATAAAATGAAGTATTTTACTAGCCTACATGCTAGTTAAATATCTCACCTTGGTCACACACACACAAGACTGACCTTCACCAAGTACAGAAAGACCACAAATTACAAATATGGATACAGAAACTGGAACGGAAACCTAAAAAGCCACTCTGCATGCAGTACAAAACTAGAGAAATGGAATCAGAAATATAGGATCTAACATAGTACCAGGATCTGCAATAATGCACACAACCTAATCCGCACAAAGTTACACCTGCATTATGTTATGCACTCAAATGGAACAACCCTACTATAAAAATGCATCACTACAAATATTAAACCAGACCCTAAACACCAATGCACCTCCAATTAGGAAAACAGAAAAAGCCAAGCTTTTATAGACCCCAACTCAGAAATAATTGTAAAACTATATAAATAAATATTTCAAAACAGCTGATGAACAGAACAACATCTAACAAAAACTCTTAAAATGTATTTAAAATTCTTCAAACACCAATAAAATATTTCAAATCAGCAGACAAATCACATAGTACCCAATAATTAAAATGGCAGTCAGTCAAGAAAAATGAACTTAAAAAGCCACCTTTACTTACCCTCTCCAGCAGCTCTCTTACTCCTTTCCCTTGGAGGCCACACCAGAAGCAGCAGTAGTTGCTGAAGCTGTCCTCACAGTCTCTCAACCAGTCTCTTCTCACTCTCCAACACACCAGTCACACTCTCAGGACCAGTTTCTGTCTCTCACACACCAATCATCTCCCCAACCAGTGTCTCTCTCTCTCTCTCTCTCTAACGTACACACAGACACAAGCATTATAGATACCAGTCATCTCCCTGTTCAGTCTTTCTCACACATACATACGTCACCTCTCTGACCAGTCTTTCTGAATCACACAATGCTCTCTCTCTTACTTACATACAAGCTTTCAATCACACACATGTTCTCTCTATCTCACTTACAAACAGGCTTAATCACACATGCCCCCTCTCTCTCTCACAACCACAGCCAGCCAAAAACATGCTCCATCTCTCTCTCGCATACACATAAGCACCCTCCCTGTTTCACATACACAACACACACACACACAGAATCACCCTGTCTCACACACACACAGAAGCACCCTGTCTCACATACACAACACACACACACACACACACACACAGAAGCACCCTGTTTCTCATACACACCATACACACACAAGAAGCACCCTCCCTGTCTCATATACACAACACACAGATATAGAAGCATCCTGTCTCACATACACACCACACATATATAGAAGCACCCTGTCTCTCATACACACAGAAGAACCCTCCCTGTCTCACACACACAGAAGCACCCTCCCTGTCTCACATACACACCACAGACACACACACACACACAGAAGCACCCTCCCTGTCTCACATACACACAGAAGTACCCTCCCTGTCTCACATACACACCACACACACTGGCCCCCAGCTGAACAGCTCATCTTCAGCCCCACCAGCCTGGTCTCTGGTGGCAGCAGCCAGTGACTCCAATCTTCAGTCCCACCAGCCTGGTCTTGGGCATCAGTGGCCAGCAGTTCTGATTTTCGGCCCCACCAGCCTAGTCTCTGGCAGTAGCCAGCAGTGCTAGTCTTTGTTTCTTTGGCCCTGCCGGCCTGGTCTCCGGCGGTGACCAGCAGCGTCGATCATCGGTGATATGTCCTGCCGGCCTGGTCTCCAGAGGCAGCCAGCAGTGACGGTCTTCTTTATTCAGCCCCACCAGCCTAGTCTCTGGCAGCAGCAACTAGCAGCTCCAGTCTTCGGCCCCACCGGCTGCGAGTAGCATGCGACACATCTGCTGGTGCATGGTGACACACCGGTTCAGAATCGCTGCTATAGAAGTTTAAAATGCAAGTTGACCTTATATATGAAAGGTTTTTATAGCATGAAATTTGAAATTTCTTCACCTTTACCTCAAGGGCATGCTGTACAGAAAACATAAGGTACAGTCCAAAAGGTGGTATTTAGAATACTGTATAATCAGAAATGTAATAATTAAGACTGCTCTTAAATAAGGCGCTGAGGTAGAAATAATATAGTAATGACAGCTGCTTTTCCACGTGTGCATAATTCTAATAGATGGAGGCCATTGCCCTTGATCATGAAGTCTCGCATTTCACTGAAGCTATGAATGTAATAAGATTTTAATGTATAAAAGCAGGAAATTAAAGCCCAGAGATTTAATCAATTTCAGATCTGATCAGGTGTAAGGTAGCTTCAGGAAGTGTTTGGCACTGCAAAATCACTTAGGCACCCACTTATGTACATTACAGTACTTGTTCTCTTGTGCTTAGGTGCACTTGATGTGATGTTGTGAGTTGCCTGTTTCATCAAGGGTTTTTCTCATATACACAAAACACGAAACAACTATTGATGACAGCTCAGGCCCTGAATCTCACAATATTGCTGCAGTGCTTTTGTCCTTCACTTTAATTTTTAAAAAATGTAAAAGGTGGTGAAGTTAGGGCTGCCTTGCTAGGGGTGGCAAATGAATCATTCAGGAAACAGGACTAGAAAGGAGAACTTGTCATAGAGGATCAATATAGAGAATTTGGAAGGTGAATTTGGCTGCCCATAAAATTGTGAGGAAAGGTACAGGTGAACAGATTTGGTTTGAGGTCACTTCTATGGCATTATACATCGTAGATTTCCATTTGTATAATAAACAGGGCAATTTTCAAAGGCCACTGCAGGCTTTGTGCTCTGCTTGCATTGGTTCACTGGATGATCCATCTCCTCGGCTGGTGCATTTGGTGGAGGCTTGAGAGAGAGAGCCTTTTCAGTAGCAGGGCCTGTGCTCTGGAATTCACTACCAGAGAGTCTGCGGGGTATACAGTGCTTCATGACCTTTAAGAACCATCAAAACACATTTTTATTTCTTTAGACAAGCATTTGGTTTAGTGGAATAATCTCTCAGGGCATTGGTTAGCTGCACTTAGGGATGGTTTTCTATGGGTTATCAGTTAGGCAGATATGTTAGTTTAGAGCTGTCTTTAGTTTTTCATTCTTTGATCTGTTCTTGTTCTTATTGCTCGATTATTATAAATGTTTTTATGTCACCTGCTCCAAGCTTTGGAGGGTGCTGGTGATAACTATTTAAAATAAATAAGTACAGGAACTTCTGTTGGCAAACTACTGCTTTGCCTGGATAAAAGGCCCTTTAGAAAACTGTGCAACCAATATGCACTTCAAATTGCTTGCATACAGTGTATGCACATACTTCTGCATTCCAGGGAGTGAAGCCTGGGAAGGGTTAGAGCTTACATAGCTTTTTTATTTTAAAAAGTGTGCACATAAATTATCTCATCAAATCCTATGAGGATGTAATTGTGTATGTGTGTGTGTGTGTGTGATTTTGTCAGGATAATTTTCAAAGCAGACTTATACATGTAAGTCTGTTTTGAAAATTGGTATAACATATACTTATATTTGCCAGCTAACTTATGCGTAATTTTACCAAATTACCCCCAAAAGGAAAATTAGAAGCATAAGTAAAACTGGAAAATGGGCCAATGCATATTTCAAAATAAAGATTGCATGCTGCTTACATGTATATTTGATAGGATTGTAGAATAATTTTTGCTGCACATTTTTTCCTACGTTATACATGTTTTATGTGACACATATATACAAAGAAGGTCATTTTCAAAGGCAATACACGTGTAATCATAGCAGTTTTCAACAGCCCATTTACCCGCATTAAGTGCCCTTACACGTTCTCTGTGGACAAGTCAATGGCATATATTGTGTAGCAACTTTCAAACACCCACTTACACGGGTAAAATACATTTACACGAGTTGAACCCATTTTATTTATTTATTTAATAAATTTATTTAATTGGTTTAATTGAGAATAGTGTTTCTCACTAGAGGAGAGAGAGCATCCAGATAATTTTGCCATACCTGCAACATAGCCTCGCAAGCAGGGCCAGTGCATCCCAACAGGCGAACTAGGCAGTCACCTAGGGCACCAGCCATTAGGGGGCAGCAAAGAGCAGCCAAGTGGGGCCTCAAGCAGAGCCTTTCCCGCTCACAGACAAGAGGAGTAGAGACTTGGTGGACCATGAGAGGCCAAGACTCGGCCACAAGCGACAACTATGCTTGTGTGTGAGTGAGAGGGATTGTGTGTGTACAAGAGAGCAATGGTGTAAGTGAGAGAGAGGGAGGGAGCCTGTGTGTGTGCATATGTGAATGAGACAAGGAATCTAAGTGTGTGTAAGAGAGGGAGCCTGTCTGACTGAATGAGGTCGGAGATGGTGCCAGGGCTTGGAATGGGGGGGGGGGGGGGGGGATGCAAGGAGAAGGTTCACCTAGAGTGCCTAATACCCTTGCACCAGCTCTGTCTCCAAGCATTTCTCTGAAATCATTTTGGCAGTTAAATATTCAAAAGTAAGTAGTTTAACCATCCTTGCTTTCTATTGAGCAAGATTGGAGCTGTCTACTCCAATCCATGTAAACAATATTATTTTCTTCACCACTACAGTGGCTTTATCAAAATATAATTTACTATTGGCCTCCAAAAAAGGGGTAGAGCTATCATAAGTACCAAAGAGCCAGATCTTAGGATCTAACAGTAACCAAACTTTAAGAATAGTTTCTACATCAATCTGTAAATGGCTCCAGAATTCCTGAATTTTGGAGCAGTGCCAGAAATCATAAAAAGAATCATTCTACCATGGGCACATTTCTGGCAGATAGGTGATGTACAGAGTGTGGCTCGGAATGCTCTCTCCTGGGATAAATATGCTTGGCAGAGAAACTTAAACTGTGTTTCCCTTAAAATTACATTTTCTGTGGTTCTATCTATTTTTATAAAGCAGTGTCGAAACTCCTATAGCATTCCATTGAAATTTAGCCATCTGGTCCATTTTCTAACAATCAGATCAAGAGCATCTACCAACTGAGCATTTAGAAGTATTCTATTAAACTTAGCATAAGACGGCTTTTCCTGTTTATTCCCCATTAAAGCCTCCTCTAGGATCCCACAATTCCCAAACTTTGGATTGTTTTGTAGCAAGTTAGAGACATAGGGCAGGATTTTAATAGGTATGTGCGGGCGTAGATTTGTGCGGGCAACTTGGCTCGCACAAATCTACGCCCCATAGTGTCTCACTTGTAGTTATGCATAAAAGTCTCTATGTGACGGCTAAAACTTAGATTGTAGTTCCTGATAACTATGTATTATATTGGAATCCCTAATAAATAACTGGTGAACTTGTTGGAGCCCTTTTAATTTCCATGACTTAAAAGCTGGGTTATCTGTTCTGGGTAGGAACTGTGAGTTAACCTGTTTTGTGATATATATGGAAAGATACTGTCCTCGCTGTGTAAAAGCTTACAAAAGAAAGACCATGCTGAATGACAGGATGAGAGAATCATATAATCCTTAATATCACCTGGAATCTCTTTCTCTGTAATCTGAATCAAGGCATTCAATGAGAAAGGGCCTAACCAACTCAGTACCAAATCGTATGGGGAATATCAAGAGGTTTCAAACAGCCAATCATATATATAAGCCTTAACATACATGCTACGTTGTATAGCTGTATGTTTAGACATTTTAAACCTCTTCTCAACAGTACATGTAATGGAATCCTTGTTTGGGGCATAACCTCCTTTCCATTCAGTTTCTTAATAAATATTATAAATCTCCCCTCTGGGCCTTGTATCAATTTTTCCTCTTGTAGATGTACACTCTTATTGATTAGCATATTCACCCCTGCCTTCTTCCATTTAGCCACTGAGAAAAAAACATGCAATAACCCATTCTCTCTTCAATTTGATTCTTTCCAGTTCAGTAAGGTGAGTTTTTTGTAAATAGGCCACTGAAGCCTTATTTTTACTTAATACATGCAACAATTTATTTTCCTTTTAATAGGTGTACCTAGCCCATTAACAGTCCAGGAGATGATTCACAGGTCAGCACTATTTTGAAAGATTTGGGGCCTCAGGTAGCCATTGTTCAAGGAACCTCACCAGGTTACCATCTTCAATAATCTCTGGCAATCCTACCAGCCTGATATTATTTCTTCTGGACCTATTTTCGAAGTCCTCTAGCCTCTCTTCCTGCTTTTCCACTTTCTTTTCCAAGGTCACTGTTTTGGTGGTGAAAGCCACTGAATCATCCTCCAGCTCAGAGATTCTCCCTTAACCCAGCTCCAGCCTTGGGCCAAATTCTGAAAAAGGCGATTTAAGTTCAGAAATTTGCTCAGAAATAATACTCAGTCTGCCATCCAAAGTGGCTACTACTGCAGCTATTGATTCAGCTACCGTGTCACTGTTAGAGGGTGGACCACTCAATTTCTCTACATCACTGGCCATCTTGTCTGCGAGCACCCATGGTTTCTCCTTTTCTTCCCCTCCCTTCCCCCTTCAAGGGCATAATCAATGGCGATTTCTCCATGCATTTATCAAGAGACATAAGCTGTTCTTACCAAGCCAAAATAAAAAGCAACTTAGGCACCAGTTGCAGTGGATTTCACAAGATGATTGGGGGCTGGCACCCGGAACCAGCACAGACACATCGCCCCGGCTCACCACATCATGTAACGTCAGGTTTAGCAGCATTTCAAGGAAAACAATAAACGCTGGTCCTAGCAACTCATACCAGGAGGGTTAGATGCTTATTCTTGGGTGTTAAAACTGAAAGCTTGTTTAAATAAATAAGTCTTAAGGGCCTTCTTAAATGATTTTACATCAGTAATCAGACGAAAACGGTCTGGAAATGCGTTCTAAATTTTTGAGCCGGCTACCGAAAATGCATGGTTCCTCGTTAAGTCAAGGCTTGTTGTCTTCAGGGTTGGAATATCAAGCAAGTTTTCATTTGCAGAGCATAGCTGATAAGACTTTTTATAAACATGCAATGAAGAACTCAGCTAAGCATTGTAGTCCTTGTTTAGTAAGTTAAAAATCAACATTATAACTTTGTATTGAATTCGGAACGGTATGGGTAGCCAGTGCAAAGAGGCCATAACAGGTGAAATATGGTCTCTCCTTTGAATGCTCATCAATAGCCGAGCAGCAGAATTTTGGACCAATTGAAGCTGATATAACGCATTAACGGGATTTCCCAAATATAGAGAATCACAATAATCTATTTTTGTCAAGATCAGGCATGTAAATCCTTTTGAAAATTACTCCCTGAGCATGTAAGGTATACAGAACAGAAATACATTTCTTTGAATACATGTTTCAATCATTTTTAGTGGGGAGTAAGGGTTTTACAGATTTCTGATATGATTCTTTCACTTTAGATTCACAAATTTAAAGAAAATAAAATATAATACATAAGTCACAGTAACTCTTTGATTAGTTGAGATTTATAAAGGAAATTCCATTTGATAACAATCAAAAATAAAAACTAGAATGTGTGTTTCATTTTGTATACCATCTATAGCAATATCCATAAAGAAAGCTTAAAAACTAACCTACGGGCTATGTTTTCATTTTCATTGTTTGTCCAGTTCAAACCACCTGATAAAATGCCATGAATAGTGAGTGCAGGCTTTCTTTTTCTAGAGTTCTTCTGCTATCTTGATCAACAACATGTTGCCATGGATACTTACATTTTCAAGGTACAAAAAAAAAGATGAAAGAGAACTGAAGGAAAAATATCATGATAATCTCATAATGGCCAGCAATGTTATTGTACATAGCTGATCCTTTGTTTTATTTGAATATCTCTTTTTTTAACTCTTTTGTATTTTCACTTGTGGGTATTATCACATCTGTGGGACAGTCAGTGACATAACTGTAGCCATTCTCATTAGTAGATGTCTGTTTATTTTAAAAATATCTTGTGATTGATTGATCTGTTTTTCAATGATATAGTATTTTTTTTTCAAATGTTCTTTATTTTTATAACATCGTAGCCATGAAACAAGTCAACTTACTTACACACACTTGTATGAACTGGAAATCTACCATACAGAATTTATCCCTTAAGCTTCACTTAAAACATGATCCAATGATATGCTTTTTGTCTCTGTTTTGAATCCATCCATCTGACAGACAATCAATATTTATTCCCACCATTCCCACACCCCAATACAGCAACCAGAAACACATAATATTACCTATTACCATACATCAGTTAAGGATTTTCTTTTAACTTCCATTTGTACCCAAGCCTTAGGGTAGGGGGAAAAGGGGGGGCAGAGTATGTGTGTTTGGGGCAATGTTGAATATGGCAAGGCCTTCTTGAATGGCTAGAGTCATCCGTCGCCTGGCAGTCAGGTCAGGATTTGAAAGCAGAATGGTGACTCCAATTCAGCCATGGTATTTAGGCCTGGAAGGACAACAGCCTTCCTGGCACGGGGCAGGCTATCTGGTAAGCATGGACCCACGTCCTTATTGGAAAGGTCCAACCCTGTTTATTCAGGGTGGATTGAGCTTAGGATTTTCTTGTCTTGTCTTAGTATCACTGTGTTATACAAAGGCTTGGCTACACAAGCTAGACCTATTTTCAGGGTTTCTTATTAATAAAGTTGTGACAATATTTAATTTCCAATTGAATATTGATTTCTGGGAATTTATTGGAATGTATGGTAAGGGTATAAGTGCTCAGATATGGTATGGCTTTCCCAGTTAAAATAAGTTATACAATTATTTCTGATCTCTGACATGGCAAGGAATAATAATAGCACTGTTGTTTAGAGTTGTGCCTTTGAATGTGAACTTTGATCTGAATGAGTGTATTTTAATTTGGTTTGAGTCTTGGTTTAATTTGGTTTGACTTAGTTTTTGGGTACTTATTCAGCAGCATGACTGCACTGCTGAATATCCCAGCCAAGTTAGCCAGATAGCAGCCTGCTATGGACCTCCATGTTTCTGCACACCTGCATTACTTACAGCACTCTTTAATTAATTAGTTAAGTCACTTATTTATTTATAAACATTTAATATTCTGCCTTTTCCTAAGCTAGTCACAAGTGGATTACATTAAAAAGAGAAAGCAAGTGCAATATAAGAATAACCTAAGATAAGAAAAGAGGGGTCCAGCAGGAATACAGGAGAGCAATAAAGAATAAAATAAAATAATCAATGGGCACAGTGACCAAAATTCATAGAGCTAAGTTCACAGCTAGTTCAGGGCTAGCAAGAATCAAATAAGAAGAAATAGCCCAGATGGACAAAATTGTGGCTCCTGTTCAGGCAGGGCTCAGATACTCAGGTAGTAGGTCGTAGAGGTCATTAGTGAGATCTCATCTTTACTATTATGTTCAGTGCTGGGGACAGTGCCTCTGAAAAGATACTGACAGAGTAGAGGTGGCCCGGAGAAGGGCTAATAAGGACCTGAATATGTATAATCCTAGTGGAGAGGAGAAAGAGGAAAAAATACAAACTCCTGAAAGATATACTAATGTATAAGAAACAAACCTTCTATAGTGGAAAGATAATTCTAGAACCGGAAGTCATGATATGAGGCAAAAGGAGGATTGATTCAGGAATATCATTAGAAAATATTTCTTCATGGAAAAGTTGATTAATACATGGAATGGCCCCACAGTGGAGGTGGTGAAGGAAAAAGCACAGTAACATAGTTGAAGAAGACATGGGATAAGCACAGAGGATCCTTAATTGTGAAGAAAGAAAGAGAAAGAGAAAGATGAAATGAGGTCTATGACATTGCAAAAGGAAGCACAATGGGCAGATTAGATGAACTTTACAGACCTTATCTTCTATTATATATTTCTATCAATTACAGATCAAATGGCTTATTTGAAGTTGCAACAGACACGAGAAACAGACAAGGTACAAATGATATACATACAAAATATAAAAGGAAAATAAATTAATTTGATCACATAGCCATTTTCCTGTCAATTTCTCCTTGAGGTCATGGGATGGGGTTTGCGCAGTTGCTGAAGTTGTGCTTTCCCATATGTTTGAGGAAGTCTATCATAGGGATGTACAGGGAGCAAATTTTTGTTTCCATTAATTTGGGGATATTTTCCAGGATTTGGTGTGTTTAATGTTTATTGCAGTTTGGTACATGTGCCAAACTGAAATAAGCATTAAATAAGAAAAGAATCCCCCCCCCTCCCCACTCTTCCATTGCCAACCCATTACCTCCCCCTTGTCCCCTTACTGCATCAATAGCGCTGGTCAACATGCAAAAAAGGGCAGGAGCAATCCTTAGCCTCTCCTACTCTACCCATTCTCAGAGTCATTCAGCACCATGGGTTTTACAGTCATAAAGCAACCTGATGCTGAACCAGTGGGGCAGGAACAACTGGGGGTGACTCTTGCCCCTTCCGCATATGGACCAGCCCTACAGAAGGGGTACGGGAGCAAGGGTGGGGGGGGGGGGGCTGACAGGAGCACGTGTTCTTTTTCTAATTTATTGGCAAAGACTAAGAGTGGGCACTATTCTTCGGTTTACTAGGGATTTGTTTTATCTGTGCTGTGCTCCTGAAAGCAAGTACGGTAAGACAAACATTTTAAAGGGGATACAACAATGTAGTTTCATTTTCCTTTGAGTCTATGCATGCATGTGAGTTGTCCTTACAATTTTGTGTACCAGGCTTTACATTAATTCTAATTTCTAATTTCTACCAAGAATCACAGTTTTCTATTTATCTTGTAATTTGTCCTTTCTCCCTATTGCTTTCTGAAGAGTAGGGCTATATTACAGCTTTTATGCATATTAAATAATGCAGTGTGGTAAATGAAGTATGGGCAAGGTGACTTCTGCCCTTAGTATGAGCTGATAATCCAAGTGGAAAAGTGCTAAATTATAGATTTTGGTGGCATTAATAATATGAATTCTAACCTAACCCCGCCCACACACACACACATAATTGGGGTGTTATTTAGGGACTCTGACCCATGTTTTTTAATATAGGATGAGTTTATTTAGATTTAGTTCACACCATTTTAATGGTAGCTCAAGTCAAGTTATAATTGGACACTAGAGGTGTGCATCGATAAAACCTTTATTTCATTTTGTTTTGTTTTTATTTCCCCTTTTTCTTTCAATTTTTTCTTTTTCGTTTAGTGCACACTATTTTAATTTAGTGCACACTATTCTTCATTTAATGCACACTGGGGAAGATTTTGAAAGGGTTACGCTCGTAACCCCCGAAAAGCTGCCCCTTCCACCCCCTGCGCACGCCAGCCATGGGACGCACATAAGCCCTGGGGCTTTCCTGGGGGGCGTGTTGGGGTGTGTCGGTGGGCGTGTCGTGGCCGGCGCATCATCGGGGGCGGTCTGGGGACAGGGCGCGGGCGTGGTTCTGGCCCAGGGGCGTTCCGGGGGCATGGCCGCGGCCTCTGGACCAGCCACCGAATAAAGGTAGGAGGAGGGAATTAGTTAGGGCTGGGGGTGGGTTAGATAGGGGAAGGGAGGGGAAGGTGGGGGGGGCTGGAAGGAAAGTTCCCTCCGAGGCCGCTCTGGTGGGAACGGAGGATGGCTGCGCGGCTCGGCGCGTGCAGGCTGCCAATTTTGTGCAGCCTTGCGCACGCCGACCCTGTATTTTATAACATGCGTGCAGCAGCGCGCTCACGTTATAGAATCGGGAGTAGATTTGTTTGCGCCGGGTTGCGTGAACAAATCTACTTCCACGCGCACCTTTTAAAATCTACCCCACTATTTGAGTTGTAATAGTATGCACTAACACAAATAGTGCACACTAAATTGAAATAGTGTGCACTAAATGAAAAATAAAAACAAAATGAAATTTTATGAATGTTTTTATTGTTTCAGTTTAGAAATGATATGAAATCAAATGAAATAGAAAATGAAACAGGAAATGAAATAGGAAATTAGAAGTGAAAGCACATCCCTATTAGATCCAGTAGGTATTTCCCAGTCCCCAGAAGACTTATTTATTTATTTATTTATTTATTTATTTAAAATTTTTATATACCGGCATTCATGTTGCAAACACATCATGCCGGTTTACATATAACAGGGGTGTACAGTGAACAATTCAATAACCTATTTGTGTAGAAGGAAGCAGTTACAAATAACAAGGTAAAAGAACTGGGAGGAGAGAAGGAAAGGGAGAGAATAACATTAGGTATAGGTATTTACATTAGTAATAACATTTTTACATGTGGAAGTGGAAGAATCTGGCTGAATAGAATTAATCGGTGTCCGGGAAAGCTTTTTTAAACAGCCAGGTCTTAAGTCTCTTCCTGAAGGTTGGGAGGCTGGGCTCCTGTCTAAGGTCCGGTGGGATGGAGTTCCATAGAAGGGGGCTGGCTGTTGAAAAGGCCCGATCTCTCAAGGTAATGTGTTTGGTAGTTCTGGCTGGGGGCACTTGAAGAGATCCTCTGAGTGTGTCTCTTGTTGGTCTGGAGGAGTTATAAATTTGGAATGGGAATTGTAAGTCGAGTGGGGTGTGTTGATGGATGGTTTTGTATATTATGGAAAGAGATTTGTAGAGGATTCTAAAGTGAACATGCAACCAGTGGAGATCTTTTAGGATTGGAGATATATGGTCCCTCCTCCTGGAGTTTGTCAGTAATCTTGCCGCAGCGTTTTGTAACATCTGGAGGGGTCTAGTATAGGAGGAAGGTAGGCCCAGTAGGATAGAGTTACAGTAATCGATCTTAGAAAAAATGATAGCTTGTAGAATGGTTCTGAAGTCCTGAGTGTGGAAGAGTGGTCTAATTCTTTTCGGAACTTGGAGTTTGTGAAAACAGTCCTTGGTGGTTCTGTTGATGTAAGCTTTAAGGTTCATCCGGTTATCAATTAATACTCCTAGATCTCTCACCTGTGTAGTAGTTGGGATAGTTGGAGGATTAGAGATGGCATTGTTATCTGGGGAGATGAGAAGCAGTTCTGTTTTAGAGGAGTTTAAAACTAGGTTTAGGTTAGCCAGGAGATGTTTAATTTCGAAGAGACAGTTTTCCCAGTGAACCAATGTTTTTGTGTAAGATTCTTTAATGGGTATCACGATCTGGATGTCGTCGGCGTAGAGAAAATGTTTGAGGTTAAGGTTGGAGAGGAGTTGGAGAGGAGTCTATAATCATAGAGGTAGATTTTAAAAGCATTGCTTGCGGAAAAACAGCCATATGCCACATATGCGGGCCGCACTTCAGCAACGCAAATTTTAAGAATCTGTGAATTACGCACATACATACCCATGCATGTGTCAGGAAGAAGGAGGTGGAAAAGGGGTGGGGCATGGGCAGGGCATGGGGTGTTCTGGGGCGGGGCTAAGACTTTCCTGCCTAACTCTGAATTTTAAAAAAGTGGACCATGGCGTGTGTCCATGTGTGTTATCCGCAAAACTTTGCCTCAGGTCCTGACGAGCACATGTAGAGATCTTGAGTTTTAGGGCTTTCAGCACAGCGTGAAGGTTCGGGGTCAATTGCGAGGGCTTACAGAATGAAGAACCAGAGGGGTCTTGAAGACCTCGATATCAACTGGACAAACTGATGGACTAATTGGAAACAATGATTTTTTTTTCCCCCGTGCGAGCATGTTTTAAAACCCGCCTGCATCTGCGCCTAAAAAGCCGCTAAAGCCCTAGCGGAAATATGCGCGGGACATTTACTGGAGCCGCCTCTTAAAATTCCGCGCACACATACGCGTGGCAGGGGGATTTCAAATGGTGCGTGCATACTATATAAAATCGCAGCATATCTCTGCTCGCGTGCAAATACGCACGTTCCTTTTAAAGTTAGCTAGTAAGTTTGTATCTGAGGCAATGTAGGGTGAAGTGACTTATGTGTTGTCAAGGAGCAGAAGTAGAATTTGAACCCTGGCTTCCCATGTCCTCAGCCTGCCGCACTAACAGCTAGGCTACTCCTCCAAAGTTAATGTATAACTTTCTGCTGGAAATCTTTCTAAGCCATGAATTTGGATGAGTCAAGCCCTTCATTTTTAAATATGTAGCTGCTGGTGTATGTCATTACTTAACCTGATTAAAATAAACCATTGTGTGGTACTTATTGCAGCCACTCCAGTGATCTACTGATTAAAGTAGCTGCCAAGTGGTGGAGCTGAGTAAATTCCCAGTATAGAGATTGGAGATAATTTCATATGTTTACTGAATATCAAAATATATTTGGGATCTTAGCTCTTTATTGATTAGGAGAGTGAACTGTCTATTGGTATTAAAAGCTTTGACATCTCACTATTACCTTGCTGACAGTTATATACTGAAAAATACCTTGACAATAATCCTTCATTGAGTGATGATAACAGATACCACTTAAGGTTTAAGAACAATCATATATTTGTAGACGTGTCATTTTAACCCTGTGAACACCACCTTCTACCCCTACCCTCTGCTTCTAATGGCATAGGACTGCTTGTTCCAAAGGCAGTTAAGCTTGTTTGAAGGTAAAATAGGTTGAGGTTGCTGAGTTTAGATTACCATGAGCACTTTTCAATTTACCCAAAGCAGCTTTATGTCTTCTTAAATTTTAGAAACATAAGACTTGAGATACATAACAGATTTGGGTCAAGTAATGTCTGTTATTTATGATACTGCAGCAATTTGTGCAATCTCTTTGTTTTATGAATTGTCCTTTAGTTTTTAAAAATTGTTACTCATTTCGAGCACTACATTGCTTTAGAAGAAAGATATCAATTTAAAAAAAATAAACAATAATCATTTCTCTACAGTTCACGTTCAGCACCCTGTACCCCTTCATCATATTAAACTTTAACATGTATCACATTATAATCCATTTCAATCAAAATTTTACCATTTATCCAAAAATGAACATAAGAGTATAATAAGTGCCATGCTGGGTCAGAGCAAGGTCCATGGAGCCCACATGGACCTTGCACTACTTGACCCATTACTTGACCCAAATCTGTTATGTATCTCAAGTCTTATGTTTCTAAAATTTAAGAAGACCTTGCACTGCCTCCATAACATGCACATTTTCTCTTATGCATATTCATTGTGGATATCCTGGTGGGCCCCCAGGACAGGTTGGGGACCACTGTTCTAAGGGACTGCAATAGGGAAGTCAGAACTACAAGTCCCTGCATACCATGGGGTAAAAGCAGGACTGTCCTGAAAATCTGGAGCCAGTTAGCAACCCTATTTATGTTCATTCATCTTTCAAGTGCTCCACACACTGCAAGACTCTAGAGACACAATCAGAATCTAATTTCAACAGGGAACACACGACAAATATTCAAGTAAGCAGCCATGTTGTATATTTATCTTGACAATTTGCACATTTACTTTTTTTTAATTAGAACTATTTATAAACTTTTCTTGGTATACAAGGTATAACAGCCAAAATGAAGGAGCAAGTAATAATCCACTCTCAAGCAATAACAATCTCTAGACAAGAGACCATGGTATAGGTAACTGTCCTTGAAGATCATTCAATCATACACTCAAAGGTGATCTATATGTATTTTTATTAAAGAGGCTCCTATCTTCCAAAATCCACGTTCAAAAGTCAATCTGTCCCCCGTCATGGACACCATGTTTTGCCAAAGAGAGGCTACATTGGGAGGGACTATGTGGCAATAGCTGAACCACTGAAGAAAAACGGATAGCAATTGTCATAATATATTGAAGACAGATAGCTGGAAACAGAGACAATGCAGACTAGGGATGTGAATCGTTTTAGGACGATTAAAATTATCGTCCGATAATTTTAATATCGTCTTAAACCGTTATGGAACACAATACAATACAGATTCTAACGATTTATCGTTATAAATCGTTAGAATCGTGAGCCGGCACACTAAAACCCCCTAAAACCCACCCCCGACCCTTTAAATTAAATCCCCCACCCTCCCGAACCCCCCCAAATAACTTAAATAACCTGCGGGTCCAGCGGCGGTCCGGAACGGCAGCGGTCCGGAACGGGCTCCTGCTCCTGAATCTTGTCGTCTTCAGCCGGCGCCATTTTCCAAAATGGCGCCGAAAAATGGCGGCGGCCATAGACGAAAAAGATTGGACGGCAGGAGGTCCTTCCGGACCCCCGCTGGACTTTTGGCAAGTCTCGTGGGGGTCAGGAGGCCCCCCACAAGCTGGCCAAAAGTTCCTGGAGGTCCAGCGGGGGTCAGGGAGCGATTTCCCGCCGCGAATCGTTTTCGTACGGAAAATGGCGCCGGCAGGAGATCGACTGCAGGAGGTCGTTCAGCGAGGGTTCCGGCGCCTCGCTGAACGACCTCCTGCAGTCGATCTCCTGCCGGCGCCATTTTCCGTACGAAAACGATTCGCGGCGGGAAATCGCTCCCTGACCCCCGCTGGACCTCCAGGAACTTTTGGCCAGCTTGTGGGGGGCCTCCTGACCCCCACGAGACTTGCCAAAAGTCCAGCGGGGGTCCGGAAGGACCTCCTGCCGTCCAATCTTTTTCGTCTATGGCCGCCGCCATTTTTCGGCGCCATTTTGGAAAATGGCGCCGGCTGAAGACGACAAGATTGAGGAGCAGGAGCCCGTTCCGGACCGCCGCTGGACCCGCAGGTTATTTAAGTTATTTGGGGGGGGGGTTCGGGAGGGTGGGGGATTTAATTTAAAGGGTCGGGGGTGGGTTTTAGGGGGTTTTAGTGTGCCGGTTTTTCGATTTTTCGATTTTTCACGATGTTCCGGCGAGGGATGGGGTTCGGGAGGGTGGGGAATTTAATTTAAAGGGTCGGGGTGGGTTTTAGGGGGTTTTAATGTGCCGGTTTTTCGATTTTTCGATTTTTAACGATTTTTAACGATTTTTCACGATATTTTACCCCCCCAAACGGCAACAATACGATTCCCTCCCCCTCCCAGCCGAAATCGATCGTTAAGACGATCGAGGACACGATTCACATCCCTAATGCAGACAGTAAAATAATGTACCTTAAACTTATATTCATAATCATGATGGGAGCCCTTATTGATACTGACTAAACAAGTGTATTTTAAAGTCGATGGCTTTGGTGCCTAGCGATAATTTATCCATTCAAGAAGCAGATCACATGACCACAGGCTGGCCAATCAAAGTCCTTACTAGAGATGTGAATTGGAACCGGAATCGGTTCAGATTCCGGTTCCGATTCACATCATGTTTTTTTTTTCGTCCGGCCCGATCGCGGTTTTGTTTATGGGCTGCGCCCGAGCCGATAAACAAAAAACCCACCCCGACCCTTTAAAACTAATCCCTTAGCTTCCCCCACCCTCCCGACCCCCCCCCCCCCAAAAACATTTTACAGGTATCTGGTGGTCCAGTGGGGGTCCTGGGAGTGATCTCCTGCTCTCGGGCCGTTGGCTGCCACTAATAAAAATGGCGCCGATGGCCTTTGCCCTTACCATATGACAGGGTATCCGTGCCATTGGCCGGCCCCTGTCACATGGCGGGAGCACTGGATGGCCGGCGCCTAGAGCAGTTCTCCAGGTCATCAAGGCTTCAGCGCCATAGAAGTGTGCGCACGATCTAGCTTTTGCAGTTTTGCTCTTAATGAAGTGAGCATGTCCTCAAGGTCTGAGACCCTGGTCTCAACTTCGTCCAGCCGGGAAGCCTTCTCTCTAACTGCTTCGACCCACTGGGCCATCTTTTCCACAACAATGCCCAATCTTGAATTAATATCACACTTTTAGAATAATGTGCAAACTTTATTAAATACTCACTCTTGCAAACTTTATTAAATACTCACTTTGCACATTATTCTAAAAGTGTGGTATTCTCTGTTTGAGATATAATTGTATGTATTAGAGGATATCTTGTGATATTACTACCCTAGGTGTATATTTACAATCTTGAATTAAGCCATTTTGTTATTTTGGCCGCAAATGCTTCCAGCAAGTTAGAGACAGAGTCTGCACCTCCAGCTGTGTCTATGATCGAACTGTCAAACTCATGAGCAGAGGGGGACAAAGCTGCCATAATCTCCACTTCTGGGGCTTCAGATTTAATTGCTTTCCTTATATTGGAGCTGCTATCAGCTCACGGAGTGAGTATACAACTTTATCCTGAGTCTTTAGCAGAGGACATGTCAAATCGCTGTAGCAAAATATTCAGGAATAGAGTCAATACAGAAGTAGGCCCAATGAGAGTTCAGCTGCTCACAATCTTTCTGGCTCAGATCATAACTGGAAGCCCACACACTTAGTTTTGATAAATGTACAATTTTTTTAGTATGCATATTTGTCTAAATTTAGAAATTGTGCATTTAAAGAAATACCCAAATTATCAAAATATATGTCTCTTGGCTAGTTAAGCATTTATTTTGCATGTAGACCACTAAATTACTCTTTACGAGAACATTTATCAATAATATAAAAAATGTATAAGGTTAGAAAATAAAGTCCATGGCCTAAAGTACTACATGTAGATCTGTAAAATCACTGCAGAGGATCTCACTTAAGACACTAGAGTTAAGACCAAAATATTTTAAGAAACAACAGGCATAGGTTCTCCAGAACAAAATTAAGCTTTCTTTGGGAATTATCAAACTGTTGTTCATGTTATCATTGAAAAGCGCCAAGTTCATGCCATAAACAGAATTAAAAGTAGAAATCTATTATTGTAAATCCATGAAATGCTAGAAATAATTGCCAGTACTGGATTCATTTTTCGCTGGTTTGATTCTGCTTTGAAAAGAGAATAAAGCAATCAGATGGGTGGACATTCAGAAGAATATCAAAGTTAAATTCACAAGAGCATCTGAGTTTGATTGTAAGAGGGCTTCACTTGAATGATTCTATTGGCACCTGCTCTGCTGCACCCGTGGGCCTGACTCCCACCCCCAATTACTACCCTATCCCCAGCCTCACCTCATCTCCTATTTCCCATTTCCTCTAAAAACTGGGCTCATACCCAGCAATGGAGTACCGAGGGTCTCCAGTGCCCGGGGTCAATGCATTTGTGTGCCTTTCCAGCACCCCCCTCCCCCTCCCCATCCTTCTTGCACTAATGTACAAGCCCCTGCTTTAAAATTGGCTATAAAAAAAAGTCTCAATAAAAAAGTCCCAAGGATCTTCTGTGTAATTTTGAAAAAGCTGGCCAGTTTCACCCTTCTAGTAAAACTACTATTAAAATTATTTGATAGCTTCATTCAACTAATTCTATATGGCTCTGAGAGTGAAGTCTAGAATCTATATAGCAAGGGACAGAATGTCAATATAAATCTTGCATCACCAATTCTGTAAAACACTGCGCATCCACAGAAATTCCCCCAACAATGGAGCTTGGATATTTCCCTTACAACTCATCATACAAAAAACATACTTTCAAATTCTGGTGTCACCTCACAGTAATAGCAACACAAACACTTTCCACTGCCATACACTTTGGGGCGGATTTTCAGACTCCGCGAATAGGCCTACTTTTGTTTACGCTCCAGGCGCAAACAAAAGTACGCTGGATTTTAGTAGATACGCGCGGAGCCGCACGTATCTGCTAAAAACCTGGATCAGCGCGCGCAAGGCTATCGATTTTGTATAGCCGGTGCGCGCCGAGCCGCGCAGCCTACCCCCGTTCCCTCCAAGGCCGCTCCGAAATCGGAGCGGCCTTGGAGGGAATCCTCTAACGCCCTCCCCTCACCTTCCCCTCCCTTCCTCTACCTAACCCACCCGCCCGGCCCTGTCTACACCCCCCCTTACCTTTCTCCGGGGATTTACGCCTCCCGGAGGGAGAAGTAAATCCCCGCGCGCGAGCGGGCCTCCTGCGCGCCGGGCCGCGACCTGGGGGCGGGTATGGAGGGCGCGGCCACGCCCCTGGACCGCCCCGGGCCGTAGCCACGCCCTGTACCCGCCCCCAAAATGCTGCCGACACGCCCCCGAAACGCCGCGACGACCAGGCCCGCCCCCCCGACACGCCCCCTCGGAGAACCCCGGGACTTACGCGAGTCCCGGGGCTCTGCGCGCGCCGGTAGGCCTATGTAAAATAGGCTCACCGGCACGCAGGGCCCTGCTCGCCTAAATCCGCCCGGTTTTGGGCGGATTTAGGCGAGCAGGGCTCTGAAAATCCGCCCCATTGTGAACTAACACAAAACCCCGCAAAAAAGACGCTCAAAATCTATACAGCAAACCTATCATAATGTAACAATAGTAATACCAAAGACTCAAACAATAGTCTTCCCTGTGAAAAAGCACAGGTAGATATTTCACTAGGTCCTAGAATACCAATACACCACCTACTGGTGAAATGAAACAAACCTGATTACTATAGATCCCTATACAGACACCACAGCTAGCAGAATCTCTCCCCCTGGTTACTTGCACAGAGCAGAGATAGACCCTCACAAAACACAGAATAAAGGATCACAAATTAAAACCATCAACATGCAGACAAAAACTAAAATGGAAACCTCAAGAAGTCAGACTTTGTGTACAGTGTAACCATGGAAAAATGGAATCGCCATTCTTCATAAAACAAATAATAAAATCAAGAAACATAAATCATCAATTATAATCATAAAACCATACTAATAAAAGAATAAATATTTCAAATCTATTGACAAATAGAATAACATCTATTAATTAAAGGCATAGACATTTTTTAAATATTTTCCAAGCACCAATAAAATATTTCAAAATAGTAGACACATCAAATAACCCCCAATAATTAAAACTTAATAAAGATTTTTAAAAGCCCTTGCTGTCCATACCTGAGAACTCTTGATTTCCAGTCACCCTGAGATTGTCTAGGATTAGGGGGCTAGGGGGGGCACAGAAATAGTATCCTCTCTCACATACATACTTGTATGCCCATTCTCTCTCACACATACACTGTCACATACAAACATATACATTCTCTCATATACACCTAGAACCGCTCTCTCACAGACACATTCACACTTTCATACACAGGCTCTAAGACCCTTCTTTCCTCCCTCCCCCCCACTACACACACACATGAGCTCTTACTCTCCCAGATTCCCTCATACACAGATACACACACACATACATGTACTCACTCTCACTGGCTCCCTCACACACATGCAAACACACCCAGGCAAACTCCCATTCATTCTCACATTGCTCCTACCCCTCCACCCCCCAAAGTAGGATTCCATTCATTCTCATACCCACACACAGACTCCAGGCAGGCACCCATTCAATCTCACGTATACACACACACAGGCCCACAGACAGGTACCCATTCATTCTTATACCCACACACAGACCCCCAAGCAGGTAACCATTCATTCTTACACGCACAGATCCCAGGCAGGCTCCCAATCTCACACACATACACACACACACACACACACACACACACATACACATAGACCCACAGGCAGGCACCCATTCTCACATACACATTTAGACAGAATCCCAGGTATGCACCCATTCTCACACAAACACACACAGGGCTAGTGGGAGCATTTGGTGGATTTGGCGGCTACCTAATTTGCCAGAAGTGGGTGGGGTGCTATAGTCAAATATAAGGGCAGCATTTTTGAAACAGCAAAGGAGGGTGGAGAGGAATGGAGCCAGGAAAGGTCAAATTGTGTGAACAAAGCTTTGGAGGTTTGAGGTGTGTGATCTATGGGATTCGGGTTGGTATGGGAGGAAGAGACAGAGAGCTCACGTGATGCCGTTATGTCATCTCTGCCTAGGTCAGCTGAAGGCTCTTGCAATGGCACTGAACACACACACAGAACCCCAGGCAGACACCCATTCATTCTCACACTCACACACAGACACCCAAGCAGGCACCCATTCTCACACATGCAGACCCACAGGCAGGCACCTGTTCATTTACACTTACACACCCAGGCAGGCTCCCATCTATGTACAAGCACATACTGAAGGCAGGCTCCATCTCTTTCTTTTACCAGCAGCCTTGTAGCCTCTCTCAGTCCTCTGCTGCTGTTGTCACTGCTGCTGAGTAGCTATTGGGGAGGATCCGATCATTGCAACTGCCACTGAAGCCCATTCTGCTGCCTCCTCTGTGTAGGCCCCACTGTATTAAAAATTTAAGGGGTTAGTACTTCCTCCATGCTGATCATGTGCATAGCATAGAGAAAGTGCTACTCTTGGGAGTTTTAATACCACAGGCCGGCACAGGCGACAGGAAGGGCACACTTCTCTGTTCAGCCACCCATGGGATGGGGTCCACAGGCTACTGCATGGGCCTCCCTATGTCGGCCATCTGTGCCCCCTTCGGCACTGCACCTGAGGGCATTGGATCCCCCTGCTCCCCCCTCGGCATGCCACTAATACCAAGAATAAAAAAAGAGACTGGGAGATGCATCAAGCCACAGTCCTGCTCTAATGTGCATTAAGTGATATATCCTGCACAGGTTCTCTCTCCTGTTACAATGACCTGCTTTGCACGCGATTTGCAGGCCCGAATAATGCAAATGCATGCAAAGAATGTTTTTACTAGGCAAGTTCATGTAATATTTTATCGCGGCTGACCGAGAAAGTGATCAGCCATGAGAAAATAACACCTGCTGGAATATCTTTAAATATAACACGATGGCCATGAAAAAAAGAAAAAAAAAAAAAAGAACTACTGAGGTAAAAAAAAAAATATTGAACTGGGTCAGGATTAACTCTCCCCCCTCCCCCGAGCTCAAACTGGGACTGCCTCGACAACGCAAAGGTTAAAAAAATAAAATAAAATTCACATGCAGTGACAGCCATCCCTGGTCCAGCCTGGGAGTTTTGGTGCCTCTGAGTTGTTTGCTGTTTGGATTCCAGCCTAGTTCTGCTTCTTTGTTGGTAACCTTGTGATGTTTTCTCCCCCCCGAAAAAAATGTGAAAAGATATTATACAAGTTTCTTCTCCCACCCCACCTCTTTTCTGGTTCTTCATTTTGTTCTGCCCTTCTACAATTGCAGCCTAGTTCTCCTATCCTGTTTGCTGGTTATTCTGGGGAGTTTTGTCTCCAGATAAAAAAAATTCGGTAAAAAAAAAGGTTTTCCTCTCTCTCCTTCTCTTTTATGGTTCTTCGTTTTGATCTACCACTCTACAACTCCAGCCTAGTTTTCCCATCCTGTTTGCTGACTATACTGGGGTGTTTTGTCCCTAGAAAAAATAAAAAATACAAGTTTCTGCTCCCATCCCACCTCTTTTATGATTTCCATCTTCAGTTTGACAGAAGCAGTCTACTGATTGGATCAATCACATTCCTCTTACTGAGACAAACATCCCTTACTCCAGCTGTCTTCAAGCTTCTGTATGGATCCCCTTCCCCTACAATACTTTCTGACTCTTGATCTTGCCTTGGCCATCCGTTGCTTTGCATGCCTACTGCCCTACTCCTTTGACCCTTCTTGCTGCCCAAAGCACTGCCCCATCGTTACAGTTTAACAGAAGCATATGCTACTGGTAGGATCAAGTATATTCCTCGTCCTAAGACAGGCATTCCCCACTCTGGCTGTCTTTGACCTTCTGTCCAAATCCCCTTCTCTTAAGTACTTGCCACTATTTCTCTTGCCCTGGCCATCTATTGCTTTGCATACCTGCTGCATCACTCCTCGAGCTTTTGATATCATTGATCATCCCCCTCAGCCCTTGAGGTACACCTCAGGGGGTTTACGGCCACCCTTCTTGATGCATTGTTCTACTCCTACCATGTCAGTTTTTAATAAAACTTCCATACCACTGCTGCTGTCACCACTCCAAGCCAGTCTTGATACCTTAGGATGCTTCGGCCAGTGCTCTGGCTGTCTTAGATGTTACTTCCAAATCTCCTTTTCCTACCGTACTTGCTGACTAATGTTCTTGAACTGGCCAGCCGTTGTTTTGCAAGTCTGCTTCACCACTCCTCAGGATTTCAATATTATTCTTCCTTCTCGCAGCCCCCAAGGTATACCTTGGTGGTTTTATGTTGCTGCATTGCTCTGCTCCTATCATTTTAGTTTTTAATGAATGCCAGTGCCACTGCTGCTGCCACTACTCCAAACCAGTCTTGGTAGCTTAGGGTGCTTCCTCTGCTGCTATGGCTATTTTCTTGGTACTTTCCAAATCTCCTTCCCCTATAATACTTGTTGGCACTTGGTCTTGCTCTGGCCATCTATTGCTTTTCACAGGCTTGACCCAGCCAAATATCTTTAATGGCTTCATGCTGTCTCTGACATTTTCTTCAAACTCTGTTCCCTTACAGTTCTTGTGATTATCAGTCTCATCCAATATTCAGCCTTTGATGGATTATCCCACAGCAAATGTCAAGGGCTGCAGAAGTGCAACCCCCAGAACCAAGACTGTGCTCCTCCTTGATTATTTCATCTGAAGTTATGGAGTCAGTATTTTCAAAAACTGATTCAGAATAGCCACTACTTACCACTGTACAAGAACAGCAGAGGATCTCTTCTCTGTTTGGGATCTTGCCAGGTACTTATGAACTGGATTGGCCACAGGATGGACCCTTGATTTGACCCAGTATGCCAATTCTTATGTTCTTATTCCTTGAATCACATGATATTAAAACAGCTAGTGGCTAAAGAGCATTTAGTGCCTCTCGGCTAAATTGTAAAAGTCCGGTGCGTGTAAAAACCAGGAGATACACTCATGGCTGGGCTGGTCTGTGCGTGTGCTGAGCACATTTTAAAATGGCCTGGCCATATGTATATCTCCTGGTATGTATTGAAGTGGCAGGCTCTGTCAAAGGGGTGGGCTGGGGGTGAGGGTGGGGCAGGGCGGGGATCGGCCAGGACAGCGGCTATTAGGCCCTGTAAGTTCCAAAACCAAAAAAATAGGTTAGTTGGGGGGGGGGGGTGTTTAGAGGTCGGGGAAGAGAAGGTAAAAGGGAGAAAGGATAGGTAGGGGTATAGGAAAGTACCCTCCCAGTACACTCCTTAATTGGAGCAGACTGGGAGGGAATGGGGCAAAGGCCCAATCACATCACCATGCGTCCTTTAAAAAATCCCCCCTACCCCCATGTGCACGAGTCACAACCTGCCCGCCCATACGCACGCCGATATTGAAATCGGGCTTGCATGTGTGCACGGATATTGTATTTCAAAAAATGCATGCATCACCGCGTGCATATTATAAAAGCGGGCCATCCTTATGTGCGTGCCAGGAACCGAACGTACATGGACGCACATGCACATCTTTGAAAATCTACTCCTCTAATAAGTAGCATCTTAGCTTTCAGTGAAGACCAACTCCAAGCCCTTCAGAAATGACATGAGGCCTTCTCCCTGCCTAGGGCTTTCTACCAGTTTAGTTGGTGCCCTTTGCCCCTTATTTGGAGCCTTGGGGTGCTCTTGCCATTTTGGATGCCTGTTTTGCATCTCTCGTGCCACTTTTTCAGATGTTTTCATCTCTATCTCTCTTTGGGATAATTTTCCACCTCTTTTGGTACTTTATTCCCTCTTTATGGTAGCTTGAGTTATTCATGCCACACATGATGCCACTTTGCCCCTCTCATACATCCTTGGGATTTCATACTACTATTGTTGCTACCCTCTGCTCCACTTTTGCAGCCGTGGGTTGATCTAGCCAGTCTTGTTGCTGTTTTGCTTTTCTGATGTTGTCTTGTAAAACTCCTGCCACTGTTCTACCAGTTTGCCCCGTTGTGGGTCTTTGGACTCTTCATGCTTCATTTGGTTTCATGTTGATATAATCTTGTTTTGTTGGCTTGCCTTCAGCCTTCTGATGATGTCTACCCAACAGTTTCATTAGACATGATTAGCAAAGCCCAATTTGGAATCCCAAAATAGGCTGCATTGCTTCCCCTATTGACTATAATGGGAAATAAATGAACAAATAAAATGAATAAACATTTTTTTTTTCTTTTGAATCTCATGCATGAAATGGAGGTATCCTACAAAATGAATGAATGAACCAAAACAATTTTTTTTCTTCTGCACATCCCTATGCTTATAGATTACAAAATACCCAGTGAAAATGGTTATCCTTTATAGTCTCCAAATAGCACATAACAGGGTTTGATAAACTCTGAGGATTTCAAAAGCAAGAAACATTAGTTGCATGAGCAATAGTTCAAGTAAACCTTCTTGTCTGGTGCTTATTTGAGCTTGAACAAGATTTTTAACAGTCTAGAAGGCCTTTAAAATTGCACATTGTCTTTACAGAATCAGAAATATAACCTTATGAACCAACATGTCTCAGCAGTACATTTCAAATTACAGAAGATGCAAACCAAAAGCTAATAAAAAAGTATTCAATTTACACAGGCTTTATTATTTTTTGATTAGGGATAGAGAAATTATTTTTCAAATAAAATTACACTCACTGTGGTGAATTTGATTTGTATTAATTGAAATCAGATCATAGTACCAACCTTGAAAAGGTAATTTATCATAGCCAACTCCTAAGGCTGTCAAGGCTGAAATCTTCCTGAAGGTGTGCAGCACTGAAATATTGCATTATATGCTCTCAAAGAGTTAAAAGAAATTGCATTACAAAAGTTATTTTCTGTGTGGTTTGGGGCCCTGATGCTTTGCTAAAAACCATTGTAGGGATGCGCACAGAAACATTTTTCGGTTCAATTCAGATTTTCAGTTTCATTATGTGTGTTGTATCTTTTCATTCTGGTCATTTGTTTCCATTAAAGTCAGTGGGGGAAGCAATGCATCCTATTTTTGATTCTAACTTTGGGATTTTCCATCCAAGTCTTATGAAACTTGCTGGCAGACATCTGCAGCAAGAGTGCCACGAACACCCCAGGGAAACAAAAGAGGGGCAAAGGACATTGATAGTGGCATGAGCAGCCCATGCCACCGTGAGAGGGAACAAAGCAGTACAAATAGGGGAATGAGCTCCTCAAAGCACCAAAACAAGGCGCAAAACAGCGCTGCAAAATAAATACCCCAATTCATAGAGGGCAGATTTTAAAAGCCCTGAGCACGCAAATCTAGCCGGATTTATGCGCACCTATGTTGCCTATGTTGTGGGGGTCAGGAGGGTCTCCCAAGACTATGTCACAGGGGCTACTGGTGCCATTGGTCGGCCCCTGTGACATAGTGAGGGCAAAGGCTATCGGCACCATTTTGAATACTGGCAGCCGATGGCCCGAGTGCAGGAGGTCACTCCCGGAGACCCGCTGGACCACCAGGGACTTTTGGCAAGTCTTGTGGGGGTCAGGAGTGTCCCCCAAGACTTGCCAAAAGTCCCTGGTGGTCTAGTGGGGGTCCGGGAGCGATCTCCTGCACTCAGGCCGTCGGCTGCCAGTAATCAAAATGGCGCCGATAGCCTTTGCCCTTACTATGTCACAGGGGCTACTGGTGCCATTGGTCAGCCCCTGTCACATGGAAGGAGCACAAGATGGCACCGGCCATCCATTGCTCCTACCATGTGAGAGGGGCTGACCAATGGCACTGGTAGCCCCTGTGACATAGTAAGGTCAAAGACTATCGGTGCCATTTTGAATACCGGCAGCCGAGGGCGTGAGTGCAGGATATGGCTCCCGGACCCCCCGCTGGACCACCAGGGAGCTTTGGTAAGTCTTGGGGGGGGTCAGGAGGGTGGGGGGTTTGTTTAAATTTGGCGAAGATTCGTTGCATTCGTGGGGAATTGTGATACGTTTCGCTTCCCCATGAATACAATGAATATGGCCCTATACGTTGCGGATTACCAATACGTTAGAAACGAATGCACACCCCTACTGGTTATTCTGCATATGCTGCATAAGAAAAATCAATTTCATTCTGTATATTTCTTACAGATTATAACTCAACCTGAAAGCCTACTTACAGAGAAGTGTAATCATACCTTGCTGATATACAATTACACTGTAACCTTCTGATAGATTACAGTTTCTCTTGCTCCTAGCTCTACATCCAGAGCTTGATTTAGGCATAGGCAACATAGGCATGTGCCTAGAATGCCAAATTCTGAAGGCACTCAAAAACTGAGACTCTCCCTACTGTTCTATGATTTCTGGAGACAAAACATCCTACTCCTGGTCTTCTGCCTATGGGTACCATAATCTTAAATTTAGCCCTGAGTACATCTAGGACACAGCAATAGTGACTGTAAGAGCACACAATGCTTTCTCCTCTAAATCTACATTTTTTACGAATCTTTTTTGTTAAACACTGGAACTTTGAAGCAAGGAGCTTCAAAATATCTGCCTTATTTCTTTGAGATCCAACAGAGGAATGACTGAAAATAAAACAGTAACTGTCTGTTCAAACTACTCTTACTTTCACTTTTACCTACATGAAATCAATCCATGCAGATGCCAGTTGGATTATGCAGGCTGAAAAAGTACAGAAACATAATTGGCCCTGCTCCTTTCTTGATTCATCCCCAACCAGCTTCATTCTATCTATCTTTGCTTCCCTCAAAGACTTTAATAGGACCTAACCAAAATTGCAGTAAAAGGATTCTTGTTTTTTTTAGGTAACTGCACTCATTTGGTTTAGATGACTTAAAATGAACCAAAAATCATCTCATTCAGATCAAATTTCATATATAGATTATATGAATGCATGTCCCTATACCATTGCTCTCTCTTAAGCAGCACTCAAGTCCCTAAAGATTCATAGTGTTCCTTCCTGAATTGTCTTCCTGCTAGCAGTTAGAAGGGAGCCAGGTTTGCGGCACTCAAAACATATTCTGAGAATTTATAATGCACATTCAATTTCTATATACTCTCAGGGAGCACTTCAGCCCAGATGGATACAAGTCAGCTGCAGTGTAGGTTGAAATCAATTCATAATATACAGTAGCCTTAAGTATCTTTTAAACATAATTCATATGATTCAGTTGCATTTTTATTTACCTTTTTATTTCTCTATATTATTTATGATTATGTATCATCATGTACATTATGCATGATTGTGTTTCAGTTTAAAATTATTGCTAGCAGACCTTGGTACCTCTGCTTATTATATAGTGCACTCAGGACTGAGCAATTCATTTTACCTGATCATGTCACTCTGTCAAACAAGCTGTATAGTTGCCTTGATTTATAGTTCCACTTTAACACTCTCTGTCTTCAAGAGTGTTTAACTGTTCCATAGGTGTTCATAGAAATTAGTTCATGTTTTAATCTTGCAGGAATTTAATTCTACAGTAATTTTGTGAGGCAATATGGGTCTGTAATTTGCTAAGATTATATCTTTTTTCTAATGAATTCCTTGTTTCTCATACACATGCTTTCCCCGAGCCTTTAAGCATTTACCTCTTGCACAGAATGAGAAATATTTCATGATTTACGATGGTATCTCCATAGTAGTCCAAACATCAAAGACTTGGATGCTGCATACTAATATGATTCAGCATAGTAAATTTCAAATTGCTACCTAAAGTACAGTTATTTGAAGTAATAATTTTTAGGGATGTGCATTCATTGGAAATGAGCTGGGAACTTTTAACAAAATATCCTGTTTCATTCCATTTATTTTTCAAACAAAACAAAAGATAAACAGAATTGTGATCATTTTTATGCGTTTCAATTAAAAAACAGGTTATTATACTGAATAAAGAAATTAAACCTCTCCATGATTCTCCTTTGATCCTTACCCAACCTCCCAGAATTTCTTTTATCCCAAGTTTTATTCATTCACAGGGCAAGAGCAATCCATGGTTGCTCTTGCCCCACTGGAGTTACAATTGTGAATGGCACCAGTAGGCCGAGGCTGTCAATGCTATCAGTTTCCTTATTCATAAAAATGGAGCTGACTGTGAAGAAAGAAAATTTGGGGTAAAAAGATCCAGAGAGGCTGGGCAGATTGATGGAGGGCCATTGGGGGGGGGGGGGGGGAGTTACAGTGGGGGTGGCTCTATATTTTTTGTTGTCTGATAGAAAGATTACATCTGTGCCAGCTCTGTATTTCACTAACAAAGCTAAAGGATGCTCTACAGTTTTTTGAATCCAGATATCTACTGCTTGCCAAACATGCTCATTTAAAGTATAGACAAGAATATACTTTTACATTATTTCAGTTTTTATTCTTGATGTATTGAAAACAGGTTGCTTACTGATGAGAGAGAGAGAGAAAGATACTACAACACCCACATAGTAGTTAAGTATTTAATATCTCTATAGGAGGGCCCTCTTATAAGTCAAGGTGAGGTGCTGGTGGTGGTTTCGGGTTTAGGGGCCAGTTTTGCATGCAGAGTGAGATGTACGAACCGCACAGTACACCTTGCTGAAGATTTGATGTCATTTGGAGTGAGGAAAGTCTCACAAAGATGAATTCTACTATGTTCTCTCACCCTAACTTGATGGACTCTATAATAGGGTACCATCAAGCTAGGCTGAGATAACATAGTACAAAATTTCATGACGCTGTCTGCTGGCTTAAGCTGGCAGCGGCAGCATTCCCAGGGCTGCTATTGCAGTGTGACAACAGCCCTACTAAGTGGCATTTATCTATTTAAAAAAACAACAACTCATTGAAGCACTTCTGGGCTCTCTCTGGCTGCCAGGAGCTCCCCAGCAACAATTGGGCAGGTATTTATTTAAATTTTATTTACCCCATTTACAGCAGGAATAATGTGGAGTCTTTTAACTCATTCTGCTCTTTACTTTACCTGAGCTACTTTTGCCTTTATTGGAGCCTCTCTGTCAGGATTCTTTAATTTCCCTGTTTTGTTAGTATCCTTTGAAGATATCTCTCTCTAAACCATGCACTGTTGAGTGACTGTTGGCTTTCCCTGATGTTCTAGTTAAAAAGCTGCTCTATATCCTTTTTAAATATAAGCGTCAGCAGCCAAGTTCCACCCTGGTTAAGGTGGCCCATCTTTTAAGGAAGGATAGGCTCCTCCTTCCCCGAAATGCTGCTCTGTTCCTAACAAATCTAAAGCCCTCCTTCCCTGTTCCAGCTGTGTGGCACTCATTGACCCTAGCCAGTTATTCAGCAGCACCACTTATCCGGATGAGTAGTACTTATCCGGATAAGTGCCATTTTGAATATCTGCCTCGGCAATTCTATTGATCATATTTAAAGTAGGCATTGAATAGAAGAGAGACAGAAAGACAGAGAGAAATGCTGTCCTTTAGAACTCCCCCTCCCTACATTTTTCACTCCATTATCCTACGTTACCTTTTCACTGCGTGCATAATTTAAAAAATGCATTCCAGCAGATTTGTTAAGTAGGGGATGATGGGCACAGTAAGTATGCCACATAATGCTGGGGTTGCTAAGACTACTAATTTTTGTTGAATTACTAGAGCAATTACACTCACAAAATCTTACATTATCTGTAATTTTTGATAGCTCTCAAATTCCATCAAAGTAATTTTCTTCCATTCATTTTCCGTGATTAGCCTGACAGTATCCCATCTTGTCATACTGCCCTTCTGGAGGTATGTATGCCTTGAGAATATCACAGAACGTAGGGAGAGAGATTTATTAAATAGTGAGATCAATCTATTATAATGGACATTTCTATTACCTGGAAAACATTTGATGGCAATAAAATTAAAGAGTCCTCAGATGCAGGCACATGCAAAATATGAAATTCAAAATGTATATACCTATCTCTACTCATGAAATATAAAAATAGAAACTCTTTTGAGATACATACTAAGAGGCTAGGTTGCTAAAACAACAAAAAAACAGCTTTCTTGTTTCTTGATTCTCTTACTTCCTCTTCTTGTCTTTTTCATTGGCCTACTTTAATGTTTGTTCCAGTGTTACATATCCTCTGTTTTTAAATATACTTCTCCCTCTAAATCTCCAAGCTCCTTCCTGCCCTCTACCCCCCACTCCTTACCCCCCCCCCACTCCTTACCCCCCCCCACCTCTACAATACCCTCAAGATATCTCCCCCCCTCCCCCGGATGCCCCAGCCAATAGTGTCTTACCCACTCCTGGCCACTTCCAGTATTGCTCTGACAGCAATGCTGGGAGTGTACAACTATAACATTGCTATTAGCCAAATAATTTGTCTGATATTTTTTACCTAACTCAACTCCACCCTGGAGCAACTCCGAAATGTTTCCTACTTCTCCGGATAAATTTTATCTGGAAAAATGTAGAAGATATTCAAAACTCAGCATTTATCCAGAAAACCCAAAAGTTGTCCAGGTCAACGCCTTTGAATATTGACCTAGAATATTGTTTCCAGTAAATTAACTTTGGTGGGGTTCAAATTCAGCCACTGTGTGGCTCTGCTAGTTAGCTGGATAAACTGATCTGGCTAAATAGTGCTGTACATTCCGTGGCACGGCAGTGCTGAGGAATATACCCAGGTATCTTAATGTTAGCCAGAAAAGTTTATTTGGCTAACATTAGAACAGCTCTGTGCCCCATCCAGAATTAGCTGGATAAAAATTAACCCGCTAACTCTGAATATCAGAATTAGCCAAATAATGTATCCAGCTAACTCAACTCCTCCCCCTTACACCCATTCCCCGACCCTGATTTATCCAGCTAGATACTTAGTGGTAAATTAAATTGTGGGAGGTGATCAAGATTAATGTCTGATATGTAAAATATTTACTATGGCGCAAACATGATCAATAGGACAAAATTGTCCCACAATAATATGCTCAGTGGATTCGATTGTTGACCATTTTGTTGCAAGTTTCAGGTGCTTCTTCTGTCCAAGTCTAGATGTTGCATATCTGAAAACAGATTTTATTTATTTATTAGTTACTTAAACATTCTTATAGTCTGCCTAGAGTGACAATGTCATGCTAAGCGTATTACAATTAAAAGATAAAATACATGCACAAAACATATAATCATATACCAATATAAAACTGCGAATCATACAATAAAATGTGCATTAAGTCTTGTGTGGAGATCAAACACATTACACTTAAGTTGAAAATGTATTAAGTAATTTGAAGTGGAGGCTACACTACAGAGATTTATGCAATTTTACAGACATATGCAGGACCCATGAACATAGTTTTTAACGTAGGGTGTGATTATTTTTATTTGCCAGTGTCTATAAATAATTCTTTACTGTAAAACTTTGCAGTTCACAGGTCATAAGAACTCTTAGTAAATTAACTTTTTGAAAAAAAATACCAGTTCCTAGGTACTGTTGCCACTAGTTATCATCTTTAAAATGCTGCTATATAATGCACAGCACTGTAAAGATACATTGAAAAGACAGTACTTGCTCCATGGAGCTTACAATCTAGTCAAGACAAAAATACATGACAAACAAGAGTTTGTGATAAGTGTATTTATTATAGAGAAGTGTTTAGGATTCCAAAGCAGTCTCAAAAAAGCAAGTTTTTAGACTGGACTTGAATATGACCAGAGAGGGAATTTAACATCCCGAATCAGGAAGTCTGTTTCTTGCATGTGGCATAGCATCATGGAAAGCATGGAGTTAGGAACTGGTAGTGGAGACAGACAGCTTGCCTGATGAACGGAGTTTATGAGGAGGGCTGTAGGGAGAAGGAAGAGAAGATAGATAATGAAGAGCTGCAGAGTGAATGCATTTGAACTGTATGTGGAAGCAGATGGGGTACCAATGTAGCAACTTCATAAGAAGGGGGTTGCATGGCCCTAGCAACACTGAAGAAAGGTAAGTCATGTAGCCAAAGTTTGAATAGATTGCAGTAGAGAAAGGTGGTTCAGAGTGAGGCCCAAGAAGTGCAAGTTGCACATAAATGAAAATATGCAAAAGGTTTATTAGGTGAGCAAGAATGTATAGTAAACATGGGATCCTTTCAAATTTACATTTTAAATAGGAAATACCAACAAAGTACAACTAGATAAGCATAGACAAGCAAAATTAACAGAAGGACACTGGAACAAGGCTGGAACAATAGGATGCAGGAACAAGGCTGGAACAATAGGATGCAGAACAAGGGTGGGACGAGACTGGAACAAGGCTGGAACAAGGCTTAGTACGCAGTGACAATCTAGCACACAATGCCAACCCAATTGCCAAGGCAAGGAAGTGCAGGCAGGAACTTCCTTAAGTAGTTCCTTCAATCAGGTTGCGCCACGGAGCTAGGGCCCGCCCCTGGCCCTACAAGAGGCCGGGCGGTCCGCGCGCGCATGTGTAGGAGCGTGGCCAACACCACGGGAGGCACTGAACTCCAATGTGAAGCCTGATGCGCAGTGGAAGGCCTAGCGACCGCCGCTGCAGGACGCCGAGGCCTGGAGGAGCTCACGGCTGCTGCTGCTGGGGAGGCTGACCCGGGACCTGCAGAGACGCCAGAGAGGTGAGCAGGCCCGTGCACGGGCCGGACGCGGAAGGGGCACGCAACATCTTCACCCTTCATTACCCAATTTAGTGCTTATAAAACAATCTCCCTTCTTCCAGGCTCCTCTATTTCACATTACCTTTTCTGATTCCTCTAGTCCCCTCCACCTTTTACTACTTCTGCTTTCTAAACGGGAAGAGAGAGCTGGGGGAGGAGGAGGAACAGTAACGGGAACTGGGCGCACATTCTCACCGTGTGCCTCTGCTTCTGTCCTGCCTGTGGCTGGGAGATGAGAGGAGAAGGAGTGAGTGGTTTTGTCATCCGCTGGTGGAATGTGCTGCTGAGAGCCCCAGACTCTTAGCACCCCCCTCATATTTTCACACCACTGCTCTCCAGAAAATAAAAGGGATTGGATGAGTTCTTAAAAGATTTAAAAAATCAGCATGCTCATCAGATGTAAGGTACTGAGTCAGAGATGTCATATTTTGGGGTCATGAAGACAATTCTTCCAGTAGAAAAGGAAAACTGACTGAGAAAAATAGTATTTCATTTTATCTTTCCCTTAGTCACCACTAGGCAGCTGAAGGAGATGGCATACGCAGAAGTTCAAACAAATTCTCCCCAAAAGGTAATTCCTGTGCAGTATTTGTTACGGCTGTCAAAACTCAGATTTTAGAAATCTAAGGTATAAGGACATATTGTCCTCGGGATGTAATTGGGTGAGATGAAATAACATTTTCACAAGATGAAATGAAGTAGGGATGACCACATTACTGAACCTAAAGCTGTGCTGTTCCCTTTCCCCATTCTGTATTCGTTTCATTCCACCTTGTTACAAAAGGTACGTTCTCAGAAGTGTTTCAAACATGTGATATGCAAGCCTACAGTCGAGTAATATGCTTTAGACGTTCAGTCAAAAGTATTATGATCTCTACAGAATAAAGCTTATTTATTTAAGAAATGTAGGAGGATTCTCAAAGGCTCTCTTGAATTTTAATTTTAGGAAGGAAAATTTTCAGTAAGCTGGCTAGGTGCGAAATATTTGGGTACTTTCATACTTCTGTAATTTTCAGTGAATTTTCAGAGAGAAATGTAGTCATAATAAATTTGCTTAACACTTGGGTGGGTGTCAAAATACCCATACACTTTGCACCTGCTATTTGTGTTGGCAGAGGAATGAAAGCAAAACTAAACATGCACATTTGAAAATACAATTTTATGCTTGTGCTTTACTGACTTGATCTACACATTCCCCTTGGAATGTCTCTTTTTAGTCCAATTAATAGTATATGCATTGTGAAAGTAGGCAAATAATTTTAACTGCTATGCAGAATGGATATGTCACTCCAGGGGATCTAGTAGTTTAAAGTGTTTTTGGGGGGTTTTTTTTAGTTACTATGTGTTGGATGTACAGAAGGGTTAAGCTAACTTCTGTGATCACACTCTGATGTTTGCAATCCAGGGGTTAGTGATTTAAGATTTTTGTATAAAAAAATGTTTATATGACCTGCAGATAATGAGTCACAATTTGGAAAAGTTTGTTGTAGTAATATTTATATTTTAAGCACATGTAATAGGCAAAGATGGCAAATCAATTTGCAACTGGAAAAAAAACAACAAAATGAAATATTCCAGGCTTTCAATGAATAGTAAAACTTGATGGCAATAATTGATTGTTATCTCAAAATAGCTGGTGTTTTTGTTTCATCGCTTGTATGTGTCCCTTATAGTTTGCTTTCTCATAATACACCTGAATTATCAAGGGTTTGATTATATTTATTGTCTATAGTACATAAGAACATAAGAAATGCCATGCTAGGTCAGACTAAGGTCCATTGAATTAGGCATTCAGTCTCTGACATTGGCCAGTCCTGGTCACAAGTATCTGGCAGATCCGCCCCTCCCCCCAGATCTGTTTCTTATATCTCACTCCCAGGGATAAGCATTGGCTTTCCCAAGTCTATCTGGCCAATAACTGTATGGATTTTAACTTCAGTAACTTGTTCAATCCTCTTTTTTTTTTAATTCCACTATGTTAGTTGCCTTGATCATATCCTTCAGCACCAAATTCCATATCGTGATTGAGCAACTGCAGGTTGCTAGTTTTATGGAGTATCCCCTAGCCCTAGTGTTGTTTGAAAAGATAAATAATCATAGTTCCATCCCACTCAAGATTTTATATCTTCTAATCATATCCTCTCTGTCTTCTCTTTTCAAGCTAAAGAGCCCTAATCAGTTTAGCCTTTCTTCATAAATGATCTTTTCTATCCCCTTTATTATTTTTGATGCCCTTCTTTGTACGTTTTCTATATCCATTATGTCTTTTTTTTTTAGATGGGGTGACCTAAGATGAACAGAATGCTCAAGGTGTAGTTGCAACATGAATCTATACAAAGGCATTATGATGGTCTCTATTCCTTTCCAAATAATGACTAACATTCTTTTTGACTGCCACTAACAACTGAACCAAAGATTTCATGATATTGTCTGCAACACAGAACCCAGCACTGTGTACTTCTAGTTGGAATTATTCTTCCCTATGTGCATTATTTTATGCTTGTCCACATGAAATTGTGATCTGTCATTTAGAAAGCCAGTCTCCTAGTCTTACAAGATCCTTCTGTAGTTCTTCACAATCTGTTATCTGCAATTTTGTGTCATCTGCAAATTTGGTCACCTCACTCTTCATTCCTTTCTCCAGATCACTTATTAGTATGATAATAGCACATATCTCAATACAGACCCCTGGGGCATTTCAATAATGACATTTCTCCATTTGGAATACTGTCCATTTAGTCCTATTCTCTATTTCCTGTCTTTTATCCAGTTGCAATCCACGATAGAATACTGCCTCCAATCCCATGACCTCCCAATTTCCTAAAGAATCTCTCATGAAGGACATTGTTAAATGCCTTCTGAAAATGCAAGTACACTATAGCAACAGCTCATCTTTATCCGTATGTTTATTTATACTTTCAATAAATCTAGTAAATTGCTAAGGTAAGACTTCCCTTTGAAAAAAAACACGTTAACTGCTCCCTTATTAAATCTTGTTTATCTATGTAGTTAGTAATTTTGAGGTTGATATTCAAAGCCATTTAGATGGATAACTGAAAAATTATCCATCTAAATGGCTAGCTGGTGATATTTGAAGCCATATGTGGCTAAATTCTAGACATATAACAAGCTATGCCTAGCTCTGGTCTCGTCATAGAGGCTGTCTTAAAGTTTGCCAGATATAGTTATCCAACCGGATATAGCTATCCAGCTAACTTTAAGATAGCCGGGGATATTCAGCGACGCAGCCATGCCACTGATTATACCCATTAAGTTAGCTGGATAGCTATGTCCGGCTAACTTAACTAGCCACACTATGGCTGAATATCAATCTCTGTTTTAAAGAATAGCTTCTACCATTCTGCCTGGCATCAACATGAGGCTCTCTGGTCTATAGTTTCCCAAATCACACTGGCCTGGCATCACATTGGCCTGGGACCAACATTGTATGGTTTTTCTGGGGCTCTGCTAAGCAGCCATATTTTTCCTACTCTATTTCACCACTACAGAAAATATCATGAGGTTTACTAGGCAACGGAACCAAATAAATAGGGCCCTTGTATAGTGTTATAATCTGCTATGCTGATGGGTGGAGCAAGCAGATGGGAGTAGCAATCTGTTATGAATCGCTCCTCCAGAGGGGAGGAATTGGCAATCTGTTGACTACATCTCCTGTGAAGGAGGAGTTAGCAAACTGTTATGTTCTGTGGGCGGAGTATGCAATCAGTAATGGACCTGCTAGGGAGTAGCCATCTGATATGCTCAGCTCCTGTAGAGGGAGTAGATAACAATCTGTTACCACGGAGTGCTTGGAGAGGGCACTCAGCTGTAGTAGAATGTAGAATGGTGAATCCTTGGGCCGATGGCAGATGACAGCGCCCCCAGGAGGATATCCTGAGAGGGACCACCAGCTAGGCTTGGGTATGGAGACAGACACAGATAATTCTTTTATTAGACAGGTTAGTAGAACCCCTAGAGGTGGCAGTAGAAGGCTGATATGCCCGGCAGGGCTGAAGTCCCTCAGGTACTGGAACCACGATCCCAGGATTGCTGAGCTGTAGAGAAATTATAGATAGTGAGTAGACAAGGTTTGCTGTATACATAGCCAGTAATTAGATGATAACTCACATAAGGTCTTGAGGAAGCTCAGTAGCTGGAAAGGGTTAGGCCCTTGAGGAGCGAGTACCTGGTTCCAGGGAAAGCTCTGAGAGAGCGATGGTAACTCACAATTGTCTGTATCTGTGATAGCTTCCAGGCAATAGAGAATCTTCAGAGTGTTCAGGAACATGGGCCCTCGAGGAGCGAGTACCGGTTCCTATCTGTAATCTGAAATAGTAACTCACAATGTCTATATCTGCGATCACTTCCAGGCAATAGAGAATCTTCAGAGTGTTTAGGAACATGGGCCCTCGAGGAACGAGTACCAGTTCCTGTCTGCAATCTGAAATAAAGGAAAGAGAGTGGAGCCCCCAAGGAGCGGGTACCCCTGGTAAGTCCGAGGAGGCAGAGTAGAGTAGAGAGAAGCGGGTCCAGATGAATCCCCGCAATCAATCCTTGCTAACTCTATACGTTAGCAAATACTAAGACCTTTTATACTGGAAGCGGATGACGTCATCTTGGGGGACTGCACTCTTGCTGGTACATCAATGGGAGCGCGCACGCCCTACGTCATCAGGAACATGGGGGATCCGCAGCGTCATGCCAGTCCAGGGACGCCGGACGAAGACAGCATGGAGACGCCGCGGCAGCAAACGTCACCAGACCCGGAGGGAGTGACCACAGAGGTAGAGAGGGCGGAGTGAGGGCGTCGAGCAGCGACGGACGCAACATATAGGTCATTGGTGAGGCCTCAGCTGTGTTCAGTTCTGGAGACTGAATCTAAAAAAGGATAGAGACAAGATGGAGGTGGACCAGAGACAGGCGATAAAAAAGGTGTGGGGTCAGCATCGGAAGACATATGAGGAGAGGCTGAAGGATCTGAATATGTATACTCTGCAGGAGAGGAGGTGCAGGGGAGATATGATACAGACCTTCAGATACCTGAAAGGTACTAATGATGTATGAACTTCAAACCTTTGTCTGTTGGAAAGGAAACTGTAAAACTAGGATCACAAAACGAAAGTCTAGGAGGATGACTCAGAATTAGCATCAGGAAATATTTCTTCACAGAGAGGATGATAGATGCCTTGAATGCCCTCCTGGAAGAGGTAGTGAGGATAAAAACTGTATATGAATTCAAAAGGGCATGGGATAAACATTACAGATCCCTAGAAGCTAGATGTTGGAAATGAAGAAAGGGGTTCATGGTAACAACCTGCACGGTCTAGCAGTTATTACCCTTAACGGAAGGCATGGGGTAACCTGCATGGAGTGGCAGTTACTACCATGGACATCTTGCTGGGCAGATTGGATGGACCATTTGGTTTTTATCTGTCATCATTACTATATTACTCTGGGAAGAGAGAAATACCTTCAGTACCTGAATGTCCCTCACTTTGACCTACTAGTGATAAGATGTGAGCTAAATCCAAAATAAACATTGGGCTGTACTTGAAGCGAAGTGCTAGGTGGTTATGGTTTTAAAGACTCATACCAGTACCAGACTTTCTGTATGACTTGACCCAGTTGAAAAGAAGATATGTCTTAATCTGTTTTTACTAGTCAATATATTCATTTTTAAATGTACAATAGTACTGTGCATCTTTAAATGATTAGTTCATTGATCAGTACCAAAAGTATGTTTTCAGGAAGATTTGGTAGCTGAAGTAAAAATTGTCTATCTTCTGAAATACACAGCTTATTGTTAAAGAAATAGTTTGCTAATATATTTCACTGTTCAGTAAAATATAACAGCAGATAATAATGCAACTAATATTCCTTTGTATGTAATAAATATTTTGACTATATTTTACTTGCTTGCATAGGTTCACTATGGTATCATATGCAGTAGTTAACAAAGCTAGCAATCCACTAAGTAAGTTATGGCATCAGAAAATCTACACAAGGATTTATATTGAATGATGAATTCACTAGCCTGACTCTAGACACAGGAAGAAAATCATGCATTAGAGTGCGGTATCAGCCATTATTGTATAGAAAGATAGTTATTACTCACTAGTTCATTAGTTACGGGGCAACTATTCTCTCCTCTTCTTAAGAGTTCAGATTGTTCTGTTATACATGTAAAAATAATACATTGTCTCTTTATAAAATACTAATTCACATATACTTGGGTTCTCAAACATCTTAGATGAACCGTAGGTGTTATACCTAATAGCAGTTATTTTTTCTTTGTGAAGCTATCAGCATCTCCTTGGAAATTCTTCCATTTTTGGAACACAAAGGAGTGCAATGTACCTGAGGTAATTACAGGTTACCATCCCTACCACTGCTAAGCTTTACACAAAAATTTGCATTTGTTAATGCTAGCTATGAATCTTGTTTACACAAAAATCAATGAATCTGTGCTTGTGGTAAACAGGAAGGAAAAAACTATGTAATATTTTCTAGCATTTAGAAAGCCCTAACTCATGGTTAAATATAGTAAGTCAGTAATTTGACATATATTGCATTTATAATAACGGAGTGTTATTGAGTATAAATGTGAATGTAGGTAAACTGAACCTATTTGGTTCTGCTCTTTTTCTGTAGCACTGTATGCTAACTTTACCATCATGATATCAAACTGAGTAACTGTTCTAGGTTATGATTGATTATGGTTCTTTTATTTATATGCTGCCTATGTACAAAGATCCTGGGTAGCTAACAATAAAAAATACATAGAAAATACTTAAAACAATAGAAAATAATTAACATGACATAAAATAGATAAAATCATGATACAATTATAAAAAAAAATCTGCAATTCAAATAACATAAAAAGGTACAACAGATCCCAAGAACATTATTGGTAGACCTGTTCAAACAAAGTTTTCATTTGCTTTCTGAACACTTTTGTACATTGTGTTACTACCCTTAACAGAACACATGCATGGAGTTGCAATTACTACCATAAGCAAATTACTGGGCACACTGGATGGACCATCTGATCTTTATCTGCCATCATTTACTGTTCTTATCTCATACAGTAACTGATTCCAGAAATCAGGAGAAGCAACCGAGAAGGTACACTTATGAATCTCAGATGTGGAGATGGGACCTCAAGTAATGTCTTCTGCGAAGAGTGCAATGCTCTTTTTCAACATATTTTTAATCCAAAAGATTAGTGATAAGGCTATCGAATTTCTGATCAATAATGCAATTTGATATTTAATGGAAACCAGGGTAAATGTGATAAAACTGGTGTGATGTGTTCATGAATGGAAAGTCCTGATAATAGCCAGCAGCAGCATTTAACAACAGCTGAATCGACTTAAGTACAACAGCAGTTAGGCCTAGGTACAGTGAATGGCAATATTCTATGAGTGGCATTATCAGCAACTGAATCACCAAACAAATATTGTTGGGAGTCTAACAATGACTGTAAAGGGTACAATAATCATAGTTTATAGAAACCTGATCTAACAATGGCTTTGATTTTGTAGGAAAGTTTTGAGTCAATGATAATACCTAGATTCTTAGCCTGTGAGTCTATTTTGATATTCTCCTCGTCAATCAATAAAGAGATGGCTTTAGAAATGCCTTCATGATGTTGCATCAATACCATTTCAGTTTTCTCTAGATATAAAGCAAGTTTATGCTGAGCCATTCAGGGCTTAATTTTGGACATACATGAAGAGATCTCTTTAGAGCCAGAGTAGTTATTTTCTACTGTGGAAATAAGAATGAAACCAGCTGAGGAACCAAGTTCTTGCAGACGAGTTAACAAAATGGAATTATCTACAGTATCAAAAGCTGCGCTAATATCTAACATGATCCGAAGGAAACTATGATCCTTATCAAATCCACTTCTGATTGCATCGGTAAAGGAAACCAAGAGCATCTCAGTATTAAGGGACATCCTAAATCCATATTGAAAATCATGCAAAACATCATTGTCATGGATAAAGTACCTTATGAGCAGATTAAACTCCATCAATAGAAGTATACATTACAGCAATGTGGGCAAACCTTTATGACCAGAAACACAACTCAGAAGCTGGAGCCTCTTACTAATACTGAAATCTGTTTTAAACATAATAGCCAATGTACTAAGCCAAAAAATATATTCACAAAAAGCGTTTTGTTTGAAAAATTACGCAAAATGCCTATAAATATGCAGAAATGTAGGCATTTTGCACAACTTTTTGTACAAAAAGAAAGTGGGCTTTGCAGGAATAAACTTTCATTCCCACAAAACTTTATTTAAAGGCCACATTAAATGCCACAATAATTATAGCTATAATACAAAATCATGAAAAACAGTTCTTTAACCCATAATATCCCAGTGTCCTATTTAGAGGACAGCTTCTTAAAAGATTTGGGACATAATGGGTTAATGTGTTATTTTGCAAAAGACAGGCCTGCAAAAAAGGCTTAGTTTATGTTTGGCGCTGGCCCTGGGGATCAGGGCTTGCCATGTTAAAGTGGCCTTACAACCCATGTGAAGCTCCTCTCCTAGCTACCCCCAGCAGTATATCAAGAAATCCCCTGGTGGGCCCAATGCACAAGCTGGCTGTAGGCTAACTACTAGCACCTTGAAAACTGAAATTGGTGCTCCTCTCCTCTCCATTCAGTGGTAGCAGCTCTGGCACAGCTTTCACACAAAACTTTATTTAAAGGCTCTAGCACAGCATCCCCTTTCTCACTCTCTCTCTCCTACTCAGCATCCCCTTCTTTCCTTCCGCCCCCCCCCCCCCACCGAGCATCCTTTGCCCAACACCATTATTCCCTCAACCCTCTTTTTCCCTCCAACTATATGATGTGAGAGGGGGGTGCCACTCAAGGCAATCTTCTGCCTGAGGCAAGAGATGAGATGCCCCCCCCCCCCCCCAAAATAAGCTTCCTCTCTCTGGAACCCACACTCAGGCACCATCACACATGCTCTCTCTCACCCCACACCTCTTCCCTACTCCCCCAGACAAGACAGAATACTGTGGGCAGGCTGCAAGCAGAGCCTCGCCTCCTCTCTCACACCAGCACCTCTCCCCTGTGCCACCTGGCTGCAACTAGTGCCTCCCTCCTCTCTCACTCCAACACCTCTCCCCTACTCCCCCAGCAAGGCAGAGGGCTGTGGGCAGACTGCAAGCAGAGCCTCTCCTCCTCTCTTCACCCCAGCACCTCTCCTCTATGCCACCTGGCTGCAACTAGAGCCTCAGGAGTCAGGGTGAAGGATTCATCAGGGAATTTTGCATACACTGAATGGGGGATGAGGGAGCTTCACATGAGTTGTGAAGCCCCTTTAACACTAGGTAGGTTTGTGTATCCTGGGCTAGCTTTGCACAATGCTACTGCCAGGAATGCACAAAGTTACTGGCCATGGCAATGCACCAAAAATGTCTTGCACAGTTTTGCTGCACATGCTTTTGAGGTCAGAGCTCATTGGCATTGTTAGCAAAATTACACAAAATAGCTCCCTGATACGTGCTAAATGCCACACTTAATATATCAGCCTCATATATATATATATATATATATATATATATATATATATATATATATGTATAGCTCTTTTTGATCTACTGCAGCTGTACTAGAACTGCACAGTTTTTCAGTAAAGGTGCCTGGAAACATTATATCATCCACTTCTATTTGAGCACTCAAAAAGTTACTTATCAGAGTTATATTTTTTTATCATAGATAATAGCAACACTTACAGGCATAGCATGCTTAGAAATAGAGGTCAAAATAACCTGCTATGTTCTTCAAGAAAGCATACCTCTAATATCCAAAAATGGGCCTAGGCATCCAAGTTATTTTTCAAAACAAATCAAATGAAATTCTCCTTATATCTCCATGAAAGATTGGCAGATTAAAAGCAAAAATTGCTCCAGCACTATGAAAGGCAAGTTCCAAGTTAACAAATGAAGATTTCAGATCTCAGAACTAATTATCAGAACCAGTTCAAGGAGCAATTGATTCTTTTGTCTGTTGGCCCAGTGTCATGGCCTTGACTCCACTAGTGCCAGGGTTTCAGGGGATACTAGGACAGGAAGGAAGCTTACTGACAACCTCTTGACTTGTTCATCTTGAGCCTGGAGTGGAGGCTTCTTCCCACAGTGCTGTGGACTTCCAGAGTCAGAGAAGAGCTGAGGTCTGTGTGTTCAGATGACATTGGTGATGAGGGCTATGGCAACAGTACAGAGTGTGCAAGATGGAGAGAGTCCAGCAGTGGTGCAACCTGGCTCCTGCCAAAACAGTGAGAGGCAACAGCTGAGAGCAGAGGAGTTTCTTCGAAGATGACGCCCTTGGTTCCTTCAGGTAGACCGGTGCTACCCTCTGTTTCAGATGTTAAAGGATCTTTCTTTGATGGAGGCCAGGAATTTGGTGCCATTGGATCATTTTTCCTTTGAAATGCTATGGGATATTTTGTTTGTTATGCAAAAATCATTATCTTCTCAAATTTTAAAGCGTGTTTACTAGTCTAATGGTGTCTCTGCAGATATCTGAAACATGAGACTTATAAATTATGAACATCAAACAGTGACTAGATTCAGTGGAGGATAAAATTAAACAATCGCAGTATAGAGATGAGATTTTCATCAAAGACTTGGGGATTACTTGTAAGAAACTTGAGTCTTTGAAACGTGTTTTAATAAGGTAGAATGTATGCTTTTTAAACTTCCCTAGAGTTCCTTCTGTATCTGCATTAGAAATGTTTAGAAAATATTACAATAGTTTTAAAAATACCACCTGTCCCACCTCTCTCCAGGGCCTTCTACCTTCCCCCTTAGAAAAAAAAAAAGTGAATCAGAGTGACGGAGACAACTTGCTCAGATACCTTTTGATAGCTTAGAGCCTGCTGATCCAGGACAGATCAGGCACTACTGTCTGTCTATTTATTTATTTATTTATTTATTTATTTATTTATTTAAGGTTTTTTTATACCGGCATTCATGAACTCATTCACATCATGTCGGTTTACAGAAAACAGGGGTGCGAAGAATACAACCAAAAAACATAATAAAACGTGATGAAAAGAAGCAGTTACAATTAACAAGGGCTAATGAACTGGGATTGTAAGAAATAAAGAGAGATAGAGGGGGTTAATTATATACAAATGTACAATGTAAATATGGAGTCCAATATATACAGCTTCTGAGCAGAGAAATTATTGGTGGTGCATGTTAGGTGGAGTTCGGGAAGGCTTGCCTGAAAAGCCATGTCTTTAGCCTTTTCCTAAAGGTTAGGAGGCATGGTTCGTTTCTACAAGGATGATTATGTCTGCCTTGATTTCTGATATGGATTGCCTATTAAAGGTGCGTTTTTAAGGTGAAAGGTGTCCTGTTCATGAATTGCTATGTTCGGTTTTCCCCGATATTTCAAAGGAAACCCAGAAGAGAGGGAAGCAAATTTCTTCTATTGAAGACAAGAGTTCTGCAAATGGGTGGTCTTTTTCTTCTCGATTGGTCACCCTGTGGTTGACATACTTAGACCTTGCATTACATTTGGTCATGATGTTATTTACTTCTTATATCTTGCATTGATTTTCTTGTATATGCCCTCAGATTTATGGACTTGAAGAAAATTTGAGAAGGCTTCTTTTCTTTTTTGGGGTGGGGGGTTAAATTTTTCTTCTTTTATCTTTATCTTTTATTTAAATTTGTTAATCGCCTAAGAACTAGAAGATGTACAACAAAAGTAAAAAACATACATAAAATCTGAATGTGTACTGTACATAAAGGTAGCAAACACCAATCAAAAATATCACAAAAATGTCAGAAAGGAAATGCATGAAAAACAATACAAAGGTCCAATAAAATGCCTGTCTAAATAGCCGTGTTCTCAGTGAGAGCTTGAAAGTTTTCAAACTTATCTGCCAGTTGTAACGATTCAGGGAAGGAGTTCCAGACGACAGGGGCTGCAATCGAGAGAGCACAAAATTCAGTGCTACAAAGCCTAGCATGCAGTGGTGAGGGCACATCTAGAAGGCCTCTTTTGGGAGAAGTGAAGTTGACGAGTAGGATAGTAAAGGCACAACAGGGCATTGCACCATGGAATGACAGCAGAGGAGATCAATTTATATATTATATATTGTAATCTCAATTTATTTTTCTTGCAACACATTTATAACTTATAATTAATATGTATAATTAAGAGATAGTAAAAAAAAAAAAAAAAAAGTAAATGATTAAAAAAAAGTATTGCTATTCTTATTATTGTATGTTGTGTATTAATGTCCAAACCTTGGAGCCAGCAGTTTATGGCATCTGGTGTGACTGTATGAATGTCAGCCCTGTGCCCTGGAAATGATCAAAGATGGCAATCTAATAGTGTGTTCCACTTTTAGTCTTTCATTGCAACAGCCAAAGCCGAGGCTTTAAGTTTTCATTAGTATAAAAGATAGTTTCGTTAGTTTTTTGTCCAAGTCAAGGTTATCAATATCTAATGAAACAGTCTAAAGTTATTGTTGAATGATTATATACCCATGAGGTAATCAAGACTTTCTATTGTGTACTGAGAGTGTGGCATTTAAATACATGTGCCATGCATTTAAATAAAATGCCTGATGTTGAAAATGTTGCCCAACTTTATTTTTTAGTGTTTTCTTTTAATCATAGGGCTATTGATGGAGTTTCATTTTCAGTACACTTTTTTCTTTTCTTTCTTTATTTGATATATATTCCACACTTCAGACACTTCAATCTGGGTTGCATTCATTTAGGTCAGAAAACCTCTCATACTACTCTTCTAGATATCAGTTTTGTCTGACGACCTCAAGGTAACAAGACAACTAACCAGAGCCTGAGGGATACTAGTGTCATAGGGATGTGACCAGAGTCTGAGGGATGCTAGGGTGCATAGGGAGGAATATAACCAATAGACAAAAAGAATGTTATAATGCCTCTGTACAGGGTCATTGCTGAGACCTCATGGAATATTGGGTCCAGTTCTGGAGGTGACAGAAAATATTTATTCATGGAAAGGGTGTGGAAGCGTGCAATGGCTTTCCTGTGCAGATAGTGGGGACAAAAACAATAACACAATTCAAGAAAGCATGGGATAGGCCCAGAGGATACACAGTTGTGAAATAGTAGGAGGAAAGCCAGAGCTCAGCTGAGATCTCTCCAGAAATTGTACCAGGAATGAAATAGTGCAGACTAGATGGGCTTTATGGTCCGTATTTGCTGTCATATTCTATGTTTCCATCAATGCTTTATTGCAACATTTTTTCCCTTAGTAATCGGTGATTTCAGTAGCTTCTTTTGTGTAATGCACCTAGAGTGTTCAGGCTATCGTGCTTACTCTAAAGAAGGAACAGTCAAGAGGGTTGATAATTTTATGTTAAAGTTCCATTATACAGGATACCACATGGTCAGTTTCATGGATCATTAGTGAATATCATGAAGATATAGAATGTGATCTTGGCAAAAGTGATAAGCGGTTCCATTCATTTCAGTGGAACCGCATTGGCAGTCTCTTACAAGCAGACAGTACTGTATTTAATGACTCATTTTCAAGATAAATATGCTGCAAAGATGCTGTAAATGTTTCTGTTCTTGCAGTACTAATAGTCTGTTTTAATATTTCACATTGAAGTGTAGGATAAAGAACATCCTGTTTTAAGTGTCAAATGTTTCCTATCCACTGCAGGTTAGATGAGATTGATCACACAGTATCATTCATATCTCTTAGGTTTTTGTCTGTTGTTAAGCTGAACATAAGTCAAATACTTTGCCAAGCTGGTGGAAGCTATGAATATCACCTTATTTCACAGATGTCATGAAAAAAAAATCAACTTCATGAAATCTGCGATGACTTTAGAAATTCAGCTTTATGCAAACAGTTTTGCTAGCATGGTTTGAAATTACATAGTGCTTTTTAATTCATCTCCATTATCTTAAAAAAATTAAGTAGTCACAGCTCCCAGCTTCCTGCAGCAGGTCAGGGGTAAATTCTGGGGCAAGGTTTCTGAAATTCTGCAGCATATTTGCAGAAACTTTAATAATTTTCCATGTTATATGTAAAATTTCTGATCAGGAAGAAGAGTATCAGCATTGGTTTTCTCCGAGAGGGTGGGGGAGCGGCAGTGGGGGGAATCAGGGAGAGTTTTAAGTTGTATCCTTGGTGCGGAATTCTTCTTGTTGGATTGTATGTGAAAACATTTAAATAAAGGATTATAAAAAAAAAGAAAGTGGGCCATGTGAACGCATCACAAAGGTTTGACACTTAGAGGATAATTTTTAAACAGCTCATGTAGGGCTGAAGTCAAAAGATACTTTGTATAAGTATGCATAAGTCCGCTATTTTTTATTTATTTATTTATTTATTTTACAGGCTGCACTAAGGCCTGCTTGAGACAATTGGGGAGATACCCTTCAGTAAAGAAGGGGGCAATATTGTCTCTGATGACCTTTAAAGCCACAGTAGAACAGGGATTTAAATTACAGGAAGAATCATTTCATGTTAGCAATAACCTGTGTAACTTCCGTGATGAAACCGGATGAAATTCATTCCATTCCAAAGCAGAATTTGCCATTTCAGTTAATAACAGAAGTCCCTGAAAAGAAAGGGAGATAGCTCTGTATTTTGAAAATAAGATTGAACAAATTTCTCGCAATTAGCTGGAGTTAATACTGCCTGCTGATTACTTAAGTTTGAATTTATACAAGCTAAAGGATCCACAATATAAAATAATTCATAGCTGTTATTTGCCAGACAATTTTGTTAGTAACATACACCTTTTGCATTATTAATAGCTGCTTTATAGGCCTCCATCTTTTGTTTATAACAATCGTCATCAGGAGTAGAAAGAAACTTCCCCCATTTGTTTTCACATTGGCGTAGCTGCCATTTAATTTTATGGAGAGTAGAGTTGTACCAAATAATGCAATATCCCTAATGGTTTAGGGGTAGACTTCAAGGCAGTCCATTCATCAGCTATTGTATTAAGGACATTATTATTCCAATCTTGTACAGCAGTTGAGACATTTTCTAATGATAAGTCAGCACAGGCAGATCTCATTTTTTCTCAAAATGTCTCAATATCTAAATGGCCATATTTTGGTCCTTCTCAGTTTATAAACCAATCTTCTTCAAAGTAGTTTTAGTATGAAAATTATGGTAAGAAGTTGGTGATCTAATCAGGAGACCTTAATATTGTTAATATTGTATAGCTTTGCAGATGAAATTGGGACAATAAAATTAGGATTACTATACATCAAATCTAAGATGTGCCCAGCTTTATTCACTGGGTTACAAATAATCTGTTCCCAATCACAAGCTAGCATGGCATCAAAAACTTGCCAGCATCGGCGTGATTCTGGCATTTGATCTATATGTAACTTGAAGTCTCCTAAAATCATGAAAAAACTCCAAATTAAGATCAGATATATCAGGAATTCAATCAAAGGGGAAAAAGTTGGTGCCAACAGGTCCAAGGGTATATAGACAAGACAGATACTAATGTAGGAGGAAGAAAACACCGATACCTCTAAAGGAGAAGCAATGCTATTGCTTATATCTCACAGTCATTTTTAAAGATTCTTTAAAAGCAATCAATAGACCACTCCTGCGCCTGTTGACCCAATGTTTAACACTAACTTTAAAAGCTGAGGGCCAGAGTTGGTTAATCAAAACAATGTTCCATTCAGAAAGCCATATTTCAGTTATGCATAGAAAGTTTATTTTATTTATTTAGTTATTTTATTTTGACTTCGTTGGGATGCGATGGGTTGCTCAGTTCTATTGTTGGTTTATTAATGTCTTTGACCTTGTTGGTGCTTGTTCCAAGCACAGGTAGTTTTAAGTTTTCCTTACTGGTATTAGCTCTGTTCTCAGGTAAGTTCCAGGGTAGGTTGTAGGCATTTTAAAATAACATTGGGGTAGATTTTAAAAGGTTGCGCATGGGCGTACATGTGTGCGCACTACCTGGCGCGCGCACATGTACACCCGATTTTATAACTTGTGCTCACAGGTGTGCGCAAGTTGTGCACCTTGCACGCACCGAGCCGCACAGCCTTCCCTGTTCCTTCCCAGGCCACTCCGAAATCGGAGCAGTCTGAGAGAGAACTTCCCTTCCTCCTAACCTCACCTTCCCACCCCTTCCCCTAACCTTTCCCCCCCCCCAGCCCTACTCTAACTCCCCCCAAAATTTTTGTTTTACCTTTTGCGCCTGCCTCCGCTGACGCTGCCCCACCCCCAGACTGCCCTGGACCGCCCACGCCCATTCCCCCTTCCCGCCCCTTTTTGCAAGCCCTGGGACCTATGTGCGGATTTACGCATTTAAAAATCTGTCCCTATGTTTTCAGTTCACTTTTGAATTTCTTTCTTTCTGGGGTCAGTCGTAGTGTCTCGGGTAGTGAGTTCCATAGTTCAGGGCCAGCAATGGAGAACACATGGTTTCTTATTTTTGTTAGAGTATTGATGAGTATTCAGTAATGTTGGCACAGCTAAAATCCTTTATTCTGAGATTTTAGCAATCTCTGTGGCTTGTATAGTTGTAGTCCTAGGGCTGCCAGACATGGATTATCAGACTGGATGGTCAAGTCAAGGAAAGCAGATCTAAGAAGATCAAAACACACAGGAATCCTCTTTTTTATAATTGCCCATTAATTAAAATGACTTTGCTTTTGAATAACTCATTAACACTGAGAGATTTACTTAATGGTATGTTTCCAAAGGTGTAAGTCCCCATATTTCCTTTGACCAGAGATAACTGGAAGATGCCTTGCAGGAAGTGCAGTATAATCTATGGGTATAAAACAAGAGGAAATAATGAAAAAATAAAAAAAGCATAGTTTGATACACAAAGGCACTCAGGAATAGCGAGCTCCTTGGTGCACTCCTTCCCGAGCTCCTTTTGTTGTGCTTGTTTTGTGCAGGTGCACCCTGGTAGATAGCACCTCTAGCATCTCCATGGTCTTGTGAGCCGGCTTTGACTAACATCACTGGGGAGCGGGTCTTAGTCAATCAGGCTGGGGAGGGATGGTATGGAGGAAGACCAACACATACTGTAGCAGCAGCTAGAGATGTAGAAAAGCTGCTTCTGAGATGATATTGTGCAGGGGTAGTCCAGAACATCAACAAAGCTCAGATGTGTGCAAATCCTTTTGAAAATCAACCCCATAAAAACATCTCAAATCTCTGTTAACTCTCCTATGGCCCCATTACTAGTTGCTTGAGTCATCTACTTGGGCTCAAGCATATTGCCGTGGTGACTTATTTGGAGCTGAGAAGAAGACAGAATAATACCTGATGACCAAAATGTGAAACTGAGATGTTAAATCACCAAAGAAATGTTTCCTTCAGCAAGGCATGTTTGTTTTGCTTCGGCAGTCAGCCTGATTTACAGGAAGAAAAGAAAAGATGGGAAAGAGATAAAATGTGAAAATATGACCAGAGGTGCTGTAGTTTTATTTTCTTTCAGGCAGTTGGTATTTCAAGGTGAAACTTTGCTAATTGTCCTTATTAGTTGCTTCAAACAAACAGAATTGCTCTGACTAGATGCATAGAAATGAGGGACGGCAATAAAAGAAGCTCTTGACAAATTTAACTCCCTAATCCTGTGGTGTGCTTTGTCAGGTGCACTCCATACTTCTATGCTATACCATAAATATACCTAAAGATACCAAAAATGGATGTGCAAGTATCAGTCGCCACGCTGCTCAAAAACATGTCACACATGCCAGCTGCAAAGGAAGCAATAGAGGAAATGGATAGCTTAAGGAAAAATGTACAGAAGTAAAGGTCAACAACGAAGATATAAAGTGATACCTTTTCTATTGGACTAGCTTGATACATTTATTTTTTTTTACTAGCTTTCAGGAGCTACATTCCTTTCATCAGATCAAAAGAAAATGAGCAGATCAAGGCAAAAGATGACGTTACTTGAACATACAAGTGAACCAGAGAATCTTATAGTGGTGGTGTGAGTAGGAATGGGGGTGATGTGTTAGCAAGGCGATGATAAAATGACAGAGGGAGCAGAACTATACCTGGTGGCGAGTGAGAAAGCCCATGTCTCTGTTAAGTCCTTTCGTGTTTATGAAGCATCTGATAGTTTTAACTTTGAATGTCTGACATTCTTAGTCATGAATTTTCCCTGGTCCTATCCTGATTTTAAGGACATTGATCCATCAGTGCTCTGGTCCAAAAATGCGTTCCTCCCTGGAGGTGTTTCCTTGCTCTTTTTTTGCGGTTTGTTATCTTGTATCTGTGTAGGTTTATTCTTTTCTTTTACTAGGGGCCTGTTTTGAAAATGTAGCATCCTTTTTACATTTTCTGTATTGAATAATACATTAGAGGAGGAGCCTGTGAGTAACCCTGGGGGAGGGGGGGGGGGGTTCCCATGAAAAGTGCTGGCAATAGTTCACAGGCTGGGATCAATTTTTCAAAAAACATTTCCTTTAGGCACCGAAGTTGCCAGAACCTAAATTTAGGAAAAAAAAATTCAGCCAAGCTTAAGCACCTACATTTTTGGCTGAAAATGTTTCTAATGTAGGCCTGTAATTCATTTCCATAGATTTAGGAACTTTTTCATAAACTATGCTGAAATTCTAAAATCTATTCTACAAAGGCTGACCTAACTGTATAAGTAAAAAAAAGAAATAAATCTATTCTCTTCCCCATTCATAGCATTAGTTTAATGCATTCATAGCAAGAACCTGGCAATTACCCAAACACTAAGACAATCCCATGCCACTGATGCAATTAATAGCAGTGGCTATTCCCTGATGCAATTAATAGCCGTTAATGGACTTCTCCTCCAAGAACTTATCCAAACCTTTTTTGAACCCAGCTACACTAACTGCACTAACCACATCCTCTGGCAACAAATTCCAGAGCTTTATTGTGCACAGAGTGAAAAAGAATTTTCTCCAATTAGTCTTAAATGTGCTACTTGCTAACTTCATGGAATGCTCCCTAGGCCTTCTATTATTCGAAAGTGTAAATAACCGATTCACATCTACTCGTTCAAGACCTCTCATGATCTTAAAGACCTCTATCATATCCCCCTCAGCCGTCTCTTCTCCAAGCTGAACAGCCCTAACCTCTTCAGCCTTTCCTCATAGGGGAGCTGTTCCATCCCCTTTATCATTTTGGTTGCTCTTCTCTGTACCTTCTCCATCGCAACCATATCTTTTTTGAGATGTGGTGACCAGAATTGTACATAGTATTCCAGGTGCGATCTCACCATGGAGCGATATAGAGGCATTATGACATTTTCCGTTTTATTAACCATTCCCTTCCTAATAATTCCTAACATTCTATTTGCTTTTTTGACTGCTGCAGCACACTGAGCCGGCGATTTTAAAGTATTATCCACTATGATGCCTAGATCTTTTTCCTGGGTGGTAGCTCCTAAAATGGAACCTAACATTGTGTAACTACAGCAAGGGTTATTTTTCCCTATATGCAACAACTTGCACTTGTCCACATTAAATTTCATCTGCCATTTGGATGCCCAATCTTCCAGTCTTGCAAGGTCCTCCTGTAATGTATCACAATCCGCTTGTGATTTAAGCACTCTGAATAATTTTGTATCATCCGCAAATTTGATAACCTCACTCATCGAATTCCTTTCCAGATCATTTATATATATTTATTTATTTATTTATTTATTTATTTATTATTTTTGTTATACCGAGTTTCATGATAGGGATCACATCAACCCGGTTTACAAGTAACAATGTGTGCAAAGTATAGCATAACGTAATAAATATTTCCAATACAAATTTGAACTTTAAATACAGAGAATCAATTAAAAGGTGTGAGAAAGTTACAATATAACAGGGAAAATTAACTTGGAACTGGAAGATATATATATTGGAATATATATCCAATATATATATATAAGATATATATATTGATATATATATATCAATATATATATCTTATATATATATATCAATATATATAGTTCCAATATATATAAGATATATATATTGGAACTGGAAGAATATATATATTGAAAAGCACCGGTCCAAGTACATATTTAATGTTCTTGCTACCTTGTATAATTGTATAGGCTGAGACTACTAACCACGAGTATATAAGTGTGCTGCTTGACATTTTAATAGTAATGTACACAGCCATGTAGAAATATATATGCTTATATAGTCTAATAAACTTGTATATATTTGTACATACATTTGTTTTTCCTGGGGTGAAGAGAGGGAAATCCTTTCACCCCCACCTTCTTCCCTAGGTGGAGGAACCAGACGCCAAGAATGTGAGGATTGACGGAGTCTGCCCTAAGGGGGCTCCTGCCAGATCGGTCCCAAACCCAGGAATACCCCACACGGTAAGCAGTCAAAGGGGCATTACATTAGCATACCAAGTTACAGAATATTAAAAAAAAAAAAAAATGTCATTCCCTGGTGTCTGGTATTATATGTCAAGAAGCTGAGCTGGTACAACTTTTTAGGCAGCATAAGCAATGGCCTCATAAAGCAAAGATTGCCTCCCTTCCTTTGCAAACAGGAAACTTGCCCTGGAGAGATGGTTGCAGGAGCTGTGAGTGCACAAGGTCTCCTATTGCCCATATTCAAACACAACCAATGACTGCAGCCAGGTTCATGGAGCCAGGGGCTGGCAGAAAGGGCTTTGGAGGAGCTTTTCTAGTGACTCCTGCGTGCTCCAAATATCCTTTTTATAGATTAGGAAAATATTTTCTTTTTTTTTAACTACATTTCTGTTGAATGCCAGCCTTTATAACAGTTGCTATTCAGCTTTTTGGCTCTATTTGCCTTTCAGAAGCCAAATAGAATTTTGTGTGAATGAGCATTTAAATCATTAAATTAGATAAAATCAGCTGATTCAATCAGATGAGTATGAGTCCATGGATTGCCAGAGGCAAACAAAATCTTTTTATTTTCTTAGTATTTCCTTTTCTCTTATCTAGTAATTATTTTAGATTAGGGATATGTAATGTGTAAAATGAATGTGCATGCCAAACCAAATAAGGCCATTTTTGTTTTGTTTAATCCAAAATAAATTGAAAATGCCTCAGAAACCCCCCAGCGTATTTGGATTCTTAGTTTTGGCAAATAGCAAATGCTATTTGCAAATAGTAAGCACTATTTGCAATTAGTGTATATTTTTTGCAAATAGTGTACTGCACAGTATTTGCAACTTGTGTACTATTTATCAGAATAAAAAAAAAATCTGAATAAAACAAACAAAATTCAGCCCCAAAATGGGTCAAAAGCAAATGTAAAGAACTGAACCATAAATTTTGCCTGTGAGTCCCTATCACATGATAGGAGCATAACTTGTCAGTGCAATTTTGAATGGGGATGTGATGGGTCCGAAGCCTAGGTATGCCACCAGGTATCCCCAGGGGAGTGGGCTAGGGTGGGTTGGAGGACTGGGGGGATTCTACTGCTGGGGAGGGGGAGGAGAGTTGGAGCCAAGAATAATTTATTGAAAGTGGCAGGGTTGGGGAGGGGGAAAGAGCGATAAAACGCAATTATACACATTTTTTTTTTTTAAATAAGGAACATCTCTGGAGGTGGAAGCAGGAGGGGGTGAAGGTCTTACAAGACACTCGGGGGTTTACACACTTCGAGGAGAATTTTAAAAACCCGGCATGTACCAAAATCAGGAGCTTTGCGCACAAATTGGGCTTATGCACGCCCACCGAATTCTACAAGCCAACCAGATGAGAAAGTATCTCCCTCTGCGAGTACATCTCAAACGTTTTCAAAAGGGGCATGGGCATGGTCTGGGCAGGGGCATTTTGGGGCAAGGCCAAGAGATGTGTGCATAAATACTTCCATGCCTGGATATATGTACAGATCCCCTGCTATGTAAGCTTACTTCTGCTAGGGAAGAAGTATAAGTTAAAAAACAGAGCCATTTCTCAGGGATTTAAAGGGTCTGGAGTAACTGTGGCAAGTGCAGACTATCAACCAGGGGAGTTTGGAAGATCTAGCCGTTAACTGGGTAAACCGGTGGACAAACTGGTGAAACTGGCAATGGCTTGAGCACGCACCTCTTTTTTTAAAAATTCCCCAATTTACACGGTAGAGGCGGGATTTACATGCATAGGTGCATGGCCACTTAAAATTGGGCACACACATGCATGCGGTCAGGCTATTTTTATAACGTGTGCATATATGCGCACATAGGGGTAGATTTTCAGACGAGCGCGAACAGCCTACTTTTGTTTGCGCTCCAGGCGCAAACAAAAGTACGCTGGATTTTAGTAGATACGCGCGTAGTCGCACGTATCGGCTAAAATCCTGGATCGGCGCTCGCAAGGCTATCGATTTCGTATAGCCTGCGCGCGCCGAGCCGCGCAGCCTACCCCCGTTCCCTCCTAGGCCGCTCCGAAATCGGAGCGGCCTAGAAGGGAACTTTCCTTTGCCCTCCCCTCACCTTCCCCTCCCTTCCCCTACCTAACCCACCCGCCCGGCCCTGTCTAAACCCCCATCCTACCTTTGTCGGGGGATTTACGCCTCCCAGAGGGAGGCGTAAATCCCCGCGCGCGAGCGGGACTCCTGCGCGCCGGGCTGCGACCTGGGGGCGGGTACGGAGGGCGCGGCCACGCCCCCGGACCGCCCTGGGCCGTAGCCACGCCCCCGTACCCGCCCCAAAACGCTGCCGACACGCCCCCGCAACGCCGCGCGCTCCGGCCCCGCCCCTGACACGCCTCCCGACACGCCCCACTCCGAAAACCCCAGGACTTACGCGAGTCCCGGGGTTCTGCGCGCGCCGGTGAGCCTATGTAAAATAGGCTCACCGGCGCGCAGGGCCCTGCTCGCGTAAATCCGCCCGGTTTTGGGCGGATTTACGCGAGCAGGGCTCTGAAAATCTGCCCCATAAGTTATAAAATAGCCATGTATCTGGGAGCGTTGATGCACACACTCCAAAGAGCACCCATGCACCTGTTTGAAATTTACCAGCCCTGGTGGTGGTGGTGGTGGGGGGTGGGGGGGGGGGGTCATTTGGACTAATTTGGCCCTTTAAGAAACTGCCCAGGAGCAGTGGGATGTGCATTAGCATCTTGATGCTCCTGGGGATTTTTCAAGCAAGCCACATTATTTTATTTATATAAATGGATTAGTAATGAGTTGCTTTGCCTACATTTGCAAACCATTTGAATATAAAGCGGCTCATTACCATTTTGTGATATTAAGGTTAAAATAAATGTTAAATAAATGTTAAACAAATGTACACTTGATTTTATAACATGTGCGCGCTGCCGCGCGCATGTAAAAAATCCAGGGTCAGTGCGCACAAGGGGGTGCACACTTGTGCACCTTGCGCGCGCCGAGCCCTAGGGGAGCCCCGATGGCTTTCCCCGTTCCCTCCAAGGCCACTCCGAAATCAAAGCGGCCTTGGAGGGAACTTTTTTTTTGGCCCCCTACCTTCCCCTCCCTTCCCCTATCTAACCCACCCCCCAGCACTACCTAAATCCCCCCCTGCCTTATTTGACTTTTTACGCCTGCCTCTGGCAGGCATATCTTGTGCATGCCAGCCAGCTGCTGGCATGCCATCCCCCAGCACAGCTGCTGTGCCTGAGGCCTTGGCCCCGTTCCCTGGACTGCCCCCAGACTGCCCCCGGAACGGCACCATGCCCCACCCCACCCCATCCCCTTCCCGCCCCTTTTTCTAAGCCCCAGGACATACTGTTGCCACCTTCGCTGCCCGACGTCTCCACTACGCCCACCTTACCTCTTTGGCAACTTCCTCTTTGCCTGTTGGAAGTTTGGCTGCCGTGGCGTCATCATGCCGTTCTCCTCCGGCGTCCCCGGACTGGCTGGATGCTGCACTCCGCCATGTTTCCCAGCAGCCTAAGTGCGTGTGCAGCGCGGCCCCGACTCAAATACCAGCAGTGGCGTGAAACACAGGGGCGTCCCCCTGATGTGACGTCATCTTCACCGGATATTTAAGGTCTTTGAAATCGCTAACTAATCGAGTTAGCAAGGAGTTGGATTCCAACGGAATGGGAAAGAAATGGTTTTCTTACGCTCCTAGCTACTTTGCCTCCTCGGACTTACCAGGGGTACCCGCTTCTCAGGGGCTTCGTTTCTCCTTACTTTTCAGATTGCAGTCTTGAACCGGTACTCGCTCCTCGAGGGCCCACGTACCTGGACTTGCTACTGAACACCACTTCTGCCAGGAAGTCATTGCTGCCTACAACACCAGTGAGTTACCATCTCTCTCAGAGCGTTCCCTGGAACCAGGTACTTGCTTCTCGAGGACCTACTTCTTTCCAGCTCCTGGGCTGCTTCTAAGAGACTTTTGTGTGAGTGTTACCATCAAGGTTCTGTTCCTGAACTCTTCATACCCTGCCAACTCACTATATTCCATTTCTCTACAGCTCAGTCATCCAGGTTTGCTGTTCCAGTTATCTGAGGGACTACAGCTCAGCCGGGCGTTCCAGCTCACTACTGCCACCTCTGGTGGTTCCATATACTGTCTAATAAAAGAACTAGTGTGTGTCTGTCTCCATACTCTGAGCCTGACCGGTGGTCCCTCTCGGGATCTTCCCCCGGGGGCGTGGTCATCTGCCACCAGCCCAAGAATCCACCCACAACTACCTCAAATACCAACACATACGTGCGTCCCGGGGCTTGTGCGCGCCACCGAACCTATGCAAAATAGGCTTGGCGTGCGCAGGAGCAGGACCTTTGAAAATCTACCCCTTAGTGTAAAAAAATAAAGCTAACAACTAAAATGGTTAATATGGATTCTACTATATTTTCAGTGTGCACTATGTAATTATTTTCAACTTGGAATACATCTAAAAAATAGTAACATTCTGATGGACAGTCTATGTTAAAATCAAGACAGTTACTAAGGATTTTAACATCATGGATTATGCTTTAAATCATTCAGTTCACTTTTCTCATTTTTACTTTATTGTAATTAAATTATTAAGTATGTTACATTTATAAGACCCTCAATCACATTCACTGTCTAGGTCCTGCTCCATCTTTGGGACCGTTATTACCAACTGAACCAAAAGCATTTTATAGCGAGGTTTCTTGGTGTACAAGCCATGTTTAGATGCTTTCCTTAGAAGTAATATGCTTCTCTGTATCCTTAGCATAGTGGATGTAGAAGAAATTGCTTAGATATTTATCTGATTCTTTTGATTATGAGGGTTAAGGCGTATAAGCTGGTTTGTGTCATTTTTGGGGCTAGTACTTTTTTACAACTCACTGGTTGAAAGAGGTACTTATTAGGGATGTGCAGACAAAAAGTTTTCGTTGATAAGTTGAAGTTGAGGGTCGATTTCGTTCAATATGGACATATGGAGAATTCCATAAGTTGAGGGTCTGTCCATACGTTCACCGGTTCCCTAAATAAAAATTTAAACCCCTCACCCTCCTTAATCCACCCCCAAGACTTACCAAAACTCCCTGGTGGTCCAGCGGGGAGTTAGGAAGCCATCCCTTATTTATTTATTTATTTAATATCTTTTATATACCGACGAACGTTGGGAACATCTCATCGGTTTACAGAGAACAGAACTTAGCAACAGGCTTTACATTTGTCACATGATTATAATAGGAATAGTAGAAATAACAATAATAACAAAAACAATAACATACGAATAATATGGAAGTTATACAAGTAATAATTAACTAAGTGGGATACATGATAGTGGTTAGTCAGAAGAGGGGCAGGGAGATTCTGCTAGATATGATTGATATCAACATTTGTAGGAGGTATAAATTTGTATATACAATGGTTGTCGGGGAATATATACACGTTTGTGAGTAAAAATGTTCTTATTTACAGTAAGCTGTCTTGATAAATTTGCTTTCCGGGAAGCATAGTAGAAAGCTAATTGTTAGGCAAGGTGGAAAGGGGTGGTTAGGGGGTGGGAAGGAAAAAGGGGTAGGGGGGGAAGAAGGGAGGAGGGAGGTTAGGAGTTAGGGAGGGGGGGGCTAGTGAATGTGTGAATGTTAGGTGTATGAGTGTCTAAAGAACCAAACTAAAGAAACCTAAACTAAACTAAAGAAAAAACCTAAACAAACTAAAGAAACCAAACAAACTAAAAAATCTAAACAAACTAAAGAAACCAAACTAAAGAATCCCTGCACTCGTCTGCGATTTCCTCATGGCGCCGATAGCCTGTGTCACAGGGGCTGCCGTGCCATTGGTCAGCCCCTTTCACATGGTCACCGGCGCCATCTTGTACTCCTACCACGTGACAGGTAGGTCATGTGGCAGGAGGTCGCTCCGGGACCCCCGTTGGACCCAACCGGAACTTTTGGCCAGCTTGGGGGGGCCTCCTGACCCCCGCAAGCTGGCCAAAAGTTCCAACGTATTCAACATAGCTATGTTGAATACGTTGGAACTCGTGATGCATTTCTCCTCAAACCTTTTTTTTCTCTTTAAAAATATAAGTTGCGTTTTACATATGCGTTCAAAACGAATGCACACCCCTAGTACTTATGATGTTTTTAAAGATTCTTGTGCTCAATGTGTAATCCTTATTTTTGTCTCCCTAAAAGCCCCAGAATTACAATCCAAACCTCTGGAAAAAGCAATAGAATTGCTATGCAAAAATATCCCTGTATGTATATTTATAAATATTTTGTCTAAAGTTTTTGTTTGTAGGATTGCCATTCAGTCAATCTGACCAATATATGTAGGCTGAATATCTTTGATCCAATTTTCTGATTTTTTTTAAAAGTATTTATCAAATGCATTTAAAAATTATCACCAGGATCACTAACATATAACACCCTGCATAGTATCATCAAAGTCCAAAAAAGTCCAATAAAGTGCTTAACTTGTATTTAGGTGTTTACTGCCTTAAATGGAAAAAGGCTTTACAGACTACTGAAAAAAAACAAAACACCTGTTCATAAAAATAAAATGGAATTAAGCATAACACCCAAATGTTTTACATTAGTCTTCAGATCAACTCTGGTCCCTCCTATCATTGTAGAATTCTTTTGCTGTTTTTCCAGTCTACTAATCCATAGTGCTTTTGATTTACTTGGATTAAGTTATAATTTATGCTACCATAATTAATTAGCAACATACTGCAGACAGACCTGAAATTTCTTCATCTGTTCTTTTTACAAATTTTCAAACACTAAAAGCTGTATGTCATAAGCAAATATATGGCAGAAAAATCATAAATCCTGTATAATTCTCACCACTGGAGCTACATCTATGTTAAAAGAAAAAAAAAGCTAGAAGACAATATTGAACCTTGAGGTACCCCACACTGTAACTCCTGACTACCTGAGTATCTTTCTTCCCAATGAACAAATCACATTCCCCTTATAAAAAAAGATAAAAATCAAAGTAAAACTGTCCCTCCCAATCATTGCTCTTTTAAACAAGCTAACATCAGTAAAAGATCTAATGAATCAAACGCTGCTGATAATTCTAATTGTACCAAAAGGGCATCCTTCTCTTGATCTGCTGCCATTCTGACCTCATCATTTATAGCAAGCAGTAATGACTCAATATCATTGTTAATGCTCAGTAGGTGCTACTTTTAAATATTTCATATAAAAATAGAATACATTTTTACATAGGATTTAAAGCACAAAATAGATTTTTTTCTGTGCTCTCTAGTAGCCCAGCCATTTTCTATCTACTAATCTTTATATAGAATCTCTAGCAGAAGCAAGAAATCACAGAAATACTTGGTGGGTGGGTGGGGGGAATACATGAGGAGTGAGAAAGATCTGAATTTAGTTGCTTTAAATGTCATACCAAATGAAAACAGGATGTGTGTTAACAGCAGGTGGTGCTGACAAAAGGATCTGAGTCCAGACAAAGCTCAGCACATTACAGGAAAACAACTGAACAACTAACCACAGATGGAAAGTACCATTGACCTTTTTCTGAATAGGTCATGATGATCAAATAAGGACTTGTTCTGACCTGAGCCAATTAAAGTTTGACAATGCATTCTGATATAGCTGGGTATCCCCCAGAGTCAGAAAAACAATCTCATATCTGGAAGGCCTGGCCATAATATACCAATCAATCAGGTGTCTATGAAGTTGCTCCTAGCTATCAAAGGCCAGTCACTCATGAGCCAGACACCTATGTTGACAAGCTAAGCTCTGCTCATGATGACCATGTACAAACCACTAGCACAGAAGCTGAAACCAGAAGATTGCAACAGGAAATGCTGAGAATGAAAGACAGTGCAGAGGGTCCTGGCAGCATACACACATGTCCTACTAAAAAAATAAAATAAATAAAAATAAACTTTTTCAATTTGATGAATAACCTCTGAGGCAGCTGAAATTCAGGTGATTATAAATGTTAGATGGGTCTTAACATATTTCTCTTTAGGGTTATTTGACTAGCTTTACATGGTAAACAATGAATGTGATAAACTTGTATAATAAACCTTATATGTTTCCATTATTGTTTACTTTTCATTTTGGACCTGCTAGAGGGGGGTTCTGGACTGGGGGGATGGTCTCCTAGTGACCCCAGTTTATATCATGATATACTCTATCTAGAGATGTGAATCGGAACCAGAATCGGTTCCGATTTCAGTTCCGATTCACATCTCTATAGATGTGAATCGGAACCAGAATCGGTTCCGATTTCACTCCCGATTCACATCTCTACTATACCCAGACTGATTTGGGTGGATAAGCTTCTGTTGTTCCACAAACTTAACTATTGACAGCACATTGCTTTTTCAGTGATTTTGGATAGAAAAGACAGGTTCCACACTGGATGATAATTCTCTAGAAGGCTGTTATCTAAACCCCCCCCCTTTTTTTTTTTTTTTTTAATAAGCAGCAGCATCACTACTGAATTTTTAAACTGGACGGTAATGCTCCTGCTGTAGTATTTTCATCCACTTAGTTGTATTGAATGAAAGCAAAATATCTTTACATTAATAGTAGATAGAATCTTATAGACCTCCAGAGGTGAAATGCATAGAATTTCTGTCTTCTGTGTGTAACTGCTAAATTCGATGAAAAAGTATCAAGTTCTGGAGATAAAGCTCTCAATGCAGGGCCCCTTTTCAAAGATTTATTAGACATCTGAGAACTCAAAGTATTCAAGTCCTTCTACTGCAAAGCTAGGGAAGAACTCCAGTACCAGCTGACAATCACAAATAGGGTCATTCATCAAAATGTGTTATTTCGATAATGAGTTAATGCATACATTGACATCATAACACATGCATTAAGAAAAATAACTTACAGCGCGAATGCAAATTTTTTGGAGGGGTGGGATCAGGGAGGAATTTGGGCAGGATTTAGTAAAATGAAGGGCAATTTCACATGGTTTAACGCCAGAAATAACTACACCTTTTTTCCTGGCGTTAGGGTGTACAATATGCCTGAAATGGCCATTACGCTTTAGAATGCATTTTGGCCATTTCTGGATGAGAGAGAGAGAAAGAGAGCTTCTGGGGTGGGTCTCAGAGTGTGAAACTATTTATATCTCTATAGGAGGGCCATCTAATAGGTTGAGGTAAGGTGTTGGTGGTGGTTTAGGAGCCAGTTTTGCATATAGAGTGAGATGTATGAACAGCACAGTACACCTTGGTGAAGATTTGACATCATTTGGAGTAAATGGTACCATCAAGCTAGGGTGAGATAACATAGTACAAAATTTCATCTTTGTGAGACTTTCCTCACTCCAAATGATGTCAAATCTTCACCAAGGAGTACTGTGCTGTTTGTATGTCTCACTCTACATACAAAACTGGCCCTTAAACCCTAACCCACCACCAACTCCTCACCTCGACCTATTAGATGGCCCTCCTATAGAGATTATAAATACTTCACTAATAAGAGCTCTTCTAGATAGGTGCTCTCACACCCCACCCCCCCCTGTTTAGTGCAAGATGTGAAAAATAGGGATTAATGCAGGGTACACTAAGTTTACCACACCACATAATGTTACCAATACAAAACAGTAAATTACCACATGGTACAGTAATTCTAAAATTTCTCTAAACACACCACTTTTTCTTAATAAGGGTATTATCAATGTGTTATTAACGCATTTTGATGAATCTTGGGGAAAGTTCCTAAGAATTTTGGAGGGCCTTTATTTTATTAAAAATAAAAAAGACAACTGTGACCCAACTATATTTTCTATTTCTGCAGCAGTTTTTGTCCATTTCTATTTTGACAGTTCTGTCAAAACCAGCTTACCCTTAATATGAATATACTCTTTCTTTGCCTTTCTTACCTTATGACAATAGATAAGACTATGGTATCTGGCTTTTATTTTCAAGTGAGAGACTTTTTATACCAGAATCTTTCCAACTAACTCATCTGTTTAAACAATCAAACCCCCTATAAAACCATAGACAATTCATTACTCCCTTAACCACACCAAGACTTATGCAGCAAGAGTATTTTATCCCTGGACAAATTTTGAGTTGCTGACAGGGAGAATGCCTATATAGATTCAAGTTGACCACAGTTGTAATCAGCTCTTTAAAAGGTTTTGTGGATATATGGTCTTCCATATAGGTCAACTTACGGTTTGCCTGTTGAGGTAAAAGTGATAACTGCTCATAGTTATCTGACTACTTGTCTCATCCAGAAGGTCATAGGAGATATGTGACAATAGTCTTCTGTATCCAGATGTGTTTAACTCCTCAGGATGCCATGTCTGCCTACATGCTTGACTATATGCAGTGAGCCTGTATTGACCAGGAGATGGAGGTTGAAAAGGTCTTCTTTGCCATAGCTTAGATTTCCAATGTCATTTGCTCTATTGATTACACTTATGTGGGTTTGATTCTTCCAAGCATTACCACAGGCTGAACACTCAGGAGTTCTGTGACTATTTCATGCTTATACTGTAGATGACATATGTGATAGCCAAGTTTTAAGGCATGGCCTCTTCTGTTACTACATGTGTGCTTGAGATGCAGCAGATGGAACGCTATTTGGTAACTGCTCAAGCTCTTGTCATCTTCAGTGAGGTACTGATCAAACCACAGTGCTGTGTGCTGTTACGGCCTACAGAAACAAAAAATATGTTCCCATTTGGCTCTCCTGTTCATTGAGGCTGACTGGTCCTGGCCATGTTGAAGAGATGGTGTCCTCAGGTCTGGAGAGGGAAGGGAGGCAGCAGCCATTTCAATGGCAGCCCTACCGAACAGCTAACAGCACCGAGGGTTGTCCCAGTGGCAATTGCCTTCTAACTCTTGAGCCTGTGTTGTGTTCTTTGTGCAGCCCATGGCATGCTGCACGAAGTTGGGGGTTGGGATTTTGTTTGGTTTTTATTCTATATAGAACAATGGATGCTGTGGCATATCAATTGATAAATATAGGAGAAAAATCATAAAAAAGAAGCTCTTAGATACGTTTCTAAATGGTACTGTAATATTACAGGAATAGCTAACACAGCAGAATCAGTAATATGGATCCTTCTACAGAGACATTACAGTGTCTGAAAAACCCATCAATAACACAGCCTTTAATTATCCCCAAAGCTGAATGGCCTCCAATGGCCCAAAAGCAAGTGGAAATTGTTTCTATGGTGTATGGCAGTCAAATAATTCATAACCATCTCAATCACTGCTGGAAAACCTAGACCAACGCAGCTGTGCAGATTCTTTTTCCTTCTATATTGCTCACTATTTGATTTAGTCTTCCAACTCAACTTTTGGTGGCCATGAGTGCCTGTTTCAAATTCCCATTTGCAGTAAGTTAAAAATTATCTTAGGCTCACGTCAACAAGAACACTGAGGTCAGTAAATAGTAGTTTAATGACTCCAATAATGCCAATCTGAGCAGAAGGAATACAGCTTTGCTTATGATAATAGATTACACAGTCAATATTTATTTATTTAAATTTGTATTCTACTTTTTCAGTGCTTCAAAGTGGATTACATTTATGTACTGTAGGTATTTCCCTATCCCTAGAGGGCTTACAACCCAAGTTTGTACCTGAGGCAATGGAGGGTAAAGTGACTTGCTCAAGGTCACAAGGAGTAACAGCAGGACTCAAACCATACTCTCCTGGTTCATAGCCCACTGCTTTAATCACTAGGCTACTCCTCCACTCCTATAATATAGAAGGCAGAGCTCATTTGTACCATCTGATTCCTATGCACTTCAAAAGGAAAGTAATCACTATTAAGAGGATAATTTTCAAAGCCATTTGGCCAGATAAATAAGCTGTCTGAAAATTGTTGTCACTCAGAGATCTATTTACTAAGTTATGATAATACAGCAATACCTGTTAAATATGAATTTGGCATAGTTGATTTTCCTGGGATCACTGGTAGGCTAACCTGCCTGCTAATGTCCTCAAGCTCCTCATGACCCTTAAAGGGGCAGCTAGCCCAGAGTTATCATTCTCCATCATCATATCCCCCCTTCTACCCCATCCCAGTTCAGAATATTCCTCCAACCCCACCACCCACCCCAACATAAAAAGTGACAGTAGCCTGGCCCCCAGCAGAAATTCCTCCCCCGTTTGACTTGAAAAAAAGAGAGGCCAATGCCTAGCTCCCCTACACTTTCTTCTACCCTAGGATGGCCTTGCATGCATGGGCAGGAGAAATGAACAATTGCTCCTACCCTATTGATGCAAAAAATCAAAATGGTGCCTACTGCCCAGAGGCGTCTCTTTGCCTGTAATGTACTATTTTAATGCAGCTTAATAAATCAGACCCCTATAACCAGACAGAAATCTGAGCGAGTGTACAATTAGCTGGATTAGGGAGGCATCCCTAGGGATGTTTTGAGCAGGATTAGACATATAGAATGCATTTTCCACATTTAAGCAATTTATTTTCTACAGAGGTTTTAGACACAGTAAAAGTAGGTGCAATAACCCAGAGGTACTTTGTATCTGTGGCAATTTTCAAAGGAGAATTATGTACTTTCTTTTGAAAATTAGGTACAAGGTCAGTGGGTACAACGTATGCGCAAATTTAGTATGTAGGCGGGCAGTTTTAAAACTGAAGCCTTATAACTCATAAACAGTAAGAATCTTACTCAGTTACTCTGAGATTAAAGATGGGAAAGTCCTTTGTTGTTTTGAGGATATTTCAAGTCATACCATCAAAACAGACAGCCTGAGCTCTCTAGTAAATCAGGCAATCTTATGTAGAGAGGATAGGTAAGAATCAATCACTGTCTGAGCCTTCAGAATCACAAATCAAGCAGGCAGCAGCAAATCATACTTTCTACAGGGTTTTATAACACTTAATCCTATCTTATGGCTTGTACAGTATTACATGGCAAAGTAATTGTCCCTCGTCTTTCCTTCTTCTGTCTAACCCCAAAAAACTAATATAAAGTTTCCTGGAGCTAAAAGTGCTGATACTGTTTCCACTCGAGTATGGCTGCTTGCATGCTTCTCAAGAACAACACATTTTGGCATGATACCCCAAAATAAAGACTATTTACTGCAATGTCTCAAAATCCTTGTTGGCAGATATAAAATCATTCCTTTTATCTGCATGTAATAATTTGATAAAAAGTGGATGCTGTCACATTTTGTCTGTACAAATTTAAGCTATTGTACTGAGCTGCATTAAAACCACATTAATGAAAAATTTTAATGCCGGCATTATCTCTGGAAAAATACTACATTAAATGCCTGATCCTCGCACTGGTCAGGATTTCAGGATATTCACACTGAATATGCGAGAGATGCATTTGTATGCCATGCCTCCAATGCACACAAATGCATCTCATGCATATTCATAATTGTGGATAAAAGATATGTGCAAAAGCAACATTTTCATTTCAGTTTTATTTGTTCTATAGGTCACCTAAATTTTATTTTCCTTAGTTTCAAACAAAAAAAAAAGTTTTTGTTTCATTCATTTACCATCAAAGTTAATAAGGGAAGCAATACAGCCTAGTTTGAGCTTCAAAACTGGGGTTTTCTAATCAATTAAAAAAAAACAAAACTTGTGGGGAGACAACTTCATAGAACTCCAAGGCACCAAGGCTGTGACAAAGTGGTATCAAGGTAGCCTGAATAGCCTAAGGCACCGTAAAGGGGCAAAAGGGTGACAGCAGTGGTGGGAGGTCTCCAAGGCACTGTCAGAGGAACAAAGCAGCATCAACTGTGTCAAAAACACCCCAAGGCTTAAAAAATGGACAAGGATAACAGCAGCATGAACCCCCAAAAGGAAAAATAGGAGGGGCAGAGTGGAACCCAGAGTGGCATGAACATTCTAAGGCACCATGAAGGGGGAACAAAGCATGAAAGATGGCACAAAAAGAACCCAGGCATAGATAGATGGACAAAGCGGCACAGTAGCATAAAGTCTTCAAGACACTATGAGAGGTACAAAGCACCTACCCTCAGTGGCAAGAACGCCCCCAGGTATAGAGTCTGGTGTATGGCAGCAAGGCAAAGTGGCAGCACGAACCCCAAGGTGTAAAGTCTGTGCACGGCAACAAGGCTGATTGGCAGAAATACCCCTAAGGCGTAGCATGAGGAGTCTGGCAGTAAGACAGCGTAGGCTGCAAGATCCCCCAGGTGTGAAGCCAGGAGTATGGCAACCAGGCTGAGTGGCCGAAAGACTCCAAATGTAGAGTCGAGTATTGTAGCTAGGCTGAGTAGCGCAACACTCCAGAGTAGTTTATCAGGAGAATGGCATTAAGACAGAATCACAGCAAGACCCTCAAGATGCAAAATCTGGATACAGCAGCAATGCAGAGTAGTATGTGAGATATCTGTTTTCCTATTGAAGCACTTGCCACTTGTCAGGTTTTGTACAACAGAATGATCTGTCATCAATATCACCTTTGTGACATAAGCTTTTATTATATTCCCTACGTGAAATGAATCTTGCTGCTGGGTGGAATTTTGGGTTTCTTGTGACTTTGCTTTCTGACTGAAACTTAGTCACAGTCAGATTATGATACTGATTTCTCATCAGTGTGGCTTTCCTGGTAATTTGTGAAATTTGCTTAATTTTCTCATTTTCTATAGCTGAATACAGTCTCTTCCCTTTGTTTATTTTCTTGTACTACATTAGTTCTCTCTTTCTACTGAAAACTTTCTCACATTCAGAACATGCAAAAGATCTATCTTCTGTATTTTTCTGTTGTGCCTGCATTTCTTTCATGTGTCTTAAGGTTTTGCTATAGTCTGTATATTGTCTCTCTTCAGTATCAGATCTCGCAAGGGCTTGTGTCCTGCTCATGAGACCACAGAATGGTTTAAAAAGAGGCAGTCTTAGACCAGTTGTTATCAAGAATATGGCCATGCCAACAAGGATCCGGATTGTTCTTCAGGAAGCTTAAAAGGTCTGCTGGGATAGGCCCAAGTTTTAGGCATCTAGATGGATGAGGGCTTCATGGTAGAACAAGACTCCCAAAGTAGTACATTTGGGGCATGGCAGGTAGGCAGAATGTCAGAAACACCCCTAGAGTGGAACATCTAGGGCCTGGCAACTAGCCAGATTGTCAGCTATAGTTACCAGTTAAACAATAGATGCAGGCAGGGTCTGTTCAGCACAGCCATAGACTTGACCGGACCATAGAATTGAATGAAAAATGCAAACAAATTAGAACAATTTTTTGTTTCATTTCTGGGTACCCTCCATTTTTTTTGGTCCATGAATGAAACAAAACTGGACTTGTTTGTTTCATTTTACCCATTCATTTTAACCAAATGCACATCCATAGTAGATATCCTGAAAACCTGACCAATATCTGTCACTCAAGGACTGGAGTTATTTACTCCATACTAACAAATGTTAAACCCAATGTTTGCTGCAGGTAGTACCTAGGCATTATTGCTGCTGGTAATACATCAGCTATATCCTGAAAGTAATGCAAGACCTGATGTGGCCTGTGATTCCTTACTCCCTCATTTCCTCAGATTGCAAAGAAGGCTCCTCTGGATCAGTTTCTACACCTGTTCCCTCAGACTGTCAGTTATTTTCTGCCATCTTTGTTGCATTGTTCCCCCTTCATGGTACCTTAGGGTGTTCATGCCATTCTTGGTGTCATTTTGTCCCTCTCTTTCTGCATTTGGAGGTGCATGCCACAGTTATTGGTGCTTTCTTTTGAAGCCTTGGGGTGTTTGTGCCAATTTTACTGCTGCTTTGCTCCTCTGATGGTGCTGGGAAATGCCCCTGCCACTGCTGATACCAGCCCTGGATTTGTCAATGGGCACCCATTATACCTGTGGCAAATATTTAGGACAGCAGTCTGGCTAAGATTTGCTGCCTGCCAGCTCTGCTGAATCTCGTCCAGCAGAGGACAGCCTTTGGCAACCTTGTAATAGACACTTAATGGAGGTGAGGGATTAAAAGCACCAAATATGCCTTGGGGCTGCAAAATCCTAAACCCGTCCCTAGCTGGCACCCTTTTACTCTTTACGGTGCCTTAGGCTATTCATATCACTTTTGGTGCCACTTTGCCACAGTCTTGGTGCCTTGGAGTTTCCTTCCCCCTTCTGATGATGTCTACCTACAAGTTTGATTAGAATTTATTAGAAAACCCCAATTCTGAAGCTCAAAATAGGCTGCATTGCTTACCCCATTGACTTTAATGGGAAATAATAAATACATAAAAAAGAATGGAACGAATAAATGACATTTTTTTTTCTTTTGAAACAAATCAAATGAATGGATGTGATCTACAAAACAAATAAATGAATTGAAACAATTTTGCCTCTCCATATCCTAAAAAGCAACTCAAATAGTCATGTGTACAAATGCTAGTAATCTGTCAAACAAAATCATTGACCTAGAAAATACCATGGTGGAAGAGGACATTAATGTATTATTTGAAAATCTTTTCCAGCATACAGGCACTCAGAACTGCAAAATGCAAGCATCTAGAACACATTTCAAGGTATAGGCTACAAGAACATAAGAACTTGCCATATTTGGTCAGACCAATGGTCCATTAAGCTCAGTATCCTGTTTCCAATAGTAGCCAATCCAGGTCACAAGTACCTGGTAGGATCCCAAGGGGTAGATAGATAATATGCTGCTATCATGATGTGATAAGTAGTGGCTATTTCTTAAGTCTACTTGGTTAACAGATTATTGACTTCTCCAGGAATTTGTCCAAATCTTTTTTTAAACCTGGCTATGCTACCTGCCTTAACCTCATTCTCCAGTAATGAATTCCATAGCTTAATTGTGTGAGTGAAAAATAATTTTCTCTGATTTGTTCTGAATGTGCTACTTACTAACCTCATGGAGTGCCCCCTAGTCTTTGTATTTTCTGAAAGTGTAAATAACCATTTAAATTTTACCCGTTCTATTTCACTCATGATTTTTATAGACATCTATCATATTCCCTTCTGCCGTCTCTTCTCCAAGCTGAACAGATCCAATCTCTTTAGCCTTTCCTTAGGGGAGTCATTTCATCCTCTTTATTATTTTGGTCATCTTTCTCTGCACCTTCCAGTGCAACTATTAAACCAGAATTTCACCCAGTACTCTTAAGTGCAGTTCACCATGGAGCGATACTGAGGCATTATGTCATTCACAGTTTTATCCTCCATTCATTTCCTAATAATTCCTAACATTCAGTTTGCTTTTTTGACTGCTGTTGCACAGTGAACTGAAAATTTCAAAGTCTTGTCCCCTATAATGCCCAAATCCTTTTCCTGAGTCGTATCTTCTAATATGGAACCTAAAATCATGAAACCTAAAATTGTGCATCACTTCGCCCTTTGCACTTCACGTCCCAGTTTTTCAGTCTTGCAAGATCCTCCTTGTCAATAATTTTGTATCATCTACAAATTTGATCACTTCGTTCTTTATTCCCTTTTTCAGATCATTTATAAATATATTAAAATGCACTGGTCCCAGTAGAGAATCTTGAGGCACTGTTATGATTAAGTGTGTTTTGGTGGATCCTTGGGTGCTGTGAGAAATGACCATGCCCACGGGGAGGAACCCCATGAGGAGCCACAGCTCTGGGCTAGACTCATAATGCACAAAACACAGTGGGGCGGATTTTAAAAGCCCTGCTCGCGTAAATCCGCCCGGATTTACACGAGCAGGGCCTTGCGCACCGGCGCATCTATTTTCCATAGGCCTGCCGGCGCGCGCAGAGCCCCGGGACTCGCGTAAGTCCCGGGGTTTTTCGAGGGGGGCGTGTCGGGGGCGGGGCCGATCGGCGCGGCGTTTTGGGGGCGGGACGTGGCGTTTCGGGGGCGGGCCCGGGGGCGTGGTTTTGGCCCGGGGCGGTCCGGGGGCATGGCCGCACCCTCCGGAACCGCCCCCAGGTTGCGTCTCAGTGCGCTAGCAGCCCGCTGGCGCGCGGGGATTTACTTCTCCCTCCGGGAGGCGTAAATCCCCCGACAAAGGTAGGGGGGGGTTTAGATAGGGCCGGGGGGGTGGGTTAGATAGAGGAAGGGAGGGGAAGGTGAGGGGAGGGTGAAAGCGAGTTCCCTCCGAGGCCGCTCCGATTTCGGAGCGGCCTTGGAGGGAATGGAGGCAGGCTGCGCGGCTTGGCGCGCGCCGGCTGCACAAAATCGGCAGCCTTGCGCGCGCCGATCCTGGATTTTAATAAATAAAATCCAGCGTACTTTTGTTTGCGCCTGGTGCGCCAACAAAAGTACGCAAAGGCGCACTTTTTTAAAATCTACCCCAGTTAGTTCTTTATTAAACAGCTTGAAGAGAGCCACCAGAGGTGGCAGTAGTGAAGCAGTCTAGTAGCTAGCTGCAGTCTCAGGGACCTTGGCAGAGGGAGCCCTTCTCTCCTTAATGAAGTCATGAGGTTCCGCAGCAGGTTTCCCAGCTAGGAGATACTGAGATAGACTGAGAGTTAGAGTGCTCACTAGATGTTGCTGTTGGTATGCGATTCCACCAGGTATGTTGTAGAAGGTACAGGCACCGAGGCAGGGAGAGCAGGCCCTTGAGGAGTGAGTACGTGTTCCCTGTGAGGCACCTGAAATAAAGCAGAGGGCCCCTGAGGAGTGGGTACCCAGGTTAACAGTTACCCCGAAGGGCAGAGAGAGAGCTTCCAGTGGCAGCACGGAAGCGGCAGAGTAGCGTAGACAAGAACGAATTTGAGTCCTTGCTAACTCAAAGAGCTAGCAAACTAGTGAAGGTAATATACCCGGATGGCGGGATGTCAGCATGAGGGAACGCCCTTGAGGTTCATGCCAAGGGTGGTACAAAGACGTGGGTTGCGCATGCGCGCGCACCCTAGTAGGTACCTGGGAGGAGCAATGGCGGGAGGCTGCACTATAGCCGTTCCGGGGACACTGGAGAGGTCAGCTTGTAGACGCTGCAGTAGCCATCTTTCCTAGGTAAGCGGGAGGAGCCGTGAATAAAGTGAGGCAAATGGAGCGAAGCCATCTAGGACCGACTGACACAACAGGCACTCCATTGTCTACTCTTCTTCACTGAGAAAGCTGATCATTTAGTCCTACTTTTTGCTTCCTATCTTTCAACCAGTGTGCAATCCACAATAGGACATTATCTCCTATAATAAATACTGGCTTTTAATTACTTTCAGTATAAGGCAATGAAGATAATGTGATACTATGAGTACCTAGTATGAGGCCACAATAGATGGTTACTATTGATATAAGAATGAATTGGAGGGTGTTAACTTTCTGCTTATGCCAATGAACATTAGAAGTCCATGTTCAGAGTCAGCATAGAGCCAAATTTATCCAGGTAAAGTGACTCAAATAACTGTGGCAGAATAGTCCGCAGAACATATCTTCCCCCTGAACATAATTGGCTACATTTAGCAGGATAAAGTTATCCAGCTAACTTTTCTACTCACTAGTTTGCTAAATATTAGAAAACAAAAAAAGAACATAGTCCAGCAGGGGTATCCCCTCCCCCCCCCCCCCCCCCCCCCCCCCCCACACACACACATACATACACACAAATGTTTTAAAAAATGTCAGGGCCATAATGCATGCCCCCTCCACCATCCTGGAGTGAATTGGCCAGTTGCAGGGCCATCCCATGACTGACCCATCATTGCACTCACACATAACTTACTGGAAAGGACTGGCTGCTAACTTATTATATGGTTAAAATAACTTGACACCTACTTGCCATTAGTTTTAATGGCCCATAGACTTCAAAGGTCCATAGAGATGACTAAGAAACTAAATGAATGGGAAGAAAAGGATTTGTTTAATTTGTGGGACCCCCTCCCTTCAATTCAGGGACTCATAGAAGAAACAAATGGAGTTCCATTTTTTTTGGAATGCCCATTTGTTTTAAACAAATTTACATCCCTACTATTTATCAGTAAGTCATAAATTTCAGCTCTTACCTTCCTACCATCTCTTCTTTGAAAGGGTTATAAGTCTTTAATGTTGTGAATTAAGAAAACATTTAAACTGCAATGCATGATTAGTGCACACATCTTCTATTTGGCATTTAAATCAAATTGCCCTGAAAAATTCAATGATGTCATAGCTTACTTATTACAACCTCATCTTGTATTGCATATTGCTTACTTATTACCATTATAAATTACCATTATAACTAATCCCTTTTCAGCACCTTTTCAGGTACTGTAAAAGGGGTTCAAATCAATTTGTCTCAAAGGAAGAAACAAATCAGGGGTTTACAATATCTTACCAATATTTAGAAAGCATTATTTACATTTGTAGTATTTTATAAAACTGCTATTTTGCCACCCATTAAACTTTCAACAACATTTTATTAAAAACAAAATTTATAAATTATATCTACGCTACCATATGGTAAAATTATGAAACTCCTGCAGAGACTGTTCAGGCTTCCCATAAGTTTTGTATATAATTAAATTGCAAATCATAAGTAACTAACACATACTGTAAGAATCCAAGACTTTTTATTAAACTGAACTTATTATACTGTTCATAAAGATGCACAGAAAGGATTTAAGAATATGGAAATTGAGCTGCAGTGCTAAAAAGTGTAAAATCATTCATTTGGGAAGCAAAAATTGATTGAGTACATATCATTTAGAAGGACAATTACAGGAAAGTGTTCAGCAAGAAAGAGATAGAGAAGTAATCATCTCAAACGACCTGAAGATAGCCAGGCAATGCAGGGAAAACTAACAATATGCTTGGTTGTATAAGGATAGGTATCATCAGCAGGATGATGAGATGTTGTGTGGAGTTGGGTATTACTTGGAGAGCACTGTAGTGGATTCATTCTTTTCTATCAAATAGGTTAAATAGGGTTTATACTAATGGGAAACTGTCTTCTGCTATTACATTGGAGTGCGGCAGTTCCCTCAGCATTCACCTTTATCCCTGCTATTATTTAATATATTTTTGTGACCTTTCGGGAGGCTATTGGATGAGTTGGGGATGAGGGAATATTTATATGCGCATGATGTATAAATTGTGGTACCATTGTGGACTGATAGTCAGAAGACTGTTTTGGATTTGAAACTGGCTATGCTTAGGAGTCTGGATTGGTTTATGGAGAATAGCTTAATTCTGAATGTAAAAAAACCCAGTTGCTTTAAGATAGGTTGGGTGGTATCTGATAGTCTGTGGGGTCTGTGAAGTTGGATTCAGAGGTAGTAGAAGTGCTAGAATTTGTGAGCGATTTAGGGGTGATTTTGGATGCTGGATATACATTAGAGTATCATGTTTCTCATGTAGATTGAATAGCGTTTTGGAAATTAGTGAAGAGGTTGTATCCATATTTGAATAATCAGGCTTTTAAGGTGGTTATTCAAGTTATGGTTACTTCTCATTTGAACTACTGAAATATTCTCTGTATGGACCTCCATGAGAGGCTCACGCATAGACTGCAGATAGTCCAGAATGTGATGGTGAGAGCGGTGTCTGGTTGTTCAGGAAGATAATTTTTCACCAGTGCTTTAGAAGTTTACACTGGATAGCGGTGAGAGCACAGATTAAGTTTAAGAACTTAATGTTAACTTTTCATGTTGTGAGGGAGTCGAGACCTAAATAGTTGAAGGATAAGTTGAGTTGTTATGTGCCAGGATTTCAATTGAGATGTGATGAAGGCCAGTCAATGGTTCCATTGTTCCACGTTATGGGTAAAACTGCAAATGTTTTTGATGATAGCCTCCATGCTTTGGAATCTATTACCAGTGGAAAATTAGAGCTGAGAGGAGTTATTTAGCCTTTTGTATGAAAATTAAAACCTGGTTGTTTACTATAATTGGCTGAGAATTATGCTGGTGGATGTTGAAAAAGTTGATGTGGACACCTCAGAACAACAGTGCAGCAATAACATTTTTAGCATTACTTGAATCAACTGGACAATATGTCTCCTAGAATCAAAATTACATGTTCAGATACTGTCTCTTATGTAAACACTCACTGCTAGCCTTGCAAACCAATCAGCAGATGGAATTCAAATCCAATAAGCTATTAATTAATCTGTCTGAGCCAGCCAATCAATCCAAATCATTATTGCCAGTGATTCTGAGTAGGCGTTCCAGACTGTTCTGAGGCAGGCCGGGTACATCTGAAAATCAGCAAAGTTAACCAGATAACTTAGTTCCCCATTGGAATGTTTTTCTTGGTCTGCCAACAACCATCCTTTGTGCTCTTCAAATTGTTCAGAATTCTGTATTTTTACAGCTTTAGGTATCCAGGAACACATTACTCATGCATTATGTTCCCTCCATTGGTTACCAGTCCAATGGAGGAACAAATACAAAATAGCTATGTTAATTCATAAACTGCTGAGTACCAATATATCTTTCTGGGTCAGTGTCATGCTGCATATTTATAAGCCTACACATCTATATAGGTCTGCAGAGTGTGGCCTCTTAGAGATTCTCTACTTACTTTGCACTTAGCTAGACAAATGCCAGGATTTGAAAATCTCACTAATCTGACCACCCTTGACTTAGCTTGATACGTTTTTAGCCAGTTAAAATCTTATCTAGCTATGTCAGGGGTGGCTCAGGGACATTCTGTGGTAGAGCAGAATTATTTGGCTAAGTTAGCTTGATCACACCAATTTTCAGCCTTATCTAGCTAATCTAGTCAGATAGCCAGATAAGTTTAAATTTAAGATAGTAAGGTAGTTAACATTGCCAATTATCCTGGTTAAGTTAGTCGGATACATTTATCTGGCTAATTTTTCTAGCCAGCCAGCTTCATATGGACCACAGATGTTACGAGAGCCCTTCTGCATGATGCTGAGATAGCCCTTGCTCTTGTCTTGCTAACTTTGTGACTTGATTACCTTTTGCATATAGATGATAGAGCTTTAGCCCATCTTAAAGAACTGTTAAAATGATGTAAAGGAGACATGTTGTTGAATTTGTCAGCTTTGATCCTTTGATTTAGTTGGCACAGAAGCTGCAGAAACCTATTGAAATGTCAGGCTTAATAAAGCCCATGTCATGCTCTAAATTTCTCTAATAGCCTTGGTTCTGTTGTTGTTTGACCTCCCATTGTTCATGTTTTTTGGGAGTGGATGCTGTCTGTGAGTACTTAGATTTGGAATTCTAGAGCCACATTTTATTTTAAACACTGGCATTAATTTGATCTGCATGCTTATTGAACTTACAAATTAGCATCTTTCTAACATGAAGCCAATTCCACATAAATTAGAGCAGGGATATAAACCAGCTTTTTTATCTACTATAAGTTTTACACCAATAAACCAAGCTTTTTACTCCCTTCTCAATACAAAATCAAATAGCTCCTTGAAAATAGTTATATTTGGGTTTTAAAAAGTGTTTGTTTTCCTCATACAATTACTAAGCACAAAGTGTATTAAAATATATTATGTAAACTTTCCAAAATTGTTTGGCAATTTAAATTATTGTTATAGAAAATATCCTCTACAGAAACAGTAAATTAGAATGTGATAAACATTTTCTCTAAATCAGAAAAAAATTTGTTAGCAATAGCTCCAGTTATCAGAACTTTAAACTTCTCTAAAGATGACACTTTGAGAACTGGTGCCTCTACCCATACATTTCAAACTTGTGATAATCCAGTCTCTATGAGTCTGATATTGAGTGCTGGCTGGTTAAGTAACTAATAGCTAGATTTATCAAAAAGTGTTACTAATACATTGATAATGCCTGCGATAAGAAAAAGGGGCATGTTTATGGAAATTTATGGACTCATTAACAGGGTATCATCAAGCTAGGGTGAGATAACATAGTACAAAATTTCATCTTTTTGAAACTTTGCTCACTCCAAATGAGGTCAAATCTTCACCAAGGTGTGCTGTGCTGTTTGTTCGTCTCATTCTACATGCGAAACTGGCCCCTAAATCCTAAACTACCACTAAGACCTTGCCTTGACCTATTAGGTTGTCCTCCTATCTACCTTATAAATGGGCTCTGACCGACGGCCCGCAAATGCGCAGTAGAGAGCAGCTCTACCGCGCATGTGCGGGCCAGCACGTTGGTCAGAGCCGTACGTGCCCGAAACAAAAAACATGGCGGTGGGGCCGCAGGAGCGGCGGCGGCCGCGAAGCAGGAGCGGGAGGAGGAGCAGAGGCGCCGCGCGCGAGTGACACCCCCCTCCGAGATCTGCCGGCAGGAGAAGCAGCGCCGCCGCGCGCGAGTGACACCCCTCCCCCGAGATCTGCCGGCAGGAGCGGCAGGAGAAGCAGCGCCGCGCGCGAGTGACACCCCCCCCCCCCCCCCCGAGATCTGCCGGCAGGAGAAGCAGCGCCGCGCGCGATCGCGGGAGTGACACCCCCCCCCCCCGAGATCTGCCGGCAGGAGCGGGAGGAGAAGGTGGTGAGAGGGAAGGTGAGAGAGAGAGAGGGAGGTGAGAGAGAGAGAGGGAGGTGAGAGAGAGGGAAGGTGAGAGAGGGGGAGGGAGGTGAGGGGGGGAGGGAGGTGTGAGAGGGAGGTGAGGGAGGGGGTGGGGGTGAGAGAGTGAAGGAGGAGGGAGAATGAGGGGGAGGGAGTGGGAAGGAAACGGACCGAGCCCGTTGTTACGGGCTTAACGGCTAGTAGAGATATAAACCCACTCACAAACTAAAAACCAGATAAGTGAATTATATGGCTATCTAGTGACTGCTGATTTTCAGCAGACTGCCAGATAGCTAGATAAGTCCTACTTACCTGGCTATTGAGTGCTGAACATGCTTTCAATACCAAGTCCCATGTGTTTACCATGTGCCCAATATGCACTGCATATTTCTCTAGCTAAATCAGAATGGAGTCTGCTACTTTGGTGGATTGCTTACGTAATAAATTCTAAATATGCATTTTTTTCATATTACAGTGGCAGATCTGTGAATTCACAGCAGCTGGTTTTCTTAGGGATATGCATTCATTTGAAATAAATATGTAAAATTGTGATGCATGAGGCTATTTTCGTTTCAATTGTGTTCCCCCAAAACAAATGAAGGACACTCATGAAAATAATAGAATTTTTTCATTTCCATTTGTTTATTTCCCATTAGTCTATAACTCAAGTAAAACAGTAGCAGCTAAATTGCCCTCTTTCTCTTCATAATAACTTAAGCCGCTAAGCAATGCCACAGAGATCATAATCTGCTCAGAACCAAGATGGGAACAGCAGAGAAAAAGACAGTAAAGAGGACCTATCAAGTTCAAGCATTTATTTTAACCAGCCCATAGCTGGCACCTGTATTAAGCGATGCTGATATCCTCTCACTTAAAGGTCTGAGTATGTACAAACTCCATTTTGAGATTTTCTTCTCTGGTGGATAACACAGGTGATGGTTGTACTTTCTGATGTTCTATCTGAGTGAAAGAAAAAGTTTAAAAATGAGAGGAGAGAGAAGTTAAGCAAAGGGAGGGCTTTATTCAGGATATCCACAATGAATATGCATGAGAGAAAATTTGCATGCACTGCCTCCATAACATGCAAATTTTCTCTCATGCATATTCATTGTGGATATCCTGAAAACCTGACTGGCTGGGGGAGTCCCCAGGACAGGGTTGGGAACCACTGTTTTAAAGAATAGCAGAAGTGTGGAATACAGTAGGAGGGACACTTTAAACTGCATCATTGGACCACTTTATTATGTCTACACTTTTAAAATATTTCCTACAACTACTACTACTACTACTACTTAACACTTCTTTAGTGCTACATGACATACACAGCACCGTACAAACACACATGAGACAGTCCTTCCTCAGTAGAGCTTACAATCTAATCAAGGAAAAAACACAGGGCAAAGGAAACTTTGGGAAGTTACAAAAAATTCTTTATGATATTCAATCTATAACCATTTGTTTGAAACTAAAATTAAATTGTTTCATCATAACTCTCAAGTGACAAACTGTTAATTAAGCACAGTCTCAATGGCTGCCCTACAGTCAGAAACAATTAAAGCATATTATAATTCAGGGCTCCGAATTAACCATAAGTGCATATTGTGCTTAGAAGCAAGCTTACAGTTATCTAGATTCATGGTAAAGGGTGAACAGATTCATACTTGTGATCTTTAGCAAACTAAAAAAATTCCCACGCTTCATAACTGTGATGAAATGTTTTCCCTGCTGAACAGTCACTTTGCCTGTAGATAATAGCATGCCTATGGAAACCTTCAAGAAAAGGTGGGCTTACATCACTATTTGAAAATGTTTAACATCCTACAGGATTTTATTTACAATCTGTTCATTAAAAGGTGTTGTGAAAGCATTTTGTTCCAAATTAAGACTTTGAACAATTTCTGGCAGAACAATATCTGGCAAATAAAAAGGGCCACCCATGCCTGGAACTGGGTGGAGGAAAGGTGCTTCCCACCAGGTTATCTTCTAGGCCTGAGGGCAAGAAGCCAGCAATGCTTGCACATGCTCTTAACCACAGCACAGCTTCATTTTGTTCAACTCACTGGGTGGGGATGATATCAAATTGGCCAGGGAATTTATTTCCCTGCTGAGTTTCTCTTTGAAAATCTGGGCAACTGCACATTGAACAGGTGCAAAGCACATGCCCGAAAGTAAAGACGGTGATTCCAAAATGAAATCCCCACCCACTTTTTAACAAGGGTAAAAGTACATGCACTATTTCACAGTGAAAAAGCATGTGAACTTTTACTTGCAGTGAAAGGGGGCATAATATTCATTTTTTTACCCACAATAAAAAGCTTTTGAATGTTGCCCTCTTGGTCAATTGGAATAAAGAAAAGAAACAGAAAATTTTAATTCTATGTGAAAAAAAGGCCCAATGCCACAATTAGACAGATATTAAAGATCATGCTATTCGGGAATTAAAGAAGGCTCGTGAATATAGAAATAATAAGAAAAGAAAATGTTTTATTCCCTTTGCACACTTTGGTTTGTGTTCTTTACCTTATATACTACATTATACTATCTAGAACGTGGTGGCAGTCATGCCAGTCATCAGTTTCTGGAAGGAACAGGTTACCAAATAGACATTAGCCTATATATCTACAGAAACATTCTGAGATTGGTCTATATAGAATCCCTAGCATCCACATAATTGTCCATACATTCAGGAGATAAGCAGTATAGTCAGTCTTCCTCTCATAATCTAGAGGTACTCATCACAGACACATCCATCTTAGGATAAGTCAAGTGGGAAGGATGTCATATCCCACCTTCTGGTTTTTTCATATAGACTTCCCTTCATTGTTCTGCTCTATCTCATTATCATTTTCAGGTGTGTAAAGTTAAATATGAGGCCATTAAAAGAATTAGCTGCTTGTAGCAATTCATGGAACTCTTAAGACATTCTTATCACATCATGTTTCTTATTACCTGGTTAAGATCTACAGTGGCACCACATGGAGCAGGACTATCTCAGCTTTTTTTTCCTACTGCTGATCCTGCCAGACCACTACTGAGAAACCCAGGAGGTTCACTGGAGGGTTATCCTCTCTACCCTGGTAAGTGCATATCTTTTTATTAAAATTGTTATGGTAATTTGGGATTTCTTGTAGTGGGAGATAGTATGGTTGATGTCGTAATTATAATTTGATGACTGTATAGAAATAGGGGTGCTGGAAGAATTCAATGTTATTATGTTACTGCGTGTTAATTTACATTTCTTTTGTAACTTTTTTGTTTTACAGACCAGTGAGGGACAGGTCAACATCATCTTTCTGGTGCATGGCATGAACTGGGGCAGTCTCTCACTCAACTAAATGGAGGGAAAATTTTGAATGATAAGAGGTTACTCAAGTGGATGGAGGAGAGCTTAGACAAGTTCCTTGATCTAGGGAGATAGCTGTTGAGTATGCTTTTCAGCAAGAAGGTGAGTCGTCATTACTGATGTTTTGCATGCTTGCATATACCACTATTATTATTTATCATTTCTTAATCGCTGCTAGACATATGTACTGCTGTACACATATACATGAGTATATAGTAGCAACTATGATTTTGCATGCTGTTTATAGTGTATGATTGTTAGAGTACATTACAGCTGTGTCTGTCTGTAGCATGCATGCAAGTCCAACCAAGTCATCACTCACTCCCACAGCATATCTTTTGGTATGCCTCCAGAGTTCATGTCATGATTTTTCAGTTATCCCAGGGAAATCTAGCACCATGAAAATGGCCATTGTATAAGAGAAGAAAGGCTGATGCATGTGAACATTTTTGCATGCATGTGGAATATATATGAAGTGCAACTAATAGTGTTATAGATGTGATGGAACACGAGACAAGGTGTAACATTGTGATAGAAATGGATAGAGATGGTCTGATGTGAATGGGAGATGATGTGCATATAACACAAAAGATTAAAGGATAGGGATAGGTGACTCCAGTCATTGAACGCCACAAACAGTTCTGGCTTTCCTGATATCCACAATGCATATGTATGAGATATATTTGCATGAAATGCCTCCATTGTATGAAAAACATATTTCATGCATAGTCACTGTAGATATTCTGAAAATCCGACCTGTTTTCAGCACTCAAGGATCTATGCTGTTCCATGGTAGGTGCAGTCTCCAGCAGGGCAAATTGAGGCCTTTGTGCTGCCTAATAAAATTAACAGGTGATTTATGTTTTTTTCCAGGCACCATTTAAAAGACTTAAATATTGTAGTCTAATGACATTTACTAAGAGCTTTTGGTTTATGGTTTCCTAACCTATTAAATTTGAATTATTTAAAAACTGAATAAGCTAAAATACTTGGTTAGAAAACATGGCTTTTTAAAATTAATTAACAGAGAAGCACATGCACAATTGTAACATCTGTGATTTATTTTGTATTTTCTGTTACCCATCTTATGAAGATTATTATTTCTGTATGACTGCAAAGACTTAATGAAGTTTGTCAAATAAAATATTGTTGGCAAATCTTACCATTGCTATGTACAGTTATGAAACCATTTTCTTTCAAGGAAAAATAAAAGCTTTTAATAAAGGCGATAAAACAGAGATTGAATAAACAAATGTTTTCATGTAATCTACTGCTAGCCAAATTTTAGTTGCTTAGCAATTTTCCTTCTTTTTACTTTTTGTTTCTGAATTGGTAATGTGAATCCTATTACTACTACTACTGCTAATTATTTCTATAGTGCTATGACATGTGCAGCACAGTACGGATAAACACAAGAGACAGTTCCTGCCATGTGGAGTTTATAATCCAGTTATATCGTGGATTGGTAACTGGTTAAAAAGCCTGAAACAGATGGAAGGTCAGTTTTCCAAATAGAAAAAGATCGTTGGTGGATTACCATAGGGATCGTTACTGGGACCTCTGCTGTTTAACATATTTATAAATGATCTGGAAAAAAAGAACAGCGAGTGAGGTGATCAAATCTGAAGATGTCACAAAATTATTTAAAAAAAAAAAAAGCAGCAGATTGTAAGGAACTGCAGAAGGGTCTTGTGAGACTAGGAGACTGGGCAGATTAAATTTAATGTGGAAAAGTGCAAAGTGATGCACATAGGGAAAAATAATCCCAACCACTGACACACAATGCTGGGTTCTGTATTGGGAGTCACTACCCAGGAAAAGGACCTTTGTGGACAATATGTTGAAATCCTCAGCTCAGTGTGCAGTGATCAAAAAGCAAATAGAATGTTAGGAAGGACCTGAAAAGACATGGAGAATAAAATGGAAAAGATTATATTGCTTCTGTATCGAGCCTTGGTGAGACCGCACCTTGAGTATTGTGTGCAGTTCATGCGCTCCATCACAATAAAGACATAGCAGAACTAGAAAAGGTATAGAGAAAGGCAACAAAAATGACAAAAGGGATGGAACATATCTCCTATGATGAGAGGCTAAGCAGGCTGGGACTCTTTAGCTTGGAAAAGAGACTCTGAGAGGGGACGTGATAGAAGTTTATAAAATCACAAGTGAAGTGGAACGGGTAAATAAAGGATGGTTATTTACCCTTTCAAATAATACTAAAACAAGGGGACACTTCATGAAACCAACAGCCAGCATATTCAAAACATATTGTAGAAAGCAATTTTTTTACTTGGCGCGCCATCAAGCTGTGGAATCTATTGCCAAAGAACTTGATCAAGGCAGCTAGCATAGCAAGGTTTAAAAGAGGTTTGGATAAGCTCCTGGAGGAAAAATCCATAACAAATTATTAACCACTCACCTAAGTCCTGCCATCCTCAGAACCCAAGGGTTTAACCTACGGGGCAGAGGCTGGTAACATTGAAGCCTAGCTCCTGTCCCTGTCTGAAGAAGTCTGCCTACTGTTGGCGGGGGCCCAGCTGTTCCCACTCCCAGCACAGCTGAAGGGCTCACACTCCATGACATAAAGAAAACAGAAAGTAGGCAGACTAAGTAAAAGGTCAACTTAGAGATTTAGGCAAATGTTCCTAAGTATTACTCAAATGTTATGTTATTCTTGCATACCACCTCCCTTAAACAAAAGTTTAACTCAAAGCAGTTAACAACAATACAGTAGTCAAAGAACAGCATCAAACTAATTATACAACAGAGCAATAAAATACATTGAATTATAATGTACATTCCTAATAAATCATTTATTGCATCATAATTTATCATTTATCAAGAAACCTTCCGCATGCCGGATGTAGGTTATTTTTTATTTTTAAAGTCAATGAATCAGATATGGGGAAGAATGTTAACTGCTATATCCCTGAAGGATACAATATTATTTTGTAGCAGATGCAAGGTAAAATTAGTCTTTGAATTAACAATACTTGTTTTCTCAACTAATCTTATGTAATTCTATCCTGCTGCTAGAGAAACTTTTCATAAATATTAGTCTGCTGCAGTTGATTTTATTAACTTCTTTAAGTGAATTATTATGAAGAAAAAGAAAGCTGAATTCACTAAATCAATCAGTTCCAAATATTAGATACATAAGCATTTCTTTGTTTATTTTTATATTTTTTTCCACCTCCTCAGCCTCCAGAAGGTTGTCTGAAGTGGTATGTAGAGCATTCAAAATAGAGAAAACAATATCATAAAACTCAATAAACAAACTAGCAAAGCATCTGCTAGCAAAGATCTAAAAGATCTGCCGTAGTACAGCCAGATGAAAGGTTTTTCCACCGAGTCTTTCTTTTATGGCCCATGGTAAAAGGGAAAAAGACATTTTTTTTTCAACTGTTTTCTGAAGGTTCCTAAGTACATTTCTTGTCGGAGGGACTCTGGTAAATGATTCCAAAATCTGGGTCCCACCACAGAGAGCGCACAAGCTGCCGAGTGAACTCTTCTTACCTTTTTAAATGATGGAACAGAAAGGAAAGCTGCCTGACTAGAGCATAGCCAATGATCCGGTGTATATCATCCCAGCCTATGCTTTCCGTAAGATGGACCATTAGCCTTCAGTGCACAAAAGACGAGGCAAAGTAGCTTAAACCGTGATTGGCTTTCAGTCGGGAGCCAATGCAATCAAGCAGGGGGGTAGCAGATACACTTTTGGAGCAACCAAAAATAGTTCTAGCAGAGGTATGTATTGGGCTTGCACGTGAGCTTCACAGGGAAACCCACACCCAAGCTATTGCAAAAGGCCAAATGAGCGATCCATTCCCAAGAGCCTGAACTACTGTTCTAAAAGTTGCCTATTGAGATACAGACAATGCTTCCTTACTAATTTTAACTTGGCATAGGCAGTTTTTGCAATATGAGACACAGGATTGGAGATTGAAATTAGCATCCAGTAATATGCCTGGTGATTTCACGTCATTGGCTTCCAACGAATTACTGGGGAAAGAAGGGGAAAGCCCGGGATGTAAAACTTCCATTTTCTGGATATTGAGTGCCAGTATTCTTTGAAATATACAGTCAGCAATACATTGGATATGAGAATAAATTCAAAGCCTCACCATGATCAACATATGGGTTTGAGGAGACTACTAGCTTAATGTTGTCAGCATATATATAGAATTTTAAGCCTCATGCATGCAACAATTGGCTCAAAGGTTATAAAAAATGTTTTAAAAAAAGAGTAGAGGAAACAGAGAACTAGGGGTGTGCATTCGTTTTGAACTTAAATGTAAAATGCAATTTATTTTTGTTTTTTAACTTAAAAAAGTGATGAGGCGAAAACGATCGGATTTCCAACATAGCTATGTTGAATACGTTGGAAATCGCGATTGTTGATCCTAAATAAAAATTTAAACCCCTCACCCTCCTTAATCCCCCCCCCCCCCAAGACTTACCAAAACTCCCTGGTAGTCCAGTGGGGAGTCAGGACGCCATTTCTGAACTCCTTTGCGAGGAGCACGTGACGTCGGCGCCATGTCGGAGTGACGCGGCGTCACGTGATTCCCCGCGCATTCGCTCCGGGACCCTCGTTGCACCCAAAAGGAACTTTTGGCCAGCTTGGGGGGGCCTCAGACAGTTGCAAATTAAGGCTCATGGTGCCAGATTGCAACTATAGTTCTGATTCAACTGGAAGTACAAAGGAGAAAGGGGACACAGCTGGATCAAAAAATAAAGATAAGTAATCAGATCTTCTAAACCAATCTGGTTAGTCTGGATACCATATTTATTTTAAAATATCCATGGACCCTTTAAATGAGTGAGCACCATGAAAAAACTTTGCATGGTGCTGGCTCATTGCTATGAGGGAATTTGCAGTTTAGTACACTGGCCCCAAAGTTTACCAACTACCAAGTTATTGTGTAGTGTACTAGCTGGTGCATCATTTGTGTAAACAGAACTAGTGTAATTCCAGTGACTGACAGTATCATAAGAAGTATAATTGTACTAGAAAGCACCACTTGGCCACATATTCCTTCTTTCTTTTCTACTGCCTTTTAGTATATTTAGCATACATTATCCTAATCTAAGAAGACTCATTCATATGCAAAAATGAGCCTACCTATAATTTCTAGCACATTACATCTACCTACTGCATGCATATGATATAACTTGCCAGAGATAGAAACTCATGCTTCTACCTTCATATTATCAACATCTATTCTCTTTAAGCTTACTTTATTCTTCAGTAATCTCCTTTAAATGACAGGCATGTTTTGCTCTTTGAAATAGTTATGTCTTCTTTCTTTATAGCAGTGGGTGTAATATAATGTCAAAGATAGGATTTCATATTATGACGCTGGTATAAAAACTCAATTTTTCTCAGTGAGAACAACTTTTTCAATCCTACTATATAAGGATTATCATCTCTGCATAATACCCTAGATTCTGCACCTCCCTCCTTTAAAGACAATCTACAGATTGTTTACTTCTTCCACAAAAGGGAATGTTGAAATCTGTTTTTCTGCTTCCAGAAAGTAATGTCATAAATATTCATGTATATCACCTTACACTTGTTTAATCATTGGCTTTCACATCTAGTCTTTGAGAGTTGCAAAAATTTAAAAAAAAGGGTCAGGTTTTCAGGATATTCCAAATTCATATGAAGCAGTATGCATGCATATCTAGTTTATGCATATTCATTAGGGATATTCTGAAAACATTCATTTGCAGCCCTCTAGGCCTGGAAGTGAATGCCACTGTGCCAGATATAAGGAGTTCAAGAAAAATCAATTATCTATTACTATCAATAAACCTGTCTATAAATAATTCAAAGATAACTTGCTGCTAACCTCAATTTTTGAAAGACCCTTAATTTTTAAAAAGTTGAAAATCAGATTCTAAATCACCATCCTTCAAAATGCCCTGTTTATACATTTGTATACTTAAGTTGAAAGGAAATGGAGAGATCCATATTCAGACAGTCCAGATAGTATAGTTAGCCAAACAAACTTATCCAGCTACCTTTGGAGTTATTATTCAATACTGCAGCCACACTATTGAATATAGCCGGCTATCTTAAAGTTAGCTGGCTAACTTTAGGACAGCTCTTTGGCCTGACCAGACTTACAGGGTCATTTATCAAATTGCGTTAAAGCGTTTTTGTTATGGTCGTGGACCCTTGGGCCGGCTGAGACTGCAGATGTTGCACTGTGGGGACCCACAGTGAGTGTCGCAGCCGGGAGGCAGCGCTGACAAGAGACTCTGGAGAAGACTTAACCACTGGAAGTCCGAGGTCCCCCCAGGAGAAGCCCGTAGGGACCCGGACCCCTTGGACTTAGGTGGGACCCTCTGTGACCAAGGATCCAGGAAGTGGTCGAAGAGATGGTCATTGAGGATGGTAGGGCCCAGGAGGCTGGAAGAGTCTTCACCCTCGGAAGCCAGCTGCTCTCCCGAGAGGAGCCCGAGCCACTGGGACTTAGGAGAATCCCCTGGGCCAGCAAGAACCAGATACCTGAGGAGGCAGAGGGACCAGAAGTCAGAGTCCAGGAATGAAGCAGGGTCAGAAGCCAGAAGTCAGAGGTCCGAAGTCAAAGCCAGGGATGGAAGCTGTAAACAGAGTCGTGGATGGAGCTGGGTCAGAAGCCAGAAGTCAGAAGTCCAAGCCAAAACCAGGAGTGGGAGCGAAGACGAAGTCAATGGACGAAGCTGGGTCGGAAGCCAGAAGTCAGAAGTCCAAACCAAAATCAGGAGCAGGAGCGAAGACGAAGTCAATGGACGAAGCCGGGTCGGAAGCCAGAAGTAGAAGAGACGATTCAAGATCCAACGCAGCAACTAGTAACTCAGGGGACTGAGTGAACCTCATTGCAAGGTGAGGCATGTCAGTGACTGCCGGGTTTAAATAACCCGGCAGCATCTGATGTCAGTGGGAGGCTGTCCCTGAGTTTCCCGCGCTGGCCCCTTTAAGACTGAAGCCCCGGCGCACGCACCTAGGGGGCGGGGCCAGCCAAAGATCATTGGCGGCGTCTCCCTCGCAGGGAGAGCGCTGTGGTAGGCCACGTTTCGGGCCTTTGGGGCCGAAGTGGAGGGACTCCCACGGCCGGCCCAGGCCAGGAGGTGAGTGGAGGTCCAGGGGCACAGCCCGGGACCGTAACAGTTTTTGCATGTATTAAAGCGTTTTTGCATGTGAAAAATGCCTTAATGCATGCATTAAGCACCATAACGCATGGTGTGATGCAAATTTTTAAAAGGGGAGGGATTGGGAAGGAGTCAGGGGTGGGATTTCCATAAAAGTGGGCTGGTTTTGAGAAGCCATAATGCATGATATCACACAGTTTTAACACTGAAAATAACTATACCTTTTCAATTACATTAAGCTGTATGATATCGTGTGTTATGGCCATAACACAATTTGTGATTTTTTTCACACATTCTGTTTTGGGCATTTTTAGGCTGGGGAAGGGCCTGAGAGGAGGGGGGGAGGAAGATAGAGTACACCTATGGGGATGACACCATAATAAACAGCTATTTATGCTACTATAGGAGGCCCACCTAGTAACTCGAAGTGAGGTTTAGGTAGTAGTGTAGGGGTTAGGGGCCACTTTTACATGCAGAGTGAGACATACGAACAGAACAGTACACTCTTGTGAAGATTTGATGTCCTTCGGAGTGAGGAAACTCACACAAAGATGAGATTTGTACAATGTTCTCTTAACCTAGTTTGATGTTACCCAGGTAGAGAGTCCATCAAGCTAGGTTGAGAGAACATTGTACAAATCTCATCTTTGTTTTTAAAAATTTCTTGTTAGTTTCACTCGGATTAACAGTGCACAGAGATTCAGCTTTCTACCTTGTCTAAATATTGGTCATAATTTATATACCAATATATTTATATCTATATATATAAAGTCAGGATGAATTCTTGTGCTCTGTTAATCCGAGTAAAACTAACAAATATAATAGAGATCAAGACAGAGAGAGAGAGAAATCCCAATGAAAAGAAGTTAATACTAAAAGGTCATTATATGATGTTGAAAGGAACTTTACATTTTTATTAGTGTTAGTGTTGAGTTGGGTGGGTAGTACCAAAATGGCTTTGATTCAGCCACAGCTTGCTTCCTGAACTCTATGGTACTGGGGTGTTCTTTTGACTTCTATTTCCCTTGGTGTCTTTTCTAGTCTTAGATAACATTAAAAAGAAAAGCAAATTAAGACGTATCCAGCAGAGCCTCTGGATAACTTTAGTTTTATCTTAAGCATAAGCTGAGAAGAGTGAGATAGGAGAACGGGCACCATATGAATTTCTCTGGAGCACAGATTTCTGCATCTGTCTGCTGATCTTCCAACATTTAAGATAAAAAGACAGTATGCAGGAGCACTGGAGGCGGTAGGAAACTACTTTTCTTTGGGGGGGGGGGGGGGGAGAGAGCAGGGATGTGTTGGCTTCTCTATCTGCAGAGGTCAGCTTAACCCCGAAGAGCTTCATCCCTGGATGAAACTGGACATGCTTTCTCAGCAAAGAAGACATTCTTGCTGGCTATATAGTGTAACTCCGCTGTTTCTCTAAGTATGCTGCTGTCATATTAGAAGCCCAGGACAAGAAATTAGTAACTCACAAGACTCAAATGTGATTATAACTCAAGATTTCACCTTACAAGCATCTAATGTGAGTGTAATCAAAGATACTTTGATTCCTTGTGAAAAAGGTAGAATTGTAAGAGAATGCAATAAAGGAAGCAAACCCCACAGATTACCAGTTTTCTTAGATCAAGATTTATTTCTCCCTTCCAGATATTTAAAAGCTATTTATCGGAGGCACTGAAGTTTGCCCATTCATTATTGCCTCCTATATATCAGTTGCTATCTCCCACGGCAGAAGCATCAGGTGAGTCTTCTAATAGGAGATAATGAAATTCATCTACCTACAGAGCAACAATAATAGGCCTTCAGATGTACTTAATGACATAAACGGACCCAAATGACAAAATGACTCAGCAGTAAAAAAGCGAGCCACCATTCCCAGTCTCATCCTTAAGCTAGGACAATTGTTCCAGTAAATAGAGGGAATGACTGGAGATTCACCAGCACATGAAGCTACAGAATTGGCAAGAGGAGAGAAGGAACTCTTTAAAGAATCAGATCAGTAAGCAAGGAAAATAATTGGCAGAAGCATAAGTACATGGGAAGTACAGAGAGCTACTTCAGCAATCCTACATGGATCAAGATTTGACACAGCAATTAGTTGAGAAGAGGTGAATTCAAACCTATGGATGAGAGATGGGTAATTAATTATAGCACAAGTTAGTGAATTGTGAATGAGGTGGTTCCCAGCCAGCATAGAAAAGACTGGTAAAATGGATGAATGCAGATTCTGTGGATCAGAACTGGAAATAGTTACACATCTTGCTGCAGGATGTAAGGTTCTGATGTCAAAAAGCTTGAATACAGAATGGCATAACAAAGTAGCACAGCTTATTCATTCCAAGCTTTGAATACACTATAACACTGACATTTCAAACAAACATTGGGAGCACAACCCTAATAGAAGAGGGAGGAACAATGAGTTCAATATGTTAGAATAAATTGATTTTTGGTTATTTTGGTCAATTATCAAACTTACCAAATATCTTTTATCGACTATTTACTGCTCTTTATGATACCTCTATAAAATCCTTTTTTTTTTGGTTTGTCATGCAAGTTAAACTTGGAAACACAGAATATAAGAGGAAGAAAGGTCTATAAAGACCATGTAGCCCACCTAGTTCTATTCCTGGTGCAATGCCCTAGTATATTCTTTGAGCTGGTAACATGATGTTTCTTATGATGGAAACATATCTTAGTGGGTATCAGAAGTATACAGTAGATCACAAAGGATAGATCATTAGCTGAGTTGCTGAGCTCTGTGGCACCAGTGGAATTTATATTAAATATCAAAGTAGTACAATTAGATGCAAACTACTATCATTTAATAATTACAAAAAAATCTGAAAAATCTAGTCATTAGTCCTCCCCCACACACACACACATACATAGAAGCATATACATGCATGTTATATATCTTTATACCAGTGTTAGTAATCTAATTTTATATATTCTCTGATTGATATTAGTATCATTGCATCTACTGTTAAAAGTTCTGACTTTCCTCTGATTCTGGAAAAAAAAATCAGAGTAAACATTTTGTATGCCTTCATTTCATTTATTTCCTATTTTGATTAGATTATTTTTGAATTGAAACTGTTCCAGTCGGAAATACTTTGTCAGTTCCTAAGCCTTTCAAATGTCATGGTGACATTTTACCTGACACATCTCCTTCATTTCTTATGTATATATTGTAAAATTTAGGAGAAAAGTCTTGTACCACTACGGTGTTTTATTGACAAACATAGTAAAGACATGGTCTCACAAGATTCAAGCTGTAATTAAAATCAATAGAATAAAAAAAAAAAACCCAAACAAATAAGGATGCCATAGATGCTTAATACCTGAAATTATATAGCATAATAATGTTACTAAAACACAAAGGGCCGGATTTTAAAAGCGTTACGTGCATAAGTTATGCACGTAACCCTTAAAAAAGCCCCTTGCGCGTGCCGAGCCTATTTTGCATAGGCTCGGCGGCGTGCGCAAGCCCCGGGACGCGTGTAAGTCCCAGGGCTTCGCAAAGGGTGTGTGTCGGGGGCATGTCGGGTGGGGGGGGGCGTGAATTTCAGGGCGGGGCAGGAGGCATGTCAGGGGCTTGATGCCAGCCCGGGGGCGTGGTCAAGGCCTCCGGACCAGCCCCCGGGTCGGGTGATGGCGCGCCGGCATACTTTTGTTCGCGCCGGGGGCCGGATTTTAAAAGCCCTGAGCGTGTAAATCCGGCCGGCATGCCGGATTTACGCGCCGGCGCACGCACAGCCCCAGGACGCGCGTAAGTCCCGGGGCTTCGTAAAAGGGGCGGGGAGGGGTGTGTCTGGGGGCATGTCTGGGGTCGGGGCGGTTCAGGGCGGGACCGGGGGCATGGTCGAGGCCTCCAGACCAGCCCCCGGATCGTGCGATGGCACGCCAGCAGCCCGCTGGTGCGCGCAGCTTTACGCCTGCTTTCGGCAGGCGTAAATCTGCCAACAAAGGTAGGGGGGGGGGTTAGATAGGGCCGGGGGGGGTGGGTTAGGTAGGGAAAGGGAGGGGAAGACTACTGCAAATCTCTTCTACTTGGAGCACCTAAAGGTCTTATAAAAAAAAACTACAACTTTTATAAAATGCTGCAGCAAGACTCCTAACATGGTCCAGGAAATTTGATCACATCTCACAATCACAGATAGCTTTGCACTGGCTACCAATACAATCCCGAATCCATTACAAAGTCTTAATATTAATATATTCCTCCCTCTATTCTGACAACACTGGCCTGGTAGGGGTGGAGCTACAACCATACAAATCACAGAGATCACTAAGATCTCATAATAAAGGATCACTAGCTGTGTCATCATTACAAAATAACATCTAACAAAAATAAGAGACCGTATGTTCTCCATTGCAGGCCCTACACTTTGGAACTCCCTACCTGAAATTCTACGCCTGACTACTGAAACAAAGAAATTCAGACGTGACCTCAAAATGTGGTTATTTAAAAAAGCTTACAATCTTACTTAACCTGTCTGAAATCATTACGTGCTCCTACACTGACAATCTCATGATGAACCTACCTATTAATCTCATTACCATTTTCTTTCCATCCCAGAACAAATAAATGTATCTGAAACGTCTTCTCTTAACCCCCCCCCCCCCCATATATCCCATCTATACCTTTTGCTGAAAAAATTGCTACCTCATCCCTGCACATCTCCCCTCCCTGACCACCTTAGTTAAAGTAACTGTGTCTCGCTAAAATGTATGACATATGAATACATCAAGTGAATGTAATTGGCTACCTATAATATTTATCATGATATAAACCATTGTGATCTTCATTTGGAATGACGGTATATAAAATGACTAAATAAAAAAAAAATATTTGTTTTATCTAGTATAATTGCTCTTGCTGGTTTTAGTGTTTGTTTGGCAATTAGGACTTTTGTGTCTCTGTATTGTGTAAAATTATTGCATTAAGTCAGGGCCATGTGTACACATGAAGAATAAATAATTCAGATTGCTCTTGCTGGTTTTAGCATTTGTTTGACAAAGGCTTTAATTAGGTCCTTATGTGTCTTTGTGAGATAATTACAGCAGCTGACTTACAGGTCAGGGCAGTGCTCCTTCTGATCTTAGGCAAGTCACTTTACCTTCCATTGCCTCAGGTACAAACAAATGAGCACAATAGCTTGTGTGTATGCAATTGCAAGCAGAAAGAATAAACAAATACATGTGCAAGCATTTTGCACAAAATTATATCATAGAAAGAATGATGTAGTTATAATACAGGCTGATACAGTACAGTGCGCAAGCGCACTGTTAACCCGTGTTTGGACGCGCATATTTGACGTGCTAGCTTTATCCCTCATTCTGTACACTCTCCAACTTAATATCATAGAGATGTTAAGTCGGAGGTCCCAAAGGAAAAAATAATTAAAAATTAAAAAAAAAATTTCTAATTGGCCCGCAGCTTGCGGGTTGAAAACCGGACGCTCAATTTTGCCGGCGTCCGATTTCCGAACCCGTGGCTGTCAGCGTGTTTGAGAACCGATGCTGGCAAAATTGAGCATCAGTTGTCAAACTCACTGACAGCCGCCGCTCCTGTCAAAAAAGAGGCGCTAGGGATGCGCTAGTCTCCCTAGCGCCTCTTTTTTTCCACGGGCCCTCATTTAAATACTGAATCATGCGCACAGGAGAGTGGCCTGTGTGCGCCGGGAGAGTGGGTGAGCGCCCGCTCTCCCGCAACTTTTACTGAATTGGCCTGTTGGTTTATGTATACTGTATATCATATAATAAATTTAAAAATATACTTCAAACCGCTGGGTATGGCAAATATCTAGAACTATCATATGCATGAAAATATACAACTATGGTTTAGGCTATATAATTGAAATAAAACTATTTACTAACAATACAAAATAAAATATATTTTTTTCGCATTTTATCAGCTATTTTTACAGGTATTTGATGACATTTCTCACATCAAAGTACAGTTTTACTAGAACTGCTGCAGTCATATTGTTATATTGTTCTAGATGTTTGCCATATCCTGTGGTTTGAAGTATATTTTTAGATTTTACTATACATGCACAATCCACATTTTGAATTTTGTTTTTAATGATTTTGTTGATTATTGCATATAGGAAGTGCGCACACATGGACGCACATGCACTTCTTTTAAAATCTACCCCTTTGTTTATATTTACTATCAACAAGCCAAAATACTACAATGTGTTATTATTGAAAATCATATGATGCTAATAGTAAAGAAACCACTGTCACAGATTGTACCATCAAAACTTAGAAGTAATTTGACAAAATGGTTAACTTTTGTCTATACTTATTACAGAGCATCAATTTCATATTAATGTTATAATCTTTCAGTTATATAGCACCTAAAACATAGGTGCACAAAAACATACGCATGGTGATTCTATGGTATTGCCACACCCAGTACAGTTTTAGATTTTACTGTACATGTAGTCAATATTTTGAGTTCTGTTTTTAATCATTTTGTTGGTTCTGGCATCTAAATTTATGTTCAATTTATGTTTATATTTACTATCAACAAGCCAAAATATTAGAATGTATTTTTATTATTGAAAATTGTATGATACTAATAGTAAAGAAATCACTGTTGTCACAGACTGTATCATCAAAACTTAGAAATAATTTGACAATGGTTAATTTTTGTCTGAACTTATTACAGAGCATCAATTTTTACATGAATATTGTTTTTTCTTTCAATTATAGAGCCACGCTGGTTAGTCTAGGGTACAGACAATTTTAGAATTCAGCTATTGTAGGGTTTTCCCTAATTACTGACTGCTTAATATACAAAAGTGTAATGAGCCTAAAATATTAAATGGAATGTTTGCCTGAGAAAACTATATACAAATATTAAGAGAAATCTTAAGTTCTTAATAAAGGTGACCACTTATCCACCTCAGTAAGGATACCTACCTGGATGGATAGTAGATTCTCTTATATATATTTATATATATATATATATATATATATATATATATATTTATTTATATATATATTTATTTATTTATTTATTTTTTTTAAAGAAATGCTGTGCTAGTTAAGTGGCTCTGTGGTACATCTTTGATTGCAAGGTACATTATTTTGTTTCTAACAGTAGAAATAATGATGTTGCCTCATCCATTCTTTTAGCTGAAAAAAAGAGTCGGTCATCATCGCTCACTGCTCCAACTCCTTGACACAAGTGGATGTACCCAATAGTTACAGAGGCTGCTTTATCAGGAAAATATTTTTTTAAATATATTCAACCAGGCACACACTTTCACACTAAAGTTGTTCTCACCAAAAGCATGAAAATTCTTTAAAAAAGAAAAATCTTTACAATCAAGTAGAGTAATATTCAAGAGTTTATAAACAGATTTAATTCTAAAAAGTGTAGATTTGTACAATTGGAGCCCAACAAACTATGGAGCAATACATGAAAGATGATGTACTGATATACAAACCGGAGAGGAATCTTGAGATGATCATCAAAGCTTTTGGTTTCAGGGTTTTCGCAGGCCCGCCCCCCCTTCACCCCCTGCCCCCTGTTTCCACAGGATTCATCATTCTGCGAAGAATGATGAATCCTGGCCTAAGTTCTTAAATTGTAGTGCCACCAAAAGAGGAGTTTATTGATTACAAGAGTTTGATAAATGTTTGTCATTTCATGGAGTGAGTTATTATAAAATAGATGTATTTTGATGATGAGCTTTAAATGGCAATTTTAAATGTAAAAAAAAATTTCAAAAAAAATCTTTTGGTGGCACTGCAATTTAAGAACTTAGGTCTGGATTTTCTATCTTCGCACCAGTTTATGAATCCCGGCGCTAACAGGGGGTGAAGCGGAGGGTGGGCCTGTGAAAGCCGGCAGTGATCGCATCACCGCGGTGCCATCGCTGCTGCCTTTCACACCCAATAGCGCCATCGTAAAAGGTGGTGCTATTGGGCACGCTACTGGCAGCGATAAGGAGCCTTATCTTTTTGCTATCAGCGAAGTTTCCGCGGCATCCATCCCGATGACGCCCCGACTCCTCCTCTTCCAGTGCTAACGCCACCCCGACTCCGCTCCGATCTAGGTATCGCACGTGAAAAGTCCCTTTTCGCATGCAATAGGGTTAGAAAATAACCCCCTTAGGGAGGTTGTTGGTTGGTTAATGATTATAAATTGAATATCGCTGGGCAACCTGTATGGTACCAAAAACAGTGATTATATGAAACTATCACCGCTTTCCTTTAATATTTGTGCATTAGATATTTAGCAGTTTTTCCATTTTACGAATTTGTTGTGATGGGTATATTGGACACTTATAATATTTAAATAATCCGTTAGTGGAGATTTTTCTTAAATTTGAGTGCTGCTAGATATATGCAGTGCTATATAGATTAGGGGTGATCCGGGTAACTATAGACCAGTGAGCCTAACTTCAGTGCCGGGAAAAATAGTGGAAACTATCCTCAAGATCAAAATTGTAGAGCATATAGAAAGACATGATTTAATGGGACACAGTCAACATGGATTTACCCAAGGGAAGTCTTGCCTAACAAACCTGCTTCATTTTTTTGAAGGGGTTAATAAACATGTGGATAAAGGTGAACCGGTAGATGTAGTGTATTTGGATTTTCAGAAGGCGTTTGACAAAGTCCCTCATGAGAGGCTTCTACGAAAACTAAAAAGTCATGGGATAGGAGGTGATGTCCTTTCGTGGATTACAAACTAGTTAAAAGACAGGAAACAGAGAGTAGGACTAAATGGTCAATTTTCTCAGTGGAAAAGGGTAAACAGTGGAGTGCCTCAGGGATCTGTACTTGGACCGGTGCTTTTCAATATATATATCAATGATCTGGAAAGGAATACGATGAGTGACGTTATCAAATTTGCAGATGATACAAAATTATTCAGAGTAGTTAAATCACAAGCAGACTGTGATACATTACAGGAGGACCTTGCAAGACTGGAAGATTGGGCATCCAAATGGCAGATGAAATTTAATGTGGACAAGTGCAAGGTGTTGCATATAGGGAAAAATAACCCTAGCTGTAGTTACACGATGTTAGGTTCCATATTAGGAGCTACCACCCAAGAAAGAGATCTAGGCGTCATAGTAGATAATACATTGAAATCGTCAGCTCAGTGTGCTGCAGCAGTCAAAAAAGCAAATAAAATGTTAGGAATTATTAGGAAGGGAATGGTTAATAAAACGGAAAATGTCATAATGCCTCTATATCGCTCCCTGGTGAGACCACACCTTGAATACTGTGTACAATTCTGGTCGCCGTATCTCAAAAAAGATATAGTTGCAATGGAGAAGGTACAGAGAAGGGCAACCAAAATGATAAAGGGGATGGAACAGCTCCCCTATGAGGAAAGGCTGAAGAGGTTAGGGCTGTTTAGCTTGGAGAAGAGACGGCTGAGGGGGGATATCATAGAGGTCTTTAAGATCATGAGAGGTCTTGAACGAGTAGATGTGACTCGGTTATTTACACTTTCGAATAATAGAAGGACTAGGGGGCATTCCATGAAGTTAGCAAGTAGCACATTTAAGACTAATCGGAGAAAATTCTTTTTCACTCAACGCACAATAAATCTCTGGAATTTGTTGCCAGAGGATGTGGTTAGTGCAGTTAGTGTAGCTGGGTTCAAAAAAGGTTTGGATAAGTTCTTGGAAGAGAAGTCCATTAACTGCTATTAATCAAGTTTACTTAGGGAATAGTCACTGCTATTAATTGCATCAGTAGCATGGGATCTTCTAGGTGTTTGGGTAATTGCCAGGTTCTTGTGGCCTGATTTGGCCTCTGTTGGAAACAGGATGCTGGGCTTGATGGACCCTTGGTCTGACCCAGCATGGCAATTTCTTATGTTCTTATGTTCTTAAGAGACGACAGCCTCTGCTCCATAGAGCTTATAACATAATCAAGACAAACAAAAGTATACTGGAAATGTATTTCTCATAGAAAAGAGATTAACATTTAAATACAAACTCAAAAAGCTTAATTTTTAGACTGGATTTGAGTATGGTCATGTTGGAAGCATGACAGACTGACTCAGGAAGTCTATAGTACTTCAGGCATATGTGGAGCAAGGTTGGTGAGGGTCCATAGCAAGCAAGGTGAGGTGTGAGATAATACTAGGGAAAGTGATATTTTTCCAGGTTTTATCCAATAAACACCTATATATTTATTTTTTGAATCATAGTGTTCTATCAGTTAAAACCGAAAATCTGAAGCCCTAGTTATAGGGCAGTGTACTCTTCGTAAAACTCTATGCAATAAGGCCCCTATATAAGAGAATAGCCAATGGAACAGGCAGGACTCTGAAAGTCCTAACCAAAAAATGTGAGCAATATTGTTCTCTGACATCTGAAACTGACACCAAGGCTGTTTTGCCTTTCAAACTAGCTTAATGCAGCTCCCAGCAATTTTAAACGATCTACTGGAAACAGGATCAGATTTGGTTTTAAAAAGAGGCCTTTACTCTTGCAGTAGAAAAGAGACACCTGTAAAACAGAGGTTAGTCAAACTGTCAGGCAGCACAATTTAAATAGCAGAATACAATTAAAATAACTAAAAATCTTTTCCTCTTAACTGAACAGTGGTTTGTTGGTCAGGCTGATTCTCCATTGCATATACATGGTCTTTAGGGATGTTAAATTCAGCATATTTAGTCTCAGAGCTCTAAGTTTACCATGCAATTTTACCACATTCCTGGGTACTGACAGAACTGAAGATACATTTATGAACTAATGTAGCTGAACACACAAAATGCAAAAATACATTAAGAAAACGGAAATCTAGTTTAATGGTTGACATTTTTCTTCTCCAGCGATTGAATTTATGTGCATTTTTTATTTAACTGTATCTGGGTTACAGGGAAGAAGGTGAAAGTTAAATAACCTTCTTGTCTAAATGACAGAATTACAAAGACAAGTCATAAAATAATATTCTGCTTAAAATCAAAGCTTTCTTATGGATAAGGAGTTTTATTTTAGAAGTTGATGAAAATTAGAACAAGGTACAGACTGTGTACATGAACATTTCCAGTCTAAGTATACTTCAAAGTTCTATTTCCCACTTATGCAAGGAATCCATATCATTAATTTAGGAAAAACATGAAATCAAACTTGGAAGTGATTGTTCATTTCTTGCTGATAGGTTGCTTCTTGGAACCTTTAATGTTTGAATATTATTAATAGCCTGAAAAGACAGAATTGTAAAAGGTTGTATGAGCAATTATAAAGCAGAACACAGTGCAATAGAATACATGCTATTAATGTGCTTTAGTTCGCTGTGCTGCATTGGTGAAATTCTTATTGAGTAGAGTACTTTGCATGTTGTTTATAGAGCAGGTGCTGGTTTGTTTTTATTGATGCACCTGGAAGGAGAACTGCTAAAATTGTTTAAAGGTTTCTGTTTGTTTATATTGCTTTGCTGATTAAGGAATTTAACACATGAATAGAGAAATTTGCTGATCCTGTTAAGCCTTCTTCATAGTACCTTGCCACCTAGTCAAGCTGGAAAGTGATTGGAAGAAACAGTTCTATTCTAAGCACTAAGACCTCAGGTTTAGTAAAATTCCCAAGCTGTGAAAATGGCTGAATATGTGTAGATATTCATTTGAGGTATGTTTTACATGCTGCAACAGAGAAATTTTGGCAGACTCAGGGAGATAGATTCACCTTGATTCCATTACGATTTAACCTTGCATATGATGTTTTGTTATCTACAAATTTTGTATAATCAGGGCCTTAGTTTGGTGAGATCTTCATTAATACAAGTGCACAAAAGATATTTAACCCAAACATGAAATTAACACTATAAAATTATAAACCCTGAATTAAACTGTCTCTAACATTTTGATATCCATGCCATTAGGTACATACTTAGGGACCTACTTACTAAGTTCCCCTAAAATTGGCTGTTAATGCCTGATTATAATGTGGGTATTTTAGCTGTGATTTTTAAAGCATGATTTACTAAAGACTATGAAGCCTTTAGTACCAGGCTAGCCAATCAGCGGCTCTTTCAAAGCTGCCAGCATCAACAGCTGCAAAGGTGAGGGATCGGGCCACATGGCATCATTGGGATAACTGACTAATGGATAGATAAGGAGGTGTGTCAGTAGTGTGTTAGCCAAAGCAAAGAGTGTAGCACTACACAAACCGTACCTCTCCACTGGCATGTTGTCATTGCTTTCAGGACTGTGATAATCACATCCCACATGGCTCCTCTCTCCAGCACCGGCTTGTTGCCGTTCGTTCCCGCACCCCACATAGTCTTCTCCCAACATTAGCACTAAAAGGCTGCTAGCTTTGCAGCCATGACAACTGCTGCTGAATCTAGGGCCCTTAAAGGGCCAACATCCTGGATACTGGACAATATGAGAATATAAAAAAATATATATATTTTTTAACTTTTAATTACTCAGAGATTGCAGTGGAAGCCAGCAAGTTGAGATTCAAATTGGTCGAGGGTGATTGATAGGTGATAACTTTACTGACTTGCTGAAGTTGGAGCTGGCTGTTTGACTGGGGAGGTGGCTGAAAAGCAGAGGATGGTTGATTTAAGGAGGGGAAATTGATGGAACAGCTGAAAGGTTATGGAGGAGAGATGACTGAGTTGAGGTTGAGGGGATGAGAGTTGGGCTTGAGAGAGAGAGAGAGACTGGTGGAAGATTAAGAGAGATAGACTGCTGTGGCCTAAGGTGGGAGCTAGGGTGGAGGACTAGGATGGACAATTGAGTGAGTCAGATGAGGTTAAGATTGAAGAACTGATTGGTGAGGTAGGTTGGGAAATTGAGATAAATTGATGGGAAATTGATAGACACAGGTGGAAGATTATGAGAGAGATAGGTGGAGGGTAAGGGTGGGGAACTTGAGCAAGAGCTAGGTAGGGGATTAAGAGACTGGTGTAGGCTAGGGAATGGGATTGAGAAAGAGAGATACTGGTGGGTAAGTGGGGGATTAATTGAGAGACTGGTGGGGACTAGGGTGGGGGTTTGAGAGATTAGTGGTGGCTAGGGTGGAGGATTTAGAAAGAAAAACTGGTGGATGATTGAGAGAGATACAATTTATTTATTTATTTATTTAACTGTTTTTATATACCAACATTCGATCGAGATATCACATCGGTTCACATGAAACAAGAAGCCAATAAGGCAGGAACTGCTTATTTTACATCTCTTTCAGTACTCCACAATGGTGGAGTACTGAAAGAGATAGTTTATAGTTTATTGATTTTTCTATACTGTCACATTGGCGTTAGGCTTCACAGCAGTTTACAGTTAAAACAATAATGAAAATACAATAAATACATCCAATAAAAGATAACAGCTAAAATTTTTAAAAGCACATTAATACTGTATTTAGCTGTTAAAGATATAAATTAAAATTATTAAAATAATAAAGCTATTCCTCAAGGTATTATTCAGAACTAAAAAGTTAAGACAGATTAATAAATGAAACAACATAAGTATTATATAACAAAACATAACATAAAAACATACAAGTTCTGCCTATAGCTAAAATCTGAAGCTTTCATTTAAACCTGTGTCTGGCCATTTGGAGTCTAGGTATATGTATTTGAAACCTATGATCCATTTTCCATGTATGCGCATTTAAATAGCCAAGTTTTTTAAGTCTGCCTTAAATTTTTTCTTGTCTGTTGTTAATCTCAATTCTGTTGGTAGATTGCTCCAAAGTTTGGTTCCTGCTATTAACAGTGCACGCTCTCTCACCTGACTCAGTCTCGCAGATTTTATCGTGGGTATTGTTAGCAAGGCCTTATTTGCAGATCTTAAGTTCTTCTGTGGTACATGTAGCTTTAGGGATAAATTCAGCCATTCAGTTCGGTTTCCATAAATCAAATTGTGTATAAGGCAAGCGGCTTTATATTGTATTCGAAAGCTAATGGGTAACCAGTGAAGAGAAACCAGCACTGGGGTAATATGGTCGAACTTCCTTTTTCCCGTCAGGACTCTAGCTGCTGAGTTCTGTAGCACCTGAAGTGGTCTAATAGTCGAAGCAGGTAAGCCAAGAAAAAGAGTATTACAATAGTCTATGTTTGTGAATATGAGAGGTTGAAGAACAATTCTAAAATGTTGATGATCCAGAAGTGCTTTTAACCTTCTCAGTGTTAATAATTTACAATATCCATCCCTCAATTTCGTAGCAATATGTTTTCTGATATTCAGTTCTGTGTCAATAATTACTCCCAAATTGCGGGCAAAATATAATGGAGAGGGACTGAAAGAGAGAGTGAATGGGTGAGTGAAAGAGAGAGTGGGTGGGTGCTAGGGTTGGAAATTGAGAAAAACTGGCGGAACCATGGTGAGGGCAATTGAAAGAGATAAATTGAGACTGGTGGGGATGAGGAGAATATTTAGAGACCTGATATTTTCTTTTAGTGTGGGGTGTATCCTCTTTTTCCTTCTCATCCTACTTCTCAAAGGTGAGAAAGCCCTCTACTACTGTGAATTTTGATTTCATGGCTCTTAATGTGTGACAGTTTGGCTACCCCTGCTTTTATAAATCTGGTGTTCAACTCAGATTTAACATGGATGCATTACCACTGCTAATTATGCTTCTGCATTACTGATGACAGTACTTCCATCCTCTGAGCACTGAGGTCTCTTTTGTGTGGAAGATTCTCCCTCACTCCTCTCTGAGTCTGCATGAAAGGTCTCCAAGTGGTCTGAAGATGCCCTCCAAGATAACAAAGAGGTTTCTCACCCTTCTAAGTCAGCATAAAATGCCATCCACACCCCTGTGATGCTAATGTTCCCCAGTGCATCTACCCCTCATAGATATTCCAAATAAATGTTGGGGTCAGGTGAGAACATTTCTCCAACCTATTCCTCTGGAGTGGACAGTTATAATAGTAACTGGTCACAAGAGCATTAGGTCAACAGGTACAATCACTACTGTTGGCACTAGCAAGACAGAATGAGGAGCAGCCCACCATAGCCTCATTGTTCATTTGGAAGATCTCTGAAAGAGTAGGGAAATCACTCCTATGGTGGCCTGCTTTTTCATGCTGAGTTGGGAGAAGATGGAAAGATCTTTGACCCCAGAGGAAGTCCTTGCTGACTGGAGGTGATGGAGGCATCCTTGAGCCCATGGGGCCTCCTTGCCTTGTCAGGAGGTGGGGTCTCATTACTGTCTCAGGGGGAATGCTTTAGGTCCATAGATTGGCTGACTAGAATGGAGGTGCTGGCCATCTCAGAAATTGTGTAAACCTGCCAAGATGTTTTTAGGGTGATTCGGCTATGTTGCTAATGGTCTTGATTTTCTTGAACTTCTTGTTTTGATGCTTAATTGTTTCATTATTGTCAATGTTCTTACATAATTCATCTTGAACTGTGAAAAGTGTGGGCTATAAATCTTTAAAAATAAATAAATGAAGTGAACCTCTTGAGGTGTATTAACCTTTTGTCTGTCCTGGAAGACTAACACAAATTATATTCATTAGTGTAATTTGTGCTAACTGTATATGATACAGATAATTTAAATTTTCCTTAATTTTTGCTGTGAAATTTTGCATTAACAATGGCTTTAAAGACATTTCATGCATGCTTAGATATAAATAGTGCCCTTTAGTAAATACAATCATAAGTGAAAAAATTATTAGATAAATATTTGACATGTTGACTAGAATCTAAACATAGAGCAGCTCCTGATTTTAAAGGTTGCTTATGCAATTACATCAGACACTTTCAGAATGGGCAAAAGATAGTTTAATATTTGAAAAATATTATTTCTGCTGTGGAATTGGTGGGTTTATCCCACCACATTCTGTACATGTTTAACTTACTGTACAATTTTAACTTTTGAACATAAAGCTAATTATCTATATCCCTTACAAAAAATATTTCAGGGAATGAAGGAGCAACATATTATTAACCTAACTCAATACATCTGTGACAAGCTTTTGAGTTATCAGTTCTTCATCAGAAGTAGATAACTCTTGAAAGCTTGTTGTTGTGGGACCGCGGGTTTCGGACCCATCTCTGGTGGTGTACGTGTTCTCCTGGGTAACGACGCAGCTGTAGAGGATCTCCAGCAAGCGCCGAGGCAGGTGAGAGGCATCTGAGTGTAGGCTAGTGTAGAAGGACCTTGACCACCGCCGCACCTGATCACAGTAGAGAGACTCAGACAACGCAATGTTTGGTCTCATGGGTGGTCCTCCGACTACTCCTAGCCCTTTTGGACCTGCCGCACAGAGCAGCAACTGCAACAGGGCGGACAGTGGTTGACGGATGAAGACATCAGAAGAAGACGAAAGGAATGAGACAACACTCAAGATACGTGAGGGTATCACGGAGATGAAGTTTCTTGAAGAATTAAAAAGGATAACTCAAAGTACGTGAGGATTTCACGAAAAGTCACAAGGTCACCCATCCTGAACAGGTACTGCCATGTCACGTGCCCTATACAACCGATGAGGGCTGATCGCGGAACACGCCGGCCGGCGCGTCCTAAACAGTCCGACATGGCTGGTTGCGGACCACATTCATGGTTCCCCAAACAGGTAGAGAAAGAAGAGAGATCCAACGATGACTCAGATGAGGCCTGAACCTGAGTGTGCCTTGCACGGCCAGTAAAGACAAGGCAAGGGAATGCCAAGGTGCAGGTTAAGAAAGTCCATCGTGGAGGAGAATGAGAGGATGAGACAACATCTGAAAATGAAGACGGTCAGGATGCATGAAGACGTGAGACTATGGACGATGAAGACAGATATGGAATTCCTCAGGAAACATAATGCCAACGAGAAGCTAGATGTAGAGAAGTCCTAAGGAGGACTGGCTCCTTGAGAAGGTGAGGAATGAATGACGATGAGCCCCTTTTGTAGGGCTGAAGAGGCGACTCCCATGATGATGTCAGAAGAGCACCACACCTTGGCTGTTCCTTTAAATACTGAAGAGGGAGTTGGCCTTACCCCCAGGAGGAAGCAGGAAGCAGTGCAGGACCCTGGACAGCGGTCCTGCTGAAGATGCTGAAGATTGCAGGAGCAGGAACTGGAGCTAGGCCGCAAACCAGGCCAAGGCTTTCAGCTGCTCCCAAGCCACAGGGAGAGCACCGGAGGTGGCTGTACACTGCAGGCAAGTCCAGGGATATAGGCCCTCCTCCCACGGAGGGCCCAAGGTAGGTTGGTGGCCTCCGGGCCACATAGAAATGCAGGCAGCGGCCTCCTGGCCACATGGCAATGCTGGCAGTGGCTCCTGCCGTGTTTGAAGCATGCCGACGACCTCCGGGCCATTTAGGAAGAAAATAGCAGTGCGGCTCCTGCCGCTTGTAAAGCGTGTCGGCGGCCTCCTAGCCATGTTGCTGGCAGTAGCACGGCTCTGGCCATGAAGGAGTATGTCGGCAGCCTCCAGGCTGCTGAAGAAGGCAGAAAAAAGGTGGAGAGGCTGCCTGAGGGCAGAATCGTAACACTTGTCACAGATGTATTAAGATAGTTCGATAAAATAGTATCACCTATAATTTATTTGTTGACTCTTAATTCCACATATCCAAGTGGACTAAAATGGCAACTACAATTCATTGCTCAAAAATATTTTATAAATTACAAACAGGTCTATCCAGTACCGAGCGGTAGGAAGAGCTGCGTTAGTGCCTATGGCACCCGCGGTTACCGCCCGCACAGTGCAGCTCACCTACCGCTCGATCCTGAACACTAATTATATGTAAATGTAAACCGCGTCCGTAATGCCTTAGTCCCGCGCAACCCATTTTACTGGAAAGAGCGCCTATACAGTATCCTGGGTGCGCGGGCCTAAGGCTTCACGCCACGAAGCGAAAAAACCAAAAGCAAAAAGTAAGTCGCTTCGCTGCTTCACTCTTCCCTCCTCCCGGAGCAAGGCTGCTTTTTGCGCCCTGCTCCGGGAGGAGGGAAGAGTGAAGCGGCGAAGCGACTTACTTCTTGCTTTTGGTTTTTTTGCTTCGCCGCTGTCAGTGTCCCCCCTCCTCTCGGAGCAGGGCGCGAAAAGCAGCCTTGCTCCGGGAGGAGGGGGAGACACTGACAGCGGCGAAGCAACGGCGAAGACAGCGGCAAAGCAAAAAAAAACCAAAAGCAATTTTGGTTTTTTTTTTTCAAAAGCGACAATTTTTTTTTTTTCCAAAAGCGACTTACTTTTGGGATCTGTCAAGATCCCAAAAGTAAGTCGCTTTTGGACGCCTGCCAACTTACTTTTCTGAAGCCATCATCAGGAACACATGCGATCGTAGCTCCTCCCGACGAAGACAAAGATGGCCGCCTGCACAGGGGAAGCGTACAATTGGCCGCTCAAGACGTGACGTCAATTTAAAATACAGGAGGACAATTGTATAAGTACGACTTTCAAAGCCTGTCTATTCATTGTCCTCCTCTACCGAGCTAAACATTTCCTTGGGCTTCCACAGTGTGTGTACTTTTAGCTGGATTAAAAAGAGATGCTTCTAGTGGTGCACACATTCAGTTTTTAAATGCATGTGCACTATTTCTCCCTGCTCTTCACAGCCCACAAAAATGGCAGGTGCAAACAATGTAGGTGGGCGCTTACAGCAAGCGGTTTCCCTTCAAAAACTGGCAGCAATGTGTAATGGCCTCCTTGAAAAAGATATTCAGTGTTTCTTGCCATGAATAATATTTACCAGCTATTTTCTGGCACATGGAGAAGAGCTTATGGAACTTCTGCATTATGAAAAAGACTAATGGCATGATAAATACTATTTTTTTAAAGAGCAATTCAAATAAAAATGGAAGTGAAACTCTATATGTGGGACACTTGCAGTTTGGTGGGATTTGTTTGTCAGGGCAATTTTGGTGGCAGCCTCAAAGGGAAAGTATCCCTTTACTGGGCACTATTTGGTTTGCAACATGCACATTTGGAAATAGAGCAATCTAAAATGTTTTTAGCACACACTATTTGGAAAGTACCTGCAATGTAAAAGCAACAGTGCACACTGAAACAAACAGGCCTAAAAGCAACAATGCCACAATACCTGGTGGAAAGATGGATTATGATACTGGGAAGAAGGAGGCTGTCTTCTAGCCACATTTGTGTAGCAGCAATTTGGAGACTGGAGGAGGTGATGGGGACATTATTAAGCTGCTTTTAGTCAGAACAAAGGACAGTTTGCATCGAGCTTCTGAGTGCCTACAACATGACAGCCAGTTTAATCCATGTGTACCAAGTAATGGCACGGTCCAACCCACCTTGCAAAGCAGTAGACATAAGGGTGAGTACAGAAGGAGAGAATGTGCTGGGGGTGAGGGAGAGGGAAGGGAACAAATGTTGGGAGAGGAGGGGGAGAATGCTATGGTCAAGGAGAGGAAGGAAATACTAGGGAAAGGGAGGGTAGAATGCTGGGGGAGGGGAGGAGAATGGGGAGATGAAAAATGCTGGGGTTGGGGAGCAGAAAGTAGAGAGGGGGAAGAACATGGCCATACAGCAGAGACTGGAAATTCCCATTATTTTCTGCTGAGTTTTCAAGAGGTTTCAGCTAGTACTCAAATAAGTTTAGTGAATGTTGCATCTAATTCAGGGTAATTAATTTTAGCAAAATAATAAATGATCTGGTTTACAAATGAATTCATTGGAATTAAAAGTATTCTTCTCACTAATGATAGAAATCAATTGCAGCAATCAAAAAACGCTAAATTTGTTTGTAATTACTTGTAAACCGGTATGATGTCCCCCCTAATACCGGTATATAAAAGTTTCTAAATAAATAAATAAATAAAAGATTTTAAGGGTTTGGTCTCAAAAACTGGAAAACTAAAACAAATCCTTGTGCTCCATTTTAGGTCCATCTGCTATTTATTTCTCTCTTCCGTATCTCCAACTTTCTAGCTCCTTACCCCTAGATATTATTTACTTCTCCTAAAGATATTATTTTGAATGTATTTATTGGATGTTACTTATTTTTGGTATATCATTATGGTATTGTATTCTTTGTATCCCACCTTGAGCAGTTGTTCGTAGTGCACAAACATATAGTACCTCACTGACCCAGGGCTGGAGAGTTGTAGCCACCAAAACTAAGAACCTTATTTATTAAAGCTTTTTCCCATTCTGTGTCTAAGGAATAAAAAGCTTAATAAATCAGATCCTAAGTTGCAGTCTTATTCTTGAGCTAGCAGGGGCTATGACAGGGTCGACAACCACCATGTCTCCTCTACTGCCATATAAAGTCTCTTTGACTTCAACTCGAGTCTCCTATGCTACAGTATAAGATGCTATGGCCAACTTGTAAGGTGAGTGATCTTCTGAGTTTTCAAATAATTTGCTGAATCCTCATTTAACTAAGACTTTAACGATAAATAACTATGAAAGGATGATGGGAAGAAAGCCATCTTAGTTTTAACGAGCCTGTAGCTCTCATGATTCATTGTAGGTAAATGTCACTCAGCGCAGAGACAAGGGAGTCATATATTCATGTCACGCACAAAAAGACTTTCTGACTTTGCAGAATTTTCCATAATTTTAATGGTTCCAAAATATGACCCTAATTCTTTTGATATATAATTTGATATTTAAAAAATGCTGAAATCTTGAGAATCTGAGAAATACTATAATGTTTTAAATAGTCCCTTTTATGCTGCTGCTTCTTTCTGTCTTGTGTAAATGACATCGTAGAGAATAACTGATCATAAGGCTCTTGGGGACAATAAGAACTGTAACTGACATGGAGCCACAATACAAGCAGGCAAGAACAGTTCTATAAAATAAATGAATTACCAGGAAAATAGAGACATGCCTTTTAGATACTACCTTGTGTACACAAAATAGAAAATATATTTTATAAGATTTTCCCTGCAGTGACAAAAAGGTTAAAAATATTAAGCTTGCTTACAACATGTAAATGAAGTAAGGATAAATTTAAAGCAAACAATATTGCTAAAGAACCATGCTTAAAAAAATAGCCAGGCAATAATTTATTTGTTTAATCTCATTTTTGCTGGTAAAATCTATGATACCAATAGAAAATTCATTGTAAAGTTGTACATTGAAGTATCATAGTGAGTAATAAATGAGTCAAATGAAGCTAAAAGTGCATTTACAATAAGTTTAATTTCTAACCTCAAGGTTAAGTAGTGAAACATTGTTCTTAGTTGTATAGCTACAGTCTGTCTTTTCCCACCCACTCAACCCTTGATTTTTAGGCACAAGACACTTTCTAATTAAAAATCAACCAGGGTCTTATTTAAATCATACTATTGTACCAGCCCTTATTGAAAGTTTAATCATCCCCTTGTAGGACACTAGCTGATTAATTAGTAAATTCACCTGTAAATTTAAAGTACTCTCATTCCAACTCCTTTAGTATCCTAAACTTAACTAGGAACTCAATAAAACTAAGATGAAGGCAGCAGTCCAGCAGCAAGAGGGGGGCTTTCCAGTCTTTTGCATTGAGTGTCAGATGTATGACTTTTTACCCGCCGGTGAGAGATTGTATGTGTGCACTCGGTGCAAAGAGCTCCTAGCTCTCAGGGAAGGAGTCCGATCTCTGGAGGCTAGAGTAGCAGACTTGGAGGTGCTGAGGCAGACAGAGAGGTACATTGATGAGACCTTCAGGGACATAGTAGCCAAGTCCCAAATCCAGTCTGGCAGCCTCAGTGCTGCCTTGGATCAGAAAGGTCTCCCAGTAGGAGAACATCACCCTGGTGTAGCAGGAAGTGATCCTGTAGCAAGGACCTGCTCTCCAGGTGATGTATTGTCCTCTCACACTGAGGACAAGTCTCCCAGGGCTACTGCCCAGGAGGGAAGGGTTAGGTCGGCCATCATAGTTGGTGATTCGATTATTAGAAATGTAGATAGAAGGGTGGCTGGTGGACGTGAGGACTGCCTGGTAACTTGCCTGCCTGGTGTGAAGGTGACAGACCTCATGCGTCACCTAGATAGGATTATAGACAGTGCTGGGGAGGAGCCGGCTGTCATGGTACATGTGGGCACCAACGACATAAGAAAATGTGGGAGAAAGGTTCTGGAAGCCAAATTTAGGATTTTAGGTAGGAAGCTGAAATCCAGAACCTCCAGGGTGGCATTCTCTGAAATGCTTCCTGTTCCGCGTTCAGGTCCCCGGAGGCAGGCACAGCTCCAGAGTTTCAATGTGTGGATGAGACGATGGTGCAGGGAAGAGGGATTCAGCTTTGTAAGGAACTGGGGATCTTTTGGGGAAAAGGGAGACTTTTCCGAAAGGATGGGCTCCACCTTAACCAGAGTGGAACCAAGCTGCTGGCACTAACTTTCAAAAAGGAGATAGAGCAGCTTTTAAACTAGAACAAAGGGGAAAGCTGACAGTCACTCAGCAGTGCATGGTTTGGAGAAAAGTATCCTTGAAGGATACTAATGAAACAGGAGAGTTAGGGCATCCCAACAGAGAGGTTCTATTAAAAGCAAACATAGTCCATGTGCCTATATGCAAAAAATCACTGAAGCTAATGAATTTCAAATTATCCCTAACAACTGAAAAGCAGGTTGCTATTACAAACAAAAAACACACTTTGAAATGTCTGTATGCCAATGCCAGAAGTCTAAGAATTAAGATAGGAGAATTAGAGTGTATAGCAGCAAATGATGAGATTGACATAATTGGCATCACAGAGACTTGGTGGAAGGAGGATAACCAATGGGACAGTTCTGTATCAGGGTACAAATTATATTGCAATGATAGGGAGGATCAACTTGGTGGGGGTGTGGCACTTTATGTCCGGGAGGGTATAGAGTCCAACAGGATAAAGTTCATACAAGAGACTAAATGCTCAGTAGAATCTATATGGGTAGCAATCCCATGTGTGTTGGGTAAGAGGTTAGTGATAGGAGTATAGTACCGTCCACCTGGACAAAATGGTCAGACAGATGATGAAATGCTAAGAGAAATCAGGGAAGCTAATCAATTTGGCAGTGCAATAATAATGGGAGATTTCAATTACCCAATATTGACTGGGTAAATGTAACATCAGGACTTGCTAGAGACATAAAGTTCCTGGATGTAATAAATGACTGCTTCATGGAGCAATTGGTTCAGGAACCAACAAGAGAGGGAGTTATTTTAGATTTAATTCTTAGTGGAACACAGGATTTGGTGAGAGAGGTAACGGTGGTGGGGCCACTTGGCAACAGTGATCATAACATGATCAAATTTAAACTAATAACTGGAAGGGGGACAATAAGTAAATCTGCAGCTCTAACACTAAATTTTCAAAAGGGAAACTTTGATAAAATGAGGAAAATAGTTGGGAAAAAAACTGAAAGGTGCAGCTGCAAAGGTTAAAAGTGTTCAACAGGCATGGACATTGTTTAAAAATACAATCCTAAGGGCGCAGTCCATATGTATTCCACACATTAAGAGAGGTGGAAGGAAGGCAAAACAATTACCTTCATGGTTAAAACATGAGGTGAAAGAGGCTATTTTAGCCCAAAAAACATCCTTCAAAAATTGGAAAAAGGATCCATCTGAAGAAAATAGGATAAAACATAAGCATTGTCTAGTTAAGTGTAAAACATTGATAAGACAGGCAAAGAGAGAATTTGAAATGAAGTTGGCCATAGAGGCAAAAACTCATAAAACATTTTTTTTTAAATATATCCAAAGCAAGAAACCTCTGAGGGAGTCAGTTGGATCATTAGATGACCGAGGGGTTAAAGGGGCTCTTAGGGAAGATAAGGCCATTGCAGAAAGACTAAATGAATTATTTGCTTCTGTGTTTACTAATGAGGATGTTGGGGAGATACCAGTTCCGGAGATGGTTTTCAGGAGCGATGAGCCAGATGAACTGAATGAAATCACTGTGAACTTGGAAGATGTAGTAGGCCAGATTGACAAACTAAAGAGTAGCAAATCATCTGGATCAGATGGTATGCATCCTAGGGTTCTGAAGGAACTAAAAAATTAAATTTCTTATCTATTAGTTAAAATGTGTTACCTATCATTAAAACATCCATTGTACCTGAAGACTGGAGGGTGGCCAATGTAACCCCAATATTTAAAAAAAGACTCCAGGGGTGATCCGGGTAATTATAGACCAGTGAGCCTGACTTAAGTGCTGGGAAAAATAGTGGAAACTATTCTCAAGATCAAAATCGTAGAGCATATAGAAAGACATGGTTTAATGGAACACCAAGGGAAGTCTTACCTAACAAATCTGCTTCATTTTTTTGAAGGGGTTAATAAACATGTGGATAAAAGTGAACCGGTAGATGTAGTGTATTTGGATTTTCAGAAGGCATTTGACAAAGTCCTTCATGAGAGTCTTCTACGGAAACTAAAAAATAATGGGATAGGAGGCGGTGCCCTTTCGTGGATTACAAACTGGTTAAAAGACAGGAAACAGAATATAGGATTAAATAGTCAATTTTCTCAGTGGAAAAGGGTAAACAGTGGAGTGCCTCAGGCATCTGTAATTGGACCGGTGCTTTTGAATATATATATAAATGATCTGGAAAGGAATACGACGAGTGAGGTTATCAAATTTGCAGATGATACAAAATTATTCAAAGTAGTTAAATCACAAGCGGATTGTGATACATTATAGGAAGACCTTGTATGACTGGAAGACTTGGCATCCAAATGGCAGATGAAATTTAATGTTTACAAGTGCAAGGTGTTGCATATAGGGAAAAATAACCCTTGCTGTAGTACACGATGTTAGGTTCCATATTAGGAGCTACCACCCAGGAAAAAGATCTAGACATCATAGTGGTTAATAGGGATGTGAATCGTGTCCTCGATCGTCTTAACGATCGATTTCGGCTGGGAGGGGGAGGGAATCGTATTGTTGCCGTTTGGGGGGGTAAAATATCGTGAAAAATCGTGAAAAATCGTGAAAAATCTAAAAATCTAAAAATCGCAAAACCGGCACATTAAAACCCCCTAAAACCCACCCCCGACCCTTTAAATTAAATCCCCCACCCTCCCGAACCCCCCCCCAAATGACTTAAATAACCTGCGGGTCCAGCGGCGGTCCGGAACGGCAGCGGTCCGGAACGGGCTCCTGCTCCTGAATCTTGTTGTCTTCAGCCGGTGCCATTTTCCAAAATGGCGCCGAAAAATGGCGGCGGCCATAGACAAACACGATTGGACGGCAGGAGGTCCTTCCGGACCCCCGCTGGACTTTTGGCAAGTCTCGTGGGGGTCAGGAGGCCCCCCACAAGCTGGCCAAAAGTTCCTGGAGGTCCAGCGGGGGTCAGGGAGCGATTTCCCGCCGCGAATCGTTTTCGTACGGAAAATGGCGCCGGCAGGAGATCGACTGCAGGAGGTCGTTCAGCGAGGGTTCTAGCGCCTCGCTGAACAACCTCCTGCAGTCGATCTCCTGCCGGCGCCATTTTCCGTACGAAAACGATTCGCGGCGGGAAATCGCTCCCTGACCCCCGCTGGACCTCCAGGAACTTTTGGCCAGCTTGTGGGGGGCCTCCTGACCCCCACGAGACTTGCCAAAAGTCCAGCGGGGGTCCGGAAGGACCTCCTGCCGTCCAATCGTGTTCGTCTATGGCCGCCGCCATTTTTCGGCGCCATTTTGGAAAATGGCGCCGGCTGAAGACAACAAGATTCAGGAGCAGGAGCCCGTTCCGGACCGCTGCCGTTCCGGACCGCCGCTGGACCCGCAGGTTATTTAAGGCATTGGGGGGGGGGGGGGTTCAGGAGGGTGGGGGATTTAATTTAAAGGGTCGGGGGTGGGTTTTAGGGGGTTTTAGTGTGCCGGCTCACGATTCTAACGATTTATAACGATAAATCGTTAGAATCTCTATTGTATTGTGTTCCATAACGGTTTAAGACGATATTAAAATTATCGGACGATAATTTTAATCGTCCTAAAACAATTCACATCCCTAGTGGTTAATACTTTAAAATCATCGGTTCAGTGTGCTGCAGCAGTCAAAAAAGCAAACAGAATGTTAGGAATTATTAGGAAGGGAATGGTTAATGAGACGGAAAATGTCATAATGCCTAGGGATGTGCAGCAGGGACGGATTCGTCCCATTCGGTATTCATATTCGTCGGGACCCAAATCCATTGCATCCGTTCTTGGGGGACCCCGATCCATTCATTAGTTACATATGTATTTGTTTCCAAAAAAAAACCCCATCCCAACCCTACAACCCCCCACCCTCCTGATCCCCCCCCCCCCCCCCAAGACTTGGCAAAAGTCCTTGGTGGTCCAGCGGGGGTCCTGGAGTGATCTCCTGCACTCAGGCTGTTGGCTGCCGGTATTCAAAATGGCGCTGATAGCCTTTGTCCTTACTATGTCACAGGGGCTACCGGTGCCATTGGTCAGCCCCTGTCACATGGTGGGAGCAATGGATGGCCGGCGCCATGTGACAGGGGCTGACCAATGGCCCCGGTAGCCCCTGTGATATAGTAAGGGCAAGGGCTATCGGCGCCATTTTAAATACTGGCAGCCGATGGCCCGAGTGCAGGAGATCGGTCCAGGACCCCGCTGCACCCTCAGGCACTTTTGGCAAGTCTTGGGTGGGATAAGTTGTATTCATGGGGGTTCACCATATGTTTTGTGACCCTCACGAATACAACGAATATGGCATATACGTTGCGGATTGCCAATATGTTGCAAACAAATGCACACCCCTAATAATGCCTCTATATCACTCCATGGTGAGACCGCACCTTGATTACTGTGTACAATTCTGGTCACCGCATCTCAAAAAAAGATATAGTTGCAATGGAGAAGGTACAGAGAATGGCAACTAAAATGATAAAGGGGATGGAACAGCTCCCCTATGAGGAAAGGCTGAAGAGGTTAGGGCTGTTCAGCTTGGAGAAAAGATTGCTGAGGGGGGATATGGGTCTTTAAGATCATGAGAGGTCTTGAACGAGTAGATGTGAATCGGTTATTTACACTTTCTAATAATAGAAGGTCTAAGGGGCAATCCATGAAGTTAGCAAGTAGCACATTTAAGACTAATTGGAGAAAATTCTTTTTCACTCAATGCACAATAAAGCTCTGGAATTTGTTGCCAGAGGATGTGGTTAGTGCAGTTAGTGTAGCTGGGTTCAAAAAAGGTTTGGATAAGTTCTTGGAGGAGAAGTCCATTAATGGCTATTAATCAAGTTTACTTTGGGAATAGCCACTGCTATTAATTGCATCACTAGCATGGGATCTTCTTAGTGTTTGGGTAATTGCCAGGTTCTTGTGGCCTGGTTTGGCCTCTGTTGGAAACAGGATGCTGGGCTTGATGGACCCTTGGTCTAACCCAGCATGGCAATTTCTTATGTTCTTATGTTCTTAAATTATCCTTGAATAGTAAAGAAATCATAGTATTAAAATGTTGAACAAACATGATGCGACTTGCCTACTTTACCTAGAAAATGAATGAATGCATTAATGTTGGAACTAGCCCACTAACAAAACCATTATTAGTATAACAGAATAAACACACTTGAACTTTGAAAATGTCCCAAATGTGCATTTGTTTATGTTTAGTGCTAGCCTTCATTTTCCATTATTACTAAATACAATGAATAAATCATATTTAAATTAAGTTGGATTTATTATAGCATACATTCTATGATCTATGAGTTATGTGGACTTTGATTGTTATAACAGTAATAAAAATGCCTTTTAATCAGGCTTTAAATGTTTGCGTAATATAAAATAAATATTTGCTTTCCATTTTCCATATTTTATTGACCAGTGTAGCATCTGAGAGGAGCAGCTGCTTGCATGGTGATTTCTTGCATGGCATCCATAATATTTAATTTTAGTAAGGACCCATTGACATTTTGTTTTGACTGTATTTCATGTCCAGTATATACAGTAATTATAATTGAAAGGAAGCACCACAGTTATGAAGTAAATATAAAATGTGCTCTATTACAGTGATAATTTAAAGGACTTTTACAGAAACTGGATATTATCAGGGTAATTTTCAAAGGAAATTGTAAATGTAACATGCTATCCTAGCAATTTTCAAAAGCCAATTTACCCATGTTAAAGCCCAAATTTCAAAAGCCCGTCGTGCGTAAAAACCGAGGGATACATTTAAAAATGGCACGGCCACACGGGTATCCCCTGGTATGCGCAGAAGTGCCGGGCTCCTTGAAAGGGGTAGGGCGGGGATCGACCAAGACAGTGGTGATTAGGAAAGCCTGCCGGTGCACAGAACTTACTTCATCTATTCAGATGAAGTACATAAGAACATAAGAAATAGCCATATTGGGTCAGACCAAGGGTCCATCAAGCCCAGCATCCTGTCTCCAACAGTGGCCAATCCAGGCTATAAGTACCTGGCAAGTACCCAAGCACTAAGAAGATCCCATGCTACTGATGCCAGTAATAGCAGTGGCTATTTTCTAAATCAACTTGATTAATAGCAGGTAATGGACTTCTCCAAGAACTTATCCAAGCTACACAAACTGTACTAATCACATCCCCTTGTCAACAAATTCCAGAGTTGAATTGTGCATTGAGTGAAAAAGAACTTTCTCTGATTACTTTTAAATGTTCTACTTGCTAACTTAATGGAGTGCCCCCTAGTCCTTCTATTATCTGAAAGAGTAAATAGCTGATTCACATGTATCAGTTCTAGACTACTTATGATGCAGGTGCAGTCTCACCATGGAGCGATACAGAGGCATTATGACATTTTCCATTTTATTCACCATTCTCTTCCTAATAATTCCTAACATTCTGTGTGCTTTATTAGGAATTATTAGGAAGTAAGTTCCAAAATTTAAAAAAAAACAAGTAGCAAAAAGGGTTTAAGGGGTCAGGGAGGTGAGGGTAAAAGGGACGCAGAGTAAGAAAAGGGATACGAAAGTTTCCTTCCAGTCCGCTCCTTAATTGGATGCGCCAGATGCCACCCACCCGCGCATGCGGACGCCGATGTAAAAATCGGGCACGCATGTGGGAATTGTACTTTATAACATGCATGCACCGACGTGTGCATGTTATAAAATTGCTGCGTCCATGTGCGCGCAGCGGTAACCGCGCACGGGTTTTAAACTTTACCCTTAAGTGCGCTTAACATTAGTAATACCTATTGACAATTCAATAACATATATTGTAGCAATTTTCAAAAGTCATATTTAATCATCATAGCCTTCAATTTCCAGTGTTGAAATACTCTGGTGTGGACACTGAATATTACATTATTATGCAGCCATGATATGCATGAATTGTGAACTCAATGCAGTGTGCCTCATGTTTCCATGTGTAAACATATTGGGGCGGATTTTAAAACCCCTGCGCGCGTATCTTATAAAATCCAGCATACTTTTGTTCGCGCAAGTATTTAAAATCTGCCCCACTATGGGGTAATTTTCTGCCCTTGTAAAGTCCGTGGGTACTTTTTACCTGCACACTTTACACTGATTTTCAAAGCAAAAGTGCACATGTATTTCACTTTGAACATTACTCCAGCAAAACTCCCCTTATACATTTACTCCTTCAAATGTGTATGTGTGTAGGTAGTTTTCCCTGTGCAATTTACCAACATGTGTTTTTTAATTTAAAAAAAAAAAAATGCAAATATTCCAATCCCCACCCAGACTTTGCCCCTCCAAAATGCTTTTCTAATATATGGGGAAAAATACTCATGTGAGCTTGTATGTGTGTGTTTTGTTCATGAGCATCAAGCGGCCAGTGTTACAAGAGGGCAATAATGCAGGTAACGCCTTCTTTATCTGCATGGATATCTTTTTTAAAATGACCCTCCTTTTATGACAGGGTCCCAATTGATGTCAATTGTGTTGCAATGCAAGTTGCTTAAAAGCAATATCATTCTGTAGGAATCTGTGAGCAATCTGCAAACAGCCGTAGGGAATGTTTAGGTGTCTGCATGTAAAATAATGAAGCTTTCCCCAGACATCAGTGAGTCTGCAGCTGTTTAGCATTCTGAACTATATATAACCACCGGGAGATATTTTTAAAGGAGCTATTTAAGATTAATACAGGTCAGGACTTGTTTTTCCCTACTTTTTAGGAGTGCAGGGGTTTGTTTGCTTTTTATTTCAATTTTCTTTTGTTTCATTGGTGGGACTTTTTCATTTTCTTTCTTGTTTTCTTGTTTCATTTCATTTTTCGTTTGAGTGTATGTTAAATGGTTTTAAATGCACACTAAAATGAAAAACTAAACAAAATGAAGTTTTATGACACAACAAGAAATGGGTTGGCTGCCATTGCTTATGACCCCTGAGGAATGCGGTGGAGTCCACCTGTGTCGGGTCTTTTTCAACTAAATATGGAATGTATTTTGAGCAGATTTAGATTATCCATGCAAGTATAAATTAAAGATAAGTGCATTTCCTGATGAATTTGCTATGGAACTGTGGTTAGGAATCAACCTGATAAGTGATATGACCATGTGCATTTAATATTGAAAATGCTTGCAGCCCAATATGAGGCAAGATAATTGCACATGTATGCTTGATATCATGTTTGTTTAAAGGATTGAGTTCTTTGGATTTTACCTCTTGGTTCCTTGTGTTTAATCTTGTAATAGAGGTATCTGCTGTGGTTTTTGTAGGGTCTCACAAAAAGAAACAAAATTTCATTTTCATATGATAGCACATTCCTTCTACTTGCAGATATCTAACATACTGCTTGGTGATGGTTATGGTTACATTTATTTGTGTGCTGCTGATGGTGTAGGAGCAGGTCTCTGACAGTCTGAAGAATGCAGACTGCTACAGAGCTATAGATTTCCACAAATAGCCTGATGGTCCAAATTTACCCTATGGGTAACTCTGTTACATCAGACAAAGCTATCTACCCATTGCTTACAAATGTAACATTGACTGAAGATCCCTACAGAAATCTGCAGCTTTTTGGTGCTCCACTCAGAGTTATCAGTGAACTTTGTGTTATTTGTTTAATATGCTCCTTGTTATACCTTTTGCTTAATTGTTAAGAACTTTGATTTTGATGATTTTATTTTTGTAATCTCTTAGCCTCAGGTACAAAAAGTTTAGATTGTAAGCCCTTTTAGGGGATAGTGAATTACCTATTGTACCTTATTGTAAACCGATGTGATATCTCTTTTTGAAATGAACATCGGTATATAAAAATCGTAAATAAATAAATAAATAAATAAACAAACATAAGTGGAGTATTCAGAATATGTTCTAAAACTACATTTTCTCCAATTTTCTTTTATTTTTAGTGCATTTTAAAAAGTATTAAGTTCAGAACAGAGAAAGAAAATATTTTGCTGATGATTTTAGTATGCTATACAGAATAATTCAAGGGGTACTGGCTTTTGTGCTTATGGCATTGCATTTGCTAAGAAATCCAAAATAAAAGATGAATTTTAAAAGCCCAACGTGTGCATCAATTGAGGGATGCGTGAATGTCGTATGCCAATTGGATTTTAAAAACCGCTGGGATACACACATACATGCTGCTGCACGCACAGGTGAAAAGTTTCCAAAAAGGGGCGGTGTGAGGTCGTGATCTGGGTGGGACATGCATGTTCCTGCATTCCACATTGAAATCTGCACTAAATACTTATGCGCACTAGCATATGCCGGATTCCCCTGCTGCATAACTTTACTTCTGCTATGGATGATGTGTACATTTTAAACAAAAAACTCTAGCCAGATCAGTGTAGTTTTAAAGGTCAGGGCTAATGGGGGAAGGGGAGGCTTTTAAACTAGAGGGGTTTGGAAGTCCTATCCCTTAACTGGGCGAACTGGGAAAACTGGAAATGGCATCTGCGCACATGCCTTTTAAAATCCCCCACTTACGTGGTAGAAGCGGCATTTGTGCCCATAGGTGTATGCCCGCTTAAAACTGAGCACACATGGGCGCACGTTCAGGTTGCTTTATATCATGTGCACATATACACACGTTTGTTATAAAGTAACCACGGCCCTGGGCATGGACCGATGAATGCGTGAACATGTACACCTGTGCGCCGCTTTTAAAGTTAACATCTAAGCTTTCAGCATGGAAGGTACTTTTAAATGGGATTTTCTCACCGAAGACAAAATGTAAAGATGCTACTTGGTTGCTGAATGAAATATACCTTTATTAATCCATAAGAGCCTAGAATGCTGTGTTTTAAATGCTACACGCTCTGTGGCAAGAAAATATATGCAATCAGTGCTTGAAAGCAATGATTGATAATACTGCACTCTAACATTCATATTCATTTGCAGCCTTGTGGTAGGCACTAACTCAAGTTGTACTAAAAGTATGTGCAGTTCAAATGTTGATTGAAAACATTTTGATCATTACACAAAGTGTCATGTGTTCCTTATCTTGCAATTCACTTGAGATATATTTTTGGAATGACTAGTTTAGTGTTTCTGTGACATGGAGAACCTCTTTAGCCCTTTCACATGAAATCATAATAACAAGACTGCAAAGACAATAAACACATATACACATGTAATTGAGCAGAATAATAAAAAGGTCACAATCTTGTTAAATAATCTGACAAGGAAATTTAACCTAGGTAACTGAGCCCTTCTTAATCCCCTGTCCCTCCAGTAGTCAACCAGGCTGCTGTAATCATTTGAGCAAAGTGGGCCCTGGTGACAACCAAACCCCAGCTATGCCACAGAAGTCATTAGTCGGCTCTAGCAGAGGTCGGGGCCCCTCCTCTTGCAAATTCCTCAGGCCCCTCCCCCAACTCTCACTCAAGTTTGAATTATCCCTTTTATGGGAACCCTAGTTATCCTATTAACAAACTTCTCTGGGGTCCCCACATATAAATTCTGCACCATATAACCCCTGTACCCACACCAGCACTCGATGGATGGGCCTGATTGACAATCCTGTCCAGTCCTAGACAAGTGAGCACCATCTGGCCTGTATAAATCTGTGCAGATGATGGATACCCAGTTATAGATTTGAGGTAGAAAGACAGCTTGTCAACCTGCTTGTTGACCTGACCCACTACCCATCTCCACAGCTATTAATGTCCCCACTGGTGATGAGGAACAATCTCTGACCAAAAAATAAGGGTTCCAGGCAGCCAGGCTGTAAGAAAAGCAATATCATCCCTGATTGTATTAGCCAATTGCCAGCTTGATTATTTGGTGAAGTGGTTGTCTTGTGGAAAATCACTAACACATCTGGATGGGCTGAAACAGCCAGCAGCTATTGCAGGAGGGTGATGAGCTGGGCCTAATACATCCCTCTCCTGCTAATCTATTGCACACAAACATCCCTGGCTGACACCAATGAAAGATGCTATTTGGACATCGCCTGCTTCTTGGTCCAAAAGTTGACCAAATATCCCATTATCCACACTTTCCATCATCACTGATCCTGACCTACAAGGAAAGAAAGATAAAAGAGAAAGATCAACCAGATTTGCTACTGGCAATGCTATCTATTTGTCTGACATAGGGAGAGTAATTTTCAGGAGTGTGCGTATTTCAGCACATACACACATGAGCAAATGCAGCTGAAGTTATGCCTGTATTTTTTAAACTATGAAGCAGGTGCCAGTTTATAAAATTCCATATATCACCGTTGTGAAAGTATACATGTATGTTTCAAGACATGCACATTTTTGAATGCAAAGATCCACTTAGTTTATACATCTCATTTTTTTAAATACATACGTATATTATACACATTAAGTAAATGTATCATGTACATGTAGTAACTATAAAATAACTGCCTCTGCATAAATTGAGAAGGTTGCTGATATATGCATGTATCTCACTTATGAAAATACTGGTGCATGAACTTCCAAGCGCCAGTCAACAAGACTTCCACCAGTTGACCCAGATCTTAATCATTTCATCCATATGCTTCATTAGTTCATCCAAAATATCCACCACTTGCTTCACACCCCCTACCTAAAAACTGCAGACAAAGGAGAAATCAGGTTTACTATTTGCAACAGAGATGGTAACTTTCATACCGGAGCACTGGCGCACATTTACACACATGCACATGTTTGCGCACAAACGTCAGCCCACGCCCATGGACTCGTTATTTTATAACTTGCGGATGTATATGCCCGATGTTATAAAATAGCCTGGCCATGTGCACATGTCTGCTGAGCTTTAAGTGGGGCGTGCAGCGACATTGATAGTACTCCCTGTGTTATATTGGTCAGTATGGGAAGGAACTGTGCTGCCACAGTCAGAGCAGCAACCTATGTCCCTGGAGCTCCTTGAATAGAAGTTGATGTTCTAGTTGCCAGGAGACTTGAGGTTTGAGGAGCATTTCCTACCTCTGTGCTTGCACTTATCTTTACCCCCATTTCTGCTCTGCATTCCCTGCAAGAATGCATTCTCACATCTCCTTCCACAGAACCTGGAGCTGGCTTGACCTCCTTTGCTTCCACTGCCACGGTTGCCAATGTGTTGCCTTGCGCAGCGGTGCCTCTAAAGTGTGGGAGCTTGAGGGAGAAGGAAATGGGAAGGTGGCACACTGCTGAATGTGGCATGTGAAAGAGTGCCTTCCTGGACACTCGCACCCTGGGCACCAACTCTTGGCAGTGCAAAAAGGGCCCTGTGCACAAGTCACCTCTCCCAGCCTTCTGCCAGCTCCCTTTTCCAGCTACTAGGTTGCCATTGCCTGTATCCCAGCCCTGCCTCCTCTGTGGTGACTTTTAACCCCCTTCGTCATCCCCATAGCATTTACAGCCAGCATGCATACTTTTAACTGTGTTAAGCAGAGGAAGTAAGCCCCAATTTTATGCCAATAGACATGCGTTTACCTATGTAAAAACATTTGATTATTGCCCCCTTAAGAGACATCTGAACTATGCTTCTAGGGCAATGGGATATACTCTAACTTTGTATCCACACAAACAGAATGAGTTTATTGCTGCTTTCCAGATATGATGTTTAAACATTATGATAAGTTAAGTGACTGTGGTAAATAATGTGCTATAAATTTGTTATTTATACTCTCCAATTAAATAACTCCTCTGTTCATTAGTTTTAACTATGCAGATTTCTTCTTCATACTTTCATTTATTTTTCTTCTCCAAAATCTTTCTCCTCCCCCCTGACTTTTGTTTTATTCTTTCAACTCCCATACTGATTCTGAATCCTGAGCTAATTGACAGAATAGCACAGATCTGCCTCTGCTCCCTGCACATTGATATATACAGATCATGTTGTAAAAATCTATACTACACAAGTCAAAACAAACCAACAGCTTGATAGTGCAGTTAAGCAAAGGTGGACATGTGAGAGGCATGTGATTTCAATGAAGACGTCCAGAAGCAATTTTCAGTTTACAGCATTCCAAGAGAAATTAAATTGGGCAGAGTAGATAGGTCTTATGGTTCTTATCTGTTGTCATAGTTTGGGTTTCCATAAACCAAGACTGTAAGGTCCCAAATTAATATTGTGTGCAGAAATACATATTTAGGGACCTTTGTTTTTAATTTTCAGTGTATTTTATTTCTTCCCAGAAATATATCAGTGTTTATTATAATGAACAAAAATGGGAAAAACATTATTTTGTTTATTTATTTATTTATTTATTTATTTATTTATTTAAAACATTTTATATACCGGCATTCGTTGTGGACATCATGTCAGTTTACAATCAACAAATTAAGTTAGGAAAATTACATTTTAACAGGGAAGTTCAAACTGGGAGATGGGGTAACGATAGGCAGCTAAGAAAGACAGAGTAAAAACCAACAAGGATCCTCACGGTGAGGAGATGGAATATAACAAAAACATAGTTCCTCAATATGAGAAAAGAGAGTAGACTTATTGTGGTCTACATTGGCACGGGTTAATGGCTTTTATTCTGGGTAAGCTTGGTTGAACAACCATGTTTTCAATTTCTTTTTGAAGTTGTTCATGCAGGGTTCAAGGCATATGTCAGGCGGTAGTGTGTTCCAGTGGGTGGGGCCTGCAATCGAAAGAGCACGGTCGCGTGTGGAGGAGAGATGGGCTGTTTTCAAGGAGGGCACAAGTAGGGTGCCAGCTTTTGCTGTTCTGGTGGGTCGACTGGACTTAGGAGTTGTAAAAGGGAGGTCTAACCAGTTGGAGTTGTGTGTGTGGATTGCTTTGTGGATTATGGTGAGTGTTTTATAGATAATGCGTGATGTAATGGGGAGCCAGTGTAAGTCTCTGAGGATGGGGGTGATGTGATCATATTTGCGGGAGTTTGCAATGAGTCTCGCTGCAGCATGTTGTAGCATTTGTAGGGGTTTAATGGTGGAGTAGGGGAGTCCAATGAGTAAGGCGTTGCAGTAATCCAATTTGGAAGTAATGGTGGCTTGGATAACTGTGCGGAAATCATGGGTGTGTAGGAGAGGTCTCAGTTTTTTGAGCACATTAAGTTTGAAAAAGCAGGCTTTGAGTATAGAGTTTACGTAGTTCTTCATGCTTAATTGATGGTCAAGGATGACTCCAAGGTCCCTAACAAAGGGTTGTGTGGAGGGGAGGTTGGGTTTAGTAGTGTAAGGCAGAGAAGAGGAGGTGGATGAATGGGGGGAGATGAGTAGCAGCTCCGTTTTGTTAGTATTGATGGCAAGATGGAGATTAATGAGAAGGGAGTTAATGGCTGTGAGGCATTTCTCCTAGTGTTTGAGGGCGTCAGCAAGAGAGTTCTGTATAGGGATGATGATTTGAACGTTTGCTTCCTAGAACTGCTGTTCAGTACATTTTTAAGAACATAATAAATTGCCATACTGGTTCAGACCAAGGGCCCATCAAGCCCAGCATCCTGTTTCCAACAGTGGCAAGTCCAGGCTACAAGTACCTGGCAAGTACCCAAACACTAAGTAGATCCCATGCTACTGATGCCAGTAAAAGCAGTGGCTATTCCCTAAGTCAACTTGATTAATAACAGTTAATGGACTTCTCCATGAATTTATCCAAACCTTTTTTAAACTCAGCTACACTAACTGCACTAACCACATCCTCTGGCAAAAATTTCCTAAGCTTAATTGTGCATTGAGTGAAAAATAATTTTCTCCAATTAGTTTTAAATATGCTACCTGCTAACTTCATGGAGTGCCACCTAATCCTTCTATTATCCAAAAGAGTAAATAACTGATTCACATTTACCCGTTCTAGACCTCTCATGATTTTAAAGACATCTATCATATTGCCCTCAGCCATCTCCTCTCCAAACTGAACAGCCCTAACCTTTTTAACCTTTCCTCAAAGGGGAGCTGTTCCATCTTCTTTATAATTTTGGTTGCCATTTTTTGTACCTTCTCTATCGCAGCTATATATTTTTTGAGATGCGGCGACCAGAATTGTACACAGTTCTCAAGGCGTGGTCTCACCATGGAGCGATACCGAGGCATTATGACATTTTCCATTCTATTCACCATTCCCTTTCTAATAATTCCTAACATTCTGTTTGCTTTTTTGACTGTAGTAGCACACTGTGCTGATGATTTCAATGTATTATCCACTATGACACTAGGTCTTTTTCCTGGGAAGTAGCTCCTAATATGAAACCTAATATCATGTAACTACAACATGGATGATTTTTCCTTATATGAATCACCTTGTTCTTGTCCACATTAAATTTCATCTGCCATTTGGATGCCCAATCTTCCAGTCTCACAAGGTCCTCCTGCAATTTATCATAATCCACTTGTGTTTTAACTTTTCTGTATAATGTTATATCATCTACAAATTTGATTACCTCACTCATCATATTCCTTTCCAGATCATTTGTAAATATATTGAAAAGCACCAGTCCAAGTACAGATCCCTAAGATCCACTATTTACCCTTTTTCACTGAGAAAATTGACCATTTAATCCCACTCTCTGTTTCCTGTCTTTTAACTAGTTTATAATCCACAAAAGGTACCGCCTTCTATCCCATTATTTTTTAGTTTCCTTAGAGGACTCTCATGAAGGACTTTGTCAAATGCCTTCTGAAAATCCAAATACACTGCATCTACTGACTCACGTTTATTCACATGTTTATTAACCCCCTTCAAAAATTCTCCATTTCAGGACTTTTCCAGTCATAGTTACCTAATATGCACCATAAACAAACTCTCTACTCAGAGACTGTACATATGAGACACCATATTTATATTGAACTTTTGTATATAATTATTCTCCTCTATCTCTTTCTATTTCTTACATTCCCAGTTCATTAGCCCTTGTTAATTGTAACTGCTTCTCGTCATCACGTTATTTATGTTTTTTGGTTGTATTATCCGCACCCCTGTTTTCTGTAAACCGACATGATGTGAACGAGTTCATGAATGCCGGTATAAAAAAACCTTAAATAAATAAATAAATAGTTCTGTAATTTAGGATTTTGTTATCCTTTGATTTAAAGTGATATTTTACTACAAGTTATCAACAGTAGTCCAGGGGACTGTGACATGTAAATCCCTACCTGAGTCTCTGACTCATCTATTCAATTGTCATTTAAGCACCTTCACAGCAAACGGTGTGGCAACCTTTTCAATCTCATTCTGGGTTTCCTGGGCTGGCAGATCATGCTATATAGCTGCATTTTCCTCTTTTTTTTTCTCTGCTGCAGTTCACTTAAATGGTAGCATGCTCTTTAACCTCCATTTCTCTTAGGAGGTGGGTTTCATTAGCAATAGCAATTTTGCATAATTTTGTGAACATTTTACACAAAATTATGGATAGAAAAACAGTAAATAGTACATGTTGGAATTTGCAAATGTGATTATGTGTGTTATTTGCAGTTTATAAGTGCAGAATCATATTTGCAAGGTCATTCACAGGTTAGTACATTGGCCTCTATGGTGTTTGACTTCACAGATTTGCATTTGCTAAATAAATAGATACATTATATTGTGTTTTTTCAGCTATAGGGATGTTCATGTACAGATTAAAACTGTATTTTTCCATTTTTTTATGTTTTACGTCATTTGAAGAGATTTTTTTGAATGTCTCTCCATGAAGCTCCTTTGAATTTGCTTAAAGAAATCTCTAAAAGGGATCTTTCACACCCTATTATTTGACCTATTGGCAGTTTAGTTTGATTTATGCTCTCTATGGGATGTTAGTATGAAATCTTTTCAGTTCTGAAAATTAAGCTGAATTACTGTAGCACTGCTTATTATCTACCTCTTCTATTTCAAAGTCACTTCCCCTGGATGTACATGCTGTTTTTACATCAGTCAAGAAAATGTAGATGTTTGCAAGAGATTGTGTTCTCATATGAGTGCTGGCCAGCACTGCAGCAATATTCTAGAAGCAAATGACTGAAAAAGAGAAGATAAGTCCTTAGTAAATTTACATGCATGCAAGATTTCAATATGCACTTTATTTAATTCAGTCTACTAAAGAATGGGAAAATGGTAGCCTGACCAAGAATAGTCTGTTCCATCAAAAAATGAAGTTATCAAGGAATGTAGTTCAAAGATTTTAAATCAGTTTTAAGTCATTTTTTTAAAATGCTTGTTATGCTTACTAAACTATTGGTTCATAGTCCACTTGTAGCTATAGTACTTTACAAGTGGACTTTGGTTCTGAAAGCCAAATTTAGGGTTTTAGGTAGAAAGCTGAAATCCAGAAGGTCCAGGGTACATTCTCAAAAATGTTCCCTGTGCCACGTGCAGGAACCCAGAGGCAAATATATCTCCAGAGTCTCAATGTATGGATGAGACAATGGTACAGGAAAGAAGGTTTTAGGTTTATTTAGAAATGGGCTTTGTTTTGGGGAAGGAGGGGCCTTTTCCAAAAAAGATGGGCCACACCTTAACCAGAGTGGAACAGGCTACTGGCACTAACCTTTATAAAGGAGATAGCGCAGCTTTAAAACCAGATAACAGGGGAAAGCCAACAGCTACTTTATTATTTATTTATTTATTTATTTTTAGATTTTTATATACCGGTGTTCCTGTATGAAATACAAATCACATCGGTTTACATTGAAACTAAACATAAATTTTGCCAATAGGCATTACATAGAACAAGGTTATGGAACTTGGAAAAGGGTAAACTAGATCAAAATAAACATTGTAATGTAAACAAATTAGCTAACAAAACTCATAGAGCAGAATAAATAAATAAAAAAAACAAAAACAAACAAAAAAAAACAAAAAACAGTAGATGTCATGTAAGACCTGCAGCAAGAGAATGGATATAGAGTCAGGTAGATCCTGGAGAATGATATGATGAGGAACTCTTGCTGGTTGTAGGGAAAAAAAGTGCTTATGGTCCTGTAAAGGCTTGTTTAAAGAGCCAGGTTTTACTTAGAAGTGCAAGGGTCGGAATGATGTATCTTTGAAGGATTCTAAGAGAACAGGGAAAACAGGGCATCCCAGTAGAGAGGTTGCAATAAATGATGTGAATCGTTTTTTAACGATTTAAATTATCATCCAAGTTAGTACGCACTAACTCCCGTTGGTGCGCACTAACCCGATTAATGCTTTTTTTATGATAAATCGGGGAAATTTCTATTGTATCATACTCTTTAATGATTAATGACGATATTAAAAATATTGGACGATAATTTAAATCGTTAAAAAACGATTCACATCCCTAATGGCTAGTCTTACAACTTTGCCCTGCTAGAATGAGGTAATTTTCCAGTTGAATGATTAGAGTGCTATCCTGAAATGCAGAGAGGATAGTCTGCCTTGGCTGCCATACTTCCACCAGGAGCAAATATACACAAGTTTGCAGGTTGCGGCAAGAAAGAATTATAAAAGTACAAATAACATTTAAAAATGTTGAACGTTTTAAAACTAGGTGGCATTTTTTCAGAGACAGACATAAAAATAAAAGGAAGGACTATATTACAAATGGGAAGAACATAGAATAATGAAAGATATAATATTAAAACTGAATCCATTGTCTGGCAAAATTCAGCAGTAGTTAATCTGTTGTAGAAATATATTTAAACAATCTGGATAATTTTCCTCCAGCAGTCTGAGAATTACCTGTGAGGCATGACAGCCTGTTTATTCTAAGAGTTAAGCCTAGTGATTGTGCAATTTATCTGTTTGCTTGTCTGTCTGTCTAACCATTCAATCATCTGTCTAAGTACAAAGTGGTTTGTCCATCAGATACAGATCGAATGGGTGTTCATTCGCATTGAAATCAATCTAGCGCAGTAAAATGTTCTAAAGTTTACACTAGTTTTCTTTAAATCTAACACTGAGAAATAGACACTGCTTGTACAACTATGAGTTGATTTTCCCAACAAAACACCTTTCTTTCTTTCATATACAGAGATAAAAATATACAACTATTTTTTTTTCTGATAAGTATGGACCAAGAGTCAGAGGCAGTGGCAGAATAAGTGTTCCATAATGCTAAGCAGATGCTCACAGCAGAAATTAGAAGATGGAGCTACATGGAACAAAAAATAAGTACCGTAATTTATTTTGAACTACCATAGCTTACCTAAATTATTAATTGGAAAATTGCATGAACACAATAACTTAGAGCCTCATTTTCCATCCGGATTGCACGCGATAAGGGACATTTCGCACGCAAAAAGTCCCTTATCGCGTGTGATATCAAAATGGGGGCAGAGTCGGCCCCGGAAGAGGAGGAGTCGAGGTGTCACCGGGGCTGACTCTGCGAAGACGCCGCAAACGACGAAAAGGTAAGGCCCTTTTCACGTCCGAGTTCGCGCCCAATAGCTACACCTTCTATGGTGGCACTATTGGGTGCGAAACTGGCAGCGATCGCACCGCGACGGTGTGATCACTGCCGGCTAGCGCAAGCCCGCCCCCCCCCATTTCGGCCCCCCGCCCCTCATTCCCTAAAGTATCGCAGGCCTGTGATACTTTAGAAAATGAGGCCCTTAGTTGGATAAACTCTTATAGAATGTTGTCTTGTCAAGAAGGTATTGATTTGCATTAAAATACAATTCTTGGTGTAAATGTATAAAATAAAACAGTGCAAATTGTACTGCCAATATAGCTAGGGATCCTCTAAGTTCATCCCATACTTTCTTGAATTCCGTTATATTTATGTCTCTATCCCTTCCACTGGAAGGCTGTTTCATGCATGTACCACCTTTGTATGATGAAATATTTTTTTATTCTACTCCTGAGTATCATGACCTCTTGTTCTAAAACTTCCTTTTAACTGAAAGAAAAAAAGTTTGCTTCTTGTGCATTACTTATACTCTGGAAGTACTGAATGTCTCAATCATTTCACCCTTAATGCCACTGATTTTAGAGCAGCAAGTATAGTGATCCCAGAATATTTAGTACCCTTTTGTCACTTATTTCTTCCTTGATGCAGATAAAAGCCAAAACTTCAGCCAATGTCTTCCAGATTTAGAATGGGTCCTTGATGTAAATTGGGACCTCTCCATTTTCCACTATATTGTATATATGGGACACCCTATGGGAAGCACTTTAGAGTATTACTATAACTCTTGACAGGAGTTGTCTTGGAAAACATAGACCAAAAAAGGGGAAAGGCTAGGTAAATGAATCAGAAAATAAACATTCAAAATAAAAATCAATAGATCTTAAAATTGCCTTTTTTCTTATCTTCGCAGAAAATCAGTGATCCCTCACCCTTTTGACTAATATACCTCTGGGGTAGATATTAAAAAATAAATGTTTAAGTAAGTTAGCCAGATAACACTAATTTGGCTAAGTTACCCAGGATATTCAGCAGCAGCTATGCCGCTGAATATCCTTAAATAAGTTGCTAGTTAGCTGGATAAGTTTTATCCAGCAAAATTTAGATCTGCTGTTGAGCAGGTCTAACTTATCTGGTTAAATTTAGTAAATCAGATAAGTATGAATATTGACACTTTCTGGCTACATTAGCCAGATAAGTAACTCCTGCCTGAAAGGTCCATTTCCCTCCTACCACTTAGCTGGACAAGTACTTATCTGGATTAGCTGAGGTCGCTAATCACTGTCAGATATTCAGCCCCTACCACTTAGGTGGATAAGTCCTTTCTTATCGAGCTAAGTAGCAGTGAATATCAGCCTTATCTGTATTTATCTTTATCTTTTATTTGGATTTATTGATCGCCCATGTCCTAGATGATGTACATAATCACAATCACATCATTTACATAAAAACAGTAGTCATAGTCACAGACAGTAGAAAGATAAAATACGATAAAAAAAAATAAACATCTGCAGACTTAATAATAAGCTTGTCTGATCAGCCATGTTTTTAGTAGGGACTTAAAGGACTTTGCATTGTCTGCCATCCATAGTGCTTCCAGAAACGAGTTCCAAATCACTGGAGTGGCTACTGAGAATGCACGCTCTCTGGTAGCACTTAGCCTGGCATGAAGTGGTGAGGGCACATCAAGTATAGCCGTAATAGGGCATTACTCCACGGTGATGCATCAGAAGAGATAAGATAGAATGTGATGGTTGCTATCTTATATTTAATTCGCTCTGCACTAGGGAGCCAATGTAACTCAAATAGCACTGGCATGATGTACTCCCTTCCATTCGTGCAGGTAATCAGTCTTGCTGCAGCATTCAACAACAGTTGGAGAGGTTTGAGTGTTGCAGCTGATAGACCCAAAAGTGTAGAATTGCAGTAGTCAACTAAGGGTATGATGGAGGCCTGTACCACTGTTTGGAAGTCAGCTGTTTCTAATAGGTGTTTCAAACCGCACAGCATGCAAAGTTTGAAAAATCCTGCCCTGATTCTATTTTTTACAAATGGGAAAAAAGATAGAGAATGGTCAATTTGCACACCCAGATTATGGATGCTGGACTTCAGGGAAAAAGCGATATTGTCAATCATGATAGAATCATGAGAATTTTTAGACAGGGGGCACTGAACCAGCAAACATTGTGCTTTGATAGGTTTATTGATAGCTTGTTACAGAACAGCCAGCGTTTAATTGACGATATGCATAGATTGACCAAGTCGACTGTGTCTGACCATGAAGAGCACACGTGAACAAAGAACTGAATTTCATCTGCTTATAATTTATAACTGTTGCACAGTCCAGCTAGCACTTTACACAAAGGTGACAAATACATATTGAATAACGTGGCTGAGAGTGCTGATCCTTGGGGCAGTCCAGTTGTTACATCGGAACAGTGAGAGGACTTGTTATTGAACTCAACGCGCTGCTATCGATGGGACACAAATGAAGCACTGTTCTGGAAATACCATGTTCATGAAGGTGGTATAATAGAATGGCATAATCAATGGTATCGAAAGCAGCCATGATATCTAATGATACCAAGATAAAACTATGTCCCACATCAAGACCCCTTCTGAGTGAGTCACTGAGGGATAGAATTAATAGTTTGGCTCTTAATGCTTTCCTAAATGTGAACTGATGAAGATTTCTTTGGACTCAATAAAATCCATCAGTTGAATCAGAACACTACTTTCGATCAATTTGGCCAAGAAAGGCAAGGAGGACACAAGCCTGAAGTTATTGAGATCTGCTGGGTCTAAATTGCTCTTTTTTAGTAGTGGTCTCACTGTTTTATTCAGGGGTTCAGGAAGAGTGCCCTCAGATAGGGATAGATTTACTAGAGTACGTAGGGACGGTAATATAGTATCTTTGATACTCTTCAGTGTAGCAATATTACATGGATTAAACGAACAGCGAGCTGGGTTTAACTTAGAAGAGATCTGTCCTAATTCTACCAAGGAGACAAAATCAAAATTACACCACAAAGGACTGGGGAGTATTGAGACCGATAAGGCCTGGTCCAGCATAGCAGAGAAAGAGGCTGACAGAGTAGAAATGTTTCCTATGAAGTGTTTCAAAAATTCATCACAATTTAAGTTGCCTACAGATTTGGATGAAGAGCGACGAACATCCAGCAAGGTGTTTGTCAGAGTTTTAACTATTTTAAGCAATTCCTTAGGGTTAAAGCTGATCTCATGAATACATTTAGAATAGAAGGTATGTTTGGAGTCCTGAATGGACTTCCAATCAGAATCTAATAAGACATTAAGATATTAGGCCAATAAGACATTGGGAGATCATACTTTTTGCCAATGATGTTGTTTGTGTCAGAGATGTGTATTCATACAATACATTGTAAAATAGGTCTACATAATTGCATTTCTTCATGTTCTGCTTTTATATGCTGAAATATGACAAGCAGTACCGTATTTTCTTGGCAATTTAATGTTATGGAGTGTGAGCCCTTTGCTGTGGCATGATTAACGTAGCCTGGCAGGTGAATCCACTAGGTCCATGACGATAGCCGGAGGATATGCTCTAACTGAGGCAAGGTCTAGGTTTCACCTACACTAGCCCTATTCCCTGCAGATTGAGCCCTTGGGTTCCAGGGGCTAGCAGGGCTTAGGTAAGGGTGCCATAGAGAGTTGACAAGTGGAGTCAGGTAACAGGCCAAGGTCAGGGCAGGCAGCAAACAAGCAGCTTTGATGTCCAGACAAAGGTCAGGGCAGGCAGAGAGCAGGCAGCATAGCCAGAAGCCAAGGCCAAAGTCAAAATTAGAGTCAGGTGGAGACAGACAAGACACAGACAGACAAGGCAGGGCTGGAACACAGAAAGGGTCAAGGCAGATACTGGAACACAAGAGGACCAAGGCAGGGCAAGGCATGAATCAGCACAGCAGAACACAAGCTACACATACTACACAGGATGCAGGAGGACCTGTTGCTGAGGTGCTGTCTGAAAGCGTGGCTGAGGTTTAAATCCCCAGCCTGCGCTGATGTCATATTCCAATGTTGCTCCTGTTTTCCCACCATTGGAGTCCTTAGCATTTAGTGTGCATGCCTCAAGGGGACCAAAGAGGAGGCAACATGATAGCATTCTTGCCATGGAGTGAGCTGCATAGTCTGAGGGCTAGTGTGGATGGCCAAATATTAGTCCCCCCTTTTAAACCCCTCCCCAAGCCTCTAGGTTTAGAATTATGTTGGCAGAGGCGATGGAACTCTCAGGTCAGATGAGGAGCTTGGACATTGGAAGCGGGTTCCCAAGTATTCTCTTCGGGACAAAATCTCTTCCATGAAATGAGATAGTATCGTTTATTTCTGGTGCGTTTAAAGTCAAGAATGTCTTGTACTTTGTATTCTGTCTCTTTTTTGGAAATTACCTCAGTCGGCTTGGGAATAGCTTTGCGGACATTTCAGGGGCCTCCCTCAAGAGATATTTATCCATAAAATGGCGCTGGGCAAGTTACTAATACACCAGAAACTTAAGATTAGTAGGGATGTGCAGAGCAAAATTTTATGTTCATATTTTTTATGTCCGAAAGGGGGTCCCACTTGCGGCCAATATGGACATAAAAAAAATCCAATGAGTTGGGTATATGTACATATGTGCAAAAAAAAAATTTAAACCCCCTCACCCTCCTTAATCCCCCCCCCAGACTTACCACAACTCCCTGGTGATCGAGCGAGGAGTGAGGACGTCATTTCTGCAATCCTTGGCGAGAAGCATGTGACGTCGGCGGCACGTCGAGTGACGCGGCGTCACGTGATTCCCGGCTCGTTCGCGCCGGACGGCTCGTTCGGCCCAAAAAGAACTTTTGGCCAGCTTGGGGGGGCCTCCTGACCCCCCCAAGCTGGCCAAAAGTTCTTTTTGGGCCGAACGAGCCGTCCGGCGCAAACTCGCCGGGAATCACGTGGCGCCGCGTCACTCAGACGCGACGTCACGTGATTCCCGGCAAGTTCGCGCCGGACGGCTCGTTCGGCCCAAAAAGAACTTTTGGCCAGCTTGAGGGGGTCAGGAGGCCCCCCCAAGCTGGCCAAAAGTTCTTTTTGGGCCGAACGAGCCATCCGGCGCGAACTTGCCGGGAATCACGTGACGTCGGCGTCACGTGATTCCCGGCTCGTTCGCGCCGGACGGCTCGTTCGGCCCAAAAAGAACTTTTGGCCAGCTTGGGGGGGCCTCCTGACCCCCTCAAGCTGGCCAAAAGTTCTTTTTGGGCCGAACGAGCCGTCCGGCGCGAACTTGCCGGGAATCACGTGACGTCGCGTCTGAGTGACGCGGCGCCACGTGATTCCCGGCGAGTTTGCGCCGGACGGCTCGTTCGGCCCAAAAAGAACTTTTGGCCAGCTTGGGGGGGTCAGGAGGCCCCCCCAAGCTGGCCAAAAGTTCTTTTTGGGCCGAACGAGCCGTCCGGCGCGAACGAGCCGGGAATCACGTGACGCCGGCGTCACTCGACATGCCGCCGACGTCACATGCTTCTCGCCAAGGATTGCAGAAATGGCGTCCTCACTCCTCGCTCCATCACCAGGGAGTTGTGGTAAGTCGGGGGGGGGATTAAGGAGGGTGAGGGGGTTTATATTTTTATTTTGGCTCAACAATCGCGATTTCCAACATATCGAACATATCTATGTTCGATATGTGGGAAATCCGATCGTTTATGTCGAATCAATTTTTTAAGTAAAAAAAAAATATGAGTTGCGTTTTACTAATGCGGTCAATCCGAATGCACACCCCTAAAGATTAGTACTAAAGGAAAAAAAGGCAGAGGCAGTACAGAACCAATTTATAAAATAAGCAGGGTGTGCTTATGAGTTCCAATCCAAATGTCACTAGCAAGTCATCACTTGACTTGCAAATATGTTTTTAAAATTTGAAATGTTTTTGAAGTATTAATTGATGTTATAAATAGAAGACTATCAAAAGTAGAAGTTGTTTCTTAAATCTCAAAATGGTGATCACTCATTGAAAAATGAGGTAGGATAGATTTAGACTTTTCTAATTAGGGATGTGCAGGAACAAGATTTTTCTTCAATTTTTCTTTCGGTTTTCTTTGTTTTTCGGTTCATTTATCAAACAAAAATAAACATTAACCCTTCCCCCCAAAAAATGAAAATATGACTTCTGTCCCCTGCCTCAAAGTAAGTCTCTGGGCCTGAGTCAGGCCAATTGGGGACTTCCTGGGCCTCTGCAAGCTTCTTCAAATTGTCAAAATTGATCAAGGCCCATGCTTTCTTGGCTAGGCTTAGCCAGGCCCAGTTGGGACTGACTTGGGCCCCTCTGACTTATTTCCAACCCCTTCAAATATCGCCAGGGCCAAGGACTTACCCTGTCTCCCCTTACCCCTTTTGTGAGGACCCAGCGGTGACTGAGGAATTGGAAAGGGCAGGAGCAATGCCCATTTTCTCCTCCTGCACTCTCTTCTTTACTTTAAAAATGGGTCGCACCAACCCTCTGAGCAGTGCCAAAGTGAAGAGATATCACTTTGCGTCTCTTTAAGGTGCGTCAGATGCCGTGTTGTATGGCTGTACATCATGGCACTGGCTGGACCTGAGAAAGGTGCTGAAGTGATGTCACATGTGCCATTCGGGATGGTCAGCGCTGCCATTTTCAAAGTAAAGGGTAGTGGGCGGGAGCAAGTGGGCATTGCTCCTGCCCTTTCCAATGCCGCAGAAAATGCCAGACTTTGCTGGGGAGGTCATAGCGGCCCGGTTAAGCCCTGTTGAGCTTTGCTAAGCACAGCCAGATAGGCCTGGGCCCAGTCGATTTTGCTGGTGAGTGGAGGCTCAGAGGGACCTGGTGAGGAGGTTTGTCTTGGGGCAGGAGGTGGATGGGAGGATGGAAGGTTAGAGGATGGAAACGAAGAAAAGAATGCATGGGGGTAACTTGCTGGTGCAGCGCTTACTGCCCTTACCCAATAAGCCTGACACGTTGATGCAACTCCAACATAGCTCTCTGCTTCAATAGCAAGGGCTAACTGGGATTTGGATTCAAACAGCAACCAAGCCCTGATGTTGTTTCTGGTCTGGGAAACCGATAAGCATGGGGGTAATCTGCACAGCGCAGCAGATATGACCATAAGCTTGCTGGGCAGACTGGATGGCCCATTTGGTCCTTTTCTGCTGTCATTTCTATGTTTCTATGTTTGGCCCCCAAAATTAAAATACCAAAAAATGTTCGGTTATTGTTAGAGGCCATTATGAGTTCATTCCATTAAAAGCAAACCAAAAATGGTTTCTCTCATCCTGTTTTTAGCCTCCATTCCTAATGAATGCACGTCCTTAGTTCTACTTACTGTTTGAATTTCGTACTATTTATTATTCTGTTTGAATGTTTTGCTGTCGGTGTTAATTTCTTGTGTGGATATATCATACTCAGACTCATTTGTTCACCTTATGCATGCTGTTCTGCCCTGGGTGGCTTCATTAATCAGTTGTTTTAAAAGACTTCAGCAAGAATTTCAAACTGAAAAAAAAAAAAATCATTAGAAAGCGTTATTTTATTCAACCAGTGCGCTGCAAAATATTAGGTCTTATAATGTCTGCCATTACTCAGAGCGAAGGATTTTAATTTTAAACTAACATGAAACCACTTCCCTGGCTTTATCGTGTTCTTTTTCCAAAGTACTTTTACATTTGCGTAATTTTTATTTACAGTATATGCCAAAAGCCACAGTGGGGCATTCTCTGAATATACTGTAATTCTGCTGGCACATGTTTTACATCACATAACAATTTCAATTCCGAATTTACTCTAGGAGTTTTATCATTGTCTATATAGAAATCTGAAAAAAAATCATAATCCTAGTCTCTAAGATAGAGATAGTTAAAATTATTAATTCATTTTATTCATGCAATGCTTTTGATATACTGTGCCTGCATACCTACTGTAGTTAAGTGCAAATCACTGGTGCTGTATTAAATTGAAATGCTGAAAGTGCACTATCTTATAAGAGCTATTAGAAACACCTACTCTCTCAGTTCTAAACCACTAGAAGGATGAGTTTAATTTCACACATTTGGAAGTAGAAAACAGAGAACTGTTTGCAGTTAACAGAAAAGCTTAAATACTTTTTCAGGTATTCCAGTAAATTATTTTCATGCACGTACCTCTGTCACGTTATGATTGAAATGTAATTGAAAAGAAATTAGTGAGAAAAAAAACAAAACGATGCATTAATTAAAACATTGCCTGATGCAGGAAAGTGGTGTTTATTTTTAAAGTAGTTTGTTTGTGCTAATTTCAGGCAGGAAGATGTCAATTATTTCTTTTTGTATGTTAAAAAGCACACCCTGAGGATCTTTAACTGCTGAAGAAAGGCAAGCAAGCCAGAAAAGCAGTGATAGGTGAGCTAATTCAAGAGCTAAGGTGAAAAATCTGGCATATTCCTAAGAATGAAACACAAACTGAGATGAACTAGCATGGAAAAAATGCACCATTCATTCCTAACCAAAATGAAGATAAATGCCTTCTCTTTTCTGTGTCTCTGTTTCTAATTCTTTTTTCCTTGCTTTTTTTTACTCAGTTATTTTAGTATTTGTCTCATACCTTTTCATTGTCTTTAAATTTCTATCATGTTGTCCCACCCTCTATTTGATCCTTGTGATCATTTTTCTTTCTCTATTTCTCTTTCTATATATACATTCTCTTTTTTTCCCTCATCATTCGCAACTTTCCCATTGTGGGGCTCTTCTGCTTAGGAGAGGGTCAGCTACGAAGGGATATGACAGACGTTCACAAAATCACGAGTGGTGTAGAATTGTGGTTCCCAAACCTGGCCGGGAGGATCCATACTCAGATTTTCAGAACAACCGCAATAAGGGGTAGATTTTAAGACAAGCACGCGCGCGTCCATGTCCGCGCGCTACCCGGTGCACACACACACAGGGTCGTGCAATTTTACAACTTGCGCACGCCGGTGTGCACATGTTATAAAACCGGGGGTCGGCGTGCGCAAGGAAGTGCACATTAGTGCAACTTGCGCTCGCCAACGCCCGCGGCCTTCCCCTGTTCCCAATCCACTTCACTAATCTCCCTTCCCCTTCCCCTAACCTACCCACCCCCTAGCCTAACCTAGACCCCCCCCCCCGTCCTTTATCCTACCTTTTGCGCCTGCCTCGGGGCAGGCGCAGGTTGCATGCACTGGCACCCTGCTGGCACGCAATCCCCTGGCACAGCAGCAAATGGTCGCTGTGCCGGGCGCCTCTGACCATGCCCTGCCCCCCAGACCACCCGGCCCCTTTTCCAAAGCCTGGGACTTACTCACGTCCCAGCGCTTTACACCTGTGGCTGAACCTTTTTAAAATAGTCCCGGCGTGCTTAAGGCCACCTACGCATGTAAATCCACTGGATTTACGCGCGTAGGGCTTTTAAAATCTGGGCCTAAATGTGCATAAAACAAATTTTTTTGCAGTGGAGGCAGTGGCAAGGGAGTGAATGGGGTGAGCTAGTCAGCCTGTACCACTTTGAAAATTGTGGCCGGAAGGGCAGGAATGAGTTTTCATTGATCTTTTCCCAAGAAGACTACCTCCAGCTATTACTTAAGTTTGGGGGATCAAAGGGGAGGGGCATTTGTGGGGCAGTTATAATATGCAGACCTTTTTTTTTAAGGACCTTAAGGCTGTAGAGCTTGGGGAGGAGGTTCTTTACGCCCAGCTGCTATATTACTTTTTGCCATGCATGACATGCCAGGTCCATCCTCACCTGCATGCTCTTCATGTCCAAGCATCAGTTCAAATCTTACTTGCACGCTGTTCCTGTCTAAGCCTCAGTTCCAGTCTTACCTGACTCTGTTCCAGTCCAAGCCTTGGTTCTAGGCTTACCTGCACTCTGTTCCAGTCCAAGTCTTACACCAGCCTTACCAACATGTCCAAGCCCTGTGGTGTTTCCCATGATCTGCTCAGACCAGACCTATAACAAGGGTGGTACATCTTGGGCATGGCAGGTAGGCAAAGTAGCATCAAGCCCTTCAAGGTGCTTTCAGTCATCTTGCCACTCATATGGCAATTCTGGAAATCCAAGCAAAGGCAGATTGATTTTAAAAGAGATCAGCTTTTTTTTTTTTATCTCAAACTCTGGCAGCAACCTTGAGTGAATAGGTCTCAAGATGTTCAGTGCCTTTGAGAAGACATGTTCACTAGGCACACTGATTGGTGTGCAGGTGAAATATCGCTGAGCCAGCTTGGTTAAGTTGGATCAGACTGAGGATTTGTGTGCCCACTATGCCAGCATATCTGTGTCTGTGCCCTTGAGGGGTTCTGTGAGACAGCGTTTCAGAGAAATTCCTGCAATCTCCTTTGCTGGGGTGGGCTGAGGGTTTCTCTTGCTTGTTGTGTCAGCTATGGCATGTGTCATGAGATGGTTTTTTGTAGACAACGTGGCTTTGGGGTATTGAGTTGGGGAACAAATGGTAGCTGACAGGTTGTTGCTCATCTCTAGTGCTCCTCTTCACACATCCGTGTTTTCAGTATCTTCTTCATGAATATGAATGCTGACATTATTCCATTTCACTTGTGGATCACAAAGTATATATAGCATGTATGCAATTTTTTCTCTCAGAGATTTCAGTCTCCTTTGTACCTACTTCTGCAATGAGTCCACAAACTAAAACACTTCTGCTTCCATTCTCCCTTGCTCATGGAAGCCCTCTAACTTTTCCTTCAGAATATTTACTATAGGGATGACCCCACCTAAGATGGTGCTTCTGAAACTCAGAACCTACATGGCATCTTTGAAGGGCTTCAGGATTTGAATCTGCTGCCTCATCATTACTCAATCATGATACCCTAGGGGGCAAGCTCCATTAACCTCTGCAGCAACATATAGGTGGAATTCCAGTGGGTGCCAACATCTTGAATTACATTGAAGCTGACTTCCCTTCATTCTTCAGTGGAAATGCCCTCCTATTTTCCCGCCCCTCGCTATCAAGTCCTTCAGGAATATGTTCCTGTGGTCCTTGGGTGAAACCCCAGGTCATAGCTCACTACCAGGTTCAGGAAGTATACCAAACAGTGGATACTCTGAAAGCTCCCATCTTCTATTGCATTTACCATAATTACAGCACAGTCTATCACAAAGAAAACTTACTGAAGACTTCTGCCTCTCCTGTCTAGCTGCCAATCCTCCAGCATCTTTTTTTTTATGGCTGATAAAATATTGCACAAAGTATGGGGGCTATGCATTAACTGAGAATACAGCAGAGCCCACCTACACCCTGATGTTACATCCCCGCTAAAGCTGCTGCCAGCCCCTTGCCTCAGCCAGGTTTCACCAGTGTGCCATCAGGAAGAGGTAAGCATGTGTAGCATTCATGCTGGTCCAGATATCGCTGGTGAAATGCATACTACTCCCTTCTGCCTTATCCAGCTGCACCTGCATGCAACGAATGCACTTGTTGTAGGTGGTAGAAATGACCTGCCTACTAAATGTAGTCCTGGATGGCACTTTGTAATTGGGAGCTAACACATTCAGCAGACACTTAAAGCCCACTCTGTCCACTACCTGCAGGGGCTGATCATCAAGGATAATCATTTTGCTGATCTTACTCATTAATACTTTAGATACTATCTGCCTCTTGACCCGAGACAGTGCTTTAGAACACCATCCAATCTCCTCTATGGTGGGTTACCACTGTGGATGAATGGTTGAGGACTGCTGGCCTGCTGACTGATAGGGAAAGCATTCATGGGAACAGCTTGTGGAAAACTCTTTCCCTTTTCAACCCCTTTCCTCTGGCTTTTATTTTGATAGGCAGAAGTGTTCCCCAGGTTACTACTGTCACTGTCCCTTTTTGCCAATACTAGTAGATGTTCCTTCTGCTACATGTGTTTTTCAGATGTCCCACTTACTTTCCTTGACTTATATCCTTGCTGCAGTGAATACACTGAGCAAAACATAAGTCTTCCCTCCAGATCAGGGATATCTTTTTTTAATCTCTTCTGTACATCCTTGGGGGCTGATGTTGGCACGGGAGTTGAGGTTGAGGGTGGACCCTGAGGAAAAATGCCAGGGGCATCAATCATGCTCTCTACCTGTGCTGCCTGCTCTTCGTAGTGATTGATCTCAATATCATCAGTATCATCTCTCTAACTGGAAGCTAAGACACTTATGTTTAAACTTCTAAAATTCTCCTTGACGGTTAGCTCTTCAAAATCTTCCGATTCAAAGAATCCTAGAAAAGACTCTTCCTCTGAATCAGTTGGCAAAAACATTCACTGCCTCAGAAGCAGGAACTATAGAAGAGCATGATACTGGTTTAGGCTGTTTTACTTTTCCTGCATCTGTCCATGCCCCTGCCCTTCTACTGCCAGTCTTGAATAACTCTCCCAGCTTTTAAGAACATATAAATTGCCATACTGGGTCAAACCAAGGGTCCATCAAGCCCAGCATCCTTTTTCTAACATTGGCCAATCCAAATCACAAGAACCTGGCTGTTATATTTAGTGAGGTTTGGGTGGACCCTTGGACACTGTGGCAGCTGACCACGCCCATGGGGGAAGTCCCAGGTCAGGCTCAGCTTAGGACACACAAACACAGAGATTGATCTTTTATTAGACAATGTGGTGAAGCCAGCAGAGGTGGCAGTGGTGAGCAGCAGAAGTAGCCCGGCTGATCTAGTATCCCTCAGGCGCTGGAACAGCGATTCCTCTGGTAGCAGTGCTGTAGTGGAAAGAACTGGAATATGCTCAAAGCCCCAGTATGGAGAACCCCAGGATAGGGAGAGCAGGCCCTCGAGGAGCGAGTACCTGATCCCTGAGAGCTGAGAGGCTTGAAGGTAATGTACTCAAACAGCGGTTCCACGTAGGAGATGGTACTAGGGCTGGAACGGAGGCAGGCCCTCGAGGAGCGAGTACCTGGTTCCAGGGAACAGCTCTGAGGTGAAGATGGTAGTACTCACTGGTGTTGAAGATAGCGAATCCTTCCAGGCAGAAGAGAAGGTAGGAGCAGGCAGTGAGTCAGGGAACATGGCCCCTCAAGGAGCGAGTACCGGTTTCTTGATAGCGACCTGAAAAGCAAGTGAGGCCCCCAAGGAATTTTGCAATAGGATTCCTTTTTTATCATTGATAATATGCTGGACTGCCTCTGCACCAATTCCTCCTCCCCCTGCCAAGCCAGCCAACATTCCTTCCTCTTCATTTTGCAGATATGATGGAATTTGTTGAAGTACACTGCCTACTTGGGTTTTGGATATTACAAAGGAACTTTCTATTTATTGATACTATAACTGCACCCTTACTCACAGTACCACTCTCCTCTGTGTATATGTGTGTGAACTCTCTCTCTCTCTTACCTGCACACACACACATACAGACACACATATATATACACATTGTGGGGCAGATTTTCAAAGGGTTACGCGCGTAACCCCCGAAAAGCTGCCCCCAAGCTGCCCTTGCACATGCCGAGCCTATCTTGCATAGGCTCGGTGGCACGCACAAGCCCCAGGACACGCGTATTTCCCAGGGCTTTGAAAAAAGGGCAGTCTGGGGCTGGGGGCGGGGCTGTGGTCCGGGGGCAGTCTGGGGGCGTGGCCGGGGCATGACGACGGTCTGGGGCAGGGCTGAGTGCTCCAACACAGTGGCCTGTGCCTGAGTATGGCACCACGGCAGTCAGCCGGCGCGCACAAGTTACGCCTGCCTTGGGCAGGCGTAACTTTTGGAACAAAGGTAAGGGGAGTTTTAGGTAGGGCTGGGGGGGCAGGTTAGGTAGGGGAAGGGAGGGGAAGGTGGGTGGAGGCGGAAGGAAAGTTCCCTCCGAGGCCGCTCTGATTTCAGAGCGGCCTCAGAGGGAATGGAGGCAGCCTGCGTGGCTCGGCTTGCACAATTGTATGTGCACCCCTTTGCACGTGCTGACCCTGGATTTTATAACATGAGCGCAGCAGCGCACATATGTTATAAAATTAGGCGTAGATTTGTTCGTGCCGGGTTGCGCGAACAAGCCTGTGCGTAGGTTTTAAAATCTGCCCGTATGTGTGTGTGTGTGTGCCTGTATGAGAGAGAGAGAGTTCATACACATATACACAGAGGAGAGTGGTACTGAAAGAGTGCAGTTATAGTATCAATAAATAGAAAGTTCCTTTGTAATATATATTTATATATACATACAGGGGCAGATTTTCAAAGGGGGTACACACGTAAGATATGTGCGTACCCCTGAAAACCTGCCCCAAGCTCCCCATGCGCGCACCGAGCCTATTTTGCATAGGTTGCCGATGCGTGCAAAGCCCCAGGACGTGCGTAAGTCCCGGGGCTTTCCTGGGAGTGTGTCAGGGGCGTGCCGGGGGTATGTCGCGGCTGGTGCATCATCGGGGGCATGTCGGGGGCGTGTCGGGGGTGTGGCCCCGGCCTTCGGACCAGCCCCCGGACCGGACCATGGCGCACCGGCAGCTGGCCTGGCACGTGCAAGTTACACCTGCCTCGGGCAGGCGTAGGTTTCGCGATAAAGCTAGGGGGGGAATTAGTTAGAGCCAGGGGGTGGGTTAGTTAGGGGAAGGGAGGGGAAGGTGCGGGGGGGTGGAGGAAACGGAGGCAGGCTGTGTGGCTCAGCGCGCGCAGGCTGCTGATTTTGCGCAGCCTTGCACGCTCCGACCCCGAATTTTAATAAAATAAAATCCGGCGTACTTTTGTTTGCACCTGGTGCGTGAACAAAAGTACGTGCGGGTGTACTTTTATAAAATCTACCCCACAATGTGTTGCCAGTGCTGATTAACAGTAACTCTCTTTCCAGTCCACACATAAAAAAAACCACCTGTTAAACAAACAAAATCAAAAAGACTTGGCAGCCTGGTACAACTGCTCTTCTCTTCATTCTGTCAGTGTGCACTGATCGCCTAAACTAGCACTTAAGCATTGCTACAATCAAAATAAAAATCAACAGCAATGCCTCTGCCTATCTTTCAGTCATACAGAGTGAGAACACTCCAGCACAGAGAAGATCAGAAGCAGCTCATTATTATCAGTATTATATCCAAACATTTATCTTTAAAAAAAAAAAAAAAAAAAGTGAGAGCTTCTACAAACGTGTCCTTCTCTGCCAAGAGCTAGGGAAGAAATGCAGACTGCTTCTTGCACATGTTCAAACTTTACAGTGGAAGTAGGTCAGCATCACTTGATCTAGATAGCAGATATAGGCTGTTAAAAAAAAATGCTGCACCATGATTTGTCTTCTCTGTGGTTTCCTTTCCTTACCAACTTTGCCTGCCTTTGCTCTGACAAAGCTGTAACGTCACAGAGGCAAGAGTTGGCTGCTAAAGTTACCAGCTGCTTTTTCGCTCAGCAGTACACAGCCGTAGACTCCAATGGTATACATACAAGACTGAGATGAAGATTTGTTTTATTTGTGGGAGTCCTCTATTCATTTTGGGGGTTCAAGAATGAAACAAAAATACTCATTAGTTGTTTTACCCATTCACTCCTAAAAAGTGAATTTCCCGTCGAAATTCAGATACTCTATGTTTATCAATTGTTCACTGCCTATTTTGTTACATTACTCTCCAATTGTACTCGTTTGAACTTCTTCTTCTCTTCTAACGCACATGTTTATGCTCCCTGTTTTTTGTAACTTTGCCTTCTATATCGATGTTAATTGGTTTTCCCCCTAGTTCTATTGTAAACTGGTACGATAAAACTTGGTTTTGAGCATCGGTATATTAAAATAATTTAAATAAATACATAAATTTTAAATAAATTTCAAATAAATGCACATTCCTATTGAACTACATTTTTTTTCACTGCAGGAATAGGCAAAAATGCAAGAACATTACCTGAGATCAAGGTCTTCCTAATCACTGAAATTAATATAAAAAATATGTTAATATTTTTAACTATAGGTAATATAGACCACTTAAAAGTTCGTGATTTATGCAGGTAGTTAGTGGCAATCTGCAGGATCCCGTAGGCATTCACAAAAAATTGCTTTGTTTTGCTTTGCATGAGAGTGCAGATTTCCCACAATTACCTTTGGCTTTCCTCAGATTATTTATGTATTTATTGCAAAGATTTATATTCTGCCATCTGCATCACTGCTCAAGGAGAATTACAATAAAAGCATATTCAATAACAAATACCGGTATACCATAACATAAATAATATTTAAACAAATGGAGAATACTCCTAAAAAGTGAAATCTTAATAGCTTAGCAACAAAACTAAAACATTGTCAATGATAAAAAGTGCAATCATCACATTTTTTATTAATTAGCAATTATAAATGAATAGATTAGAGAGAATAAATGGAATTTCAACATGAATCTGTAGCTTTGTGATATGTGCTCATGAAGAAATTGAGGAAAATGACTAGTGATCACTATTTTATAGAAATGTGAATCGGAACCGGAATCGGTTCGGATTCCAGTTCCGATTCACATGTGGTTTTTTTTTCATCGTGCCTGATCGTGGTTTTGTTTATCGGCTGCGCCCGAGCTGATAAAAATCCCACACCAACCCTTTAAAACTAATCCCTTAGCTTCCCCCACCCTCCCGACCCCCCCCCAAAAAAACCTTTGACAGGTACCTGGTGGTCCAGTGGGGGTCCCTGGAGCAATCTCCCGCTCCCGGGCCGTTGGCTGCCACTAATCAAAATGGCGCCGATGGCCCTTTGCCCTTACCATGTGACAGGGTATCCATGCCATTGGCCGGACCCTGTCACATGGTAGGAGCACTGGATGGCCCACGCCATCTTGTGCTCCTACCATGTGACAGGGGCTGACCAATGGCACTGGTAGCCCCTGTGACATAGTAAGGGCAAAGGCTATCGGTGCCATTTTGATTACTGGCAGCCGATGGCCGGAGTGCAGGAGATCACTCCCGGACCCCCGCTGGACCACCAGGGACTTTTGGCAAGTCTTGGCTGACCCTCCTGACCCCCACAAGACTTGCCAAATGTCCAGCGGGGTCCGGGAGCGACCTCCTGCACTCGGACCGTCGGCTGCCAGTATTCAAAATGGCGCCGATAGCCTTTGCCCTTACTATGTCACAGGGGCTACCAGTGCCATTGGTCAGCCCCTGTCACATGGTAGGAGCACAAGATGGCACCGGCCATCCAGTGCTCCTACCATGTGACAGGGTCCGGCCAATGGCACGGATACCCTGTCACATGGTAAGGGCAAAGGGCCATCGGTGCCATTTTGATTAGTGGCAGCCGACGGCCCGGGAGCGGAAGATCGCTCCAGGGACCCCCACTGGACCACCAGGTACCTGTAAAATGTTTTTTGGGGGGTCAGGAGGGTGGGGGAAGCTAAGGGATTAGTTTTAAAGGGTCGGAGTGGGTTTAGGGGTTATTTTTGTGTGCGTTTTTCCCGCCCTCCCCCAAAACGATAAGAGAACCCCCACAATCAATATCGTGGGGTTTTCTTATCATTTTGGGGGAGCCCCCGATTTCTGACGATTTTGAAAATATCGTCCGATATTTTTAATCGTCCGAAGCCCAATTCACATTCCTACTATTTTATAGTAAATGATTTTATAATTGTAGATTCAACTGCCCCTATAGATCTATTAATTTCACGTACATCAGTCATGTGGTTAACACACTTTTGCTAACGACATTCTAAAGCACGGTTTCTCAACCATGGTTCTCAAGGGTTAGAAACAGGTTTATAGTGCTCAGAATAATCAATATATGCAAAGTGCCCTTGTTTTTGAACCAAGCATAAGCAAATGTATCTGATGAATATTTACTATGGATATTCTGAAAACCAGTCCTGTCTGTGGCCCTCCTGCTCTAAAGTAGTCATATATTTATATGTGAATAGTTTATAACTATAAATACTTGAGATCTGAAATTTTCTCATATGCCAGCATTATATAGTATTCTATATGTGAAAATTCTATAATTTCATGCCCCTCTCTCAAGGTTTTTTATTTGCTTATACTCTAACTACCCTACACAATCATAATGGAATTGTTGTTTTCTTTGCATTTGTAATTGGGACTTGGCATATTGGCAAATACACATGTAGAAGATTTATTCTGTCTCTGCCCATTTAATACAGTAAAAAAACTGTGAAAGATGTCAGACTCAATAGGTCTGATTATCCTGCTGTAACTATGTTTAATGTTCATAGCCCGTGTTCTATAGAGTGGATTATGGAGGCAACCATGTGAGTATCTGCAGTGAGAAGATAAAGAGCAGTAGCCAAGTGGAGATGAGGTTTTGCTAAGTAATCTTCTTTCTTGACCGCATTCTGTAAAAAGCTAAATTTCCTCCGGTGAAATTCTTTTCAGTATGAATGAATCTAATGAAAATACAGTGTGAAAAATGAGAATAGGCTCCTGATGTGCTTACAAAATGTTCATCCTATTAACTGTATAGGCATTTGAAACCTGAAGGCTACAGCAGGTACAGTTCTAGCAAGCACTTGAAGGAAAATATATCTTTAAAGCATCCTCTTTGCTTTATAGTTATTCTGTTTGTATTTTAGACCTCCTGTCCCATTGAAAACAGAGGCACCAAGGCCATTTCCAAGGCTTCATTTTGCTGATAACAGAACAGCCCAGAATGCATTAAACTTAAAATTTGCAGGCTAAAACCATTACAATCCTGTAGAAATTCAGCAGATAATATATTTTTTCCATGTAGAGTATGTCACTTCACTCGCAGTTCCAAGATCAATATTTTTCAGCTTATTCCAATAAAAAATGTTCATATTCCTTTCTCTCATGCATGTTATTGATGAGCAAATGTATTATTTCAAGCAAACCTGAGACTACTTGAAAGAAAATGCTCTTATCACAAGGAGTAACGTTAGCAGCTGCAACTTGCTCCCTCGTCCCTTGTTCCACCCCAAAAACTTTGATACAGGCTCTGTTATCTCTCTTGTCATTAAACTCCATAATAGTAATTAGGCAGACTCCGTTCTTGGTGTAAAAATGGCTGCAGCTTTTATTTTAAACATAACATGATAACTTAGTTTCTTAGGATACCCGAGCCGGCAGTATGGTTACGCTGCTGCCCGCCGCTTGGACCAAGCAAGGCAGCCTGATGATGTGGGCCCCCCCCCCACCTTGCTCCCGAGCAAGGGGGCCATTGCCTTCTAAGCCTCCCGGTGCCCACGGCTACCCCCGCCATCGTGTGATTACACCAGCATCACATGTAATCCGACTGCACCGGCCCGGGTACCCGCTGCCCCCTGTCTGCTGCGACAATTTCCCAAACACAGATAAAGAGTAAAACATGCTGACTAACATAGATAAACTAACTGATCATGTGAGCAGACCCATGGGTGGGTGGGCGGGTGTTCTCCTTGCTGAGCGCCAAAACAAGAGGTCGGGAGGACCCTTGCCTCGTGTCCCCCACTAATAAGCTGTGGCCATTTATCTGTCTTGTGCTTCAATGGCATCTTGTAGGGTAGTATTGAAAATGTCGTAGCCAATGTCTGATAAATGTATCTGGTTCGGTCTGAACAGGCCAGGGGACATGTCATCGGCCCACTGATGTCTTATCTGTAGTCCACTCATTTTTTTGTAACCATGCCCCAATCTGTCTGTTAACTTTCTTTCTCCCTCGCCCCCATAATTTCGATTGTTACCATTTTGGTCGGGGAATAATATCTGACCAGAAAACCCGGGCACCTGGGAATAGTTTGAAGATGCTGGCCAGGTCACCTTTTACCATTTGAACCAAGCGCTTACATGTCCATGTACCGAAGTCATTGCCTCCCAGATGGAGTATTAAGACATCGGGCGGCACCCTCGTGACCTTTAGGTGGCGTAGATAGGGCAACAACCGATCCCATAGCATGCTGGGGTTGCCTAACCATTCGATGACCCAACCTTTTGTCGCCAGACCCAAGTGAATACCGTAGGGCCATTCACGTGCTCTTTTAGCCACCCATCAGACGTATGAGTGCCCAATAATCCATGCAATACTCTGTGTATGACAGGCATCTGAAAGATAAAATTAACAATTCTTGTTAGCCATGTGAACTCTGTCCAAGCGGACATATGAGTTGACCGCATTAGATCACCAGTGGCTGATTTTCTTGATAGCATCCTCTTTACGTCCAGCTGCCACTGTACTTGTGGCGGCGCCAATTGTAAACGAGTGAGTGGTGAAAGTTTTGGGGTCCAGCTTCATCTGAGTTACCGCAGCTCGTAGATGGAAAATGTGGAAAATGTGGAAAATTGAAATCTGGTGAGAGGCGTACCGTTGGCATGTATTAAAAGGTGGACACCGCCCTTGGGCCACTCAGCAAGGTATCTTCTCATATTATCTATTGGACATGTATAGCATGCTGGAACTTTATGGAGTGATATCGTACTGCCTCGACCACATTGATCTGTTTTTGATTTTTGAATAGTAATAGTTAGTTTATCGGGAGTGTAAACAACATTCTTGGCTAGCAATCCACTATTTCCCTTGTCTAACTTGTCGGCGACCAGTTCGCTCACTCTGAATGCACCAAAGAATGCCAATGAGAATGCAAGGCAAAACAGCCTGGTCTCGAAAGCAGAAGAGCAGATAGATGATAAATGTGTCCATAACGTCTTGAGCATGCTGTGAGTGATGGGATGCCTGCTGTCCTTAGTTGACCCTTGTTTGTGCGCCCATCCAGTCATCATTTTCTTGATAAGGAATGATTTGGTGGGATAACCCCAACCACAGGCTTTGGTAAAGAACGCCAGTCCTGCCATGCATTTGAGAACAGTGTTCCTTTTAACTCCGGCCTGGTACTGCACCTGAAGAACAGGAGTCTCACCTCCCCTGGTGCGAGAGGCTGAAACATATGATCCCCTAACCTCGACCGACCCTTTTTCCTACCCTGGCGAGCGAGAATACTGCTGAAACAGGCAGCGGACGGACGCGATCGGATGACCCCCCCCCCCTCCTCCAGCGCGAGAGAACTGGAAATTACACTCCCTGCTGCGACGCACCTAGCCCCCCGGCTAGCCCCCCGGCGCGCCCAGACGAGCGTTAAAGAATGCCCGTCCGGCCATCCAAACACATCCCTTATACTGCAGCAGTGTGGCAGGTGGAAGAGCCAACGAAAAGAAAAGTACTCGCGATGCCAGCGGGGGCAGGAGCCAAACCTTCACGGTCTCCAGTTGGCCGATGGGGGTAGGAGCAATACCTTCGCGGTCCCTACCTCTTGGATTAGCAAGCCAGATTGTGGGAATATCTCCTCTCATTCTTGCTGAGTGATCCAAAAAGGATCGCTTGCCACATGTTGCGGCCCTTTAAGGGGCCGCAAGCATCATCCTAGGGCACCATCGCGCCTCCTCACGACATCACGGCCCCAGGGTGGGGCTATGGCGTCCCCCGTCGCGGACCTTCTCCCGGGCTGCTGGTAAGAGGGGTGCGATTGGGGATGGGGTCTTTTCGCCCAGGTCCTCTCCCCCCGCCCCCCTTTCTCCCCCCCTCGTGTCCTCCGTCGCCGGCACGCTGCTGTTACGGGCGGGCTTCGGGCAATTGGCCCGGGCCCACCTTTTTCTGATTCGTCACTTTGCATTTAGTGCCATAGTTTAGAAAAATTATTAAATAAATTACTCTCTGTTGCAGATCTATTTTTCCAATATGGAAAGCATTTCTTTTGTACTTTTCAAGTTTTCTGGCGCATGATTTCAAAAGAAAGCATGTGTGTCATATATATTTGTAAAGTCAGCTATTATTATGCATAATACTGTGCAGTTTTGAGTTTGTTTTTCTCCACATACAAAGATCTGGGAGTGTAGGATAGAGATTAAAGTATTGTTCTGCGATAGTAGAGACCTCCTGAAGTTCCCGTGACTGAGCCTCATCTTCATCACAGTTACTGTGTAACCTAGAGCAAGCAGTTTCATCTTTTCTCAGCTTTTCCTATCCTATGCTCTTCATTTAGTGTCCTTGCTTAGCTAATGTGCATCTCCTATATAGTGGAGATCTCTATGCTCTAAAAAAAAAAAATCAAAACATTGTCTAATCAAATGTGGGATATGCTTGCTGATCGATAAAATATGAATTGTGCCAATAGATTTAATAGAGTGAATTTTCAAAAGAATTACATGCATAAAAGTATCATATATCATAGCGATTTTCAAAAGTCCATTTATGCATGTCAAGCCATTTATGCAAATAAATCCTTTTGAAAATTACCTCCTAAGCTTTTTAATGTTTAGATCCCGGATGGAACAGCTTTGCAGGTGTACACCAGCTCGCGCGAATGGTGCAGCTCTTTTATACCATGCCTCCGTATATGCATGTATGCTATAAAAATGGCAGTACACACATACATGGGTGCACAATTTTATATGGTCGTGCGCAAAAGCTGCCTCTACCACATAAGTGGGGGGATTTTGCTAGACGTGCACACTGATGCAAATACCAATTTCCCCAGTTCATTCCCAGTTCACCTCTGGTAAAAGGACAGGACTTCCTAACACCCCTAGCCTCTCTTTTACCCTTTGAGCCTTGAACCTTCAAACCCTGGTAACTAGCCATCCGTAGCAGAAGTAAAGTTATGCCATGGGGACCTCGGCATGCGTTCGTGCATGTAAATCCTTGTGCGCACATTTCAAGTGACCTGCCAGTGCCCCACTCCTCTTCTAACGTTTTGATCTGTGTGCATGCCAGGAGATACACATGTACTCAGGCGCTTCTTAAAATCTGTGCAGTGCGCACCCGCCCAAGACGTGCATATCTCCTGGTTTTGACACGCAAAGGGCTTTTAAAATTTACCTGTTAGATTTCATCTTCTGTTACTTAAAAGATTAGTTTCTTAATTCACAGTTTCATACTGTGATATTATTAAATACAAAAGAAAGCAATATATGTGCTGTCTTAAAGTGCTCCTATAAAGTAGACATAGGGATGTGCAGAAGAAAACATTTTGTTCATTCGTTTTGTGGGGACCTTCATTCATATAATTAGTTTCAAAATGAAAACAAATATTGTTCCTTTCCTATTCTAGAAGCAGGAATAAGCATAGCCTTTGTTTTTGTTTTTAGCAAGAAAATTAAAATTATTTTTTTAGATAAATTTTGTTTTTTTTAGACTAATTTAGTTCAGGGAAGTTTTGGAAGATTTGTTGTGATTTTATTTCGAATAGGGAAGGAATATTATTTTTTTTGTAAGATTTTGTCCATTCATGTCTGTGAAGAAAGTTCATCCTGGTTCTATGCAGAGAGTTTTCCAAGCTTCAGCAGCAGTTTCATCAAACATCTTGATTGCAGAAAAGTTTACCTAAAGGATTCAAACATCACATGAGATTAAACTTGTGAAAATATTCTGGCCAAAAATTTAGAAGGGGATTTTGAAATTACAATAACTTTTTATTTTCTACAAGTGAATTGAATTGAGATTTAGCGCAGGGTTAGTAGTTTTCTGTTATAATTAACAAAGAGCAAATTTTCTTAATTTTAAGAAATCCTTCTTTTATTATAATGCCATGTGCTTCTCTTCCTAATGAGTATAAAATTCCAGATATGTTGCAATAGTAATCTAGTAATATTTTATGTTGTCTTTAATCTCTACTTTACCTTCACTTCCATTCCTAGGAGAACCATTAGTTGTATGGGCATTCTACACATGCCCATTCTAAATCACACAACTGAGAGGTGGAGTTATTTATGTGGCATCTTCCATAGGTGGGGAATTTCCATTATTTGATTAAACATAATTATTAAGGGAAGAAACAAGATGGTGTCAGCCTGATAGCTGTCTGAGCTCCTGAGACATCTAGCTTTCTCATTTTAATTATTGCTTCAGGTTTGATTTTTTTTTTACCCCCAGCGTGGATAACAGGCAGGCAAAGATCAAGACCATTTCCATTGTATGTTTGACTCCTGTGGTGGTTCCAATTGATTACTTTATGAAGCCTGTGGCAGAACAATGGTTCAGTGGCAATCTTGGAAAGGGACAAGGAGTAAGTTGCCTGGTGTCCCCCTCTGAAAGTTGAAGCTTCTATCAGCCCAAGATTAGGATTATGCCACCATTGCCAAAGGGATTCCTGCAGCTGCATGATGCTTCACCTTCTATTCTGGATCCAAGCAGTAATAAAGAGGGGGCTGTTGGAAGGAAATGTGTTTGTCGAAACAAGGCTTGGATTGTGTACAGAGGCGTCTTCTCCAGAACAACTTACCCTAATGAGAGTAGCAAACCCAGAGAGTGGGACAGAACTGCCATGGGGATGAGTAGAGCAGAAGTTGGATCAGGGAGCCTGCAGATCTAGATCCAAAAGATCACTCCTATCATTCTTCTGAGTCTGATTACATATGCGGGAAAATATTTATCAGCCAATGCAGTTGTGAACTTGCAGGCCCTTGGAAGGAATCTTGGTAGAATGCATGACCCAGTTGTGCCAATTTACTTCTAATTCTGTCTCTAAATTTGAAAAATCATGAAGTTCTTATGGAAGATCACGCAGTTAAGCTGGGACAATATTTTAATCAGATTGTTTCACGCCAGGAATCTAATTCTGAATTGATAAAATTTAACTTCCACCCACAGGGTAAATATGCTTCCTTATATAAGTTAATTTTCAAAGGAGTTACACATGTAAAATTAGCAAACATACAGTAATGGGTGATTTTTAAAAGCCCTGCACATACCAAAGCTGGGAGATGTGGGGCCGGCGCGCACCACACGGATTTTAGAAGGCGCCCATGTATGCGTGTGTGTCTCCCGGTATGCGCACAAGTGAAAAGTTCAGAAAAAAGGGCGGGTGTGGTATGGGCGGGCCATGGGCATGTCAGGGAATGCCAAGAGACGTGTGCATAAATACTTACATGTACAGGCACCCAGAGTCCCCTGCCATGGAACTTTACTACTACTATGGATGGCGGGCAAGTACAAAGACAAACAAAAATCTAGGCCAGTCAGTGGGGTTTTAAGGGTTGGGGGCTAACAGGGGAAAGGAAGTCTAATAAATTAGAGGGTTTGTAAGTGCTATCCTAAAGTGGGAGAACTGGGAACAAACTGGGAGAACATGGTATGGTGTCGGCATGCATCCCTTATAAAATTCCCCTCCCTTACGCGGCAGAGGTGGCACTTGCACGCACATGCACATGTCCATGATTATTTCAGTGCACATGTACAGAATCCACACACTGGGGCTGTTGGACTGTGCAAGGACTTAGTCCTGGGATTGAGTATGCCTTTTGCCTTCTCAGAAGGCCATTGTATATTCATTCGTGTTCATTCACCAGTTTTTTCTGTCCTTTACTTCCTGGCTACCCTAGCCCCCAAGTTCATTCTCCCTGTTTTTTGTAACTGCGCCTCGGCCTTCTTGTTATATGGTTTTGTTAAGTTAACCCCTAAGTTTGATGTAAACCGGCCTGATATGAAGCTTGTCATGAAGTTCGGTATAGAAAAATGTTAAATAAATAAATGTATGCGTATTCATCCTATTTTTACATGTACGCATATATGTGCATATGTTCTAAAATGGCCGCATCTCTGGATGCGAGCCGGCATGCACACGTACATTTGCACCCAAGCGGCTGTTTAAAAGTTATCTTCCCTATGTGTAAATAGCTTATACTCACATGCTAATTTATAAACATTGAAAGTATGTGTGTACTTTTAATTTCACGCAACCTTAAACTCATGCCAAACAAGGGAGATTCTGGCTCGGGACCAAAAGGAATGCATATAAGTTTCTAATTTATACGAGATTTATGAGAATGCCATTACTATGCTACAGGGGCTACCGGTGCCCTTACTATGTCACAGGGGCTACCGGTGCCATTGGTCAGCCCCTGTCACATGGTAGGAGCACAAGATGGCGCCGGCCATCCATTGCTTCTATGCTGTTAAGCATATGTTTAATTCGGGATAATTATTTATGTTAATGAAAGTTTTTCAGTTGCACTGTTTTTTCTATCCTGACCTCTGCGTTCTCTCTGATCCCACTTCTAGCCCTTGTTTTATGTATTTTCCATCCTTTAGTTAGAATGTGAACCGGTATGATGTACCCACTAATGCCGGTATAAAAACGTTTTTAAATAAATAAAATAGTTTCTGTGTTAAATATTAGTAACGTGTGTATAAGATCACGCCTATCACTCTATTGAGTTTGATTACATATGTAGGAATATATTTATCAGGTCAATACAACTATAACCTTCGAAGGGAATCTTGGTAGGATCCATAATCCAGTTATACCATTTTACTTCTAACTTTGGGCCTCATTTTCTAAAGTATCGCAGGCCTGCGATACTTTAGGGAATGAGGAGCGGGGGGCTGAAACGGGGGGTGGGCCTGCGCTAGCCGGCAGCAATTGCACCTTCGCGGTGCGATCGCTGCCAGTTTCGCACCCAATAGCGCTACCATAGAAGGTGTAGCTATTGGGTGCGAACTCGGACGCGAAAAGGGCCTTACCTTTTTGTCGTCCACGGTGTCTTCGCGGAGTTGGCCCCGGTGACGCCCCGACTCCTCCTCTTCCGGGGCCGACTCTGCCCCCATTTTGATATCGCAGATCGAATGTCGGTATATAAAAATAAATAAAAAATGAAAAATAAATTGATGGGAATACTGCTAGCCCACCTGGAATGTTTACCATTCCATGTTCTGGAGAGTGAGACCATTTCATGACCCCAGTATTGAGAGACACATTCACAGACACACATACATTTGGAGACTAACTTTGAGAACATGGATGTAACCAGGATTAAATGTATATAATCAGTTAATTACCTTGGAAGATCTGCTGTAGTAAAGTTGAGTTGGAACATCCATTCAGAGTATCCAGTCTATTTGATATCTTCATAGCCTGCCTTCACTAAAATTGCACCCACAGAGATTTACCCCTACACTTTGGGACATGGAGATCTATTTTCTTCCCTCCGATTGGAGAATCCACACACTGGGGCTGTTGGACTGTGCAAGGGCTTAGTCCTGGGATTGAGTATGACCTTTGCCTTCTCAGAACAATCTAAAAGAGGGGCTACACTTGTATATAGTAACCTTGATGTTATTTTTTAGAATGAAAATATATAATTAAAATGTATGTGAAATATAAAATATGGTTACATATCTATCAATTTTTGTGAGTCACAAACTAGATGCCATAAAATATGAGAAGCAATCTTTAATTTTGTACAATAGTGGATGTGTTATTAATTAGACTTGTCTCCTTTTCTTCTCACTTATCAGCTGCCTCTTATCTATCATACATGTGTTACCTTTCCTAATCTTTCCTTGCATATCTATATTTTTTTTAATCTTATATTGTATGACATACATTTTTTATCAGTTGTCTCTTCACCAGTATTACTTGCCATACTAGGAATGTGCAGCCAGAAAATATTCATTTTTATTTTCATTTTGTTTAATTTGTTATTTAGTTCATTTTTTTATGGTTCATTTTGGTTTTAGTGCACACTAAATTAAGTTATTGTGTACTAAATTGTGTTAGTGTGCCTTAATTTGATTCTGTACACTAAAAAAAACTCCAAAAAAAGAAATGCAAATCCCTATTCCGTACTGCTAGCTTCATCCCTCTCCCCCACTAATTTGCAACAATCTCAGGGTGACTGGAAATAAAACATTTCCAGGTATGGAGAACAGAGGATTTTTAAAAATCCCTATTAGTTTTAAATGGGTATTATTTGATGTCAATTTTGAAATATTTTATAGGTGTTTGGTAAATTTTTTAAAATTGTTATATGTTTTAAATTATTGGATATTATTCTATTCATCAGCTGTTTTGACATATTTCATTAGAATGTTTGATGTTTTATATTCTTTATTTTATTATTTGATATTTTCTGATGAATGGTGATGTTTCTGTTTTTCCATTGTTGCACTGCATATAGAGTGGCTTGTTGCAGTTTCCAGTTCAGCACATTTCCATTTATACTTTATGGTCTCTCTATTCTGTATTTGGCAAGTATCTATCTGTGTTCTCTATGGGGGTCATTTTTTAAAGCTAGTGCACTTGTGATAGCTAAAAAGGGGCGGAGTCAGGGCAGCATCTGCCCCGGAAAAGGAGGAGGTGGGGCGGACGCCGCGAAGACAGTGTAGACGGCAAAAAGGTAAGAAGCCTTTTCGCTACCCATTTCGCGCCCAATAGCACCACCTTTTATGATGGTGCTATTGGGTGGCCTGCCCCCCACTACGCCCCCCCCCACCCCCTCACCACGTGATTCACGCCACCGCAATGTTTTAGAAAATATAGGCCTATGTGTGACCGAGGTGAGGTATTCTACTAGTGTGTAGTTTCTAATGTAGGGATTTATAGCAATGTGGCTTGTTCCATTTTCCTAATAGGAGGTATATTGGTGTTTTAGGGTCTGTTGTTACAGCGTTGCCTTTTCATAGGTAGGGTTGTTATTGCTTGAGTATGACAGTGTGTTATGGTATGACAGGTATCTTACACATTCTGAGTACATTTTTTGTATTATTGTACAATGTTCCTGGTAATGGAAGGAGTTTGTGTTGCTGATATTAAGGTTACCCCAGAATTTCAATATTATTTGTCTATGGTGAGTCATAAAAGGAAATGTCCTAGTTCTGTACTGCACCCTTTTTTGTGGGAGATTCTGTGAAAGCAAGGTACTGGAGAACTTGATATGCAGGTTTATGTGGGATTCTGTCATGCCCTGATTAGACCCCAGATTTCACGTCCATATAGAAGAGTTTTATTGATGGATGCTATCAAATTTATTAGTTTTTTATATTTATATTCCACTTCTCAGCACTTCAAAGTGGATTACATTCAGATATTATAGGTACCTTAAATGTTACGCTCACCTTCTTTCCATGCCTCCAGCACATTCATTATAGTGGTAGTTTTACTGGATGGTTTAAACTGGTCCAAGGTTCATTTGTTGCACAGAGGGTCCTCCTGTCTAGAAACACCACTGACATGTATGCTCAGCACCTTGAGACAATGGTGCAAAATGTCTGTAACCGTGCCTCCTGCTTTATGAGCGGGGGTGTTCTGCCTCTGTATGGATGGAGTGTGGTAAGAGCTGGATGTGGAGAGATCCAAGGGACCCCCGCTGGGATTGAACTGACAGGGTGGCTTCCATATCACAGATCATACAGGATGGATCTGTGGTGACAGGTGCCAAGGAATGTAGAACAAAGATCATTTAACATTTAAAAGTGTGATGTCCAATTGTGCATTCTTACAGGACTGTTGAGGAGAGGGGAAGCTACTGAACATGACTGGATTGGTTAATTATCAACATTTTGTGGGGAGGGAGGAGGAGGGAAGGGTTGGCTTATAGGACCATGCTTTGAATATTTTAGATATCTACCAACACCTCTAGTTGTCTTTCCACCCTTTTCCACTGTTTCCCCAATTGTCCTGTTTTCTCACTATCTTTCCTCTTTTTTTCTCTTCCATTTCATTTCCTATCACCAACCCACTTCTAGTTTGCTGCTACCTTAATCATATTCCTGATGTTTACCTACTATCCTGTTGATACTCTGCCTATCTCCAGGTCCCCACTCATTTCTTTCTCTGGCAATCAATCTTCTAATCTAAATCCTATAGAGTCGCTTTGGTGTCTTCTGCTTCTTCTAGGTGCACAAGCATATGCCGCTAGTTTTTTTCTTTTTCTGTTCTCGTATGTCATGCCTCCTTTTCTTTCTGTACCTCCAGCACATTCTGTTTCCAAAATAAAATATGATAGCACTTCAGCTCACTTGACTTCCAGTGCACAAATGTTTCAACGCATGCTACAATTTGCTTTCTTTCCTCTGTGTGCCCAGTAAAACGTCAGTCAACTGAACGGAATAAATCAGGATCTAGGGAGGGCTAAAATTTTATTTTGTAGATTTAGAGGAAAAGTTTGCCCAGCAATAAAACAATATCTGTTTTCCCTTAATAAGTTAATAATTCCCAGTGTGAAGATCTGCTCCTCATTTTCTCTCTTATTCCCTAATACTCCCATGACATGTAGTGCATACTGCTGCACAGAGATTAGATAAGATTCTACAACCAAAACCAAAACAATGTAGGTAACTGTGTGCAACTTTTGGATTGGGTCTAATTGCAAAGAGGTCAACCTGATAGCTCAGAGGCAAGTGTTCTGCTTACTGGACCATCTTGGGTGCTACAGGGCAGTTTTCATATTTCCTAGGAAGAGGGAGTTTAAGTTACCATGCAACATGGTGACTCCAAGTGACCATGCTAGCTGGGTGGCCCTCGCTAAAGGCTGAGTGGCCCTGGCTGAAGACTGTCACTGTATTGACTGGGCTGAGTTTGAAAGACAGAAACATAGAATATGATGGCAGATATGGACCTCAAGGTCCATTGATTCTGACCAACTCCATTCCTGCTGCAGTGCCATAGACATCAGTTGATCTTTGACACTTCCCTCACTTTTAAATAGCCTGGTATCCTCTGTGCTTATCCCATACTTTCTTGAATCTTGATTTGGCCTCCACTGTTTCTCCTGGAGGCCACACATGTGCCACCATTTTTGTGAAGCAATATTTCCTGCTTTTGCTCCTGAAACTACCCTGCAACCTCATACCATGACCTCTTGTTCTAAAGCGGTCTTTCCTCCAAAAAAGGTTTGCTTCTTGTGCATTATTGACACGTTTGAGATATCGGAGGGGTGATATAAAACATGAAAAGTTTCTGGTGGTTATGAATGAAGGCTGAATAGTACCATAGTCTAGTAGTGGTTAGTTCTGATTAAAGTGTAAGCCCAAAGAAGAAGAATGAAACTGTTGGACAAAAAAAACCTACCAGCAAGCATCTAATTCTCTTTTGGTTCTTTCGACTAGTGTTTTTATCATGCATTAAATAAATCAATTTAATAGTATTAATGTGCTAGCAACCCTTTATTATATGAGTCTTACTATAACACATTGAGTTCACTGCTATTTCCCATAAGTCTTTCAATGAAATGTTTAATTTCTTTTTTTTATATAAATGAATTGAAAAAGATTGTGAAAAAATGCAGAAAGCTGGATACTGTTGTTTTTATTGCATAAATAAAATTCCTGATCCAAACAATGATTTTGTTAATATCTATTTAGAAATAATTTTCTGTATACTTTGGAGTGATTAAATGTAAGTGAGAAAATTAATATTCTGCGGCCTATGCTTTACAGCTTTGCATCATGCATGCTAAATGAATCCCAGTGACATTAGTGGCTATAAACTAAAATTAGTGCCTACCTGCATTTAAAATAATGACACGGATTGGAGATGTTTCACCACTGTCACATGATAGTGGTGAAGTGCCACCCAAGGGCATTATTTATCTGCAGCTGTGCCAGCAGAAGAGTTCTCACGTTCAACCTGCCAATGAAGAATGGGTCCCTTATAAATGGTGAGCATTCATTCCTAAGGGTGTGGAAGCATTCACCCAGGCCTGTCTTGTTCACAGAAGGGAGGGTTTGCAGAGCTGGCTTTTGGGTAGAGTGGGCAGGTGAACACCCGGGGGGGCCCCCCCGTGTCACAAGCGGCACCACCAGCTCAGGGTCCCAACCTATTCTCTATGGTATGTGCATGCACAATTAAACAGGGGTTCCTTAAGCAGTCATGCATGTCCCACCTCAGGCTGGGCAGACCCAGACATGAACCAGGCCTCCTGGGAGAGTGGGAGGAGCAGCGGGGACCCATGCCACTGCTGCCACCATTATTTCCCATTTGTGCTGGCCCTGTCAGCATAGCCAAAATTCCTGTATGAGGGAAATACTGAGGAACTGGAACCAGACTAGGACAGTAGGTCAGTACTGTAACAGGGTTAAGTAGGGTTAAGGAAGGGTTAAGTGGTCGGGTAAGGATGCTAAGGGAGGGGAATAAGAGGCAGAGGATGGAATGCTGGGGGCCAGAGTTAAGTGGGGGAAAGACACTGGGAAAGGGGGGAACCCACCCCTTCCAACATGGATGAAGGTTCTCCCCATGAAATGCTACTCCTGTTCTCAAAAGAGTCAGAATTTGTTTGGTTTATTTTCCACCCACCCTGTTTAACAGATATTGTTCCCCTTTCTTTAAACAGCTAGTTCGCTGAAAGGCAAATGTGAATAACATGGTGATTGTAGGTGACTTAAATTTATATTTGTCTGTGAATTGTGAATATTTTCTTGATGGTTTGGCCTCACTGCAGTGGAAACAAATTATTGGTCAAGCAACAAATTAACTTGGCCATATGTTGGACCTGTTTTTTGTAAACAAGCTCCTAATGAATTGCTCGTCATTTAATACATCCATCAGAAGGCTGGAGTTGCATGCCCCGTCTGCGCCCAGCCCGTGCAGGGGCCTGCTCACCTCGCTAGCTCCCCTGCAGGTCATGGGTCGGCTTTCCCAGTGGCAGCCGCGAGCTCCTATAGGCCTCGGCATCCCGCGGCGGCGGTCACCGGGCCTTCCACTGTGCACCAGGCCTCACACCGGAGTTCGGCGTCTTCAGTGGCATTGGCCAGGCCCCTGCTTGTAGGGCCAGGGGCGGGTCCTAGCTCCATGGTGAGCCCTGATTGATGGAACGATATAAGGAAGTCCCTGCCTGAACTTCCTTGCCTTGGCAATCGGGTCGGCACTGTATTGTGTTCTAGTTTGCCTTCGCGTTCACAGTCTTGTTCCAGTCTTGTTCCAGCCTTGTTCCAGCGTCCTACTGTTCCAGCCTTGTCCAGCATCCTTCCATTCCAGCATCCTACTGTTCCAGCCTTGTCCAGCATCCTTCCATTCCAGCATCCTTCTGTTCCAGCGTCTGTCTGTCTCCCCAGGTAGTACCCTCGGATTGTCTCTCTGGTACTGACCTCAGCCTGTTCCTTGACCATTCTGTCCGCTGCCTGCATCCTGACCTCTGCCTGCCTTGTGACCTCATCTGACCTCCAGAACTTGACCTCTGCCTTGTTGACTACTCCTTAGACTGACCTTCGGATTCTGACCTCGGCTGCCATTGAACACGTCTCCTGATTCTGGCGCTGTCCCTTGCCTTGTCATCGCCTACGTTGTTCTGGCCTTTCTTGCTCCTCCAGACCAACAGCATAAAAGTCCTACCGTGCTCCCTTGCTGTTCGTGGGCATGCCTCTCTACTACCTCTCCGGGAGACCCTGCGAGGCCCACCTAAGTCCAAGTGGCCCGGGTCCCTACGGGTTCCACCGGGGGGACCGCGGGCTTCCAGTGGTGAAGCTCATCCTAGCCTCTGTCTCCTCCTGTGCTCTGCCCCCTGGGGACAGGTGCTTCCTGGTCCCTACCAGGGAGCCGTTCTCCACTGCTCCAGGACAAGGGTCCACCTCCAAGCGCAACAGCTTGAGTAAAAAAGAACTTTCTCCGATTAGTTTTAAATGTGTCCCATGCTAACTTCATGGAGTGCCCCCTAGTCTTTCTACTATCCGAAAGAGTAAATAACCGATTCACATCTACCCGTTCTAGACCTCTCATGATTTTAAACACCTCTATCATATCCCCCCTCAGTCGTCTCTTCTCCAAGCTGAAAAGTCCTAACCTCTTTAGTCTTTCCTCATAGGGAGTTGTTCCAGTCCCCTTATCATTTTGGTAGCCCATCTCTGTACCTTCTCCATCGCAATTATATCTTTTTTGAGATGCGGCGACCAGAATTGTACACAGTATTCAAGGTGCGGTCTCACCATGGAGCGATACAGAGGCATTATGACATTTTCCGTTTTATTCACCATTCCCTTTCTAATAATTCTCAACATTCTGTTTGCTTTTTTGACAGCCGCAGCACACTGTACCGACGATTTCAATGTGTTATCCACTATGACACCTAGATCTCTTTCTTGGGTTGTAGCACCTAATATGGAACCCAACATTGTGTAATTATAGCATGGGTTATTTTTCCCTATATGCAAATATCGTGAAATATACAGTGTTTATAGAAACATAGAAGTGACGGCAGAAGAAGACCATACGGCCCATCCAGTCTGCCCAGCAAGCTTTCACAGTTATTTTTTTCATACTTATCTGTTACTCTGACCGCTGAGGTCAGGGCCCTTATTGGTAACTTTTTGGTTCTAATTTTCCTTCCACCCCTGCCATTGATGTAGAGAGCAGTGCTGGAGCTGCATAAAAGTGAAGTATCAAGCCTAATTGGTTAGAGGTAGTAACTGCTGCGATAAGCAAGCTACTCCCACGCTTATTTGTTTGCCCAGCCTGTGCAATTTAGTCCTTGTTGGTTGTCTTAATATAAATCCTCTTTTTTTCATCCCCCTGCTGTTGAAGCAGTGAGCTGCACTGTATATGTATTCAAAGTGAAGTATTGGTTCGGGGTAGTAACCGCCGCAACAAGCAAGCTACTCCCACGCTTATTTGTTTTCCCAGACTATGCAATTCAATCCTAGTTGGTAGTTGTCTGAATGTAAATCCTCTTATCTTCATCTCCCCCTGCCAGTGTGATACGCACTATTTAACTGTGTAATAGCCATATTGTGACTTGCTAAATCTCTCTATAAGTTAGCTGGATAAATAAGACCTGCTGTAGTTAGCTGGATAAACATGTCCTGCAACTATTAGATAGCCAGGTATATTCAGTGGTGCAGCCATGCCACTGAATATCATGGACAAGTTAGCTGGATACGTTTATCTAGCTAACTTGCTCAACTGGATAAGCGGCTGAATATTGACCTCTGTAAATTATTTTGTTTGCAAGATATTCAACTCCTAGAACACAATATACTCTTAAAAGAAAAACTGAAAAACATTTGGCACTGTGAAGATTTATTGACTCATGCACTGCTGACTAAATAGGTATCATGTTAAGAAGGAAAATGCGAAACAATGCCTCTTACTTGTAGTGTCACCTTGGTATGAGTGAATCAAAAACTGATTCTAGATAATTTGAAAAGCTTTCTAATCCACTAATTGCAACTCCATGTACTTCACCACAAATGTGATTACCACATCTACTACAATCACTACAGTTTCTGAGTTGCTATTTGGCACTCATTAGCTGAAACTGCCATTCACCTATAAATTATGAAATGCATACAATTATGTGTTATCACTGTTTCAAACGATTATTACACTGTATGTTTTCAAGATAATGGCAGACAACACTCCATGATGAATTATAACTCTATGTCTGTCATATATTCTATTCTTCTAAAAACAACCTCAGAAGGAATTTACTGCAGGGATAGTAACTTGTTAAGAGAAGAGCCTTGGACCAATGTTAATCAAATAAAAAAATCCCAGCAAGACACTATATTTTACAGAGAATTTTAAAAGTGGGAGTAAAATAATTATATGAGGGTGTTTAAATAATTCTTTTAAACATAAAAATAACCCAAAATGAATCTTAATTCAGAATTCTTATTTGATAACTGTGCTCTCAGGATCAAAATCAGTAAAAGTATTGCCAAAAATAAGTATAACCAAAAGTACTAAACCCAGCCCACTGAATGGGGAACAACTCTCAAATTCTTGCCCCCTGGCTTCTACAGACTACATCACTGGTACAAAAGCAAACTTCATACCCAGCAAAAAAAAAAAAAAAAAAAGACTGCAATAATGTGGTAGTTTTTTGAGGGTTTCCATGCTTGAGAAACTGCTTGCAAATTGCAATCGCAAGTTTTCTTTAGTCTCTCAAGTGTGCTTCTGTGCATTAATGCTACTGGAATGCTCAAGTGTCTTGGGTATTCTCTGGCATCTGTCAGACACTTTGGTGATGAAAGATTGTATTCACTCAGTTATGTTCTTTGGGACCGCAGCATCTCAGTGGAACTTGGTGCTTTGATGCTGAGAATGACTTTTTACATTAGTTTCTGAAGAATGCTTTAGCTTCTTGGTACCCTTAGAACCTTTGTGCTATGAAATAACTTTGGCATAGCCACATTTTCCTGGTGTTGCTGTATCTGGAGACTACTTACACATTGAATATGCTCTCATGCTTTGATTGTGCATTCATGCCTCAAACAATTTTGGTATCTAAAGAGTGCTTGTCATCTCGTGAGCATTTCTGTGGTCTGATATAGCCTCAGTACAGCAGCACTTCGGGACATTTTTAGCACGGCAAGCTAATTTGTCACCCGGTGAGTATTTCAGCCTTGAGACAACCTTGTTGCCTCTTGTTTTCATTGGTGCTTGGTTCCATGATGATGATCTGTGCATCAAAAAGTTCTTTGCGATGCCTTAGGAGTACTTGATAATATCTCATGGAGTCTTCTTTCTCAAATGTATCTTATGCCTAAACACCTTAGCAGTAACATGCATCAATTATTCAAATGTGGCTTATGTTCTGTGACTCCTGGGTAACTGGGTTTTTAAAGTGTCCGAACCTCAGTGACTCTCTTGTGTAGGCTTACTGGATATCATGCAAGTTTATTATAAACTCATTTTGGATTTTCTCTAGTGACGTCACTTGTATCTCTTGTGGTTTCAGTTAAAAGATATTCCTAACCTTTGTTTAGATGAATCCTTTCTAAACTTTCACTTTCTTCCAAATCAAGAAGTGCTATGCAAGTGTGTGTGTGTGTGTGTGTGTGTGTGTCGGGGGTGGACAGCGCATATACATATGCTGTAGATAGATGATAGGGATGTGCCCAGTTTGTTCATTCAGTCCATAGGTCACCTCATTTCATTAGTTTAAAAAAAATATTCATTTGTTTTCTATTAAAGTAAATGGGGGAAGCAATGCAGTCTATTCTGAGCTTCAAAATTGGGGATTTCTATTCAAACCCAAATGAAACTTGTGGGGAGACATCGTCAGAAGGAGGAAGAGAACTCCAGAGCATCGAGACTATGGCAAAGCAGCATCAAAATAATGGCATGAATAGCTTCAGGCACTGTAAAGGGACATCTGCCTTCTTGTCTCCAGATTGAAGAGCCCTAAACTCTTTAGCCTTTCCTCATATGGGAATTGGTCCATCCACTTTATAATTTTGGTCACTCTTCTCTGTACCCTTTCGAATTCTGCTAGTTTTTTTTTTTTAGATGCAGTGACCAGAACTGCACACAATACTCAAGATGTAGGCACACAATGGAGTGATGCAGAGGCATTTTGATAATCTGTTTTATTTTCCATTCATTTCCTAGCATTCTATTTGCTTTCTTGTCAGCCGCTGAGTAGAGGATTCCAACATACTATCCATGATGATGATGCCCAGATTTTTTTCCTGGGTGGTGATTTCCAAAGTGAAACCTTGCATTGTATAGCTTTGGGTTGCTCTTCCCTACATGCATCACTTTGCACTTGTCTACATTAAACGTCATCTGCCATAGGATACCCAATCTTATAGTCTTGCAAGGTTGTGTTGCAATTATTTATAAACCTCTGGTGATTTAATAACTTTGAATAATTTTGTTTCTTCAGCAAATTTGATCACCTTATTCTTTATTCCCATATCTATGTCCTTTATGGTGAATTTTAAAAGCCCAGCAAGCATCAAAATCGAGAGATGCGAGCAGAAGTCAGGCTCGCATGCACCCACAGAATTTTAAAGGCTGTCCACATGCACGTGTATTTCCCACTGTGCGCACATCTCATATGATTTCAAAAAAGGGTGTGCTCTGGGCATTGTCTAGGCAGGGCTTGGAAATTTCAGGGTGTGAACAAAAGATATACATATAAATACTATTGTGCCCTGGCACGTGCCCAGGTCCATTGCCACACAAGTTTACTTCTGCTATGGAGGAGGTAAGCTGTAAAAAATAAACAAAAAAACCTCAGCATTTTTGGAGGGATTTAAAGGGTCTGAGATACCTTGGGGGGAGTGCAGAATATTGAACCTGGGGAGGTCTGGAGGACCTAGCTCGGCCTCGTACCTGGGTTAACTGTTGGACAAACTGGTGAAACTGGTCATAGCAGGAACAGTTTTAAGATACCCTGACTTACATGGCAGAATCAAGATTTACATGCCTAGGTGTGCACCAATTTAAAATTAGGCACTCGTGTGCATGCTCAGGCTATTTTATAACATGCATAAGAACATAAGAAAATGCCATACTGGGTCAGACCAAGGGTCCATCAAGCCCAGCATCCTGTTTCCAACAGTGGCCAATCCAGGCCATAAGAACCTGGCAAGTACCCAAAAAACTAAGTCTATTCCATGTAACCATTGCTAATGGCAGTGGCTATTTTCTAAGTGAACTTAATAGCAAGTAATGGACTTCTCCTCCAAGAACTTATCCAATCCTTTTTTAAACACAGCTACACTAACTGCACTAACCACCCTGCATATGTGCGTGCAAGTTATAAAATCACCATGTCCCTGGGCATGCACCAATATGCACCCACACGTTGTCTAAATTAATATGTTAAAACATGGAGGTCCTAGGACAGATCCTGAGGCAATCCATTATTCACCTTTCTCCATTGAGAAAATTGACCATTTAGTCCTACTCTCTGTTTTCTATCTTTTACCCATTCTCAATTCACAACAGAACATTGCCGTGTAACCATGACTTTTTAATTTCCTCAAGAGTCTCTCATGAGGTACTTTGTCAACTGCTTTCTGAAAATCCAGATACATTATATCAACTGGTTCATCTAAATCTAAATGTTTATTCACGCCTTCAAAAAAATGTAGCATATTGGTGAGGCAAGACTTTCCTTGGCTAAATTCATGTTGACTTTGTTCCATTAAACTATGTCTAATTATGTTCAGTAATATTTTTTATTTAGAATATTTTCAACCATTTTTTCTGGCACTGACATCAGGCTCTCCAGTCTGTAGTTTCCCAGCTCACCTCTGGAACCCTTTTTTCAGATATTGGCATTACATTGGCCACCCTCCAGTCTTCAGGTACTGTAACTGATTTTAATGATAGTTTACAGATTACCAACAGTAGGTCTACAATATCATTTTCAGTTCTTTCAACACTCTGGGATGTATACTATCTGGTCTAGGTGATTTGCTACTCTTTTTAGTTTGTCAATTTGCCCTAGTACATCTTCCAGGTTCACTGGGATTCGTTTCATTTCCTCTGAATCATCACCTTTAAATATGACTTCTGGTATGGGTATCTTCCTCAATAAAGTCTGAAGCAAATAATTAATTCAATCTTTCCACTATGGCCTTGTCCTCCCTTAGCACTCCTTTTACCCCTGAATCATCTAATGGCCCAAATGATTCCCTCGCATGCTTTTTATATCAAATATGTCTGAAAAAGTGTTTATCATTAGTTTTTGCTTCCACAGCAAGCTTCTTTCCAAATTCTGTTTTTGCCTTCCTTATTAATGCTTTTCATCTAACTTGCCAGTACTTATGCTGTTTCCTGTTTTCTTCATTTAGATCCCTTTTCCATTTTTTGAAGGATGTTCTTCTGGCTAAATTGCCTCTCTCACCGAACCTTTTAACCATTCCAACAGTTGTTTGGCCTTCCTTCCATCTTTTTTAATGCATAGAAGTCATCTGGTGTGGGCTTCCAATGTGGTATTTTTAAACATTCATTCCAGATATAAATGCATGACCTTGGCAGCTACTCCTTACAGTTTTTCCTAATCATTTTTCTCATTTTATCATAATCTCCCTTTTGAAAGTTAAATGCTTTTTCAGTAGATTTCCTTAGTATCCTCCCTCCAATTATGAAGTCAAATGTGATCATAGTATGATCATTAATGCTAAGTGGCCCTAACAACATTACCTCTTTTACCAAATCATGTGTTCTACTAAGGATTAGGTCTAAAATAGCTCCCTCCCTCATTATTTCTTCTACCAGCTTCTCCATAAGCAATCACTTATTTTATCTAGAAGCTTTATATCCTTAGCATGTCTGATGTGACATTTACCTAGTCAATACTGGGGTAATTGAAATCTTCTATTATTATTGTGTTGCTACTTTGTTAGCTTCCCTAATTTCTGTTAGCATTTCATCATCTGTCTGTTCATTCTGGCCAGGTGGATGGTAGTATACCCTCACTGTTATTCTATTCCCCTTCTCACAAGGAATTTATATCCATAAAGATTCTACAGTTCATTTTGTTTCCATTAGATCTTTCATCCTGTTTGTCTTTATGCCCTCTTTAATATATAATGCCACTCTTCCAACAATTTGATCCATCCTATCATTGCAATATAATTTGTTCCCTGGTATCACAATCTCCCATTGGTTAACCTTTTTCTATCAGGTCTCTGAGATGCCAATTATATCCATCTCATCATTAGGTGCTATGCATTCTAACTCGCCCATCTTATTTTTTAGACAAAATAACAAAATCTTAGCTGATCTATCAGGTATCCAATGAGGCTTTGGTATTGGGATCCAGCCTCTGGTCAGGTCTTGGCTTCTGGCCTGGGCCCCAGCCAAGGCCCAACCCAGCCTCCTGGTTGGGTTGCGGCACTGGACCTGGAAAAAAAACCTCCCAAAAATGAACTGAAAACAAAAACACATTTTTTTCTCCTGTACATCCCTATCACATATTTGGTCTTTTTTATATAATACATTTGCCTATTTTTGAGTCAGAAACAAATTTCCACTTCCTTTATCAATCTTATTGCAGGAGAAAAAAGTCTCAAGCTCTGCTTTTGGTATTCTATAAATAATATTTAAAAAGTTTTAAATCACAGTCCAAAAGGCATCTTAGTAAAAAATAAAGTCTTTCAAATGCAATAAAGCACTTATCATGTCTATCCAAAAGCAGTAAATCTTCCCACAACCAACAGCCTGCTTCTGCGGCTTCCATAGATTGCTTCAGTTTATCTACTGCATGTATCTGACCCAAAACAAATAATTTTAATTTGCAAAAAAGTAAACTTTAAAAAGAGGGTTATGATTAGGGAATAATGGCATAATAATATAAAGGTTATGATTATGGAATAGCTGCATAATAATATAAATGGGACAGCCCTGTGGAGGAGTAGCTTGGTGGTTAGAACAGAGGGCTGAAAACCAGGGAATCCAGAGTTCAAATCCTGCTGATGTCTCTTATGAACTTAGGCCAATCATTTCACATCCTGCCTTGCTCTTGCTACAAATCTGGGCCTTGATTTACTAAGGCATTTCTTCCATTCTGTGTCTATGGGAAAAATGCTTCACAAAAGCAGGCCCTTAAACTTTAAGCCCTGGGGGACAGGGTAATACCTACAGAACCTGAATGGAACTTGCCTTGTGCTACCAATGAAAAGGTGTGAGCTAAAATCTAAATGCTAATTTCGACCTTTCTTATTTATGGTTAGTTTGGTTTATCCCTTGTTCCATGTAAACCGGCCTGATATGAATCCCATTCATGAAGTCCGGTATAGAAATATTTTTAAATAAATAAATAAATTATATTGCATATATGAATGCCTTATGATATGAAAGAAGGATTAAGAATTTGTCTCACTATTTTAGCATTGGCTGAAATTATTAGAATAATACTCCTTATAGAAAGGCATGTTGGTTTATGGCTCATGAGAAGGTAATTTCATAACTGGGAACATTTGGGTAAAGACTGCGCACGCATTTTAGGTGCAGATTTTCAAAGTGAACTTATGCAAACTTATGGTAATTGGGTAATTGGGCCAGTATGCACAAAGCTCCAATTGATCACTCTTACATCTCCTCTTCGGATGGCATAACTTGTGCAAGTAAACTTACATACTGTATGTACTTTTTATGTTCCAATACCATCACCACCACAATGCATCTCCCCAGTTCACGTAAAAGTATACATGCAAAAAGCCCTGGGCTATTTACCACAGTCATTTATGTGCAGAAAACCTGGTTTATGTATGTAAATGACTTTGAAAATTCCATCTAAGGGGGAAATTTTCCATCTATCCACAATTGGGGCAAAGTCTGCAGGAGCTTTTTACTCATAGACTTTTCACTAATTGTGTATGTACTTTCACTTTGAAACTCACTCTGAATACAAAATACCTGCAGACATTTGCACCTGGATTTTGCACAGGTTCATAGAAAAGTATGTAAACAGATTTGAAAATGCATTATTTTTCTCCCCCAACCTAAACTTGACCCACTCCCCAGAACACCACTTCTCAATGTAGCCACATGCGTCATGGAACATTGTGCATATTTTTAGCCATATTGAGAGAGGTCAGTTTTTAGATGAGCAATTTATGTTCATAAATCACTATTTACTCGTGAAAATTGCTTTGAAAATTGCCTTCAAAGTATCACATAAGCAAGTTAATTAAGCCCAGGTGTGAAGTCATTATCTTGTTTATTATAGGGTACCACTGACACGGAAAATGTGTAAACTGCACGCACCCCAACATATAATTCACTACTCTACAAAAATATCTAGCTTTCCGTCTCAAAAATGACAGCATATCCAAAGCTACAGTATATTGTTTCTGGTCAAGCTACAATATATCAGTACTAACAGTCATGTTGGCTATTTATTTCACAGGTCTGTGTGTCAAGGCTGTAGATAAATGTGAGATGAAATGGCAAAGAGCTCAGTCTTAAAAGCTCTTAGATATAATGCAGTAATCTAATTCTGATTTAGATGATTTAGTTCCTGATGATTTGAAGATAGAGAGGTCCATATTCAAAGGCGACATGGAGCAGCTGGTCCTAGAACCACCAAGTGGACTAGTTACGTTAGATGTAGTCCTCAATGGAATGCACATAATGGTGCAAAGGGTTTACTGTGATGGGGGGCCACTAAACAATAGCAATCAAAATGCAATTACATTTGATATAATCACTGGAGGAAGAACTTTAAAAGGTGAAGTTTAAAAGCCCGGTGTGCACCAAATAAGGGAGATGTGCACACATGTCGGGCTGGGGCAAACCAAGTGAATTTTTAAAAGCTCTTGAAATGTGTGCGGTCTCCTGTGGTGCGCACATCTCATTCATTTGCACAAAGGGGCATGGTCTGGGCAGAGACTGGGTGGGGCATGGGCATAGCCAAGCGATGGGTACATAAATATTTATGCACCCCAGCATGCACAAAGGACCTCCTGCTGCGTATCTTTACTTCTAGGGATGAAGTGTTTAAGTTTAAAAAAGTTAAAAAAAAAAAAAGTAGAGAGAGCTGAGTGGTTTAAGGAGTCTGGGCCAAGTGGGTGGAATGCAGGCTATCAAACTAGAGAGATTGGAAGGACCTAGCCAGTAAGTGGGTGGTGAAAGAACTGGTAAAAGTGGGAATGGCATCGGCATACACCTCTTTAAAAATCCTCCGACTTGCACAGTAGAAGTGGGATTTGTGCGCCCACTTAAAATTGTGTGCACATGTGCACACAGCTAGGCTATTTTATAACATGCACATATATATGCATGCATATTATAAAATGGCTGCATCCCTGGGCACGGGCCAACACACGCACACCCGCACGCCCGTTTAAAAGTTACTGTCTGTGTAAAACTACTGCAATAGCATATAACTTCAAAAAGGAAGACTATGGTTATTCTGTCTCCACTATGTGTTTCCTACGCACAGCTTTAACAGATAGCTTAACTAGGTCCTTACTCGCAGACAGAGGAGGCTGCTTCCTCAACCCTATACTTTATTAACATGTAAAGCAAATAAGAGTCTTACTGTGCATAAACTAAAGATTACAATGATTGGCATAGTGTGGGCCACAGAAATAAGGATAGGTAAAATGAAAATAATGATGCAGGGTTGGCCAGCTTAGCTGCCAATTCACATTTACTTCTAAAATTCACTTTAGGTACCCAGATTGTGCCTGCAACTTTGTAAACTCCTCCCCCGCATCTCTTTACTGAGCTGTAATGACATGCAGAGAGCCTCATGAATAGCAGACTCTGTTCTATTTACACCAGTGTTAACTGCACTGTTTCTTCACTAACCTGATGAAGGGAGCATGGGGGGGGGGGGGGGGGGGGGAATCTGATCATTAAGATATGTGAATTGGAATCGTTTCCGATTCCAATTCACATCGCTGGGTAAATATACACAAATGATACACCCATGTATCTTTAATTCAAATTTTGAAAAGATATGAGAGTAGATTTTACAGGCGTGATTTAGATGCATTTACCCCCCCCCCCATTAGTTGGCTTTCGCTCGTGTAAGTCATGGGATTTTATAACATGAGTGTGGCAATGAACTAACCAGTTTTACCAATTAGTCTACCGCTTCACCCATTCCGCCTGCAGCTCGTGAAAACCCTCCTGGCTCTTCAGCTTGAAGTTCTCTGCCCATTTTACCCAGACCCCCACCCAGTCATTTTTTTCAATTTTAAGATGTTTATAATCACTTATTCCAGATATTGAACTTGAGTAAATATACGGTGCCAAATTTACATGTATAAATTGCTTATAAAATAGCAACGTACATAAATGTTGGCACCTCCCCTTTTTACACATGCAAATTAACTCATGGACCCCGATTTACATGTGCAAGTTGAGATTTCTAAAATAGCTAATACTCATTTATGGCATTTTATACGCGTAAATGCTATTCTCTACGCCCTCAACTTCTAACAATGCATCTTGAAATGTACATAGCCATTTTTTAAAGCCTTAATCTTCCTTAATGATTCAAAGTTTGAGGTGGGTATGGTAGTTCTCAATGGGATCTTTAGCCTCGGGTGGCTCCAAAGCAGCTGTGCCTCTTTGTCTGTAACAAAATTAGCGCCACAGCCCGGGCTGTTGTGGACTCCAGGATCACGTCTTTATCGCTAGGAAATAAGCTGTCCTTGGAGAGTTGTTAAAAGCATCTCCTTTAAAAAAAAAAAAAAAAAAAAAAAAAAAAACAAATCATCCAGCGATCTCAGATGATTGTTTCGAGTGTTCAGTCAACACCCGAGGAATGCTGACTGTCAGATGAGTCTCTCAGCACAGGCTCCAGTGCAACGAATTTGTCCATGAGTTCTATTACAACAGGCTTCACGGGGGAGAGGGGGTAAACCCTTCTCTTATGCATTTGCTTCGCTATTCAATTTGAAAGAAAGACAAAATGAAATTCAGCAGCACTTAAGTTTCCACAATTAATTCCCTAATTACTATTTTGGGACCAAAAGGAAAAACTTTCCCATCCTTAAAACATACCATTTGGCTGCAAATCTGCTCAGCCAAACATCATCTTGCCTCTCTTGACTGATTTGTTATTTAAAAAAAAAAAAAAAGTCAGTGAAATTTGTAAAGTCAATGAACACAAAGCTTGCCTAAGGTGTTTCTGGATTGTTCTTATCAGAAAGGGCTACTGTGGATGCCTGATCCCTCATCTTTTATAATTTAGTCTGTTAGTACGTCAAACTTTTAATAAGCATCAGTTTAAGGTATCCATTGGTCATAAAACTGTGTTGTAAGGTATAAGCCGATGGCAGGAATTTTAAGGTCCATTTCTTTTCTACATAATTAGTCCTTATTTTGTTAATGGTCTTCCAACAATTGCATTTTAAGATACTTAAAATCTTAAGCGTGTGACAGAGTCTGGTCACTAGCAATTTGTCCTTGTAAAGACTGTAAGGATTTTCATTTAACCTCTATTGTTGGGATATGGGCAGTGATGATATTGCAGTGGTTCAATGGTGGGATTGATATTATCTATTAAGGGATCTATGTCTGAAAATCATTTTTGGAGGACAGTAGGGCACAGGCTCTTCCCTGGTCTTTGTTCAGTATCCTTCTGAGTGATACTAAAGATTAAGACATGATCACTAAGGACTGAATTTTAAAAGCATTGCTCCCACTAAAAAAATACCATATTTGTGAGCATGTGAGTCACGTGAGAGTGACACATATTTTAAAAGCCGGAAGTTAATCACATATATACACATGAGCGAATAGCAAAAAAGAAGTGGAGTTAGGGGTGGAGTTAGGGGTGAAGCCAATACAGAATTATGAGTAACTCCATATTTTAAAACAAGAGGCCGCAGCTTAATTTTACTACTGCTCCTAATGAGGAGTAAATCTGCAGAGCTCGCATTTTTGAGCTTACATGACAGGGTGAGGGGTCTGGATCAACTGGGTGGGGGGGAGGGGCAGGATCAAGAACCAGAGGGCTCCTGGTAACCTTGACATTGACTGGTGAAACTGGTGGACTCATTGGAAAAACTGGGAATGTCCCTTGCAAGAGCATGTTTTAAAATCCGCTTACATACACACATTAAAGCCAGAAAAGTCGTATGGAAGATGCGCAAAGTGGGGCGGATTTTAAGAGCCCTGCTCGCCTAAATCCGCCCAAATCCGGGCGGATTTAGGCGAGCAGGGTCCTGCGCGCCGGTGAGCCTATTTTACATAGGCCTACCGGCGGGCGCAGAGCCCCGGGACTCGCGTAAGTCCCGGGGTTTTCGGAGGGGGGCGTGTCGGGGGCATGTCGGGGGCGGGACCGAGCACAGCGGTGTTTTCGGGGCGTGTCGGGAGCGTTCCGGGGGCGGGCTCGGGGGCGTGGCTACAGCCCAGGGCGGTCCAGGGGCGTGGCCGCGCTCTCCGGACCCGCCCCCAGGTCGCGTCCCAGCGCGCTAGCGGCCCGCTGGTGCGCAGGGATTTACTTCTCCCTCCGGGAGGCGTAAATCCCCCGACAAAGGTAAGTGAGGGGTTTAGACAGGGCCGGGCGGGTGGGGTAGGTAGGGGAAGGGAGGGGAAGGTGAGGGGAGGGCAAAGGAAAGTTCCCTTCGAGGCCGCTCCGATTTCGGAGCGGCCTCGAAGGGAATGGAGGTAGGCTGCGCGGCTCGGCGCGCGCCAGCTATACAGAATCGATAGCCTTGCGCGCGCCGATCCCAGATTTTAGCGGATACGCGCGGCTACGCGCGTATCTACTAAAATCCAGCGTACTTTTGTTGGCGCCTGGAGCACCAACAAAAGTACGCCTATTTGCGGTATTTGAAAATCTACCCCTATGTGTGTAAATGCGCGCATGAATTAAAATTTCAGCATATCTCCACCTGTGCACCCACACACACTCATTTTAAAATTGGCCTGTGCACTTCCACCCTTATATTCAGTGGTGAATGGCCAAAGACACCTGGATATATGAATAGTGAGAGTATTGCTTAAAGTAATAGGATGAATGAGAACCTCTAGAGGGAGCTCCCTTAGGACTTTATAAGGTGATATTCAAGAGTTTTAGCAGGGAGATTCAGGCAGAGCCACTAGGGGGCTGATGAAGACCGGAAGTGCCTTTCTTCCTGGAGGGTGCTTTCCCCCTCTAGCAGAAGGGCACAAAGGACTGAACTGGGTAACCCCACAAGGGGAAATTCCAAGATGTTTGAGGGAAGCTCATTGGAATGAGGAGAGAATTGGCAATAGTTGGGAGGAGTCTATGTTGTTAACAACTGGCGTAAAAGGTTTTATGGAAACAATAGAACTGGATGGATGGGTCACCACTGGGAAGTGGTATGGAGATGCCAGTGGTGAAATCTAAATGTTTTTTGGAAGAAGAATGTTTTGTTGTTGCTGTTCATGTTACTGCTACTTCAGTGCTATAAGAGCCTGTGAACGTTTGATTTAATCAGTGAATTTTGATATTGTTCAACTCTGACTGATGGAAACACCAAAAATAGTAACATAATAACAGCAATGACAGCACATAAAGTGGTCCTTCAGGTCTGCCAAACAAGCAGCTTATGGTAGTAAGTGCCACATCATGTAGGTTACCCTCATACGTTCTGTAAAAGTTAGTAACTGCCGCACTGTGCAGGTTACCCCCTATTCATTCTGTTAAAAGTAACAGTTGTCGTATCATGCAGGTTACCCCCTCGCGATCTGTTAATTATACTTACAGCTGTGCCATGCATGTTTTCCCCATGTATTCTGTTAAAGTTATTAACCGCTAGTTGTACAGTTTCCTTTCCAATGGAAAAGGTTTGATATTTGTGCATCATTAATAACGTTCAGGAATCTGAAGGTCTATATTATATCTCCCCTGATCCTCCTCTCCTCCAGGATATGTATATATTTAGATCCTTCAGCCTCTATTCTTAGGTCTTCCATAACACACCCCACACCATTTTGGTCACCTTCCTCTGGAAATTTTCCATCCTGTCTCTATCCTGTTTGAGATATGGTCTCCAGAACTGAACACAGTACTCCAGGTTAGGGATGTGAATCGTTTTCCATATCGTCTTAATGATAGAAATCGTGTGCAGGGCAAGAAAATCGTCTTAGGCACGATTTTTTAGTTAAAAAATCGTTAAAAATCGTTTTTTCCGATTAGTGCGCACTAACTCGAGTTAGTGCGCACTAACGGGAGTTAGTGCGCACTAACTGGGAGTTAGTGCGCACTAACTGAAAATGATACAATTTGACACTTTTCAGGTCAGTTAAGGTCAGTTTAGGAATGAATATGTATTCCTATTGGCTGCCCTCTTATTTATTCATGTTACCAAGTTTCCTACTGACAGTATATGGGGGATGGGAAATGGAAACAGTTGGTAGCTTGACAAAACAAGTAATGTGATCAGTCAATGTGACTAGAACTTGTGCCCTAACCCTGATACCAGGGGTATTGTGATCTTCCTGCACACAGTGCCCTATCCCTATTAATACCAGGAGTGTTGTGATCTTCCTGCACACAGTGCCCTATCCCTAATACCAGGGGTGTTGTGATCTTCCTGCACACAGTGCCCTATTCCTGATACTGGGGGTGTTGTGATCTTCCTGCACACAGTGCCCTATTCCTGATACCGGGGGTGTTGTGATCTTCTTGCACACATCCCGATATCAGGGATAGGGCACTGCATGCAGGAAGATCACAACACTCCTGGTATTAATAGGGATAGGGCACTGCATGCAGGAAGATCACAACACTCCTGGTATTAATAGGGATAGGGCACTGCATGCAGGAAGATCACAACACCCCTGGTATCAGGGATAGGGCACTGTGTGCAGGAAGATCACAATACCCCGGAGGAGTGAGGGTCAGGCAGCTCCCCCCTGTCTGTGAAGCCAGCCTCTCACTAGTAATGCAGGGAGGGAGCTGTCTCAGACTTCACCATCCTCCCCCCCCCCCTTACCCACACACCATTCACTAGCTGGGACATGGGGGAAGTCAGGAGTGAGGGTCAGGCAGCTCCCCCCTGTCTGTGAAGCCAGCCTCTCACTAGTAATGCAGGGAGGGAGCTGTCTCAGACTTCACCATCCTTCCCCCCCCCTCACCCACACACCATTCACTAGCTGGGACATGGGGGAAGTCAGGAGTGAGGGTCAGGCAGCTCCCCCCTGTCTGTGAAGCCAGCCTCTCACTAGTAATGCAGGGAGGGAGCTGTCTCAGACTTCACCATCCTCCCCCCCCCCCCTCACCCACACACCATTCACTAGCTGGGACATGGGGGAAGTCAGGAGTGAGGGTCAGGCAGCTCCCCCCTTTCTGTGAAGCCAGCCTCTCCCTAGTAATGCAGGGAGGGAGCTGTCTCAGACTTCACCATCCACCCCCCCCCCCCTCACCCACAAAACCATTCACTAGCTGGGACATGGGGGAAGTCAGGAGTGAGGGACAGGCAGCTCCCCCCTGTCTGTGAAGCCAGCCTCTCACTAGTAATGCAGGGAGGGAGCTGTCTCAGACTTCACCATCCTCCCCCCCCCCTCACCCACACACCATTCACTAGCTGGGACATGGGGGAAGTCAGGAGTGAGGGTCAGGCAGCTCCCCCCTGTCTGTGAAGCCAGCCTCTCACTAGTAATGCAGGGAGGGAGCTGTCTCAGACTTCACCATCCTCCCCCCCCCCTCACCCACACACCATTCACTAGCTGGGACATGGGGGAAGTCAGGAGTGAGGGTCAGGCAGCTCCCCCCTGTCTGCGAAGCCAGCCTCTCACTAGTAATGCAGGGAGGGAGCTGTCTCAGACTTCACCATCCACCCCCCCCCCCCTCACCCACACACCATTCACTAGCCATGGGGGAAGTCAGGAGTGAGGGTCAGGCAGCTCCCCCCTGTCTGTGAAGCCAGCCTCTCACTAGTAATGCAGGGAGGGAGCTGTCTCAGACTTCACCATCCTCCCCCCCCCCCCCCACCCACACACCATTCACTAGCTGGGACATGGGGGAAGTCAGGAGTGAGGGTCAGGCAGCTCCCCCCTGTCTGCGAAGCCAGCCTCTCACTAGTAATGCAGGGAGGGAGCTGTCTCAGACTTCACCATCCACCCCCCCCCCCCTCACCCACACACCATTCACTAGCCATGGGGGAAGTCAGGAGTGAGGGTCAGGCAGCTCCCCCCTGTCTGTGAAGCCAGCCTCTCACTAGTAATGCAGGGAGGGAGCTGTCTCAGACTTCACCATCCTCCCCCCCCCCCCTCACCCACACACCATTCACTAGCTGGGACATGGGGGAAGTCAGGAGTGAGGGTCAGGCAGCTCCCCCCTGTCTGCGAAGCCAGCCTCTCACTAGTAATGCAGGGAGGGAGCTGTCTCAGACTTCACCATCCTCCCCCCCCCCCCTCACCCACACACCATTCACTAGCTGGGACATGGGGGAAGTCAGGAGTGAGGGTCAGGCAGCTCCCCCCTGTCTGTGAAGCCAGCCTCTCACTAGTAATGCAGGGAGGGAGCTGTCTCAGACTTCACCATCCTCCCCCCCCCCCCTCACCCACACACCATTCACTAGCTGGGACATGGGGGAAGTCAGGAGTGAGGGTCAGGCAGCTCCCCCCTGTCTGTGAAGCCAGCCTCTCACTAGTAATGCAGGGAGGGAGCTGTCTCAGACTGGTATCAGGGTTAGGGCACTGTGTGCAGGAAGATCACAACACTCCTGGTATTAATAGGGATAGGGCACTGTAAGAGATGACTGTAGTAGATTGAATAAAGATCTGATGTTTCTGCTCTCCTCACACCAAACAAAAACAACACACAAGCAGAGAAGCCCTTCTTACAAAGCTGAGCTAGTGAGTTAAGTAGGAGGAAAAGTAAACATACTGGTGCCAGTGTGGCTACTTAAAAAATACACTTACCAACAATCAATTACATATATTTGAACTGTGTACAGTTCCAGCCAGGACCACCTTTCTAAAATGCACAGTGATTGGCAAATTCAACATGCACTAGCATTTCAGGTGCCTGCTAACAAAAATAATAAACAAACAAGTTCTAGTCACGTGAGTGCTGATCATTACATTACTTTTTTTGTCAAGCTTCCAACTGTTTCCATTTCACATCCCCCCAACCATATTGGTAACATCAATAGATAAGAGCACAGCCAGCCAATAGGAATACATACATACATATTCATTCCTAAGTGACCTTTACTGACCTGGGAAGTGTGAACACTCTGTTTCATTTTCTGTTGGTGTTCGTTAGTTTCCAGTTCCATTTCCCATCCCCCCCAACCATCACCTCAGTGGTAACCTTGGTAATATCAATAGATAAGAGGGCAGCCAGCCAATAGGAACACATATTCATTCCTAACTGACCTTCAGTGACCTGGAAAGTGTTTATTTGTATCATTTTCAGTTAGTGCGCACTAAATCGAGTTAGTGCGCACTAACGGGGAGTTAGTGCGCACTAACTCGAGTTAGTGCGCACTAACACGATTTAACGATTTTTAACGATAAATCGTTAGAATTTCTATTGTATCGTGTTCTATAACGATTTAAGACGATATAAACATTATCGGACGATAATTTTAATCGTTGAAAAACGATTCACATCCCTACTCCAGGTGAGGCCTCACCAAGGACCTGTACAAGGGTAATATCGCCTTCTTTTTCCTGCTGGTTATTCCTCTCTCTATGAAATCCAACATCCTGGATTTACCTACTGCCTTGTGACATTGCTTTGCTGTTTTCAGCTTGATGGACATATTCACCCCAAGATACCTCTCCCAGTCTGTGCATATTAATCATTCTCTCCCAATAGCATACAGCTCATTTGAATTCTTGTACCCCAGGTACATGACTTTGCACTTCTTGGCATTGAATCTCAGCTGCCAAATCTTCAACCACTTTTCAAGTTTATTTAAATAGCTTTTCATTCTCTCTACTCCTTCAGGCATGTCCACTTTGTTGCAGGTCTTAGTATCATCTGCAAAAAGTCAAACTTTTCCTTCTAGCTCTTCTGCAATGTCGCTCATGAAGATATTAAACAGAACTGGTCCCAAAATTGATCCTTGAGGCACACCATTCTTTCTTCAGAGCAGGTTTCATTTACCATTTCACATTGTCTCTTGTCAGTTAACCACTCCACCACCTTGGTGTCCACTCCCATTTTATTCATGAGCCTCCTATGCAGGACCAATATGAAAAGCTTTGCTGAAATCCAAGTGCTCTTCCCTGATCCAATTCTCCAGTCATTCAATCAAAAACAATCATTCAATCATTCAATCAAAAACAATCATTCAATCAGAAACAATCAATCAGATTTGTCTGACAGGACCTTCCCCCGGTGAATCCATGTTGCTTCAGTTCCAGAAACCCACCAGACTGTAGATAGTTTACCATCCTCTCCTTCAGCAGAGTCTCCATTATTTTTCCCACCACGACGTGAAGCTAACCAGTCTGTAGTTTCCAACCTCCTCTCTGTTACTGCCCTTGTGAAGTGAGACCACAACCATTTTTCAGTCTTGCAGCACCACTCCTTTTATCCAGGGATCTATTGAGCAGGACTTTCGGCAGACCCGCCAGCACAGCTCTGAGCTCCCTTGGTTTCACGGAACAAACATTTTGTTTTGTTGAAGACGACTTTGCTTGTGAAAGCTGCCTTTATCTCAAGATGTGGCTCCGAAAGTGGCATCCCACAGTGCAAGGAAGGAGTGGGAATGCAATCAAGGAGGTCACAAAGGGGAAAGAAGTGTGATACTGTGCTTTCCCTAGCCAGCATGATAAATACTAGGGGTGTGAATCGTGTGATCGATCGTCTTAACGATCGATTTTGGCTGGGGGGGAGGGAAATCTGATCGTCGTGTTTTTATTTTTTTAAAAATCATCAAAAATCGTAAATCGGGGGAGGGCGGGAAAACCGGCACACCAAAAAAAACCCTCACTATGTCATACAGGCGATGGTCATACGGGCGACGGTCGCCCGTATGACATAGTGAGGGCAAAGGTAGCGCCGGCGCCATTTTGAAGATTGGCAATACGGCCCGCGTGCAGGAGGTCGCTCCTGGACCCCCGCTGGACTTTTGGCAAGTCTTGTGGGGGTCAGGAGGCTCCCCCAAGCTGGCCAAAAGTCCCTGGGGGTCCAGCGGGGGTTCGGGGGTGATCTCCTGCACGCGTGACATCGGGAGCCAGGAACCAAAATGGCGCCGGCGCTACCTTTGCCCTGTCACATGATAAGGGCAAAGGGCCACTGGCGCCATTTCTCAACGCAGCCATGGCCAGAGAGCTGGAGATCACGTCGGGACCCCCCCCCCACTGGACCCCAGGTAATTTAAAACATTTGGGGGGGGGGGGTTCGGGAGGGTGGGGGATTTGTTTTAAAGGTTCGGGGTGGGTTTTAGGGTTTTTTTGGTTTGCCGGTTTTCCCGCGCCCTATTTAACGATACAATACAAATGCCCCTGACGATAAATCGGGGGCATTTGTATTGTATCGTGCACTCTAACGATTTTGGACGATTTTAAAATTATCTGACAATTTTAATCGTTCAAAAACGATTCACATCCCTAATAAATACTACACTTGCCTCTGTGCCAGGTCCACTACAATTTATGCTTGACCATCTATTTTTTGAGAACCAACGAGAAGCTAGTATGTAACTCTCAAACTGGCATCAGACATTCTCTCATTTTATGTGCCCTGTTGGGAAGGGGGGGACGGATGGACAGGATTACATAAGTATAAAATATTATAGGGGAGGATTCTGGGATCCCACCTAACAATGGATTCCTTTATCTTTGCGAACAAAGGTATATGATGCAATTTTTGGTAGACTGTAAACAAAATAAGAACTAGTTATGATCAAAAGAAATGGACCTTAAAATTCCTGATATCAGCTCATACCTTGCAAAACACTTTTGTAATCGATGAATAATTTACCTGTATTAGAAATGCAGAAGAGGAAGGGAAGGAAGACACAGGCTGTTCTTGCTTTTATACTTAGTTTCAGACTAACAAGGTTACTTTGACCTAGATATAGGCTAGATTTCTTGTCTTTTTGTTATTGAAATAGTAGTCAGAGAGAGAAGGGTTGATATTTCATTTCTAGACCGATATAGAAAAAATTGTGATTAGAATTTGCAAAACAAATATCCTTGGCAAAGACTACATTACTTTTCCCAATGTTCAGATCATTGCGTGCATTACCACGGTGCCTGATTGATGTTATCACTGTAAATAAAAACTAAAGTATTTCTTATATGTACTATTGATGTCCTTGTAAGAGAATGCATATGCCAGCAAGTATAGGTTGGGGGGAAAAGAGATGGGGAGAATTAAAAGAAGAGTTCCATACATTAAAGAGAAAATGTCTAACTAGCAGGAACTTATCTAAGAAATTATCCCCATATTGCAACCACAAGCACTGTCAATAAACTACAGATGTTCACTGTATAAATAGATAAAAATGTGATTATGATGGGTATTTCTACATAAGGCATTCACCCTACGGTGCATGTGTGCATCTGTTATATATAGCACTTGTAATTTTCAAGATAAATTGCAGGTTAGAGTTTACAGTATGCCTTCAAGAATAAATAGTAAAAGGGTACAGTCTTAAGGGATAAAAAGCATGATGAAATACTCTGAAAAAAAGTGTGAAAATAGATCAGCAAATATTTCCTCTTTCTCTCTTGTTATAAAGATTGGCCAATCCCAAATTTATGGTCAGTGGTTCTTGATCAGGCAAAATGCCTAGCAATTAATCTGTTTTACTTTGCTTTTTTTTTGTGATCCCACCAAGTAATTCACAAATTGTGATTCGTATTTCTTAGATAACAGTTCATGGTTCACATGATTTTGAGGAGCTTTTGCATGATTCATTTACTAAGGAGTAGGCCTCTTGAATTTATTTAGAGTAGGTGTATGCCCCTGGAATGTCCCTAACTTAACCAGTTAAATTCTAGCAATCTAACTTATTAGCTAGCTAGAATTTAGCCAGATATGTACTTAAATATTAATTTAGCAGCTTCACTTCTGAATGCTTTGAACATGGACCTCTGTGTATTGGATTTTTCTAGATGGTAGTTTGACCATTCAGAAAATGCAAACCAAAAAATATATTCTGGAGATCATGATGTGTAAATTTCCCATTTAAACATCTATGCACTAGGGATGTGGATTCATTTGAAATAAATGGGTAAAATGCAACAAGTGAGACCAATTTTGTTTCATTTGTGGATCCTAAAACAAAAGGGTGCCCATGAATTTAAACAAACATTTTCATCTCATTTGTTTGTTTCCTATTCAAGCCTAAGGCACATTCAAGTAGGGATGTGAATCATTTTTCTGATGGATGAAATTATTGTACGATATTTTCTCATCCGTCAGGTATCAGGGGTCCCCAAAAGCGATAGGAAAACCCCACGAAATTTGTGTGTGTTTTTTTTTATTGTTTTGGGGAGGGGCAGGAAGAAAGGGCACAGAAAAACAACCCCCAAACCCACCCCGACCCTTTAAATCAAATTATTTAGAATTCTCCACCCTCCTGACCCCCCAAAAACTTTTCTAAAGTACCTGTTGGTCCAGCTGGGATCCCGGGAGCAATCCCCCGCTCTCGGGCTGTCAGCTGCACTAATAAAAATGGCGCTGATGGCCCTTTGCCTTTACCATGTGACAGGGGCTATCGGTGCCATTGGCCAGCCCCTATCACATGGTAGGAGCAATGGATGGCCTGTGCCATATTTTAAGATGGTGCTGGCCATCCATTGCTCCTACCATGTGACAGGGGTCGGCCAATGACACCGATAGCCCCTGTCACATGGTAAGGGCAAAGGGCCATCGGCGCCATTTTGTTTACTGGCAGCCGACGGCCCGAGAGTGGGAGATCGCTCCCGGGACCCCCATTGGACCACCAGGTACTTTAGAAAAGTTTTTGGGAGGTCAGGAGGGTGGAAGATTCTAAATAATTCAATTTAAAGGGTTGGGGTGGAGTTTTTGTTTTTCCAGCTTGGGACAGCCGAAAGAAAAAGCATTCAGAATGATGGGAAATGAAGATTTCCTGCAGTTCTACGAACCCGATACCGGAAACAATTCCAGAACCAATTCACAACTCTACATTCAAGTCTATGGTTGTACTGAGCAAGCAAAAGGTACATATAGGGAATAACTGGTAACAGTAACAATCAGCTCTTGCCTGTGTGACTTAGCAGTCTCATCAGAGCTGAGGTGGGAGGTTGGCAAGGGGACCAGATTGAGGACAAGTCATGGTGAATTATCTTTTTACCTTGCCCATAGCTGCCATTTAGATAAAGTGACACTGATATAATCAGACTGAAAGCTCTGAGCACGTGTAAAGAAATTCCATTTGTTGAATTTTCCAGAGAAAGTTTAAAAAGCCCTTAAAATTAAAAAAGCATGCATTGGCATTGGCATTGGTAAAGAGTTTTTTTTTTTTTAAATTTCAGCTGTAGTCAGTGGTCTCAATCACTGTAATAGAAAGAAAGAGGCAGTGCCACTAGTTTCTATGTTGACTGGAGGCAAGATAGGAGATTAAAGCACTGCCAGTGAGTTTTGTGCCTGTCTGATACAGTGCAGTATGGTGCAGTGCAGTGAAGTGTAGTGAAGTTATCTGTACACAGATTGAAGAGAAGAACAGCTTGCTAGCCTTCATGGTTCTGTTTCTGATAGATTTTTTGAGTGTGCAAAAGAATTCAGTAGTGCACAAACATACCCTGTATGTGTGTGTGTGTGTGTGTGTGTGTATGTGTGCATGTTTGTGTGTGTGAGACAGATATATTTTTGCACACACTGTAAAGGATAGCCCAAGAAAGACACCATTAGCCACCATTAGCAAACTGCACCTAACTCAGCCTGGAAAGTTGGCTCTATGTTTGATAAGCACTAATGTGAACTAGATTGAGTGTGCATGAAAGAAATTCTCATTCACTACTACAGTGGTACTGTGATTGCTAATATAGTATCAATAAATCCTATTGTGATATCACAACTCCCAATAAGCACTTCAAATTCTATCATGTCATTGCAAGGAAAGGGCAGAGGAGGGAATGGCAGGGACAGACTGTTTTCTGCAGAGGCAGCCTAGCCTGTGAGAAGTATAAGCAGTTCTAGCAGCAGGAAGAAAAAAGGGCATCCTGCCCCTAAATTTAAAAGAAACCTTTTAGCTGCAAAAAGATGGAAGTCAGCTCAAGCCATAATACATGGAAATTTGGAGACCATGCACTACTATTGCCTGTTTTTGCCCTCTTGTTTTGGAGCAGAAGCAAAAGATGGGAGAGTCATCCAAGGCTTCATGTTATAACAGGGGAAGGACAAGGTCAGCAAAAATGAAATACCCAAGCCAGCAGTGCATGTCTCCTTGATTACTGCTTCTGAGGCAATGGAGGCAGTATTTTCAAGAACTGATAATGAAGAAGAATCTTGACTGAGATACCCAGAAGATATTGAGGAGCTAATGGATAAAGAAAATTTGGGAGCTCTAGTCAGCAGTGTCTTAGCCTCCAGTGAGATGATAGCAAATCCCAGAAAGAGCAGGCAATACAGGTAGAGTGATGCCCCTGGCATTTTTCTTCATGTTCCTCCCTCAACCTTAAGCCCAGTGCCCATATCAACACTGAAGGATGCAGAGAAGAGATCAAACAAGATATCCCTGGTCTAGAATTACTTAAAGGGAAGGATGACACACATTTTGCTCAGTATATTCACTGAAGTAAGACCATCAGTCAAAGGAGGGTACTAGGACATCTGACAAACATTGGCATGCAGCATCACCTGTAGAAGCAGCACCAGCTAGCATTGGCATCAGGGGAGGGTGGCAGTATTAGCCTGAGAACCCCCTCTGCTACTTAAAACAAAATTCAGAGGAAAGGGGTTAAAAAGGGGAAGTATTTTCCCCAAACTAATTCCACAGCCCCTTCCATCAGTCAGGGGACAGGCCAGCAGTTCCCTGCCATGCATTGCAGTGATAATGTGAGCTTTAAACATCTGCTGTACCTGTTAAGTCCCCAATTACAAAGTACCATCCAGGATTACACTTAGTAGTTATGGTATTCCCACCCTGTACAACCAATGCAATAGTCACATGCAGGTGCAGCTGGCTAAGGCAAAAGGGATTATCATGCATTTCATCAGCAACATCTTGACCAGCACAAATACTATGCATGCTTACCTCTCCCTGATGGCATGCTGGTGGGAGCTGGCTAAGGCACAAGCAGGCAGCAGCTCTAACAGGGACTGAGTGTCAAGGTGCAGGTGGGCTGTTCTGCACATCCAGGTGATGGATAGCCCTCATGCCTCATGCAATATCCTATAAACTATAAGAAGATGCTGGAGGGATGGCAGCCAGACTAGAGAGGCTGGAGTCTTTAAGAAGGTCTGCAAATAAGATAAGGGCTTTTGGGAAATCTATTGTTTTGCACACATGCTGAACCTGGCAGTGAGGGAAAATAGCAGGGCATTTTTATCAAATTCTGGAAAGTGGACAGCTTCTGATAAAATATGAGCATCAAAGATGAGTCTAGAAGTTTAGGGGTTCTAATTGATTCTAAGCTCACCCTTGATGCTCATCAGGGCCGGCACGTCCATTAGGCAAACTTAGGTGGTCGTCTATGGCACTGATCCTTAGGGGGCACCAAAGAGCAGCCAGGTGGTGCCACAAGCAGAGTTGCTCATGGCAAAGAGGAGTAGAGATTCATCGGACCACGAGCAGCGCGCTGCTTGCAGCCCTGAGAAGCATACAGTGGGTAGCACGAACGAGGTAGGAGGAGCCAGACAGAAGACCAGTGGGGGGTGGAATAAAGGGGGGCCATGGCATGGTGTGAATGGGGATGGGGGACGGGCACAAGGCAGAAGTTGTCTAGGGCACCTACTACCCTTGCAGCAGCCCTGATGCTCATATTTCATCAGTAGGTCAATGAAATACTTTCTATCAAACTGTCAACTTAAAATTTTGATGAAGTCTTGCCTTTTTTGTATTAGACTACTGTGATTCATAGTTAGTGGGTTTATCACTAAAATATGTATCTTGCCTGTAGTTGATCAAAAATGTGGCAGCCTGTGTTGTTTCAGTCATTCGTATTAGGGATCATATTACACCAATCCTGTATAACCTTCATTGGTTACCATTGATGTATAGATCTCAGTTTAAGATAGTTTGCATTATATTGATTCATGATCAAGGGCCAGGAATAACTTGCTGGGAAAGTTAAGAGATGTCCCAGAGCAATGGCCTTGTTTGATGAAAAAGGTATGCTTCTCAGAATCCCGTCTTTTAAGATATATAGATTAGTGAAAAACAGAAGGAATACTTTTAGCTGTATAGCTCCTATCCTCTGGTATTCTCTTCTAAAAGAGCTGAGTGCAAAGATAATTACCTCTGTTTCAGACAATCGTTAAAGGCATATTTAATTTATTTCAGAGAACTTTTGTCTATCATTTAGTAGAGGTTTTTGAATATAGGGTAACAGCTGTTATGTATCTGGTATTCAGATTTTTAAAAAATGTATTTAAATTGATTAATGCTGGCACTTATCCATGGACTAATGCCCTTCTCAAACTGTATTAACCATCTCCTATATTAAGATCATCACAAAGAGGCCTGCATGATGTCCCCTCTATTAGGTGGGTGAGCCAAGAGTGTGCCTTTGCAGTGATGGCCCTGCTCTATGAAACTCCTTCCCAATGGAATTGTGTTTATATGATTGCTTAAAGATATACAGAAGACTCCTGAAAACATTTTTTTTACAGGCAAGCTTATCTTTAAGAACAGTGGATGTTGCATTATTACAAGACTCTCCTAATTTCCGGCTGAACTCATGATTCTATAACTGTTTTGTTATACTTTATTCTATTGTTCAACATTATGGATTTGAATGATTTTTATGTACATCACTTGAGCCATTTGCGTTAAGCAATTAATACATTTTAATAAATGTGAATTTCTTGTTATATTTTGATGATATTTTATTTTTCTGGATTGTATCTTGTTCTGAAAAATTGGCTATTTTAATCTACATTTCCAATTTCCCTTATATTTATTGTTTTAGTTTTTATGATTTTATATATTATGTTCCATAATATGACATTATTTGATTAAATTTGATGTACATCATTCGATATGCCTGATGGTATATTATGCATTGCATCTAAATTATCTGTATATATTTTATTTAAAAATTCTTCCGTTCTACCTAAAACAATGGCAAGTGTTTTTATGGTGAGAAGTTTTTAAATGTGTATTGTTTTATTTACATTTATATTGTATATGTTGTAAACCACCTTGGTCAGTTTGCTGCATATACAGTCTAGGAAAATTGAGAAATAATTAAATAAATGACTTATTGTACGCGAATTCCAGTCAGCAAACCTAAAAGAATAGCTTTGACTAACAATAATTAGGACAAAGACATTTTAAACTCTGTAAGTTACGGTACTTAAAACTTTAAAAACTATGAGCCATCCCAAAATTAAGAATAGCAAAGGGGATTCTTTATACTAAAGGCTTGAAGAAGGCTTTCACTTGTTCCCGACAGCCCTATATTCAGAAATGTCTCTTAGTGCCAAAAGAAGCGAGTTCCAAAGGTCCGGTCTAGCATGGAAATTTCTCCAGTCCTTTGAGATCACATTTTTTTAAAATGAAGGAAGGACTAAGAGATTTCTCAGCACAGTGTAAGGAGCGCAGAGGGCTATAATTCTCAATCAGATCAGACAAATACTTTGGCATCGTTTCCTTTAACAGCTTTGTAAACAAGCCTAAACAGTTTAAAGTTTATTCTCCAAGCCACTCAAGGCCAATGAAAGTCTTGTAGTGTGGGAGTTATATGATACCTAAAAGAACAGCCAGAAATCAGTCAAGCAGCTATGTTCTAGAGAGAGAAACTGGAGAAATCGTAATATGGATTTTGGGAGACCTACATATAGTGCATTACAATAATCCAGAAAACTCAACGCTAATGATTGAACCACTGTGCAAAAGTGATCCCTACTTAATGCATATCTAAGGTGTCTTCTTAGCCTAAGCATACAGAAGGCTCATTTCAGCACTGACTTAACCTGAAGTCCAAGTTCACTCCCAGATCACAAATGTTGGATAAAAAAGGAAACTCAAAGCCATTTTTATATAATTGATGTTGTTTAGAAGAGGTATCAGACAGACTTATCCAAACATCTGTCTTTAGTGGAATTAATATTATCCCATTATACTGCTGTTATTTATGGGGGAGGGTAACTTTCAAACAACTAAGTGAAGCAGGATATTCAGGTGTACTTGTTAGCGTGTAGATTTACCTATAGTATTTTATAGCACATATGTGTGATGTGAGTATTTTATAAAATACACATACCTTTACCCTGCAACATATGCACAAATGCATGCAATGCATTGAAACCACATATATTAATGCATTGAATGAGAATATTTTACCCATTTTAAAAGTGTGCACATATTTTAGGCATGAAAGTAAAGTAGGACTTACCTGCATAAGTTGTATTTTATAACATCATGTATCAATGAAATAATCAGTTTTACCAATAAGAATGTACTATTTACTGCTATTAATTAATAAGCAATAGTAGATTGTGATTTATTTAATATTTGGTTACTTGCCAGGTAGTTGTGACTTGGATTGGCCACTGTTGGAAACAGGATGCTGGCCTTGATGGACTCTTGGTCTGACCCAGTATGGCATATCTTACTAACTTCATGGCATATCCCCTAGTCTATGAATTTTTAATTTGGCAATGACCTATAAGGGGATAATTAATCTAATTGATAAGGGCTAGGTCACTCCCTTGTTTTAGATAAATCCTTGATTGATTTCTTTTTGTATACAAAAGTGTTTCTTGTCTTCTTTCATGTCATAAGAGTTTATAAATCAAAGAATGTCTCTGAAAATTACCCCCTAATGACCTGACCTCAGTGTACATGCTAAGATTTAATACCTGGGCCCCTTAGTGAGACCATGTTTCCTTTAGTTTTTTGCACTCCTTCTCAGTTGCTTATAGATAAGGAATTATGATTTGTAGATCCAAGTTCAAAGGAAAGTTCTGTTTAATATAAGGAGATATTTTATTATTGGGCTGATATTCAAAGGCTCTAGGCACCTAACTATGCCTCCCCCCCCCCCCCCCACACACACACACAGGCTAAGCATCTAACTTTAAGTGCCTCTTTTCACTAGGCTACTAAATTTATGCACCTAAAAAGTAGGTGTGCCCAGGGGTGGGGGTCATGTTGGAGTATGTTAGGTACCGAATGATGATTTTCAGCCTGCTTCTTTCTAGCCCTTTCACATCTGGTCAGATCTGTAGATATCTGAAATTGCTGATTCGGTGTAGCATGGATGGAATAGACATGGTCGAATTGGGAGGTTTAACTTTGGATGGCAAAACGTTGCTGAATAACATCACTTAAGCAAATATACAGGAAGATGGTAAGCAGGAAAGTTATCCAAGTAACTTCACCTAGATACGCAGCAGCAGCAGCAGCACTTATCTGGAGGATATATCTGTCACTAAAAATATCCAGATAAAGTTATCTAGGGTAAACTTCAGGACAGATATTTTTCCAACCTGATTTGTCTGGCTAACTTTACCCAGGTAGTGTGCTAGGCCATGGCAGATTTTTGGCCAGGAAGGCCCAGTCAGGGCCACCGGAGGCCCATTTAAAAAAAATATATATATACCACAAATACAAAAATGATGGGGAATTTACATAGGAGGCTATTTTCGGTTCATTTGTTACATTTCTTTCATTTGTTGGAAATGAATATACACATCTCTAATATCAGAACTCACTATTTAAAATGCAAGCACACCTCTCTGGAATGCCTCCATCACTGCTTCTTTTTATCCAGCTAAATGTTATCCGGGCAATGAGTCACCTTGCCTAAATTTAGCCGGGGAGCTGGATTAAGCTGCCAGATCTAGGTTGTTTTTCTTCTGGAAACTGCAAATGTTACCTGGGCAAAGCCTTTGAATATCAATCCCAGTGAGTTTAAACTGTATTTAGTATAATAAACAAGCAATAGAAAAAAAAATCAGTTTTAATTAATAGCATGATACACTTCCCTCAACCAAGTTGCATACCATTTTAGATACAGTACATATTTTTTAGAGAGACCTGTATTCTCCTCATTGAAAACATGTACAAGGGAATTTCAATTAACAGCAACCTTTAAGACTTCTGCTTGCTTTGATTCCGCAGATGACGGAGCAGACCATAAATGAGTTTCTTCAAAATACCATGTTCCTTTTTTTTTTTTTTTCAAGTTATTACTTTCATACAGCTGGCAGTAACCTATGCTGTTACATTCAGCTTGCAATTTTGTAGCAATCTCGAGTGCTGTGTTCAAACTCCCCCCAAGGTATTCTGAAGAGATGCTGCCAGCGTGGTGCTGTGTGGGTATGCTTCTTTTTAAAGCTGCTGTTTGTACTCATTTAAAAAGGACCGGTCTTTAATTTGGAACAGAACATTTTCAAACCTGAATTTAAAAAAAAAAAAAAAAGTTAAGATTTCATGATGTTGACCTTGGCATCTCTTCTAAGTAGTTTTACGAGTAAGAACTGCAAAACAGAATAAACAGGCAAGTCTAATACTCAAGAATGTTCCAACAGCACACGATCCTTTACTAGGACGGAGTGTGCTATTTTCCTGGTTGTCCTTGCTGATAACGTATAGGTTATTCTTAAAATGAGGAAGCTGTATAATGTGAGGTTTCCACTGTTGATCACATTAGTCGATACCTCATTTTACCATAAGATAATATACTATAAAAAGTACGGGTGCTGCCCCTGAGAATACTCCTGCAGAAGGGACAGTTGCAACAGCATCCACACTATCTGGGTTCCCCTTCATTCTCTCCCCCTTCAAGAGCCTAGAGTGGGAAAAATAATTCGCAAAAAAAGGGGGAGAAAAAAGTAAAGGAGAGAGAAAGGCAGGATAGTGCTGTTGCCTCTCCCACATAGGAGGGGACATGACATAACTGATGCATTCCACCCTGGAAGAACACTCTCTCACAGAGACTGAATGGAAGGAGGCCCCTGGGAATGCTATCCATTGCAGATCAGTTGTGGTTTAACCCTTTTATTGAGAAAAAAAAATCATATAAATAACACTCGGCATACCTGGGGTTCGGAGGCATGCCAAGCAATCCGAAGAAACAACTTTTCCCAAATATCACAACTTACAGAAACAATGCCTCTATCCGCCCTCCCTCCAAGAGGCCATGGCCTCACACAGGTCAAGTTAACCCAAAATGTTAAGCTCTTACCCATGTAATATGAGACTACATGATCTGTACTTGGACTGGTGCTTTTCAATATATATATAAATAATCTGGAAAGGAATATGACGCGTGAGGTTATCAAATTTGTGGACGATACAAAATAATTCAGAGTAGTAAAATCACAAATGGATTGTGATACATTACAGGAGGATCTTGCAAGACTGGAAGATTGGGTATCCAAATGGCAGATGAAATTTAATGTGGACAAGTGCAAGGTGATGCACATAGGGAAAAATAACCCTTGCTGTAGTTACACGATGTTAAGTTCTATATTAGGAACCACCACCCAGGAAAAAGATCCAGGTGTCATAGTGGATAATACTTTAAAATCGTCTGCTCAGTGTGCTGCAGCAGTTAAAAACAAACAGAATATTAGGAATTATTAGGAAGGGAATGGTTAATAAAACAGAAAATGTCATAATGCCTCTGTATCGCTCCATGGTGAGACCATACATTGAATACTGTGTATAATTCTGGTTGCCGCATCTCAAAAAAGATATAATTGTGATGGAGAAGGTACAAAGAAGGGCAACCAAAATGATAAAGGGGATGGAACAGCTCCCCTATGAGGAAAGGCTGAAGAGGTTAGGGCTGTTCAGCTTGGAGAAGAGATGGCTGAGGGGGGATATGATAGAAGTCTTTAAGATCATGAGAGGTCTTGAATCGGTTATTTACACTTTCGGATAATAGAAGGACTAGGGGGCATTTCATGAAGTTAGCAAGTAGCACATTTAAGACTAATCGGAGAAAATTCTTTTTCACTCAACGCACAATAAAGCTCTGGAATGTTTTGCCAGAGGATGTGGTTAGTGCAGTTAGTGTAGCTGGGTTCAAAAAAGGTTTGGATAAGTTCTTGGAGGAGAAGTCCATTAACTGCTATTAATCAAGTTTACTTAGGGAATAGCCACTGCTATTAATTGCATCAGTAGCATGGGATCTTCTTGGTGTTTGGGTAATTGCCAGGTTCTTGTGGCCTGGTTTGGCCTCTGTTGGAAACAGGATGCTGGGCTTGATGGACTCTTGGTCTGACCCAGCATGGCAATTTCTTATGTTCTTATGAGAGAGAGAGAGATTCCCAAGTCAACATAAAATACTTGTGACACTTGAAAGACTGGCGGGATATAAAGTGATCCATCTGCATCATTTTGTGGAAAATGTTCCTCCAATGCCAGAAAGAGAGAGCCCTGGGGTCTCTCCAGTGAGGTAAAATCAAAATTTTCCCCACTGCACTGGCTTTTCGGACCAATATACGGTTGCCTGTGCCCCAGACCGACAAAGCCGGGAAACTATCAAAAAGCAAAGTTAAAGAAGTTAGCGGAATAGGAATGTCCAGCAACTTTTCCAAATAGGACCCAATCCGACCCCAAAATTTTTGAATGAGTGAACATTCCCACAAAGCATGAGAAAGATGGTTAACACCTTGATTACATTTCACACATCCAGCTGTATGGAACAATTTAGTCTTGAATGTTAACTGTTGGGGCACATAGGCTCATCTGATAAGTTTATACTGCATTTCCTGATAATATATTTGAACAGACACCTCTGATAAATGTTTAAAGTTAAACTGTAGGACCTGTGGCTGGACCTGAAATACCCCTTCCTTATTCCATCATGCTACTGAAATAAGCAAAGAATCCTCCACCTCAAGATGTAAAAGTGCCTTGTGGAGTTTTGATAACGATAAATGCTGAACATCCTCAAAAGAAAAAAAATCTTCAAACTTGTCCACTATAGAGGATTGTAATGCTGAAGAAGGTAGTGTCCTAATATAATGGTATAGTTGGATGTAAGAAAAATAAGTAATCATTCAACCCAAAACAAACCTGCAATCTTCAAAGGAAAGTAAATGACCCTCGACATCTAGCACATGAGACATTAATAGGATCCCTTTGTCCCACAACAAATGAAACCCAGTGGAATTCAAACCCGGTTTAAACTCTGTTTTCTTGAATTGGCAAAAAAGGGGAAGAATGCCAATCTGTATCCAACAACTGAGAGAGATGCACCCAAGCCCATCTTATAGGAAGAATTTAAAAATTGTGTGAAAAGTATTTGGGAAGGTGAGCCAGTTTTCCATGCAACAAATAACATAGATCTAGCGGAGCCCCTAATGCTTTTCCCCCCTGGATATTAACATAACATGATTTGTCAGTCAGCCAATCCCTAACAATTCTTAATAAGCTGGCATGATTATAAGTCTCTAAGACTGGAAGCCCCATTCCCCCCTGAGACCACTCCTAATTAGCCAATCCAAAGATATTCTATGCTTCCTTCCCCATCAAAGAAAAATCCTTAAAAGCATAGTCATGTGCAGCTTATCCATGACTTCAATTGCAAAGAAAGATATTGGAAATCATTAAACCATTTCGGGAAAAGAACCATCTTAAAAAGATTAATATGGCCTCCCAGAGATAGTGGCAAGTCATGCCACACCAATAGTTTAATCTTCATGGTGCCCAATAATTTTAAGATGTTCAAGTCAAAAAGAGTGGATAAATCCAAGGAGATATGAAGCCCGAAATATCTAAAAGTTTTATCAGCCCAACGTAAAGGAAATGGATGCCCCCCATCTGTGGACAAGGTACAAGTGTAAGCCAAAGCTTCAGACTTAACCATTTTTTACATTAAGCCTGAAAATACTCCATAATCCTCAAATACTCAATAACCCATTAAGAGAAGAAACAGGGTTAGTGAGAAAAGTCAAAATATCATCCACAAAAGCTGCATAATTAAATACTTGTAAACCCAGTGACTTTCCCCTGTACCTCTTCATAATTCTAAATATAAGGCAACAGAGGATCCAAGAATAATAAAAATAAAGAGGAGATAGGGGACATCCCTGTCTAGTGCCTCTAGCAATAGCAAAAGTTTCTGACTGCATGCTATTGGCTACAATCTTAGCTTCAGGCTGAGAATATAATAATTGAACAGCTTTGAAAAAAAAAACCCCACTCAACCCCATCCAATCCAGAATGAAAAATAAATAGTCCCATTTGACCTGTCAAATGCGTTTTCAGCATCAAAACTGACCACCAAAAAGGGTTCATGAACTCATTGACCTAGAGCTATAGCCGTTAAAAGGGAACACATGTTCGCTAATGCAGAACATCTGCGAACAAACCCAACTTGATAATTTTAGAAAGAAGCACTACCAGGCGATCTGCCAAAATTTTTTTAAAAAGCTTCTGTTCAAAATTTAGCAGGGAAATTGGCCTATAAGAAGATGGAACAAGATGATCTTTCCCTGGCTTTGGTAACACTACAATATGTGCTAGATTAGTATGATCCAGAAATTGTTCCTTTACAATCAACGTATTGAAAACATAACTCAAAGGACTTGACAGCTGTTCCATGAGTGTCTTAAAAAATTCTGAACTGTAACCATCAGGATCAGGAGTCTTGACTCTCTTAGCCTGGTGAATACCTGCTGAAATTTCATCAGTGGAGATAGTTCTATTCAACCACAATAGTTGATCATCTGTAAATGTAGGAATCTTTACCTGTTCACAAAACATTTTACATTTATTAATATCCCAGCCTTCCACATAATATAACCGAGCATAAAAGGCTCTAAAGTTTTGAAGAATCTCTCAATTAGAATTAGTTAAATGGCCCTTCTCCATTCTCAATGCAGAGATATATTTGGACCCTCTGTTGGTTTTAATCAAATTGGCCATGAATTTACCTGCTTTGTTGCTATATTGAAAGAGCTTAAATTGATAATACAGTATGCTTTTGGTGGTGCACTGGTGAATTACAGAATTTGTCTGAATGGTCATATAATATTCTCTATGTTGGGCTGTATTAGTGTTGCGTCTGTAGCTCAGTCACTAACAGATTGCTAACTCCACAGTCAGATCACTAACAGTTTGGAGCAACAGACACTTAGCATGGTGTAGCTGGGTTTCCAATTGTAACAACTGTTTATCCAAAGCTCGTTTCCTATGGGTTTCATAGGAAATAATATCTCCCCTTAGTACAACTTTCACTGTGTACAAAAAAAGGATTAGATCACCTGAAGGGCAGCGTTATGATTCTCAAAGTCTTTCCATTTGTGTTGCAAGTATTCCTGAAAAGGGAGATCTGTCGCTAAATAATAGGGGAAGTGCTAGCTCTTAGATACTGTGGCATCCAAATGGAACAACATCTGGGAGTGAGGGTGCATGTTTGTGTGTGAGATAGGGAGCTGTGTGAAGGAGTGTGTATGTGAGAGAGAAATGGAGGAAGCCTGTGTGTGAAAGTGTGTGCAAAAGAGAGAGGGAGCCTGTGTGAGGGAGAGGGTGAACCAGAGATCACTGGGAGGGGGAGGAGGGATGGACAAGTGACGGGGGGTGCCAAAGGAATTATATACCCCAGGTGCCAAATACTTTAGGCACGCCACTGATGGTAAGAGGGTCTGGGAGTGGGTTTATGATGGGCCCGAAAGTGTTTGAGGGGTTTTGTTTTTCATTATTGTTATTGATGGACATGATAGCATTCAATTTTTTTTTACATTTTCATTCATTTTTCTTTTGTGATATTTTAAAAACAAATTGAAAGAAACAGAGACATTTTGTTAACATTTCCCATTTTATTTCAAGCGAAAGCACATCCCAACAAAACATCTACACCAATTATAGTTTTTCTTATTGTGCCTGTCTGTGAACCGTTGTGATGGTGAATTAACAACGGTATAGAAGAGTTTTTAAATAAAATAAATAAATAAAATTTAATGTATTTAATGTATGCATTTTGAAAAATTCTGATGTCCTCCAATGATTCCAAATATTGGAGTCCTATTTACATAACATGTTAAAAATATTTCAAGAAAAGATTATTGTATAATAGACTAAAATTGTCATGTGAATTAACGGAATTCTTTCCATCTTCACCCACAGGTGTTATTTGGAAGATGGAGCATCAAAAGGTGCCTGGCTGAACAGGTCAAGTATTATTTTTGCTGGAGCTGATAAGTGGTCAGTAGATCCTCGAATTGCAATCGCTGCAGCCAGCAGAAGGGAATATAGTTTGCAGATAAAAAATGTCGATGTCACAGATGATGGTCCTTACACTTGCTCTGTGCAAACACAGCATAGTCCAAGAACAATGCTAATCCATCTAACAGTACAAGGTAAGTACTTCAATATCCTTAAAGAATAGGATCACAATTTGTTTACATTACTAGGCATAAAGCTACCTTTTATAAAAATTCAATCATGTAAATATTAACTGCAGAGCTGTAATCTATAGATATAGTGGACTGACTGAAGTATATAAGAATTTTAAATTAAATAAATACATAAATTCAGCTCAATAGAAATGCAAAGGTTTTGCTGCAATGACTAAATACTATGAGGTCCAAATTCATTTGTTGGCTGGCTAGGAAAGGCCTGGATTCACCATTCTATCACAGAATAGTGAATCCGGTAAAAACGGGGGGCATGGGAGCAAAGGGGGGGCGGGCCTGCGAAAGCAGGCAGCCATCGCACCACAGCTATGTTATCACTGCCGGCTTTCGCACCCAATAGCGCCACCGTGAAAGGTGGCGCTATTGGGCGAGCTACTGGTGACAATAACATGTCTTACCTTATCACCGCCAGTGAAGACATCGCGGAGTCCGCCCCGACAATGCCCCAACTTCTCCCCTCGCTGCCCTGACTCCGCCCTGTCTCCACCCCTAGCAAGCTATCGCACGTGAAAAGGGACTTTTCGCACACGATAAGCCTTACAAAATGACCTCTAAAGTTAGCTGGGTAAACAGCTGGAGAACAGTTCTAAAGTTAGCCAGATATGTTTATCTGGTTAACTTAGCTGGGTTATCCAGTTAACAGCTAGATAATGGTGCTCCACCCTGGACTACCCCTGCTATAGCTAGATGAAAAGTTAGCTGCACAAATATGCTAAATATGGACCTCTGTAATATGATACATTGTACCCTTAAATGTAAAAATATAACAGTAAATAAACACTGATCCCAGCAATATAAATCATGTTCCACATGCCTTATCTACACAGTGTAAGTAGATTGCCAGGCTCTCATAATTGTGTTTGGCAAACTTAGGTTGCCTTTAAAAGAAAGTGCTACGCAAGAAGTGAGCAATCTTAATACTTTGCAAGAGAAATACTTTAATTTTATTCAGTTTACCATGCCTGATTCTACTCAGTGCTATCATTCTTGCCAAATAGGAAACATACTAAGTCATACATCTTGTGTAATTATAAACAGAAATAGTCTTATGCAATCAGGAGTAGGGTACACTTAGAATTTTCATATGCTACCAGAAGCAAAATCAATTTTAATCCACAATCAGAATCATTGGTGCAGAAAACTAAAAATCATTAGCTCCTAGGTCACTGAAGAATATGATAGATGTTCACTGACTTAGGATGTTGTAAATTGGAAAGAAAGGATTCCAGTCTTGTGGAAGAAATATAATTTTCTCTTCTAGTATTCTTCATTTAGCACTTCTGTCCAGTAGAATATGGGAACTATCAGAAATCATAAGCCAGCGTGTGACCATTTAAAGTTGAATGTCGCTATGCAAATTTTTATGTTTTTTGTTTTAATTATGTATGTATTATTGCAAACCATTTGGCATGGTGGCCCTTATAGGTGGCAGATAAAAAAAATGTTAATATATAATAAATGGAAAATTAAAATTAAGCCTTGCCATATTATCCTATAAAGAATTAAATGCATGTATATGAGATAAACCTTTGTGCTTGCAAAACAATGGCCCAAGTATTCCTAAAGTAAAGGTAAATAAAATAGAAAATATAGAACAAACTGATATTTCAGTACCCACTTTACAATTTAAAAAATAAGAAAATTATTATGAAACTGAAACATCACTTTGGTCTGTATTTTGTATGTTCTTGGATGACACGGTACCATAATGAGCCACACAAATGGATCACATGATTTCATCTTGTGCCGTACTAGAAGACTCTTCCAGAGCTTTCCAGCAAAGGTTTCTAAGAATGGATGGCGTTTTGCATATTTCTCTGGACCTGCTGCTCTTACTTTTTCTTTCCCTTATTAAAGGATGATGTTTTTCGGGACTGCTGCTGCCACCCTCTGTCTACTTATGTATTTTTCAATATTCTGACTGAGGGGAGTCTTTTTTTTTTTCCAGGAACACCCGAGAGTCTCTTGCTTGGATACATGTTTGCTACTGTGACCTGCTGGGCAGGGCCAGTGCGTCCCATTAAACGAACTAGCTGGTCGCTTAGGGCGCCAACCATTAGGGGGCACCAAAGAGCAGCCATGTGGGGCCTTTCACAGTAGAGAGGAGTAGAGACTCAGCTGGCTGCAAGCAGTGCCATCCTGCTCACAACCAAGGAAAGCATTCACTCAGCGGGTCACGAGCAGCGTCTCGGCAAATGAGGTCAGGGTTGGGTAAGGGACAGGATGGGGGTGGGCACAAGGCAGAAGGTTTGCCTAGGGAATTTAATACCTTTGCACCAGCCCTGCTGCTGGGCCACCCTACTGCTATACCTGCAAGACGCTTTTCTTTGCCTACCATCCTTGATCTCCTTCCTGGGTTATCGTGCCAGAAATTCAAACAGAGGACTGGAAGGGAACCTATCACTATATTCTTACTGCCAGCATTATCAGGTCTTATAGCTTAAACTCATACTAATTTTTTATTTATTTATTTATTTCAAATTTTTATATACCGGCATTCGAGACAGCAGTCACATCATGCTGGTTCACATAGAACAGGGGTGCATAGTAAACATAACTATAACAATGGTGCTGAAAAGGCACCATTGTTATATGAATAACTTTATCATTCTCATGATGTTTCTAAACCAAACTGATCAGACTGGAGCCCTATTTTGTGATCCAGAACCTTTATATTATGTCAATATGAAAGTCATCCATTCATCAACCTGCATATCTTACAAGAATAGCATCTTAGGTGATCTTTATTTTTTTAATCCTAGTAGTTAATAACTGTTACATACATAATTCACTTTTTTAAAAATTAACTGATAATCACATCTCATACTAAATATATTACAATCTATCTAATTCTTATTTTTAACTGTGATATCTCGACACCTACTTTTCCCCTTACTAACATTTTTTTTTACAGCCAAAGAAACAATTATGATAAAGAATAATAATAGTCACTCATTGAGCCAGTTAAAAGTATAGTGTGTTATAACATTAATTTACTTGAGGCCTGATTTTAAAAGGGCTGCGCGCACAAATATGGGGGGTTATGCCTGTGTTTGGGCTCTGCGCGCACCACGCGCATTTTCTAAAGGGCCTGGCCATGCGCATAACCACCATTACGTGCATTAGTGCCGGGCCTTGCCCCCAGGGGTGGGCTGGGGGACATGGTCTGGGTGGTGCAGGGGGCAGGCCATTAGCCGCTGACCCGGGGAAATGTACATTGGCAGCCGGCCGGCGCACAGAGTTAACTTCTGCTCCCGAGAAGCAGTAAGTATAAAAATAAAAGAATCGGGGATAGGTAGGGTTAGTTTAGGGTTCGGGGAAAAGAGGGGAAGAGGGAAGAAGGATAAAGTTAGGGGTAGGGAAGTTCCCTCCCAGTCTGCTCCTTAATTGGAACAGACTGGGAGGGAACTGGGCAAAGGCCCGATCATGTCACCGCACGTACTTTGGAATATTGGCCCTCCCCCTCCCCCCCCCCCACGCACACGAGTTGTGGGCTGTGTGCACATGCACACACGGATGTTAAAATCCGATGCACACGTGTGCGCGAATATTGCATTTTATAACATGTGTGCGCCGACGTAAGCTTGTGGGTCTTAAAAACAACTCTTTGGGTTCTACGTACTCATGATTGTTTCTGTGGATGCCTGTTTTGAATGTGTATGAATACAATTAGCTAATGTAAATATGCCATAGACTTTAACATGTGCTATTTACATGTGCATTTGGCTTACTGTCGGGATACCAGTGGTAACACTAATACACATGCATGTGACCATTAAAAAAAAAAAAAAAGCAAATGGGCTCATTAGGTTATTAAAGCTAGCAAAGTGCTGGGATCTGGGGGGGGGGGCTGGATGGGGAGAGAGGGCTGGGGAGCATGACTACTGGGGGTCTGGGTGGGGAGAAGGACTGGGAGCATGACTGGAGAGAGGGGCTGTGGAACAAGGCTGCTAGGGACTGGGGAGCATGACTGCTGAGGACTGTAGGGTCTGGATGGGGAGAGGGGACTAAGAAGCAGGACCGCTGGGGGGAGAGGGGGCTGGGGGAGCATGACGGGGGAGATAGGGGAGGGGCTGCAGAACAAGACTGATGGGGGACTGGGGGTGGTAAAAGGAGACCGAGAAGTATAACTGCTGAGGGGGGGGGGGGGGTCCAGTGGAGAGAGGGGGCTGGGGAACAAGACTGCTGGGGCCTGGGGATTTAGGTGGAACACCTCATTTTTATCCAGCTACATTTTATCCAAATCAAGATATATTCAGCTAAAATATAACCAGATGAGTGAGTCAATATTCAAAAAGCTGCCATTTAGCTGGATAACTCATTGTATGTCTTAGTTTCTTTCAACCTTTGAAAAAAAAAAAACTTTTCCTGTTCTCTGATAGGTGGTCTTGCACCATTATAAATTGGCTTTATTCTCCTGCTCGATCGTACTTATACTGTTCTACAAGAATTAAGCCATTTCTTGTTTAGTTTACCTTAGAATTCCTTCTTTTGGGGCTTTCATGCTCAAACTACCATTTCCCTCTCTCTGCTTTCTGTATATTCCCTGATGCGCACTCTTTTCAACACACAGCCCGTGTCGGAGGACCGAGAAATTACTGTTCTGCATATTTTTGGCTTGATGCTGACAACCTGAGTGTTTCACTTGCTCAGAATACAAATAAAACTTTGAACTTTCTGGACATTGGTTGAACTTTCTATGTCCTTCCTTTCTTCATTGGTCTTTCATTTTTGATGACTGGACCTTCACCTCTTACCTTACTTGCTCACTGAATCCATCAGAACATAACATATCTCCTTTGAGCCGCATATCACAATCTCTTGTTCTAGAATTTTCTTTTAGAACAAGGTTTGATTTTTGTGCATTATTTGTATCTTTGAATGTCTCTGTCTTATACCAATTCTTGTATCACTCCTAAATGATTGCATGTTTAGGTTTGTAAGTCTTATCTCATTAAGGCTTATGGAACACCATTTTGGCAATCCTTCTCTTGACTACCTCTGCTATGCCAATATCATTTTGTAGATATAGGGTGGGATTTTAAAAAGTTTACGCGCGCCGGGCCTATTTTAAAAAGCCCCGGCGACGTGTGTAAGTCCCGGGGCTTTACTAAAGGGGTGGTCCGGGGGTGGGGCCAGAGAACTCTGACACAGCGGCCATTACCGCTGTGTCGAAGGATCGCATACCGGCAACCTGCCAGTGCGTGCAACTTGCACCTGCCCAGAGGCAGGTGCAAAAGGTAAAATAAATCAAAAAAATTGGGGGGGTTAGAGTAGGACTAGGGGGAGGAAAGGTTAGGGGAAGGGGTGGGAAGGTCAGGTTAGGGGGGAGGGAACAGGGGAAGGCAGCGTATGACCCCTGATTTTATAACTTGCGCGCGCAGGCACATGCAAGTTATAAAATCGGGTATACATGTGCTCGCGCCGGGTAGTGCGCGCATCTTTTTAAAATCTTCCCCATAGTTTTCAGAATTGTGCACGCTTGTAAAGATGAGCTATTACTAACAAACTATAAAGAGGCATTAAGTATATGTTATATCTAATGAATGTTTCTGATCTAATTGCCTGGTCACTTAATCAAATAAACTCATCTGATTTGTTTGATAGTACATCTCTCAGATAAAACCATGCTGATTTGGATCCTATAGTCTGCAATCCTCCAGATCCATCCCGGTCTCCACAGATTTATTGAACAGATTCATCAGTGTAGTTGGCAAACCCTCTCTGAGCTCACATAATATTCTAGAATGTATCCCATCTTGCCCCATAGCTTTGTCCAGTGGAGAATCTATGTACTCAAATACATGAGGAAGTATATCATCAATAGGAAAAGGGGATATTATTGCCTAAGTACAGGTTACTGGTGAAGATATAACAAGTCCTTGAAAAACCCAAACCATTAAACCACGCAACACAGATCCATGCTAGTTTATAAATATTGCAGCTATGACTTAAAAGAATTGGTTTCAGCAGTAAAAATGCTCCTGATGAAAACGTCAAAACACGGCCGTTGTCGGGGGTCGCTGACTGATGCTGTTCTCCATGCTTATGATGCAATGCTCCCAATAAGCTCTCTTTTTATGGTGCTCTCTTGATACTTTTGGTGATATACCTGTGTAACTGTAGTGATTTTTTCCATTTGATCCGGTGCTCAGTTTTGGAAGCCAAATCTTTTTAAGCACTTTGAATGAAAGCAGTTCATAAGTAATCTGCCAAAATGGCTCAGGATCTACAACTTAAGTCCTAAATAGAATGGCTTAAGGAACTCAAAGTATACTCTCAAACAGAAGAAGAAAAATGAAAATATGACAAACCAAGCAAATATCTTCTATAGTACAATATAGAAGAAAAAGGTAGATTGTCTATAAATAAAATGATCAAAGACAAATGATAAGAAGAGAAGCTTAGAGAAAATGTGAATCGGCAGTATTTTACTCTCTCTAAAAGGGTTAGCTGATACAAGGAATGGTCCACTAGCAGAGGTAATAGAAACCAAAAACTGTGACAGAATTCAAGCATGCTTTAGAAAGATATGGAGGGCAGAGATAAGGACAAGGGAGACATGATTTCAGATTGAAGATGGTTCTCAGGAGGCAGGAATAAATAATTTGGTAGTTGAGTGGGCCAAGATATACTTAACTGTCACCAACTACTGAGGGGGCCATTTTTAGCAGGTGTGCAACTTGCCTAGTTAGCTGGATAAACATATACCTGGCTATCGTAAAGTTAGCCGGATAAGTCTAACAGGCTAAGTATAGGGCAGCCCTATGATCCGGCCATAGTTAGCCACATAGGTTAAGAGCTAACTCTGACTATATGAGTTAACCACATAACTTGTGTGGCTAACTCTGTTCTGCCAGAAAACGCCTCTCACTCAATCCTGGAACGCTCCTGACTTTTCAGTTATCTGTCTAAATGGCTTTGAATATCGACCTCTATGTTACCATGTTAAAATATAGACTTGTATCTCTAATGTAAAACTCCTTTCCAAGTTTCTGATTTTGTCTTTGTCAAATTTATGGGAGGGAGGGGAGAGGGGTGAGAATCAAGCTGGGAGGCCCACACTAAACATTTTTTTTAAAGCATAATGCCACTTAACCAGATATCTTATGAAGATATTCGGTTAAGTGGTAGGTTATTTGGTTACACAAGGCCGGATAACTGTAAACCTAACCAGCCATATTCAAAAGCTGGCTGGTTAGGTTTAAAGTTTTCTGGCCAAAGTTAGCTGGATAACTTTTTTTTATATTCTTTATTTTTAATTTTCATGAAAAGAACATAGTCAGAAACTACAGTCACAAAACAGAACAGGTTTAACCCACCCCATGCATTCAGAGAGATGTTTATTCTGAGGAATATACGGGACAAGTTATCTGGCTAACGTTAGCCAAATAACTTGTCCACTGATAACCTTACTGAATTGTAGCACCTAAGGGTAATTTTCAAAGACACTTCCATGCATAAAACCCAGTTTTATCCACATAAGTGGTTCTTTGATAATAGCACCACCATATGAGCATAAAAGTATGCAAAAACTACAATTTCATGTGTACTTTTGCATACATGCTAATTAGGCATTCTAGAGGAGAAATTGTGATTTGTTTGCACATTTTTGGAAGTATGGATAGAAAAGTATACATGGTAAATTATACCTCTTGAGCAGGTGTAACTTCCGCATGTCTGTTCTTGGGTATACCTAGCAAAAGCTTCAAAATTTCAAAGTAGATTTATGCGCACAAGTCTGCTTTGAAAATTCAGGCTATAGTCTGTGAATACTCTATGCTTGAAAAGTTTAGCCCCACATGGGCTACTAATAATTACCTTCTAAAAAAAACAAAGTTCATGATAAATTGCATCTTATTTTATCCACTACTACCTGAAAGGCTAAGATAAAAATTACATATATAAAAAAAATTACATACATGTGATTTACATCATAAAACGACATCATAACACAAAATATATAATAATATATATCAATTCAAAATACACATAAGGATAAAAAAAAACAAAAATCAGAACATCATAAAATAACAGAAAACAAATTAAATAATATGGAAAAATAAAGACTCAGATAGATTGTTACTCATAATTCCTTGAGATGTAAATGGACACATATTTATTTTCACTCTTGTTCAGACTGGCTGCTGAGAGACAGCTCACTGCATCCTATTATAAATTAAATTAGTGTCTTTTTCAGACAGTATAAGAATCCCTCATTATCTGAAATCCCTTCCATAGACTGCCCTTGTAAATATCACAGACACAAACTGACTGCATAAGAAGCTTGCACAGCCTAAGAAAGATTATACCTCTGTCTGATCTGCTTAGGTTCTATAGCAGCAATTTTCGCCTATCTTTGTCAGAAATACTGATCCAAGAAATGTCTGCACTAAACAAGATCCCACAGGGTTAGAGAAACCATATTGAAAATAAAATTCACTGTTATAGCATTTCATCTTTTGACCTTTCCTTTAACCTCATTGCTGCTTAACTATATTTTTTGATATGTCTTTGTATCCAATCATTTTTACCTTACTGATTCCCAAAATAAGGCACTTTCTTTTATTATTATTTATAGCATATGCTTGTGCATGCTGTTCTATTTCTTTGTTTTCGAGCTGGCACACGTCCCATTCCCTGGTGGTCCAAAGCAAATTAAAATCATATATCTTGCGTTTGATTTGTTTAGAGTGTGGGGCAGTTTCCCTAAAAGATCTTTTAATATTTTTAAAGATAAATGGATCATACTGTACAGATTTCTTTTCCCTGTTGATATTACAAAAACATGTCTGTATGTATGTTAAGTGTGCATCTTTTTATCTTTATGCTGGCATTCGAAATAGATAAGCTCAATCAGCTATGAGAGACAGTTAATGGAAGAGTCTGAGCCTCTGGAAAGAAGTGGAATTGATTTGCAAATTGAGCTTCCACAAAATGGAAGACATCAAAAGGTCAATTTTGAAAAACCTGGATAATGATAACTAAAATGATCTTTAAGTTATTAGGGATATTCAGTGGCCAAACATCCCACTGAATATCCAGGAATAAAGTTATCCAGCTGGATAATTTTAAAGCTATCTATGTTTGAATATAGCTGGTTAGGTTTTACCTGATAAAAGTATGATGGATAATGATAAGCTTATGTGGTTATATTCAAAAGATATAGCCACATTAGCATCAACAGTATGTCAATAAAACCAAGGTCAGGACAACGACCCACGTCCTTCCACTCTCCCCCAAAAAGTATCAACATAGGGGCCAGCAGGCCCATGACTCCCTCAATCCCCAAAGAATCCCAAAATGGAAAAAAAACCAACCTAGCTGGATCCAAAGATCCTAGAAGGCAGAGCTTGATGAGTTTTATGTGGCAGAAAAGATTGAGTGCCCCTCAACCACTTCCCAAGCCTTCTATCTCTAGCAGCAGCCTTTAAATGTCTCTGGCCACCACCAGTACAAGCATACCACTTCTGCTGGCATCATGCCTTGTCTTGATAGCTTCTACTGCTACCCTGGCAATTGAAGATATTTAGGGGCTGATGCTAGAGGTAGGTGGGCTAGGGTTGGCTTGCAGATTTGTGGGTGGAAGGTGGGGCACTCGATATTATCTGGTCATATTGAACTCACTTAGGAGGGAAGAGGGGGTGCAAGAGGCAGTCCACTTCCTTGGAAATGTGGACCTGCCCGGTCTGAGGAGCATCAGTGGGTGAGGGATATGTGCACACTAGCCTTTATGTTCACACCTCTTGGAGAGTAAGGAGAGCATGGGCCACTGGTCAACCATTGGTTTTGGTAATGTGACAGGGCTACGCCAGTCACTAACATTATCCCAATGTGATTTTTCTATCTAGAGGCAGTAGAAGGGGTTTTGAAATTTTTTATTCTTCCCAGCGCTATCTTTTTGGGGGTATATAGCAGTGTTTCACAACCAGTGTGCCTTCAAACCTGATCAGATATGCCACGGAAAAGTCACCACTCCCTGTTTCTCAGATCCAGACCAGCACCTGGCCTTTGCTCTCAGCACCTCACAGCAACAAGAGACATCAGCAATGGTTATTAAACACGTAGAAGCTCCTTTCTTGGAACATGTGTAGTCACATGTGCCTCCCCTTCCTAGCTACACCATGAGCCCTGGAGTATGGAAATGAATAAGCACCATGCAGCGAATGGATAGCAGAGCCCTGCTTTGTTCGGCACACATATCTTTTTTTTTTTTTCCAATTTCAAATCTTACAGACATCAAACGATGTCAATAGAAAATAGGTATCAATGATTACACACCATTTTACTCATATAATCTTTTAACCAAATCTTTTAAGCCATTCTACCTTTGTTACTCATATACAAGAGGGGGAGAAATAAGATTAAATCTGAGCAGCAAATTTTAAACATAATATCTCAGGTAATTAAGAGTTAGGCAGGCTATATATATTTAACCGATGGTCTATTATCATCCAGGATCTTGAGTCCGTTGATGTGATTCCAAATAATTTTCAAGCTGTTTTGGATCGTAGAAGACATATTTAATACCTTCTACTTTTATAACACACTTGCACGGGAAACTTATTATTATCTGGGCTCCTCGCTGCCTCGCTTGAGCAGCTAGACTCGGGAACTTTTTTTTTCTTCTCTGTGTCTCTTTAGCCATGTCTGGGTATACCCATATCCTTTGTCCCAAATAAAGGGAGCTTCTCTTTTGAAGGAATTTTTTCATAATGTTATCTCTATCTAAAGATAACATAAAATTTACAAGCAACGTGCCCCTTCCTTCTATTTGAGATTCAAATGATGTCCCCAATAGCTCAGTTACATTCAAGGTGCTCTCTTTTATGTCCTGCTGATTTCCATTCCCCTCTTTAAATCCGGGCAGAAAATAAACTTTTGTCAATAATGGTTGTTCTTCCATTGCTATCATCAATACTTCCTTCAGGTAATGCTTAAATTGCTCTTTGGGCTATATCATCTTGCATTTAGGGAAATTCAACACTCTTACATTTTGATATCTAGCCTCATTCTCTAATATCTTGGTTCTTCTACTCATCATCAAATCACCCAGTATTATGGTATTTTGAACAGTTTTTATTTGTTCAATTTTCAATTCCACTTGTTCTATTTTTTCTGTATGTAACGTAACATCTGGTTTCAAATTGTTACAGAGCAATTGTGTTCCTTTTATTACCTCAGTTAAGCTCACAATTGAATTTTGTAAAGTTGAGATTACAAACTACAAAGATTCCAAAGTTATTATGCTTGGTTTCTCCAATGGTTTTAAGGAAGGAAAAGTCAGCGATTGCACCACTATATTTGGATCAACTTGGACTGCTGGTCCATCTGATGAAACTTTCTGAGTGACCCCTGCACCACCAACGGGTTGGTCACCCACGATGTTCTGCCCTCCCCTCGTTGGGGTGGAAGTTGTCATTCCCCCCTCCTTAGCATTCACCTCGATATCACCAGACAAGGCCGTCTTCGGAGGTACTCACTCCAATAAATGCCATCCATCTCAGGAGTGATTCCGGGTCAGCAGTTGAAGTGTTCGCTGGAGGGGAGGGTGCCGTCGGTGCCCCGGGACTGAGTGTGGTTTCTTCCATGAGTGTCGTCGTCTGCTCATCGCATGCCGCTCCTGCGAGACTCTCTGAGGTTCTTCCTGTTGGTGAGTAGAATCCCGCAATGGTGGTTTGCACTAGGGGAGGATTCTGAGAGGGCAAGGCACCTTCTCTAATCCTCCCCTTTCTTTTAGTATGAGGCATTTTTTTTTTAGGTAAAATTTTCAATCCAGCTTGCGGGAGCTCTAGCCACAGCGTCATCTCATCACAGCGCCATCTTAGATCTCCGGCACACATATCTCTTCCTTTTGAGTCCTTCCAGCCTCTGTCTTACCCCTAGGCTTAATGACACAGGCAGAACATGCACTCAGCACTAGATGTGATTTATTCTGAGTTGGGGAACAGCAGCAGTGGAGGAGCTCTGGCAGCCACATGTGCTGGCCAAGGTAACTAACTGAGCTGACTGTCAGTGCCACACTGACTTCTCCTTTCTCTTGTACTTGTATATAGAGAAAACTGGTCCTTGGTGATGGGATCATGTGTGTCTTGGCCCCTTCCCCCTCTTTATAAAATTTCAAAGAGAGACTGGCAGGTCTTTCAGTGTTTCCCCAGCTATTCTTCTGGCCATATGAACCCTCTCCATGTCTGCATTGCCTGCTCCATGGAGGTTGGTGTGCCACACAAAATTTGTGTTAATATAGGTGTGCCTTGGGCTTGAAAAGGTTGGGAAACACTGGTATATAGAATGTTGGAACATGCCCAGTACTTCAGAGTGATAGTGGATCAGGAGCTAAGGAGAAGGAAGGAGGCTAGGGATTCCTCAAGGATCTCAAGGCAACAGGATAAGAAATTGAGGAGGAACAGGAGAGTGGGGGAGAAAAAAGGTCTGGCGGCAATCTGGGTGGGGGGTGTAAAATGTCAGGAGAGTAGGACTCTGGGATTTGGTGATATAGGAATAGGATGACAGGACAATGAGGGTATTACACCCCTCACCTCTGTTCTGAAGTGTCTCCAGCATAGCCTCTAGCAGCATGCTGTTCCAAGGACCTGAGACAGAACTTCCTCTAACTCAGGAGTGCCTTTATAGGTCCCCTATCCAGGGCTTCCTGTGGCACTGGCAGCTGTCACATCCTCCAGAAGTATATAAGGAAGTGTCTTGCTACCAACCAGCACCTTAGCAACAGATCTCCTGGTGCCCTTGTGTTCCAGTTTGTGTTGCTGTCCTTGTCTTGATCTTGCCTTATACCTTTTTTTGTGTTGCTTCCCTTGGTTCCTTGCCTTGTCCTAGCTCCTCTGTGCCCTGTTCCTTGTCTAGCTGCTTGCCCTGTCTACTCTCATTCCAGTTCCTTCCTTCCTTCCTTAGATAAAGGTGAACCTGTAGATGTAGTATATTTGGATTTTCAAAAGGCGTTTGACAAAGTTCCTCATGAGAGACTTCTAGGAAAAGTAAAAAGTCATGGGATAGGTGGCGATGTCCTTTCGTGGATTACAAACTGGCTAAAAGACAGGAAACAGAGAGTAGGATTAAATGGACACTTTTCTCAGTGGAAGGCAGTGGGCAGTGGAGTGCCTCAGGGATCTGTATTGGGACCCTTACTTTTCAATATATTTATAAATGATCTGGAAAGAAATATGACAAGTGAGGTAATCAAATTTGCAGATGATACAAAATTGTTCAGAGTAGTTAAATCACAAGCAGATTGTGATAAATTGCAGGAAGACCTTCTGAGACTGGAAAATTGGGCATCCAAATGGCAGATAAAATTTAATGTGGATAAGTGCAAGGTGATGTATATAGGGAAAAATAACCCATGCTATGGTTACACAATGTTAGGTTCCATATTAGGAGCTACCACCCAAGAAAGCGATCTAGGAGTCATAGTGGATAACACATTGAAATCATCGGCTCAGTGTGCTGCGGCAGTCAAAAAAGCAAACAGAATTTTGGGAATTATTAGAAAGGGAATGGTGAATTTATTTAATTTATTTATTTATTGGATTTTGTATACCGTCACTCAGGATCCATCGTAACAGTTCACAACAGTAAATAGTATACATCAAAAATAGTAAAATCAACTTAATATAAAAGTAAAACAACTAAAAAGCCTAAAATTACAGATCAGCCTCGTAAAAATAACAAAAATGTTTCTTAAAACATAGCAATAAAGCACATCCAATTGCTGCCCATTCATCCTCCTGTCTCCTATAAATACATTGCTTTGTTCAAACTCTAAAATACATAAACCAGTAAAGTCAGGGCATAAATACATAAAACAGTAAAAGCAGAGCATAAAAACCAAATTTAAGACAGGCTGGAATAAAACGGAAAATGTCATAATGCCTCTGCATCGCTCCATGGTGAGACTGCACCTTGAATATTGTGTACAATTCTGGTTGCCGCATCTCAAAAAAGATATAGTTGCAATGGAGAAGATACAGAGAAGGGCGAGCAAAATGATAAAGGGAATGGAACAGCTCCCCTATGAGGAAAGACTAAAGAAGATTTTAAACACCTCTATCATATCCCTCCCTTAGCCATCACTTCAGCTTGGAGAAGAGACGGCTGAGGGTGGGATATGATAGAGGTGTTTAAAATCATGAGAGATCTAGAACGGCTTAACGTGAATCAATTATTTACTCTTTTGGATAATAGAAAGACTAGGAGGCACTTAATGAAGTTAGCATGTGGCACATTTAAAACTAATCGGAGAAAGTACTTTTTCACTCAACGCACAATTAAACTCTTGAATTTCTTGCCAGAGGATGTAGTTAGTGCAGTTAGAGTATCTGTGTTTAAAAAAGGATTGGATATGTTCTTGGCGGAGAAGTCCATTACCTGCTATTGATTAAGATGACTTAGAGAATAGCCACTGCTATTACTAGCAACAGTAGCATGGAATAGACTTAGTTTTTTGGGTACTTGCCAGGTTCTTATGGCCTGGATTGGCCACTGTTGGAAATAGGATGTTGGGCTTGATGGATCCTTAGTCAAACCCAGTATGGCATGTTCTTATGTTATGTTCTTATGTTCTTGTCCTGTTGGTCTTGTTTGTCTCATGTATCCTGTTTGTCTCGGACTGACTACCTGGATCCTGACCCTGGCCTGGCCTCTATCCTATTGCTGCCTGCCCTGACCTCTGGCTTGTTACCCATTCTGCTGTCTGATACCTGCTTTGACCCATGCTTGCCTGGACTTGGATTGCCCCAGGGACCCACCTAAGACCTGCTGGCTGCCAGACCCCAAAGACTCAACCTGTGGGCAAGGTGGCTGGTATAGGCGAAGATCTAGCTGCTCCCACCCAAGGACTTCTCCACCAGCTGTCAGTGCAAGCCTGGTGGGTTCACTCACTATGCAGTGCCAATTGCACCACAGCACAAAGGGTCTACCACCCTGGGTATTGTTACAGAGGGATTTAATGGGAACTTGGAGATGATAGAGAAAAACAGAGGGTGGGAGAATAGTAAACTATCCCCAAATACTTTGTTTTAAAGCATTTGAGGACAGATTTTAAAGATCTGAACATGTACACCCTAGAGGAAAGGTGAGATAGGGGAGATATGATAGAGACATTTAAATATCTCAAAGGTTTCCATGCACAGGAGGTAAGCCTCTTTCAATTAAAAGGAGGCTCTAGAACAAGGGGTCATGGGATGAGGGTGAAAAGGGGTAGAATTGGGATTAATCGTAGGAAATATTTCTTTATAGAATGGGTGGTGGATGCATGGAACAGCCTCCCAGTGGAGTTGGAAGAGACAAAAATAGAATCTGAATTCAAGAAAGCATGGAATAAATACAGGGGATCTCTAAATGAGTTATGGAAATTGTAAAGCTAAATTAATTGTGCAGCTGGGCAGACTAGATGGGTCACATGATCATTTTCTGTTATGTTTCTAGGGATTGGGATGGGGATAAGGACTGGAAGATTGAGAAAAAAGGTGAAGGGAGAGAGGGTGGCCCCAGGTGTGGGGGAGGTGGCCTAGGGATGTAAGAAGTAGATTGAAGGTTGGGGTGATGGGAGAGCAGATACCGGACTGGGCATTGAGATGGAGAGCAGGAAATCAGGGACTTATGGGGGTGTGAGGGGGGGGGGGAGAGGTAAAAAGATGCTTGTGCAGAGAGAGCAGGAGCTTAGGAAATGGATTGACATGGAGGTTAAATGGGGACTGGGGGACTGAGGGGGAGAATAAGAAGTCAGAGAGGGAGGGGAACAGGGCCTGGGGGTTTGAGTGGGGAGAGAGAAGGGATTGGGTTGGGGAGATGAGCAGGGACTCAAGCACTAGGGATTCAGAAATTCAGTGGAGGGGAGAAATGCTGATGAGGAAAGTTGCAAAAAAAGAGACCAGACCACTACCGCTGGAAAAATAAAATGTCCAGAAAACAAAGGCATGAGTTTAGTGACTGGCTTATTTCTACTTTGGGATTCTACATGTCTTACAGGTTTGTACTTTCCATCGTACAATAGGAAATAAGTTTCTGTATCTATTTCTCTAGTGTTTCGCTGCATGTAGACTGTGGCTTCTGGGAGTTTCCATTTTAGTTTATGTCCTCACATTCTCTAATTTGTAGGAGTCATTTATTCTGCATTTGGTAAGACCCTGTCTCCATGTCCTGTGTGGGTGAGACCAATTGAATATATATAATAATTTAGATAAATGTTTAGCCTGTCCATCCAGACGTATTCGAGGTGGCGAAGAAGTCCATTACCTGCTATTATTATTAATTAAGTTGTCAGCCACTGCTATTACCAGCAACAGTAACATGGAATAGATTTAGTTTTTGGGTACTTGCCAGGTTCTTATGGCCTGGATTGGCCACTGTTGGAAACAGGATGCTGGGCTTGATGGACCCTTGGTCTGACCCAGTATGGCATGTTCTTATGTTCTTATTTTTAAATAATTCAGCTAGTGTGTAGTTTCGGTGTAGGGATGCATAGCAGCCTAGTTTTTTTGGTTCTGTTTTCCAGTTGATGATCTAGTGCCTGTTGTAATATTTTTTGTAGTTTGTGTTTAAGTTCTGGCAATTAGTGCTGTTTTAATATGGCAGGTGTGCTATATAGGTTCTGAGCGATGTTTTTTTTTGCAGGGTTTTGCCTTGTTTCAAAATGTGCCTGGTAGCACAAAGTATGTACCATTTCTGAGATGGCACCAGAATTTGAATATGTTTTGCATGATGAGCAGTAAGGGAGCATTTCTTAATACTGCATCCATTCTTGGGAGTTTCTATGAATGCAGAGTATGATTACTAGGGAAGTGCACTGAAATCTTTTGTTTCATTTTCTTTTCCTTTGCTTTTCCCCCTTTTTTTTTTGTTTCATTAGGGTTTTTTTTTTAATTTTTTAATCTACTGTGCACTGTTTTTTATTTAGTGCACACTATTTGAGTGGTAGTGAGCACTAAACAAAACAATTTTAAAAATAGTTTTTTGAATTTTTTAATCGTTTCAGTGTAGAAATGATATGAAATGAAATAGGAAATGTCAATGGTATTTCTTGGGTCATTAAAATGAAAGCACATCCCTAATGTTTACAGAGCTTGATTTGCAGGGTTTTTATTGGGGTTCTGCCCATCTTGTATAGACCCCAGACTTCCTTTCCATATAGGTGTAAATAAACAGTTAATGCTTCACAGTATATTTGCACTGGCTGTTTCATCACCTTTAGATTGAGTGCTTCAGTTTCTTGAGAGACCTGAAATGACAAAGCAAGAAATGTGAAGATGATTAGCAAATGGTAAAACTGTACTCTGGAACAATTTAATCACACTGACAATCTTTGTATGTAATAATTCAAGCATAGAAGGTATTGCTTTAAATACATTTTATAATATGTGGAGGTTCACCCTTGAGAAAGGCAACAGGGATAGATTCCACTGACAGCTTTACTCTGCAGGAAAGCCTATTTTCCTCTTTAAAAGCCTCGACACTCTCATTCCTCTTCCCCAACTGGAACAAATGCAGGGTTTAATGATCTCTGCAGAGCTTCTATCAATAAAGTTCAATGAGCAAAGGCTGTAGTAGGACCGCCTTCTCACAGCAATACAGTTCAATACACAAACTCTGTGGCAGCTCTGCCCCCCCCTCCCTCACTGGGAAAACCACAGGATTCAATAATCTCTGCAGGGCTTCTCAACAATAACATTCAGTACACGAACACTGTAGCAGAACTGCTTTCTCTCAGAAAATAAAGTCCAGTAAGCAAAAGTAGTTGCAGACCTATTCTCTCACTCCTCCTCCCCACAATTGAACAAAACACTGGGGTTTAACAGTCCCTGCAGGGCTTCATAGTAATAAAGCTCAAAAACAAAATGCTTCAGCTGAACTGCTTTCTTTCAGTAGTAAAATTCAATCTGTTTGAAATGAATGACCATATTTTCTGGTAGCTATGCTGTCTCTGTCTCCATTTCCTCCTGCTCTGCCTTCCCCTACTCTGATTAAAGAGCCATCCTGGATCACCTCCCCCTTGTGACTCTGGTCGCTCCCAATGTATCTCACCTGTGTGCTTGGTGAACTGGGATTCCTCACCCACCCTACACTCAGAGACTCCACCCTCAGGTCCAGTTCTCTCTAAGGAACCTGGGAAATGTAGTCAATTGTATTGTTCTATTTGCTCTGGGATCTTCTCTCCCCATCTTTTTATCCTACCACTCTGACATCATGTTGGTATACAGCACAGAATACTCTTTGGTCACAAATGACTAGATGAGAAAAGATTTCAGCCTCCATAACAACATTCAGAAATAAGAGAGATTTGCCTTGCTTTCACAGCACACCTTTACTATATTTACATTACATTTTGTATGTTTTAAATGTAAACCATTATGCTAGTCCAAAGCCGTACTATAATAAACTGTAGAACTAAAAAATGTGCATGCTTTCTTTGTACACCAGGTGCATCAGCAATGAAGTAAATGTGATGCTCTGCAAATAGATCTTTTTTTTTAATTAAACCAACTTTATTTATTTGCTGTAAACAAATCCATGCTATGAAAAGGTTGTGATTGAAAATAAGCAGTTCTACATTATATTGATTTCTCTAGTGGCACCCTTGTCTTTTCTATGCATGAGAACTGCAAAGCTGGACATTTCTGATACTCTAAGGATGCATGTAAAAGTACTATTATAAGGCTTAGAATGCAGCTAGAGTTCCTAATACTATTATAAATCAGACAAAAGAGGTGTCTAAGGAAATGCTGCTATTTTTTTTGTGCTTTAAATGTTGAAAACACTTAATATTTTTTCTTTCTACCCCCTTAGTTTAGTTGACATTGTATGTAATAATTTGAGCTATTTTCATGTAAGAAATTGCATGAACGCTCTATCCATAATTTGGTATAAAGATGGGAAATAAAAAGCTTTACAGAAAAGTTTTTAATCAGAGTCTTATGAAATGGTTCAAGGACCACAGTCAGTAGCAGAACTTGGTGCTATAGCAGAAAACAAGATGACTGCTGCCTTATTTCTAAGTGGTAGTAGATCTCCCACATTGTATACAGCAGTCAGTTTACAGTACTTGTTTTCTGCAATAGTAAATCTTGAAGGCTTTGCCACCTATTAATGATCTGTGTGCATTCTGAACTGCTAGGCTAGTTTGAATATCCCAAATGATGCTGATATGAGCAATTTGGTAATTCAAGCAAGTAAATCTTTCAAGCATTGGGCCAATATATTTATTGGGAGGTTACTTTCCAAAATGGTATAGTGAATTAAGATGTTCATATTCCAAACCGCAATGAATGAGTATGACAACCCAGTAACTTTATCTGGGTATTCAGCAGCCCTTATTGAGCTAGAAGTATATTTTTGTATATATCTAATTGATGTATTCAGGCCTGCTGTTTGACTGACCAGAATTACCTGCATAATTTTGGCTGGCCTCTGCTGAATATCAACACTGGGCAGCTAAATTTCATCATGCTCCTGGAATGCCCCCAGCACTCCTTTTTTTTTATCTGGCTAAATTTTGCGCATAAAATGCTTTGTCGAGACAAAAGTTAGCTGGTCTTCAGGGTGGAGAATGGAGAACTGAAACAGCAGGTTTTGTCTGGATAACGCCCACAGTTAACTGGACAAACCTTTTGAATATTGACTTCTAAGGAATTAGCTGGCTAGGATCCCTGGATTGAAAATTGCCCTACAAAGAATGGCTAAATATACGGGCCTTATGTACATGCCAGAAATAACCTACAATGGAAATATATTATTGGAGTCAAGCAGAGGCAAAAGTATGCTGCACCTTGTACCCACCTGCATGTTAGCAGATTTCCAAAGGAAAACTACCTGGATACAAAAATGTCTGCATCTCTTACTATTGGCTAGCTTAATGAAAATTGCCCCCTTAAAGCAAGACAGTGGTTGAGCTGTAGGCATATAGGGGAATACTGCAGCTGGGAGTAGACTGCCCACTTCTTCCTCCCCTCCTCTCTCTGTAAGATACTAGCAGTGCTACAGAAACTTACCACTTATTACCTGATCTGCGATGCAAGAAGACCAGGAAAACACACCTGTATATCTCAGAATCTATTTTTATTGTTAGACATTTCAGATTTGCCAATTGAACAATAAGACAAGTCATGCCTCTTAGAGAAGGCTCTTATACTACAATCCTTAAGACAGCAAATGCTGATAAATGATTACTGCTTGGTGCTTAGCACATGATAGGAGAACTCGGAACCATACATGTCACATAACCTAGACTTGCTTACTAGAAAATACTTTCAGTCTCACCCTGGAGCGGTCTTTGTAGCTGAGCCAGGAAAGATGCTGCAGTTCACCATCAGTGCAGTACTCCCCAGAATGCTGAAGCTTGTCCACTGGGCTGTGGGGAGGGGCAGGGAGCGATGGCTCAGGTGTCTGCTTTAGGTGTTAATAGGTCATCTTCTGCTGCCGCTCCCCTATGCTGTTTTTAAAAGCCAGGATATACATAAGCAAGAGCTCATACATAGTCAAATAGGAGAATGAAATGGGGTATCTGTTTCACTTTGGACCTCTGCCCCACCCCCCCCTCCAGCACGTGACAACTCCTGCCACATGACATCTCCCCCTGACCAGGCTGCGTGATCTTCGGTCTTGTAACATCCTGACCAGCAAGCTGACCTGCCTGTGCCAGAGGTCACCTGTGACTTGTCTGATAAGTCTGCCTTTCATGATTGGTGGGTCCTGTTGCCAGGCAGAACTGTTGCAGGACTTCTTACACACACACACACACACACACACACACCTGGCCTGTTTGTCTCATAACCTCTGTTTACAAGAGAGAAGCTGCTCTTCCTCAGAGAAACCTAGTTAAACAGGCAGATCAGATAATTCAGTCATCTTGCCATGCTGGCTAAAGTTCATCATCTCTGTATTTCTGCTGAAATACAGGCCAGTATCCATCCAGTGAAGCCAGGATTCATATTTTGCTGAATACTGTAGTGAAACGACTGGTATCTCCTACAGACTATGATGAATGACAAATTCATCCACCAGGGACATTATAATAATACAACATAACAGCAAAGGTCAACATACAGCAAATATCACACCTGCTATCCAGGTATCCATTCAGCAAACATGGATACCTGGCTAACAGAACAGAGAAATGAAAAAGAATACATGCTGAATCAAAATTGCTTAAATATTTATCATGGTCCCTTCCTCACCAAAAAAAAAAAAATGTACAGCTAGGATACTCATTTTTAGATAGTTTCACATTGACAAAAAAGGTTTTCAGACAAAACAGATAAAAGCTTAATTATAGTCCAATGAAGATAAGGAGATCAATTTATGACCCAGCAAACACTGTCAATGGATATTATCATCAATAGTGACCACATTCAAAGCACTGTAAAAGAATAGTTAACTGTTCCCAGACACAAAGCAATAAAAAGCGCTAACTTAATCTGTTCTTCTATAGAATGAGCACAATTTTGTCTTAGTTGATTTCTGATAAATCAGGAAACATTTTGATAAATTCTGCGCTTTTGAGTCTCAAGTGTGCACTAAGTAGATGTTAGGAATAATGTTAGGGAATAACATCTCTAGCAATTAGATATAAGGCCAAATAATTAAAAACTCATATGGATCATAAGGTATTAAATCAAACAAATTGATTTCTGTGAGTTTATCACAATGTAAATGTAAAATCAGATTAATTTCTATTGTAGATAAAATTAGTTATGCTGTCCATATAAGTAAAATGTATTGTATCTTTTCACTGAAATGAAGATCCCTTCTGATCAACTGCTTTAAAGAGTTAGTTAATGCCCTTAAGCATGCAATACAAAAATGCTGTCAAAAATGAATCACTTGTAAAAAAATATATAAATAGTAGTTTAAATTTCATTAAGCTAGTTAGCAGAGGAAAAAAGAAGCAGTGAATAAATAGCTGAAAATATGCATAATTATCAAGTGATGGCATTTATATCTTCAAAAATACAGCATATCCTAAGGCTTCTGTTTATTGATGTTTGGTGCAATCATCATTAACATTTTCCACTGACTCCTTAATGAGTTATCAAGACATAAATAATAATAAAAAAAAAATCTGCAATTTAATGGCAATATTTAATAATCAAAAATAAGAGTATAACATTCCTTGCCAGATATTATATGAAAAATCTGTCTGCTGGGATCAGCTTCTAATAATTCTTCACTCCAAACCATTGATTGAATAATGAAAATTATCTGTGCAAATCAAGAGAATAAGGTCCTTCAGTCTTCATATGTTAGGATGCTTTTTTAAACTGTATTTTCTTGTGGTGATTGATCTTCTATCATACCGAGAGTGCTTCACATCACCATTCAAACTGTAGTAATCATGCTCAATAAATATAGCACAGTCATCGGGTCTAAATATATTACTTTCTTATGGTAGAAGGGGGTTATTTGAAGGGAGAATATGGAAAAATATCGCTCTTTTTAACAAATCCAGGAAAGGCAGCAGCAAGAACAGTGAGGTTTTGTTATCATGAATTTGTTGACAACTAACAAAATCAATTATTTAACCTCTCTCAGTCTGGATCCATCAGAGCGGCAGTAGCATTTGTGGCCCCTATGTGTATAGAAGCTGAATATGTTAGCAGGAGTGCAGGTGAAGGAAATGTTTCCTTTTGCATGGAGGCCTGTGTGCTAGAAATCTTTTAATCGCTATGTAAACATCTGCTGGAAGTGCGTAGGATGTTCAGGGAGGCAGGAGATCAATTGGAAGTAAGAGGGGAATCTTCCAGAGCCTGGGTCATCATCTGTGTCAAGGGGGTATCGCTCAGCTCTCTGATCCCCTCCAGGGCCTGGTAATGAGGGGAGATAAGAAAAAGCCCTAGTTCTCCTGAGTCAGGGGCTCTTTGAGATTCCACTGGAAGAAATTGGTTGGAGCTGTGATCCTCTCGAGGGATCCCAGAGGGAGCAGACAGGAGTGAGGGTCCATTGTGTGCCTCTAGAGCCTCCTTGGCAGCTGGCTCCCAGGAGAGTTCGGCTATACGCGGATTAAGACAATTGACTCTGAATTTATCGGCATCCGTTTTCCTAACTGGCGCACAGCCACGGGTTCGGAAAACAGACGCTGGTTAACTGAGTGTCCGTTTCCCTAACCTGACTGCCAGCACTCTTTTTTTTTTGTTTGTTTATTTATTTATTTATCTTTTAAACTTTTCATTCCTCTTACTTAATATTGCCATGATATTAAATTAGAAGATGTACAGAAAAGCAGTATTTTCTACTTTTCTGTACAACTTTTTGGAGAACTCAGAAATTAATGCCTGCTCTGGGCAGGCGATATTTTCTGAGCGTAAAAATGTGTGGATTGGACACACATTTTTATTTATTTTTTGCATATGGGGTGAATTACTAATAGCCTCATCGACATTTGCATGTGATGAGCACTATTAGTTTTGTGGCACACTGGACGTGCGTTGTGGAGGCGTTAATCCTCTTATAGCATAAGATGCTGTGAACACACCTATACAACGCGTGTCTCTCTCTCTCTCTCTCTCTCTTTCTCTAAGCCTGCAGCATACTGAAACAGGCCTGTCCAGAAACATTGTGAACCGTGATAAACCTTTACCGGCCTCTAGCGCACAACGTAACGCAAATGAAAGAGGTGTAGTTATTGGCCGCGTTAGGAGCCGCGCTAACACTGTGGCTGTTTCGCGGCACACGATAAATCCTCCCTACTTTACATTTGCTCTGCCCCAACTCCGCCCCCTGAATACAAAATTAAAAATTTGCATTCGCAAATCACGTTAATGGGGGAATTATCACCCGCGGTAACTCCTTGGAAAATGACCCCCTTAGTCAGGCCTTTCCAGCATAACATTGGGAATTTTATGAGTAAAGCCGACCAACTCAAAATATAACCCTGCTTAGTGTGTACAAAGTATGCACATATTTCTCACCACGAGTACTTTCATCCATCTAAAAAAAAAAAAAAAGGCATTCCTAGAGGAGAAAACTATGCACATGCATTGGCTTTTCCAATTTGTGCACCCAATTTTTTCCCAGTAAGTCAACATGCAGAAATAGCAGATGCAAGTACATGTGGCTAATTCGTACCCATGTAACACTGACAATTTTCCTAAACAAACTACTTGTAGGTAAGTCCCAGCAAACATCACATGCTGAATGGGTTTTAAAACATGCCCCATATAGCTATAAACACAATTCATCCCAAACACAACTACCAGTCAAAGCCTTTTGAACCAATGAAGTAAAACATAAAATCCACGCATGTGCGCACCTGTGCATGCCTAATTTATAGCATACGCACATACATACGCATGTGTTATAAAATCAGCTATCCACGCATACATGCGTGCCCAATTTTATATTGATGTGCTCATGTGCACATCAATACCATCTCGAACACATAATTGGGGGGAATTTTAGTATGTACGCATGGCGACGCAATTGGCCTTTTTCCAAGTTAACTCCCAGTTCACCCCAGTAAAGAAAGGGACGTCCTAAACCCTTTAGCTAACTTGCTACCCTTTCACCCTATTACCCCCGACCCTTAAAATCCCGCTAACTAGCGTATTTTTTTTTATTACATGACTTACACGCCATCCATAGCGGAAGTAAAGTTACGCGGGAGGGGACCCTGGCGTATGCTTGAGAAAGTAAATACTTACACGCTGGATTCATGCTACAGACCCGACCTGCCCATGCTCCACTCAGACCACGCTCAAGTCCTTCCCCTTTTGGTGAGAAAAAGTTTTATGCACGTGCTTCCACTGGTTTTAAAATCCACATGGCGCGTGCCAGCCTGAGTCACGCGTGTATGGCCCCGGCTTTAGTGTGCATAGGGCTTTTAAAATTGACTGCCTCCTTTTTCTTTCTAACGTCATGTATCCATGAAATCGGTCTTTGATTATAATCATTCTGTCTCATTCACATGGCATGCAATACAGCGTTCAGTAAAAATGAACAAGAAAGAAAGAATGAGGTGGAAACCCGCACGTACGTTTGCTTTGAAAATTGAAGCAACCTATGTGCGTGTTTGCCGACTTTCTCATGAGGGATGTTATAAAACTAGCGCTAAAATGTCTTATCTATTTGCATATACAAGAGCTAAGACTAATTGGGTTTCCAGTTCATTGAAAAATTGGACTGCTGAGTGATTTTTAATTCTTCTATTTTGAGATTTCATCATTGCTCCACCTTATAATTGTTTCTGTAGTCAGGGCCCTGGAATGGGTCTTAAATTAAACAAACCTAAATAATATTGTGAACCTCTGAACACATACGTTTGATAAAGAGTTGCCAGTATCGGATAGGGCCATGTTCCAGTTGTGGTTGTTAGTAGTTTTGTTGTACAAGCTTGTAAGTGAACGTTTTTTCTTTTGTCACTGTAACATTTCATAAATGAAAGACATAGCTTATTAGTAGAATAACACTTCCTGTGAGCTGTTGGATTTGTAACATTTAATAGCAGATTTGCTTTTTTACAGTCTTTTGTTAAAATGTACAAATGGTTGCTCAAAAGCTATTGACTGTACAGCTTATTCATTAGCAAGGCGGTCTGATAGTTCCACTGCAAACTGCAGGGGAACCTTTACTTGGTGATTTTTAGAATTAAAAAAAATTACACATTATGGAGGCAATAGTCACAACATTTTTGTAGGTCAATGCATGTTTAGTGGCATAAAAATGCATTTTAAATATTGTCCCCATTCACAAAGAAAGGACCGGGGACTGGTCCGAGGTATGAAAATATATGCGGGCATTTCATTTTCAAATCTCCACACCTGCCTTCATGCAGGTACAAAACATATACGTAGTTTTGTAGCCATGTAGTGTACCCTGATCGCATTTTCCCTTCGAAAATTATTTTGCAGTCCTGTGGGCGCAAAGTACCCATGGGAATTCAAGCTCCACAGGGAGTATGAAAATTGTCCTCTTTATTTATAAAGCACCAACAGATACAGCATAAAATTCAAATTCTTTCATTAATGCACTTATAGGTTTTGCTGCCAATGTTATTGGCTGCATGTGATGACATCCTTAAACCAATAGAACACATGACCAGCAAAACCTATTAATTTGTCTTAGATGCACTGGGTTGAACAAAGAAAAGTACTGAATTGAATTAACTTTCCTGAAAAAATGTAGATATATTTGCATAGGTGTAAATTTTGTAATATTGAGCATAAGTTAGTAGGCAAATATATGCTGAAATTACACCACTTTTCATAGACCTATGTGTATATAAGTCTATGAGTCATATGCTCACGCCTATGTCCATATGTTACGAAAATTACCTTAGTAGATGCATTAATTCTTGTTACGCCCTCTAACATGTATTATTTTATTTTATACTTATTTTATATTTATTTTATTGTATTGTATTTTATTTTATTGATCTTATTTATCTTGTTACGTCTATTAACGTTCGATGATTCATTTATTACTACTTAACATCTTCGTTCTAATGTTCAGTCACCTTGTTTAATGTAACGCCTAACCGCGACTGTTTTGTTATAATGGAAACCGATTTGATTTGATATTTGTTTGTATCGAGAATGTCGGTATATAAAAATTCAAAATAAATAAATAAATAAATATATAACTGCTTTGAAAATTATCCTTGCAAAACAACAACACACACACAATTATACCTGCTATTTGGTGAACATAGTTTTGCCAAGAGAATTTTCAAATGTATTTTTAAAAATGAAAAAAGTATGCTAAATCCCGAGCCCACCCAGACTCCACCCTCTGGAATACCTCTCCCATATGCATATAAAAATACCTACATACAGTGTGTGTATGCATAATTTTATACGCATATAGGTCACACAGCTTTCTAAAGGTCCATTTCTGCATGAAAGCATTACTTTAGAAAATTACCCTTTTAGGTGGTTATTTGATGACAGACTGCATAATAAAGGAAAACGTTATATGCAGAAATGACACCAATTTTCAAAGCGGATTTACATGAATTATATTTGTTTTAGAAATTATCCCAAACTACCTGCACACAACTACACTTTGCTCATTTGTGCGCAGGACATTTTCAGGAAAATATGAAGATTATATTTTGCAGAAAAATCACATGCAGGAGGGATAACTTTCAAAACACTTCATGATACCATTTATACACACTACTAGTGTACATGCAGCAATTTACCCTAATATTTTATAAACTGTGAGGCAGGAGCACACTGGAAGTCCAGTGAGGGAATGTATTTCATCAATTTTTTAATAATGCATGTAAAACATCTCTATAACATGCCCATCTGCCTTCCTTCCATCGGGCATGTGGACCCCTATCCGATCTTGTCAAAGATATATATGCTGTAGGTGGTGAATCTCATATTTTTAAGTATTAGGTTCACTTTTTGGATGTTTGTATTGTTAAATTAATAAACAATCTCATGTGCCAGGCTTATGTTTATACAATTTTACAGCAAAGGAGCTGAACGAGAAGGAATAATATTGAGTAATGCTTAGTTTAGCTTGACAAGTTCAGATAGGGTCTGCATGTCAGATGGAAGGAAGACAACTCATCAGTTTGCAAAGGTGCCAATTTAGGTACTCACCGGTAACTCCAAAAGTTAGGCATCTAAACCCTTTGAAAATTGACCTCTATGGGGTAGATTTTCAGAGCCCTGCTCGCCTAAATCCGCCCAAAACCGGGCGGATTTAGGCGAGCAGGGCCCTGCGCGCCGGGAAGCCTATTTTTACATAGGCCTCCCGGCGCGCGCAGAGCCCCGGGACTCGCGTAAGTCCCGGGGTTCTCGGAGGGGGGCGTGTGTCGGGGGCGTGTCGGGGGGAGGGCCCGGTCGTCGCGGCGTTCCGGGGGCGTGTCGGCAGCGTTTTGGGGGCGGGTACGGGGCGTGGCTACGGCCCGGGGGCGTGACCGCGCCCTCCGTACCCGCCCCCAGGTCGCGGCCCGGCGCGCAGCAGGCCCGCTGGCGCGCGGGGATTTACGTCTCCCTCCGGGAGGCGTAAATCCCCCGACAAAGGTAAGGGGGGGGGTGTAGACAGGGCCGGGCGGGGTGGGTTAGGTAGGGGAAGGGAGGGGAAGGTGAGGGGAGGGCAAAGGAAAGTTCCCTCCAAGGCCGCTCCGATTTCGGAGCGGCCTTGGAGGGAACGGGGGGAGGTTAGCGCGGCTCGGCGCGCGCAGGCTATACAAAATCGATAGCCTTGCGCGCGCCGATCCAGGATTTTAGTGGATACGCGCGGCTCCGCGCGTATCTACTAAAATCCAGCGTACTTTTGTTTGCGCCTGGAGCGCAAACAAAAGTAGGCTGTTCGCGCTCGTCTGAAAATCTACCCCTATGTGCATAACTTGCAATTATAAGTGCATGCTAAATGGCTTTAGTGTGCAACTAATCTTTACTGCATAGGTCCCCTTATCTTTTTTCACTGAAGAAAGAAGGCCTTTGTTACTTTAGCTTTCTTGCTATTTGTTATATCAATGCTTTTTTGAGTTTGAAGAAGGAAATTTGCTTTATTTTTAAAAAAATTAAAGTAAAGAACTATATGGATCCTGGCTGTATTTTAAATAAAAACAAATCTGAACATTTTTAAAGAGAAAAAAAGGATGATACTTCAAAATGATGCTTGCACCTTATGCTGTAATTAAAGACCCTTTGGTGGGAAAAATGTATTGCATTTCACGAACATCATATGTAAAATTGTAAATATTTGCATCATCACTTATAATGAGTCATTTGAATTGCAGTTCATTATAAAGATATATTTTATGTTATGCTTTCAATGTTCTGTTCTTTTCATTGTATTCAATTTGTAAATGGTACATACATGGTCTTTCATAAAAAGGCAACTACTGGAGCTTCTCTTTCCTTAAACAGATATCCTCTTTCTCCACCTTACATCTTTTCTGTGGAAATATTTGCTTATTTTTTCAGTCTCTCTTTGGTTTAAGATCTGAGGTTTGGTCAGTTCAGTTTTGACTGAGTGAGATCATCTGTAACACGAGAGAAGAAGAGGATCAAGGAATGCTAACATCCTATTTTTCGGAATTCAGCAAAACAATTACAATTTTTCTATAAGAATTCTGATACTGGAAGGTAAAAAAGGAATATTTTTGGCACCATTCAGATACTGTGAGTAAACTAAGGAGTACAGAGGAGATACATGGCCTGGTCATATGTGTGTGCACATATACGTGTGTGTATATGGGCACACAGTTACTACTGTATTTTATAACCTGCGTACAAATGATATGCATGGATTATAAAATATGTATGCATATACACACATTCAAGCTCGAGTACGTAAAAACTGTGAGCTGTGCAAGTTCGAACGTAATCTGGAAAAGTAATGGTATCTGCATAAGTTCCAATTTATGCGGCTAAGCAATGACACATAGCTGGATAAGTCTGATAAGAGCTACTTGAGCATTTAATTAGTACTTTTCCCACATAAGTCCAAAGCTACAGTGCTATTTATCAGGATAAGTTCAAATTTGTCAAGCTAAGTAGTCTGAATTTAACCAGATAAATGTGCGAAAATTATATACCTACTTTTTGCACTTAGAATTTTAAGGGGGTACATGAATAGATTTTACTCATAATACTTAGACAGAGTCACCTCCCATAAGTCAGCTTTTACATGCATAAGTCAGGGGATTTAATAAAATGCATGTCACAATGAAATACATGAAATACACGCATATCTTTCAATAGTTCACCTCATAGACCATAGTTCTCTACTTGGAAGATAAAGAGAGAGAAGTTCTTTTATCAAGACAGGGCCCCCAATAAAAAGGGACATAAAAATGAATATAAAGGCCTTAAGCTTTATCCTAAAGGCCACAAGGAGCCAATGACAATGATTTAAAGTAAGAATTATATTGTCCTTATGTTTTAAATTTATCAGGATCTGAGCCTCTGTGTTTTGGTCATATTGCAGTTTTTGTAATTGTTTCTACTGAAGGACTAAATAAAGAGCATTACAATAATCCAGTTGCCTAATTACTAGAGGTGTGAATCGTGTGAACTATCGTCTTAATGATAGATTTTGGCTGGGGGGGGGGAGGGAAATCTTATCGTCGGGTTTTTTTGTTTTAAAAAATCGTTAAAAATCGTAAATCGGGGGAGGGCGGGACCCCAGGTAAATCGGGGGAGGGCGGGACCCCAGGTAATTTAAAACATTTTGGGGGGTTCGGGAGGGTGGGGGATTTCTTTTAAAGGTTCGGGGTGGGTTTTAGGGTTTTTTTGGTGTGCCGGTTTTCTCGCGTCCTATTTAACGATACAATACAAATGCCCCTGACGATAAATCGGGGGCATTTGTATTGTATCTGCACTCTAATGATTTTGGATGATTTTAAAATTATCTGACGATAATTTTAATCGTTCAAAAATGATTCACATCCCTGCTAATTACAGTTGTCTGAATAGCCATTGCAACATTCTTCTTTGACAGACAGGGGTGCAAATTTCTAATATGCTGCAGTTGATAAAAATGAGGACTTTGTATCATTGTGCTGATGTTGCAATTTTAGTGTGGCATCTAGGGTAACACCTAGCATTTATTTATTTATTTATTTATTTATTTATTAAATGCTTTTATATACCGAATTTCTTGATACAAATCAAATCAACTCGGTTTACATCGAACAAGTAGAAACTATAACCAACCAAACAGTAGAGACGATTTGAAGGAGAATAAAGTTACATAATAACAAGGATGTGTAAACTTGGAGTAGGAAATAAGAAGGGGGAATAATGATTATAATATACATTGGAGTATGCGAGGGAGGCAAGGAGCAGTCCTCATGATAACTTATATTTCTGACTGTAACTTCCAGATCAAGATCAAACTTTACCAGTGGAGCAGACTGGAGCACCTTTTCCCCAGAGCAATTCCATTTTGGAAGGATTTAAAACAATTTGCTGCCATCAATCTTTTGACTAGGTTTAAACATGTTGTTAATTTCTCCATTCTTCCACATTTTTTTCAAAGTGTTACCATAATTTGAATACTGTTCATGTAAGAGAGACATTTAAAGTCTTCACTTCTTATCAGCTCTCCCAATGCCAAATGTAAATATTAATGGGGACAGTACAGATCCTTGTGGGACACATCAACGCCCAAGAATCAGACATTTTGGCCACAAATTTTACTCTCTGGGTTCTGCCTTTCAAAAATGATTTACTCTTATCTGTGTCCTTGTCCTCCTCCACCAACTCTAGACTCCCAAGCTTTCTACCTTGCTGCACCATATTTCTGGAATAAACTTTCTGAGTTTCGGTATCATACTCCGTCTATGGCCATATGCAAATCCAGGCTTAAAAAATCACCTTTATAAGGCTGCTTTTAAATCCTAACCACGTCTCTACAAGAGATGCACCTCTGTCTCTTATGTGTATCTGTACAGTATTGCATATTTCTAATAGCACTTTAGAAATGATAAATAGTGGTTAGTTATGTTACTAAGGCCTCTTTGCCATAGCCCTCAAATGGGGTAAAAAAATTGAATAAATCATCAATATTAAAAACTAAATTCTTTGCTACCCCCACCGGGGCAATCTCCATACCATCTAGCCTTTGTTTTGGAAACTTCAGGGGGGTTTTAATGGGACTCACAGGCATAACCTCTATCTCAGCTACATTTAAAAAGAATCCATTCATTTTAAACCATTGATCAACGATGTCTTAATTAGAAGAAATCTAAACTATAGTAACAGTTAAAT